>NC_068976.1:12576912-13226662 GCF_016808095.1 Vigna angularis | reverse complement strand
CTTTCGCAAGATTCACTTCATCGTTATGATCTTTCTTAACATTCTCATTGTGCCAGCACTCCGAGGAGTAATGACCATATTTACTACACGTAAAACACTGTATATTTCTCTTATCAGGATTCTTTCTGCCGCCTCTGCCTCTGGGCTTTCCTCTACCTCTACAACTGCCTTGTTTGTTGCTTTCAACATCTTTGTTTTGTTCACCATTGTGTCTACCTCCATTTCTGCCTCCATGACCACCGCGAGACCTACCTCTACCTCTACTATTCCCACGATTCTTATAAGTCTTGACTTGCAATGCTTGATTGGTGTTTTGTGCAGTATCTTGTTCTGCAACTTTTCTCTCCATCAAACGTTGTTCGTGAGCTTCAAGTGAATTTTGCAGCTCTTCAACCTTCATTTTCTCAAGATCTCTGTTCTCTTCAATGGCAACGACAATATGGTCGTATTGGGGCATCAAGGTTCGCAAGATTTTATGGACAATCTTCTTGTCTTTTACGATTTTGTCACATGCACGCATAACATAAAAATCACATGGATTCTGCTGATATATCCCTCTATAGTTTCTTGTTCTCCCATTCTTAGCAGTTCGTACTGCCTCCATAGCGACTGAAGTTTGATCTTCTTTATGTTTCCAGCAGTTCCATATCCGTCTTGCAAGATCTCCCATGTTTCTTTGGTTGTTACTACCTTGGACACTTTCTGGAACACTGATTGAGAGATACACTGATGCAGAATCATACGTGCTTTACAATCCATCTTCTTGTTTTCTTTGTAAGCCTTCTTGGACTCTTCCGAGTCGCTCTTCGTCGATTCCTTGAACCCTTTCTTAACAATTTCATCAATCTCCTGAAAACCCAGAATAACATCCATCTTCACAACCCAATCTTCATAATTCTTTCCGTCAAATATCGGTAGATTATTCTGGATCATCCCCGCCATTCTTCAAACGCAACGATTTCTTCACAGCATAATTTCTTGCTAAGAATGGCTTCTGCTAGGTTCAGAAACCTAGCTCTGAATACCACTGATAGGGATTGCTAGAGTGTGTGGTAGCAAAAGAGAGAGAGAGAGAGAGAGCACAAGAAGAGAGAAAATCAATGCAGAGATAGTGAATACGAGATGTATTGCATATTAGGAAAACAGAGTATATATACAAAGTGCTTACTGTCAAATGTGAGTTAAAGAAGTTAAACTTTCTGATTTACGATTTACTTTCTAATATAGTGTTGGTCTTGTGACAATGATGGTGCGTTGTCGTGGTGAAACTTGTTGGTGGTGGCTAGGGTGATTTTGTGGGGTTGGAGGTGGTTTTGTGGGATTATTATGGTGTTGTGGTGATTGTATTTTTCTAGTCGCATGATTGTTATGGTGTCTTAGGGTTTGTATGGTGATAGTTGTATCATGGTGTCGATAGTGAGATCCTTAAAATACCCTCCTTATAACATCATAGCAAGTAAACACAGAGGAAGTTTCTTTCATTCCTCTGAAACCTCTCCAATGATTTCCATCTTCTCTCTTCAATATTTCACTCAAATATCATCTTTTCTATAAGCAGATATTGTTGTTGGAATCCTTGCAGACAACTCTTCCATTCTAGCTAGTCAAAATCGTGGTTAGAGTAAATTTTTGTTCTATCTTGTTTCTACAAGTTCAGTTTGTGATTTCTACCTTCCGGTGTATATTTAAGTTGCATGTGATCCATTTTCATTCCATAAGACTCTCAACATGCTAGTGAATCCATCCCTGTACCCAAATAATTTATTTAACCTTCTTATATGTGTAGGTCGGGTTTTTGTGAGAAAAAGTTGTGAAATTATTTAAGGTACTTAAAAGGACATCAATTAAGGCGAGGGAGACTAAGTTTGGTTTAATTTTAAGTTACTTGTTGTTTTGAATTGTTTTCCTGTAAATTAGTAAGTTGTGTTTATGAAATCAAGATGTAAGATCATTGGTTTTTTATTTTAAGTTGAGATGCATGAAACTTAAATGTCATAACTTTAAATGGTGTTGGAAATTTGGGGGTCTTCTAGTATTTATTCTATAAATAAATTTGGTTAAGTAATATAAGTGATTTCTACAAACATGACACTTGGGTGTTGGTGTGGCTAGATTTGTCTTGAAAATATAGATATTGAGTTTCTACGATATGCAAACTCATTGAGAGTGCCTATTTTCGCTAGGCAAGAACCAAAAATCAAATTTGGTAAGATTCCAGAGAGGTTTTCTTGTTGGGTGAGTCGTCCTCACATTGGGCAAGTAAGGTTTTCCTACTCTGAGTCATCTCGAAAAAATTTGAATTTCTGTTTCGTTAAGTGTTAGGTCAAGTTGAAATATTTATAGAAGGTTAAAGACATATGATTCTTTGTTTTTTTCTATTGGGGTCTTTGATTGAAGATGTGTAGTTAGAGCATTTTTTTTCTTAAGATTCTTATAGTTTAGGTTGTTGACAACTTTGTTTAGTACATAACTTTTCTCATACTTACCTAATTGAATTAATTTTTTTTGCATTAGGTTATTTATTCGATTATCTTTAATTTGATTCTAGGAACATAAGTTTGAGAAAGCTACAATTTTTTTTAAATCTCAATTAGTTTTGTATATGTTATTAAGTTTGTGTAATATACTTAAGAATAACAATGTGAGAAAGAAAAATATGGCTATGTTTGATGCATGAAGAATAAAAAACACCTTTTCAGAAAAAGAATTTAATATATTTAATAATAATAATGTTTAGTGATAGTAATAATAATTTACACTAATTATATCTAAATTTAAATTTCATTTATCATAAAAGATGAAATAATAATAATTTCATTTTATCTATTAAAATATTTTTCTAATTTATCAAATATATCACACCACTTTCATAAAAATTTATTTCAAATCCTTTCATTTCACACCATCTTTCCTTTGATCAAAACAATCTCATATTAATTAATTTTGCTTTTCTTCTCAAATTCACTTCCTTAAATCCATCTTCATATCAACATAAATTATTTTTCTTTCATGTATAAATAGAATTATATATATATAAAATACTACTATGCACCATTAATAGAATAATCTTATGAGTATGGCGGTACAATAAACCTGAGCATCTTTCTTAACACGACATTTAAATTATGATTTCACGCCGGAATTTGTCTCCCATTTGCTTCTTTTAGCAAATAAAATATTTTAATCCAATCTTTACTTCAACAAATTAGCATTTGAAAATTTTGAATGAATTGAGGATGATTCGACCGTAAGATTGATATTCCATGACAAAGAGAGTCAGAAGAAAGAAGATTTGAAAAATTAGTTTTGGATGTGATATGTATTTGTTGTTGACATCATCCAAGATACGAAAATCAATCAGAAATTCAAATTTCAAGTGCTATCAAGATTATACTCAAATAATTAAAGTTGCTATGGTTGGATATCAAACTATCAATTTGCAGATACTATATGAATATTCTCTAGTTTATATTAAAATTATGATTAATACTACGTAAGTGTAGAAATGTTCAATCCTACTTTAAGATTTTTTTTTAAACAAAAGAAATAAATTAATGTGGAATCTGTCTTTGTTGTCACCACAAGATTTTAGTTCAAACAAAGAATCTTACAAGCTAAAACTATTATCAGCGACAATTACATTATTGTTTAATTCGTGTTTTTTATTCTAATATTATTGGGCACGAATACTTATTTTCACCTAAAACATTTAAATATAAAAAAGGACAATGTGTGACAAGAAAGCTAGATTCATAAAATGTTGAGTTATCAAGTGGATTAACCTTTTAAAAACCAAATTTTATTATTTCGTTTAGTTTGTTGGTTGGTCAAATCCGACCAACCTAATTTAACTCAAATATTTTTTTACCAATGTTTTATAATTTTAAAAGAAAAAATAGATTGTATACTAGTATTTTGTTTATATAATAATGTCAAGCTTAATATATATAATAATGTCAAGCTTAATATAGATCTAATGTTTTTTTAAACTAGTATTTTGTTTTCATGTTTTGTTTTACCTGTTGAGTCAAATCAAATTAACGCAATCAAGCTTTATATATTTTATTATAATTATAATAAACAGTTTAATTAGTAATTATAGGTTATAATTTATTTTTATTTTTATTTTTATATTTTACTAAATTGACTTCAAATATTTGTTAAATAGATAATTGAATTCTTTTTTTAATTGACACAAATTTATTATAAAAGTGTCACATATCAAAATTAGTTCATCTTTTATTATAATTTTTTTTATTTACTTTTTTTTCATTTTTCTCTCTCCTCATTCTTTCAAGTTCTTCTGTCTTCCTCCACCTTTACTCATTTTTTTCCACTTTTCATGATACATAATATTTTTTAGCATCAATTTAATTAACATAAAGACCAAATTAATTTTATTTAACAAATATTAAAATCCAATTGAGTAAAGCGATAAAATATCAAAATTAATCATAAATATAATAAAAATCAAATTACTAATTAACCCATAAATAACATTCAATAAATAATCAACCAAAAACTTGTCTAACAGTATATTACTAATATATCTATTTAAATGAAAATTAATAACACTTTTTCTAAAACATTTATACCTTAAAATATATTAATTAATCTTGCTTGTAGCTCTCTAGTTAAAAAAAAGTGTTAAAGTAAGTGCATTTATAGTACTATTCTTATACAAATTGCCTTCTTACATATATAGCAATTATTTGAGTTGATTTATAGGTCGAAGTTTGTAGCCTCTTATTTTAATTATGTTTATATACTCCATACATTAGAAAGGCACCAGCCGAGTAATTTCTTTGAAATATTTTAATTTTTTTTTGTTTGTTGCCTCTTGGTTATAAAATAAATAAAAACTGATAATGTTTCCTTAGGCTTTGTTCACTTGAATGAATTTGGGAAGAGTGATTGAATGAATTTGAGAGGATTTAAAAATAAATTTTGTTGTTGTTTATTTGAGTGGATTTGGAGGTAGGTGAGAGTGGATTTAGAAATAAATTTTTTTAATCTATCACATCAATCAAATCCTACACTAGTTATCACAAACGTTGCTTTCAAATTCATTCAAATAAACAATAAAAAATTTATCTTCAAATTCTCTTAAATCCACTCAATCACTCTCCTTCAAATCCATTCAAGTGAACAAAGAGTTAGTAATTTGATTTTTATACTACGGAATTATTCTCTGTCCTTAGTGCATGCATAAACATAAAATCTCTCATAATATCTAAGAAAAATCTGTATCATGTACTATTTGATCTTATCTTCCCGAACTGATAAAATCTGCAGAATAAGAGAATATATATATAAAAAGGAATAGGACGGCACACTATGTTTTATTATTAAATGAAGAACAAAAATAGTAAAATGACGTTTTAAAGATATAATCTAGTTGATTAAGGTATATGGAAAAATGTAAAATACAATGAATCTAGGAGCATATTTAATGATTAAAACGTTGTTAGTAGATTAAGTATAATTAAGTAAAAGAACTTTTAGGCTGTACCGCACAGAAAATGAACAGAGGCAGCAACTAATTGATGATATTTGAAAAGGTTTGACAAAAGGAAAGTCATAAAAAATGTGTAAATGGAAATGATTAAAGGCATTGACTCTAGGGAGACATTGTGTAAAAGTATGTTCTTGCATCTGAATTGAATTTTGCACATAAAGTTCATGAAAATGATTCTGGGGATGTTTTTGTGTTTTGTGGATTTGTCTTCAAAAGTCCCTCTCACATTATCAAGGAAAAGATTCCTTGTTAAACTCCAACTTCTAACAACTTTTCCAACTTTTCTCATTATCTAAGTACACTTCTTTCATTATCTCATTTACCACCATTAATTAAATTCAATTTTATTACAACACCTTTATTCCTCAGTTTATATCTAATGTCACTTAATTATTTTTTTAAATAATGTTTGTATTCTATTTAAATAATATAATTTAATATTATTTTTAGTTGAGTAAGATATTAAACACGCTTATTCACGTCATAAAAAAATTATTTTGAGCATGAAATTAAGTAATATGTGGATGATTCAACATTAACCTTAATAATGAGATAATAATCATAACAAATCTCAGATTTTGATACGGTTGGGAATCCAAGTGTGAGTTTAAGTCCTACATTAAATAGAAATGAGAAAGTAGAACACTATATAAAAATGAAAGATCCATTATCTCATTGTCTTAAGCTTTTAGATAGAAAGTGGTGTCAATTCCTTATATGGTTGAGCTTAGATCTCATTGGTATTGTACTTTTTCGGTGAACTTCTTCCTCGATAAACTCAACAAATACGATATTATTTTAATATATACATTATCACAAAAAAGTAATAAATTTATTTTCACTTTAAATAATACTTTTATCACTAAAAGAAAACATAAATTCAGTTTTCAAATATTAGCTTTTGTCATGTGTGATGCTACTAGATTTAGTTAAGTAAATTCTAACACAACATAAAAGATGAATATTTAAAAGAAAATTAAAAAGTGTAAAACTAATTTTAGGTTCTTTTAATAAATAAATATTTGTGTTAGTATCATATTTAAAAAAGATTGGAAAAACACAAATTACTCTTATTTTTGTTATTAAATAAATTAATATATTATCTAAAGACACTAATAAAAATGAAAAGGTTAGTATAACACTAATTAGAATAAATAAGTTAGTGTTTGTTTAACATACGATGAGTTATAGGTTTTGAATATGCGTACATTTTTTACAACGAATATGAATTGTAGATTTTTAATTTAAAAATCTAAATTTAAAGATAACAAACTTTCTCACTCTTAATTTTGTTTTCTACATTTTATATGAATCTCATCACACTAATCTTCTTCATTTATATTCATAAATCTTATCACACTTATCTTTTTTAGCGATACTCATCTCTTTCACCAACATTTATCTCCTTCTTATCTTTTTCATCTACGTATCTTTCACCAACATTTATCTCCTTCTGATCTTTTTCATCTACGTACATATCCTTTACTTATATTTTTTCCTTATCTCTTTCATCTACATTAGTCTCCCTCATCAATATTTATCTTCTTCACCTATACTCATCTCCTTCATCTATTATAATTTTTTTTTGTTTATATTAATTGAATATTAAAGCATTGTATATTTTTTAAGTTAATGTCATTAGCATTAGCCAAACCAACAAAAGTTAAATTAATACTAAAATTAAGTTTTATTTAATGTTGGTTAGTCAATGCTAAATTTTAAAAATAAAAACACGTTACTAACGAATTAACCTCCATAATTATATATATATATATATATATATATATATATATATATATATATATATATATATATATATATATATATATATATATATATATATATATATATATATATATATATATATATATATATATATATATATATATATGGGGTTTGCTAACGTGCGTACACCTGTTTTTCAGTTGGTACACTTTAGCAATGTGTACCGGATTTTAGTAGACAAAAATACCCTTATATATCATGGATTCTAAGTTTTAAGATTAAGGGTATTTTAATTATTTTCATTTTCAAAACTAAAAAAAAGAACCCTCAAATCCTTACTCACCCTCTCATTCCTCTCAATCATTTCATCTCTCTCACTCCAACCTTTTCTCTGTCATACCTACTGTAGCTCCAATTGAAAAAATCAGAAACACTTGTCGTTAAACAATTTGTCTTTGTAAAGAGTTGAGTCATTGACATATTCACCTTCAGGTAAAGGTTCATTAAAGATCTCTTCAATTTCACCGTCTTCACTAACCTCTCTACTTTCATCATCTGCATATGTTGAATCATCATCTCTAAAAAAAAACACCCTCCAGATTACCAATTCCTTCGGATGTCATTATGCTTGTGAAAATTAGATAAAATTATATACGACAAAAATTATAAAATGAAAACTCATTATAAAATCATTTTTTGTAAGAAATTGTTTGACGAGTGTTTCTGAGTTTTTCCAGGCCAATTACCAATTCCTTTGATGTCATTATGCTTCTGAAAATTAGATTAAATTAGATAAGACAAAAATTATAAAATTAAAACTCATTATAAAATTATTTTTTGTAAGAAATTGTTTAACAGCGAGTATTTCTTTTCCAGGTCAATTACCAATTCCTTTATGCTTGTGAAAATTGGATAAAATTAGATAAGACAAAAATTATAAAATGAAAACTCATTATAAAATCATTTTTTGTAAAATTGTTTCACATCAGTGTTTCTGATTTTTTTAAGTTGGTGCTACCATAGGATGACAGAGAAAATGTTAGAGTGAGAGAGATGAAAGAGAAAGGGTTGAGAGGAATGAGGGAAGTGAGCAAGGGTTTTGAGTTTTTTATTTTTTTTAGTTTTGAGAATGAAAATTATTAAAATACCCTTAACCTTAAAACTTAGAATCCATGATATAGAAGGATATTTTTGTCTACTAAAACCCGGTACACATTGCTAAAATGTACAAACTAAAAAACAGGCGTACGCGCATTAGCAAACCCCATATATATATATATATATATATATATATATATATATATATATATATATATATATATATATATATATATATATATATATATATATATATATATATAATATATAATATTGTTTATAAATTTTATGTTGTATTTACCATATCTTCTCCATGATACTCTTTTTACTTATATTTATACCTTGAAATTTTTATTCACCATAAAATATAAATGAAAATTGTTCTGCGAAAATGTAAGAATTACTTTTAACTCTTGTATAATGATTTGTTAAAGATAATAGTTAAAAATATTTCCAAAAATTAAATGTCATGTACTAAAAAGGCTTTTGTGGTTATCCTGCAATTTTCAAGTACTATGTCATAAGAAAATCTTTAAATATCAACAAATTTTAGAGATAAAAATAATTAATTATTATATTAATTAATTTAGATATCAATCTATAAATTAAAATTTATTGATATCTAAAATCACCTCTCGTATGAATAAATTTTTTTGATTGATTTGTGAAATAAATTCTAAATTGATTATTAAAATTAGCTATCACGATTTTGATTACCAAAAAAATTAGTATCTAAATTTGTTGCTAATTAACTAGACACTAACTTAAACACTAATTATTTTGGTAGCCAGAACTTTGTTAGTTAGTAGCTAATTTAGAGTCTAATTCACAAATTAATTATAATTTTTTATTTACAATAGAAACTATTCGAGATACTAATAATTTTTTCTCTGTGAATAATTATTTTTTGTGATATAAAATTAGTTGCTATTTAAGTATTTTTCTTGTATGTATAAATGAATTTGTATTTAGCTCATATGAGGTAGCTACTAAAGGGTTGTACCTTATTCAATAAAAATGTTCTACTACTATATTTTAAGAATTTATATAGTTTAACATAATGAGATAAATAAAAAGATAGAAGCTTATAAAATACAATTCAATTACAATATTGTTATAATTATATAATAATATAATAATTCCAATGAGAAAGTAAATTTTCATATCATTCCTAAGACATACTCTTTTTTCATACTAGAAAACCTCCACCAATTTTCACAACTTAAATCTCATCCTTTATGTGAGTATGAGCATTTAACAAAGTCTATATAATATGATAATTCTTCTTAGAAATGACCATATTCACACATATAATCGACACATAAAGTAAGATAATTATAAACCCAATAGATTTATGGTATAAAATAGTTTTAACTCTGCTCAACCTAAAGTGGCTCTATCTCTAGTCAACTTCATACTCAATAGATTTAAGACATAAAATGGTCTTGTCTCTATTAAACCTCATACTTAATTCCACCAATAAAATATACTTTTGGCTCTTAGAGTTCTTTTCTCATGTAGTCATTAGGATATTTGCCAAACGTCCTTAACGTTGTTCTCTACTTAAAATTTAACTAGTTTAGCCAAATATTTTTCTTGCTCACGGAGACACTTCAAGAAGTATGCTCAATTAGCGTGACCTTGATTCACGTTCTCTTCAACACACTAGTTTTAGATTTCAAATATTTGTCCATTAAAGAGTACAATCACCCAGCAAATCGAGCATTGGGAGAAATTCCTCATCATAAATTCGCGTAATGAAACCTTGGCTCACTTAGTAACCAAGACACTTATAGGTTCACTAAATTTTTCAAAAATATTTTTGTCAAAAGCAAGGGGTTCAATTCAATCACTCAGTGACTAAGACCATTGATTGTTGGTTTCACCAAGTTCGGCCAACAAATTATAACTCACCCAACAAGTGAGACCATTTGAGCTCACTAGAAATCTAAATTTTCATCTAGCGAGAGATTAGCTCCTCCAACACGTTTGTATAAGACTAGAAACTTAACATATGGGTTAGGATACAAACAAAGTCAATCTTAATACTTTGTTAGGATACAAACAAAGTCTCACGTAAAATAAAACAAGAGATGTATATGAGTTTATATACACATAAGATACCCTTGGTAAGAAGTCTTTTGGAGTAGTACTAAAAACAAATCCCGTGAGGGCTTAGCCCAAAGCGGACACTATCTTACCATTGTAGAGATTTGTGTGTGTGTCGAACCTCCCTACAATTGGTATCAATATGGATATGAGTTTATACACATAAGATATCTCCCTTGGTAAAAGGTCTTTTGGAGTTGTACCAAAAGTAAAATCATAAAAGTTTAGCCCAAGACGAAGAATATCTTATCATTGTAAAGACCTACGTGTGTCGAACTTTCCTTACGTTCTAATATAACAAAAACTAAATAATTTAAGTATGATTACACTAACATACCGAAATTAAACTTCAATTCTCCATAATATTTTTTTTTTGTTAGAAGTGAATTTTAATAAGATTAGTTTATAAAATAAGATTTACAATTCACTGTATTATAATTTAATTTAGCTTTTAATTGACGTCATACTGTCCAACCCATACCATAATTTCAATTTCAATCGTTGGATATCTCAAACATCAAACTAGAAAAATCCAATAACAAGTAATAGAAGACCCAACACGAATTTAAAATATGTTGATACCAATTAAGAATGTAAAATTTAAACTTAACTAAACTCAAAATAACTATAGGTAAAGTTGGCACCTCAATATAACTTTATCTTATCTCAAATGTAATTTAAATTCATGTATCTCAATTAAATAAGTTTCATATTCATTTCACTGTTATGACTTTCCTATTAGTACTCCCCACTATCCCTTTTTTCTATATATGATTATTATTATTGTGATGATGATAAAGTATTGAGCACCAACATAGCAACTAATATCTGGCTGTTGTTGTTACTAAAATCTTCTCTGTTTATCCCACAACCACCATTTCCAGAAACGTGTACTTCAAAGATTCTTCAACCATATGAAACTGTGAGGTATAGTTAATTCAAATTTCAAAACCACTAGCAAAAAGAAGTCACTCACCTATCATCATTATCTCTTTCTTCTTTTGCTGCCAAAAAATTAGGGTTTTTCCTAACTTGAACCTAACGAAAGTAATGATTTAAGATAATATATATATATCTTAAGTAATAAATTTATAAATTATGAATTATAAGAAGATAATAATTGTTTTAAAAATTGTGATAAAGAAGGTGGTGAAGTATAAATAGTTATTACGTGTTTGAAAGAGAAAGAGGTAAAGAAATGGAAAAAGGGATTGGTGGTGATGATGAGGAATAAGGACAGTAGAAGTGAGTAAGTACTCACTAGCTAGGACATGCAAATTTAAGAGTGGATTCTCCACAAAATCCTTAGTGGAGTTTACCCACGCTCAACTCAACCCTCAATCTGCCACTCCAACAATTTATTGCATTCATGGTCCTACACAAAATCCTTATTCTAAACTACTTTTATATTATTTTCATGCCCACGTTTCGATTTTATCATTCCCATACGCATCTAAACTCATGGTGCATTCCAAGTATTTCTCCTCTTCATCCTTGCTTTTTCATTAAAATAACAATGTCAACTACACATTTTCCCACATTTTTTTCTCTTTAATATTTACCTTTTCTCCTTGCTTTTCTTTCAAACTCATACTCTCACGTTTTAAAAAGTTGTTCATTGCGTAATTAACTTATTATGACGACATCTTTTTCAACTATAATCATACAAAACATGTAATATATCAACAAAAATGTCATTTGACAAATATAATTAACGTATTTGATTGTTTTTTTGTTGTTGTGAGATAGATATTTTCAAAAACAAACTAAGAATTTGGTAGGAGCAAATGAAACAACATGTACCATTAAGACAGGTAGAAAATAACGGATTGATTAATAGAATTTAACTTTAAATCTAAGTTTACTTTAAGATTTTTAATATGAAGTTTATCCTACTTATATAATATAGGATTTTTACGAGACTTCCTCCACACTAAGACACATGTACATCTTAAATATGAAATTAAACATTTATTAATAGTTTGATTATAATAAAAAATTTTGTTAAGATAAATTTTAAAATTTTGATTTAAGAAATAAACTTTAAGTTTAATTCAATTTCACAAAATTTACTTTTAAGATATTTGCATTCAATTATATGTAATTAGAAAGTCGCGTGAAAGAGTGTGTTAGAAAGTCAAATTATAATATATATATATATATATATATATATATATATATATATATATATATATATATATATATATATAAAAAAGTGAGATACAAATTTTGTCTTATAAACCGATTTTCAGTTTTGTAGGGTTGAATTATGCTTAAAAAGTCACTTTCTAATAATCTACTAATATATCCAAATAATAATCTATCTTGTTAGCTCCCCATTACTACATATTTACTCTTTCTTTGAAACTTGATTTGATATGTATAATACATCTGTGTGACATTATTGATAAACTTTAATCGATGTAAAATCTTTAACTATAATTAAGTAGATATAACCCTTTGCAAAATTATTTATTAATAACCTTATCCTTATTCATTAAACCCTAAATGCTAACTTATAAATTAATTATGGAGAGGAAAAAGAAGTCCGATATATAGTATAGTATAGTTCAGCCCACTATCGTGAGTCACTATATAGACAAGAGGAAGGGATGGTGGGTGGTATTATCAAAGGTTGGCTTGACCACCCTCAACCTCAAACAGAAGTAACAATGGATAAGTGAGTGAATGGGTAGTTTCTTAATTATAGTAAAAGATGGATATATATATAAAAAATAGGCAGGTCCCCACCACATTTTCCGTCACAGAGAAACATGTTGTAACAACTGTGTTCCGCGTGTCAGTGTTGGTGCCCACGTGTACATGTCGCCCCAATATGACCACAACACCCCAACTTTCCGCGCGTGCTGTGTTTATTTCCCTAAATTCCTACTTCCATTTCTTCTCCAAAATGCCAAAACCTCATTCACCAACAATGGGCCCCACCACAAAACATGCAGCAACATGGTACGCCAATGGTACCACCAATCCCACGGAACCTCACTCTCTTTTTCCTTCATACTCCTAAAATCTTATACATTTTCTTAACCAAATCAAATATTACAAACTCCTACATTCAATGTATCTTTTCAATACAAACTCCATCTTTATTTAGTGCATGCATGTTTTCATCCACATGCTAAACGTAAACATATCTTATACACCTATTTCAATCCTAATTCATGCTTAATTCATGATTTATGTTTATTAATTGGACACTTACATTAGATAAGTGAATGGGAGAACTTTTTATTACGAATTCTAGCTTGGAAGCATCACAAGGGTATATGGGAATATGTTTGCTTCTACTTGTTTTCCAAAGATATACAAATTTCATTTATTTTTGTTGGTTTTCCTTTAATCATGGCTCGTCCTTTAACCTCATTGAATGAGAGTATTTTTAAGAAATCATTGTTAAATCACAATTTTGTGGTTCCAAATGCAAGTGAGACCTGCTTTCTTTATTACTCATATGAAGGTGTATGGAATGTATTGGTATAGCAATAGAGTCAACTTATCCCACTCTATTAACGATAAAAAGTAAGTGAACTCTATTGATGTCAAACATTAAGCGAAATTTATTAGTGTTAAACATTAAACGAACTCTATTAATGTCGGCTAATTCGATTCTATTAATGTTTAATATTAAGCGGATTCACTACCAACTAAGTTTGACATTAATTCGACATTGATAGAAATATTTATTTATTAACAAATTTAAAAATAAGTTTACACTTTTTAACTTTTTGGTAAAAAAATAATAATAAGCTTTTGCTTCTAGAGTAAGTTTAGAAGTTAATTTTAAGTTTTCTTATAATAAATTTAGCTAATTTGAGACTACATATCTTTTGTAATACGCACTTATTCTCGTTCCTACGACGAGTAGTCCTTACACTCTTCATTTTCTTCATAAATATTAGTTTGTAAGTTAGAAGTATTATGAATTTTAAAATACTATGATTAAACTACAGATTACCAACCGATAAATAAAATATTGAGTTAGAGTTAGATGAAACGAGTCATTAAATAAAATTGTCTTTAAGATAATGAGTTTTGATTTAAACTTCTCCTGTTAGAAATATGTTTATTCTTGTTCAAATTACATTATATCAGAGTACATAAAAGTGCTATGAAGAAAATAAACTTCTTGAAGTTATTATCTAACTTTGTTCAAATCAGCAAGATTGTGATAAATAGCGAAGGATATGAATGAATTGGAGAAAAAAAAAGAGAGGACCAATTCAGACTTAGTGAGAAGGAGGATTAAAAAAGGAAACTAAGTGATAAATTTCGAAAGATAACAATGTATAATGAAACTTTGTTGATAATAAAGAAAAAAAATAACTAATCTTTTACCCTAGTTCTTTTTTACAATATTATTATTTAATTTTTATGAAAATTTAGATGCATAACATTTTGAACTAATGAAAAGTTTTTATTAATTTAAACCTAGAGATTACCACACGAATACCTAATAAAAATTTAATGTATACAACATTTATCATAGCAAAATTACCAGAAAAAAAGAAGAAGAAGCCTAGTGGGTCCATTAATTATCCCTAGAAATAGATGTTAAATTCATGGTGTTATTATCAAAATTTACACCAAATTATCATTTTTTATATATCAACTATAAATTCATTCATTAAATTTAAATTCTATCTCAATTTCTATAGTATTTTTTTAGGGACATGAGATGTAGGGCGCATAATAGATCTTAAAATGTTTTTCTTAACTTTTTTTTAAAATAAATAGCAAAATTTTAAAGAAGTTTCAATATGATTAAATTATGAAATCCTGTTTAAATACAATATAATTTGCTTTCAAAATATTTATCTATTAAAATAAAACTAGAAAATATAATAATAATGTTAATTAAAATAAGAAACAAGTAAACAAAAATATCAAAATGATATACATAAAACAAATAATTTTTATATTAGTTTATCTAATTCAACTACTTGGAATCTATAGAAATTTTTATTTTCCATTTTTTATTTCTCTAAAATAACTCAAAGTAATGAAGTTAAATATGAGAAATAACAATTGAAAGTACATGTAGCCCAAGCTAACCGGAATTGTTCAAACCAATGAGTATTAATTTCTAAATCAAATTAATCCTTTAACCTACCCTAAGAGAATTTGTTATTTTTAAGATAACACGTATTTCTAAACAAGATAAAACTTTTCAATATCCATATTACGCAATCAATAAATATGATCAAGATCAAGGGAAAGTTTTAGAAAGTGTAAAACATACTGACTTGAGGTCAACCTAAATTTGAAAGATGTTAAGAACCCCTTATTGGATTAAGGCCACTAAGTCCTTAAGGTCCAATGTCCATCCTTAAAAACATAACACATGTAATGAAATAAAAAAAAGGACAAAATAAAGATATTATTATCTGAATATATATATATATATATATATATATATATATATATATATATATATATATATATATATATATATATATATATATATATATATATATATATATATAACATCGTGGAGCAAAAAGGGGGAGGCCCATATGCTGAATTTGAAGACTACATTAGTGTCACATAAAATGACATGTTGTCGGTAAAGTATATTAAACTATTTGTGTTATTAGAGATGTGTATGTAAGCATATCCAATAGTATAAGCATTAGCAATAATAATAATATTGACACTAGGTAAATATCTTAAATTTTTGTAGATTATGTCAAAATCATGAAAGTTTTTCCTCTTGTATAGTTTTTAATATTTTTAAAAAATAATTTTAATTAGAAAAAACTAGCCGTAATATACTGTAAAATAATATTATTAAATAGGAAAAGAAAAAAAAGTCATATAATGATGAAAACAAAATCGTAAGATAAAATTTGTGACGAAAATTAAATATTAAATGAATATTTTAATGTATATTAGTAGGTAATAAATAAGCACTAAAAAATAAATTTATTGATGATATTATAAAATCAGTTTGCATAAATCAATATTATCGAATAAAAAAATATTAATAAAATACTTGTTGATAAGTTTTATTTTCCGATAGAAAAATTTATTAGTAATTATGGATAAATGATTGACAAATTATTTGTAAATAAAAATACTCTTATATAATTATTAACAAATTTTGGTTATAAGTAGAATTTAATCTATAAATATTATGTTTGACTTTTTTTTCCTTTCGTCTCCTTCTTTTTTTTTCTCATTTTTTCTTCTTTTTTTTTCTTCATTTTTTTCTTTCTATTCTTTCTTCGTCGTCATTATTATTGTAGTATCCATCCTCGTATTCATTGTTGCGTTTGTCGTCTCCAACTTTTCCTTTTCCTTATGATTTATTTTCCTTTCTTCTCCTTCTCTTCTTACATCTTTGTCATCACTTTATGATATTCTATTTCCTTTTCATTTATCAACAAATTTTAAAATTGACACCACAGTTTTACTCACAAACTTATTAACTAATTTAAAAAAAAAATTACCTATATATTTGTTGAAGATATTTTAAAAGTTTAATTACCAACGAATTTTTAAACAGAAAAAGACATTATTAATAATTTTAATAACAATTTAAAAAAAAAATCCTCTATATATAGATTTTACTACAATATGGTAAATGCCTAGAGAATAAATTTTGGGGTCCATTTTATCGATAATTTTTGTAAATAAAATTATTTGTTAGTAATAATATTATAAATTACTAACGAATTTATTAATCAAATATTTCTGAAGCTGTAATTTATGAGAAAATTTTAGCAAAGGATCCTTTACTAATTGAAATATTTGTATGTAATTAAAATTTTAAAATGTGTTGATAAAATTTTATTTTACGGATAATAAAAAAATTATTAGTAATTTTTAATTGATAATTTAACATTTTTATGTAAGGATAGAGTATTTAATTACCTATTACTCGTTTATATTATTAGCGAATATTTTCTGAGTGTCTTTTAAAAAAAATCAAATGATGAAAATAATATTACTAATAAAGGAAATATTAATTATTAACAAATTGTTTAAAATTTGACTTGATATGTTTCGATTCTTTTTATTTAGATCTATAAAGTTGAAGTTAGTTTTAAAAGATTAATGTTTTAAAATTTATATTTTGGAATTGTCCATTTAAATATTATTTTTAAAAAGAACAAATTTTGTTTAAAAAGAACAAATTTTGTTGTATTAATATTTTAGTGAGTAATTTGATTTAAATTGTATTTCAAAATTATTATTTTATCCAGATTTATATTTTAAATATTTTAAAATAATTTTATTTAAAATTTTGAAAAAATAAAATATAAAAATATCTTTTAGTATCATGGTTGTGAATATAAATAAAATTTGTAACTGTTTTTTAACAAATATCCAATAAGTAAGGAGACAAATTACTATAGACAAACATAGTCACTACAAGAATTATTTTAGCTATGAAACTTTAGCAACAGATTTTAAAATTTAAATTACGGATGAAAATATCCTTAGATAATGAATTCGTTTTTAAAATCTATTAGTAAATTAGAACTTATATTATCCAATTAGTATTTTCGTTAGTCATGTATTTAACGATAAAATGAGCGATAAATTTTACTGATGAAGTTTTGGTAATTATGATAAATTTCATTTTTCATCTTGTAAAATTTATTGACGATTATTTTGTTTATAAAATTTTAATTATCAATGATAAACTCAGATTATCGATACAATTTTGCTATTACCAATGGGTTGTATCCGCCAACCCGATCAGAATCATTATCATCCCTAAGTCAAGCCAAATATATTTTCAAAAATAATTATAAATTAGAACTTGTATTACTCAATCGGTATTTATCTGATAATATAATGAACGATAAATTTTATCGATTGACTTTTAGTAATTATGATGAATTTTATTATTTGTCTCGTAAAATTTATAAACGATCATTTTATCAACAAATTTTTAATCGTTAATTGATAAACTCAGATTACCAATACAATTTTGCTATTACCAACAGGGTTGTATCCATCAACCCGATCAGAACCATTACCATTTTAAGTCAAACCATATATTTCGAAAGAAAAAAAAACTATAAACTTACATTATATATATATCCATAAAGGTGATTTTGCAACCATCACCACATTAAAGATTTTTCAATTAATGTATGGAAAGTGTGGGAGTATTTAATTTTAAATGATGCAAAATTATTTAATATTTTTTGTAATGACATGTCCTTATACAGACACAAAATCGAATTTTTCATCCACGACGACGTAGTATAAATGGAAGTGCTGATCACTATTGTCACACCCTACAACTCCATAACCACATTACACTTTTCATTCAATTCTGAATTCACTTTTGTGTTGATATTTTCTTCTGCGAGCATGGGTGAAGCTCCAGTGTTCTTCATTAACGGGTTCTCAAAGTTTGAACACGAAATCCAACAACAGAACCATGTGAACGACCAGAACCATGATTCCTCTTGGTACGAGGAAATCATCGATGAAGATCTGAAATGGTCTTTTAAACTCAACAGGTTCCTCATTACTTGATCCAATTCAATGTATAAAAGTTCAAACAAAAAAGCTTTCTATAATTGCTTAACCTTTTATTCTTTTCTCTTTTATTTTTTTCAACAGTGTGCTTCATAAAGCGATTAGTGAATACCAGGATATAACACTCTTAGACACCAAGCGTTTTGGCAAGGTTAACAACTCCTCTTCTTCTTCTCATAAGGCAGAACAAAAAGAAAAAGCAATATTGAGACATCTCAAACAAGTTTGACGTCATATTTAGTGTATCTTATCTATAATTTCATAGTTTATAATGTTTTAACTATAATAAAAATGTGTTAGGTGCTAACCTGAGATGATGGTTTATTGATGTTGCATACAGGCTTTGGTTCTTGATGGGAAGATGCAGAGTGCAGAAACAGACGAGTTTATCTATCACGAATGCTTGATTCACCCTTCTCTTTTGTGTCACCCTAAGTACGAACATGTTTCATGGTTGAATCGTGTTAGAGTTCATTAATTCATCATATATCTTGTGTCTACAATGTTACATAGATTTTCTTAAAACTTAAAAAAAAACTGTCAGAAATGATTATATATGTAAAGGGATTCTTAATTTTAAACTTAACCATTTTATTACAAAATAATTATTTATGATAAAGTTACAAAAATTATTTTAATTTTATGATTACAATAATAATAATTTATTATTTTCTATTATCATAAAAAAACGTAAACAGACACGTATATGCGCATTTGTTTTTATCAGTATATATTATGATATCAATTATTCTAATGTTAAAATTATATGAAGTCTAAGAATTAAAGATGCTCTTCCGAAACTTTTTTTTTGGATGAACTCAGAATACTATATTAATCATGGTTATAAATTTATCATTTATTTCTAATGTATGTAATATGAAATTACATATTACATACACGTTCTCACATAGTTTAATCCTTTTCCTTATGAAGTAAGTATGTGTGACATATTTTTATAGTAAAACATGAATTAATTATGATTTAGCAATGAACCTAGAACAATAATTCTGTTGTTTATTGTGCTTACTTGAAAAAGTGTAGTTTAGAATAATAGACATAGGTAGTAGTAGATGATTATGGTTCTTGGTAGACATGATTAGGCTATGTACCCTTCACTAATTTGAAGAGACAAATGTTAATGATTGTGGCAGTCCCAAGACTGTCTTTATAATGGGCGGAGGCGAAGGCTCTGCAGCAAGGGAAGCCCTTAAGCACAAGTCAATGGACAGAATCGTTATGTGCGACATCGATAAGGTTTCTTAATTCTCTCTACCATACATTATTCATTTCTTTCTTAGCCGTTCACCAAATTCAAAAGTTAATTATATCCATAATCATATGGACATAGACTAAGAATGTTTTTTTTTTAATTTATAAATATAGGCACCCAACTATAAAATATAATTGACTGTTGTTGGTTTTCTTGTCATAAGTTTATATAAACTATTATAGTACCAACTGAATGATTGATAGGATAATGGGTGTATTTGGATAATTTTTTATATGAAAAAAATGAGAAAAGAAAAGTTCTTTTAGAAGTTAAAATCAGTTGGAGTTGATTTATAGAATTTTTTTATTTTTTTTGTTTTTAGATGTGTATAAACTAGTTTTCAAATTATAAAGAAATTTATTTGAGGTTTTTCTTCTAAAAGTTTTATGGAGAAGTTTGTGTAGAAATCACTGTATTAATATTTAATGAAACAACTTTACAGTCTACTTATTTTACTTGACTCGGATGGTATAGTTCATTGTAAAATAATATATAAAAGAATTAATGCAAAATGTTACAAAAAAAAAAATATATCGTATTAATTTGAAGCTTCGACTCCTAATTGTTGCAGGAAGTAGTAGATTTCTGCAAAAAATACTTGATTGCAAATAGGGAAGCATTTTCTAATAAGAAGCTGGACCTTGTGATCAATGATGCGAAGTAAGTAACTTGTTTATAATTCTTCTAATCATAACTATGAGAGTGTTTAATGACTACATACAGTCAACTAGTAACAAATTGGTATAAATATAAGTTTTTAGGTATCTATTATAGATATCAATAACCTTGACAGCCACAGGTATGTCAGTGTAAAGGTGATTTTTTTAAGCATCGAAGACTGTTCAGAATCTGTCTAAACAGTACTAACATATAACATTTTTGAAGGGCTGAATTGGTGAAGAGAAAGGAGAGATTTGACATCATTGTTGGAGATTTAGCAGACCCACTTGAAGATGGACCATGTTACCAACTCTACACCAAATCCTTCTATGAGAACACACTCAAACCAAAGTTAAATGATAATGGCATTTTTGTCACCCAGGTAGTTATGAGAAACTTTGTTTTCATAATCACATACTCAACAGAGTTTGACAAAAAAAATTGCATATTGTGTAGGCTGGACCAGCTGGTATCTTCACACACAAAGAGGTTTTCACTTCTATATATAACACAATCAAACAGGTCTTCAAATGTAAGACTATCTAATTCATGAATTATAGACATCATTAACAGAGTCAAATAACACAGGATGTTCTGTTTAAACTGAAACTAGAGATATTCTTTTTTGGTACAGATGTCATTGCATACACAACTCATGTACCATCATTTGCTGACACATGGGGATGGGTCATGGTATGTGGAAAATAAAGCCTTGTTTCTTTTTGTACTAAAATGAAGTACTCTTGGATATTTTTCACAAGAATTTTTATGCTTTTCATTTAGGCTTCGGATCAACCACTATCAATTTGTGCTGAAGAAATGGACAGAAGAATTGCAGAAAGAATAGA
Organism: Vigna angularis; assembly: GCF_016808095.1. NCBI lineage: Eukaryota > Viridiplantae > Streptophyta > Magnoliopsida > Fabales > Fabaceae > Vigna > Vigna angularis. The sequence goes on along the minus strand of NC_068976.1, from coordinate 13,204,914 downwards.
TGGAGAACTTCTCTATCTAAATGGTGCTTGGTTCCATTCATCCACAACCATGAATAAAACTGTTTACCAATCGTGAGTATTTGTAACTCAAATCCATAATCTCAGATCAAACCTAAGACCCATGTTAACTTTCCTTTCCACAACATTATTCAAAGAACAATTGATATGTTGATACCAACATAGTCACTTTATTGGATTTTTGACATGATCATATTATCATTGTTGCAGTCTGCAGAATGAAACTCATGTGTACACAGAAGAAAATGCTAGATTTATTCCTGGGCATGGAATGGCTTTTCGTCTCTAACTTTCAAGCCATAGATTGAGGGGTATTGTTTTGACCTATAGGATGCATTATTAGTTTCATTGTCATTGAATTATTATCTGCTTGGACTCTCTTGGTTTTTACGGTTTTTTCTTTGAAAAATGGGTTAAAAAGAAGCAAGTGTTTATAAATTATCTTCAGTATTAATTCAAATAAATAAAGTTAAACCTTTTTTATAGTTTTCAGTTGAAACTACGGGGTTAGAGGTATAACAACTCACTAATTATATTATCAGTACACTCAAAAAAGTCTCACATTGTTTAATAATTAAGACACATTGGAGATTATGTATGAACAAGAGATAAAGTAAATTTGTAATGTATAAAATGCAAAACCTTATTTATATGTTAATTTTATAAGGTTAAATTAAGCTTAAAAATTTACTTATTTAATATGATATTAGAATTATTTGTAAGTATTTTAATAAGATTTAAAAACTTTGTTGAATCTACAATGTGGTAAAATCATTTATTAAAGTCTAATCTTTAAAAATGTATATGTGTTGAGTTGAAGAGAGTGTATTGGAGATTTTAAATTTACGTTGTATAAGGTATATAAGCGTGTTTACATAGTCCAAACAGATAAGCCTTTCAATTCAATGAAACTATGAATGGAGCAACCTTTGAGGTCGAATACAGAAACTCTTGTATACTCTGACTCTCACCTCAAATCATTCCATTTTTGTACTTCTTGCATCTTTTCATTTGTAAATTGGTGTTAGACTATTTGCTGTACAGAGATATCGAAAGGATGGACATTCAAAACCATAAGAACAGCAACATCAATCAAATAATTCGAACAATTAATGTATTACTATTGTCTGCAATTGCCTTAAGCTATTCAATTTATGCTCTTCCTTCAAAGCAATGAACCATGACAAAGAAAATGTCTCATTTTTACTTCATTAAGCAGAGAATAGCACTTTATAAAGAACCTAACACTCATTTGATATGAAGTTTTTCATAAATTTTAGAAGCCAGTCAAAACAAGTTGAATAATTTCATTCAAGTAAACTAAACTTAGTGTAGCATAAACTACAAGGAACACAAAATGTTAAAACACGGGAAAGAATGAGCTTAAGAAAATGTTAAAATTTATATTTTGCCGCAGTTGATTTGAATTTGATTTTTAAAAAGAACAAATTTAGTTGTATTAATGTTTTAGTAAATAATTTGATTTAAATTACTTCAAAATCATTTTTTAATCTTGATTTATATTATATTTTATATATATATATGCACACACTTTTGTAGGTATTCAAAGGTATATAGATATAAAGAACACTCAAGATTATATTTTTACAAATATCAAATAAGTAACTAGACAAATTAATTTTGATGGGATGGTTAGAAGTATACATTATTATTACAAACCAAATTTTACCGTGAAATTTTAAAATTTAAATTATTGACAAAAATATCTATCGATAATAAATATGTTTGTATGATTTGTTGATAAATTACAATTTGTATTGTCAATAGGCAGTTCGATAATGTATTTAATGATAAATGAATGATAAATTTTATCAATTGATTGTTAGGAAGTGAACCCGACAAGGATTAACCTTAGTCCTAAGTATATCCATTTATGATTGAAAATCATTCAGGTAATTCTTATTGTTTATTTGAAAATGTTGGTATTTTTATTTTCTAGGATTTTATAATTTTTTTATATTTTGGAGTTTTTTAAATACGTTATACGATGTGAATAGTTTAACAAACATAAACATAGGTGATGGATAAAACTATATATATTTTTTATTTTTGATGCTTTTATATATATATATATATATTTATATTTAATATGGTTGAGAAAAAATGAAGATATTAAACACTATGATGATGTGAACGATCACATGAATACTCATATCTTTAAAACATTATTCAACTATTTTCAAAAAAAAAGTATTAAGCATTAAAATGATGTGAACTATCAAAGAGTACTTATACTTTGAAAAACATTATTCCATTATTTTAAAAAAGATATTAAATACTAGGACGATGTGAACGATCACACGAGTACTCATGCTTTTATAAACCCTAAAAAAACATTTTTTTTGTAATTTTATAATTTTTATCATGTTTATATTTGTGTTTTAGAAGAAATATGAGTTTTAAAAGGCATGGTTGTACAAGGAAAGACATTCACATTTCATAAACACTTTTTTTTAATTACACATTTTCTACCTACATATGTCACGTCATTCAATAATTCCAACTCTTACTGACAAATCATCATAAATTTAACTCCCTTAACCTAATTTAGTGGTACGAAGTCAATTGCTTCAATTTTTGACTTTTAGAGATCCAATTGAGAAAAAAAAAATAAGAAAGGGACTTGTTTGAGAAAACCCAACATAAATAAAGATTATGAGAATGATTAAACCTTTTTTTATCTATTATATTGTTCAAATTACTCTAAAACTTTTATTAACTTTATCCTCGAATACATTGACTTTTACCTCAAATATCTTAATACAATACAAAATTTATCTTCAAATTTATCTAAATTCATTCGGTTACTCTCGTCCAAATCCATCTTTGGATACGAACACACCCTTCTACTCAACATGTATAATTTTTTTTATTTGAAAATGTTCTCAAATATTAAATATCACATTATGTTCGTGGGAAACTTTTATTTTTTTTGGGAAGTCAGACTACTGTATTAATCATGTTTTATAAATTAAATTATAAATTTGTCATCTATTTGTAATAGTATGTGTCATATATTTTTATAATAAAACATGAATTAATAATCATTTAGCAAGTAACCTTGAACAATTATTCTGGTGTCTTGTGCTTACTTCATAAAATCCAGTTTAGAGAATAATACACATAGATAGTAGTAGATGATTATGGTTCTTGGTGCACATGATTGGGCTATGAACCCTTCATTAATTTGAAGAGACTGTTTATTATGGGAGGGATGAAGGTTCTGCAGCAAGGGAAGCCCTTAAGCAGAGGTCAATGGACAGAGTGGTTATGTGTGATATATAGACAAGGTTTCTTAATTCTCTCTACCATACATTATTCATTTCTTTCTTAGCCGTTCATCAAATTCAAAAGTTAATTATATCCATAATCATATCGACATACAATAAGAATGTTTTTTTAATTTGTAAATATAGGCACCCAACTATAAAATATAATTGACTGTTGTTCGTTTTCTTGTCATAAATTTATATAGACTATTATACCACCTGAATGATTGATAAGTATTATAAATATCAATAACCTTAACAGCGACACATATGTCAGTGTAAAGGTGACTTGCTATTGAAGAGTGTTCAGTATCTGTCTAAACAGTAGAAACTTGGAAATAACATGTAAGATTTTTGAAGGGCTGAATTGGTGAATAGAAAGGAGAGATTTGATATTAGAGGCTACTCTCTACATCACATGCCAGATTGATCCCTGCACCACATTTTTTTTTTTATTTCAAAATTAGTCTTTATATTTTAAAAAATTATACACTTCACTTCTTTTCTTCAACGAATATATTACATCCACTTACAGAACTTTGTGTTTTTTTTTTATTTTTAGTTAACCAATTTATTATATTAATAATAATTATTTAATTAAATAAGATAAAATAAATTTATATAATATATTATAATAATCTATAAATTAATTAAAATATAATATTTAAATAAACTAAAAAAAAACATAAACGAATATGACCACATCTGTTGATTATAATTAATTAAAAAAATTTATAATTTAATTTAATTAATAATTATTATGTAATTAAATAAAATAAATTAATTTATTACGTAATTATATATAAATTAATTTTGTTTAATAAAATAATTATTATTAATTTAATTTATGTATTATTATTTAATTAATTATTTAAAACGTGTCACGTTGATTAAGATTTTTTTTAATTTTTTTAGTTTTTAGTTTATTAATTTAATGTATTTTATATTAATATATAAATATTATTTATTTATTTTTTAAATTTATTACGTAATTATATGTAAATTAATTTTATTTTATTTAATAAAATAATTATTATTAATTTAATTTATGTATTATTATTTAATTAATTATTTAAACATTTTTATATAATTAAACAAATGTGTCACATCCTAAGGTTTTTTATATTTTAAATTAATTTATGAAGTATTTAATTTTTTTGTTTTTTATAATATATTATGTAAATAAAAATATTATTAAAATAAAATTTAAAATGAAAAAAATAAACTAAAATATAAAAAAATATTAAAATTTGTTCACGAATGTCAACATCCGTTAAAGGTGATACATCCGTTAAAGGTGATCCGTTTTATAGCAAGAATAAATTGGATATGAGATAGTGCAGGAAACATTTGGTGGTGGTGGAGATAATAACACTCTTGATATCATTGTTGGAGATTTAGCAGACCCAATTGAAGATGGGCGGTGTTACTAACTCTACACCGAATCCTTTTAAATCATGATGAGAAACTCTGCGCACCTCCTTTTGTTTTTCTGCACCCCCATAATTTTCAATGTTTCCGGCTACACCTCTCACCTTTCTCTTTCGGCACCTCAATTCTCTCCTTTCTTACACCTCAATCCTCACCTTCTTCACACTGCACCTCTAACCTTAACTTTCTTCCTTCTTCACTTACTTTGATCTTTAATCTTTTTATTAAAGTTTTGGAAGTCATTTTGTATCAAACATTTTCAGGTTTGTAAATGTATTTTTGGTTTTGAAATTGGAAGTATTTTTTGTAGGAGGGTGTAATTTTATTCTTTTTATCCTGACTGTGTTTTGGATTAGTTGATCCGAAAAGTATTTATAGATTTAAAAATATCTTTTAGATTAGTCAATCCGGAAGTAACAGTATGGTTTGAAAATTTTGCATGCCCCTTTCCCCACACTATAACATGCATTTAATGGTTTTAAATAAATTATATATCATTAACCTTGATGTAAAATAGTTTTATATTATCATAAGAATATGAAACGTAAAGCAACATAAAATATTGGTCATAGCTACTAAAGTATATATATCCATAGGAAAGGGGAAGATGAACTATACTAAACTGATAAAAACGGTTGGAAATAAAAAGTAGTTTATTTGAATTGAAAATTTAGTTAACTAAACTGAAGTATTGTTTTTCTATTAAACTTTAGTATTTAAAATAGTTAAATTATTTATTAACATCGAATTATCAAATTTAACTAATTGAATTCTGTAACATCCCAAAATACCGTAATTACCATAAATCAGGATTAATTACAATTAACAGTAACATAAACAGTCTTTGGCATTAAACAGAATTACAAGAAGAAGCCGAACGGCGTCAGTACAGAAGAACGTACGCTAAAATATAGATCAGCGATAAACAGGACGAACGGTTTTACAAAACATTTAACCGCACGACCAACTATTCTACCATTTACATCACTACCCTAACGAGCGCTCTAAGGCTCGACCTTGACTTCTACCTCAACCAGATTTGCATCTTCCAAATTTTCTTCTTCCAGCATTTCTTCAAGAGATGCTCCACCATCTGCTCACATCCACACGGATGATCATTGCAAGACAAGACGAACGTACATGGACAGTGGACAACACAATGGAAACGCAAGGGTAAGCTTATAATATTTAAATTCATACTTCAACATTTCTATTCAAACAAACACATGATCAACACATATACATATAACATCAATCAACATATGAATATACCAATACTAGACCGACCGTCCAGACTGTATGAATCTGTGTAGTTACAAGCGTCCTTGCACCCGAGTGATGTAGTAACTGGGATACACCAAACAGCTGCCACTCGAGGTAAGTCCGTTCTTACGTCGCCCATGTTAACTTATGGACTAAGGACCTCCTGCCGTTCCCACACATGACATACTTCCTCTACATGAAGATAGTATTCACGGAACATCAGGATGGACAGCGAGTCTTAACTCATCCACAGTCATACTTTACCAAATTTAATATTCCATATAAAAGTCAGAGTCGTTCCTCCTTGGAACGCTCGTTCAAATTCCATAATCATAAAATCACTTGATATAACGTTCGCACTGTAATTTATCATAATTCATAATCAATTTCATCTTTAACTTTAAGAGTATAAAAGAACGAACGTTCAGTCCTTTGAAGAGATATGACGAACGTTCAACTATAGTACTGGATGGACAGACGCGACACTCTGTTTGACCAGTTAAATGCACTGACTAAATTTGAAGTGAATTGGTACTTAGAAGATTTCAAAATAGTTACCTTGGACTAGATTCAATATAAGAAGAATACTCAATAAGAATTAGAAATTTTCTTTGTAAAATTTAGTATATACTGAACTGATGTTAGTATTTGAACGAACGTAAGAGAATGAATATTGAAGTATTTGAACGAACGCTATTTACGTTCGTTAAGGAATTAATAATAAAGACGAACGCTCGAAATGAGGCCGAACGCTATCAAAGACGAACGCTCGACATAAGGCCGAACGCTATCAAAGACGAACGCTCGACAAAAGGCCGAACGCTATAAAAGACGAACGCTCGACATAAGGCCGAACGCTATCAAAGACGAACGCTCGACATAAGGCCGAACGCTATCAAAGACGAACGCTATCAAAAACGAACGCTCGACATAAGGTCGAACGCTATCAAACATTCAATTGGGGACGCTCGTTCACGAGCAGAATTCTTTCCAAATGAAGGAATCCAATTCTAAGTTATTTTAAGGGGAAACCGAACGGTTTAAGACCGTACAGTGACGAGCGTCATTTATCAAAGGGGATGAATAAAATTTCAGATTTTTCAACCTTTGAATATTTTCCAGACTTCAACATTTAAATTTATACTGTATAACTCATATGATTTTCAACTTATAAACTTTATAACATTCATTCCAGTAACTTCATATGCAATATCAACATTCAGATTTACTTCACACAACAAAACATCCATTTTTCATACGTATCAAACCAACATGCAGATCAATCAAAACCAGAAACCAGATTCCATAACAGTGGTCGTCCATACCGTTCAAACATCATACAGTTCATACTTGCACATCAGAACATATAATCATACAGTATAAATTAAACATATAAGCTTCCCTTACCTGGATAGCAGTGTACTTTCAAAATGTAGGATTCTAGGGTTTCCTCTAACCACGTCTTACACCCAGGTTTCGCTCAACAGTTCCCGCATAAAATCTAAGACGCCAGAAATCAAAATAACTCAGACCTAGAACTTATGCATGTAACCAAACTAGGGTTCGCATGAAACCAGAAAGGACGACGCTTAGAAATGAAGACTTACCAGTTCCGCTTCAAATTCTGTTCGGTCCAAACGAAAGATCACAGCTGGACGAACGTTCCTACGGTTCTGGAAAAGTGATCGGAGAAGGAGATGATGAGTTACAGAAGAGAGAAGTTTATTGGTTTTAGAGAGAAGTTGGAGAAGTTGAAAGGGTGAGTTCTGAGGAAGAAGATGAATGGTGCAGGTGAGAGAAAGAGTTTTCAAAAAATCTGATTTTTGTTAACTCACGTTCGTTTGAACGAACGTCTCCCAAACTGACACCTGCATTCCAAACTCTGAAACGGACGCTTCCAACGTGACAAGTGGCGTGTGTGCATGCAGAGTTAGGTGCGTTTTTAATGCACTGGTGTGTGACGTGGCGTGCGTAATTGGTGTGGTGTCAGAATTAGCTTTGCTAATTATCCAGGGTTTCACAAATTCAATCCAATTTTTACCGGAATTGGATTAAATTTGAACGAATTTTAGCTACATTAACTCGATTAAATTTAACCAAATTTGGTTAGGAATAATGCAACCAAATTCGATCAATTTTTTGTCGTTTCTGACTTGATCAAACTCGACCAAATTTAAATGGGACGACTCAGTTAAATTTGGACGAATCTAAGTCCAAGATGACTCAACCAAATTTTGATTGAGATTAACTTGATCTAATTCAACCAAAATTTGGTTGTGGTTGACCTAATCAAATTGGGCCAAATTTCGGTTGTGACTAACTTAGCCAAATATTGGTTGGGATCGACTAAGCTGAGTTCAGCCAAAATTTGGTCATGATTGATTAATTCAAATTCACCAAATTTAGGTCGGAGCTAATTCAATTGAATGCGGTCAAATTTCAGATATGGTCAACTGGAACAAATTCTGACGAATTTTGATCGAGCTGACTTTGTCAAAATTTTCCAAATTTTAGTTAAGAATGACAAGATCAAATTTGATTGAAATTTGATTATGATTGTCTAATTCGACTAAATTTCAATTGTGGCCAAATTTGATCAAATTTCGATCGTGGCCCGACTTCGCCCCTCTCAACCTTTAGGTCACTGTGGTCTATCTGGACCTTTGGACCGAGCCTATCCATCACGATTTTCAACACAACTGTCTGTTTTGACTTTTGGCTCGGACCAACTTATCTCAACCTTCGACCTATATGTCTACGTGCTACTATGAGTTTCATCAACAAAGTAATTTTAAATTAATGAGCATTTAACTGAAATATAATTTTAAAGGTTCGATTTTATAAAACTAAACTAGGTTCATTCAGTTTTTATTGTAAATAGTTCAATTTTTTTAATATAATATAATACAATTATTTCACAGTTCAGTTTGTTTAATTTTATCTATTCCTACTTTCCCATTATGTCTAACCAATGTGTACAAGTGCAACCATTAAATTTTTCTTACACATAAAAATATGCAGAATCTGGATTACGCTACACCCATTTCAAATGTAGACGTTGTCAAGGTAATGTCTCCGTTCTCTGATCAAGCAAATGGAAAATGATGCCTTCCAGAATACTTATTCAAGAATTCCTTTTTTTTTATATATATTTTAGATTAGATGTTTCAGAAGGCACATTCCACATTCGCAAATATCTTCCAGGACATATAATCTGGAAGAAATTAAAAATAACGAGGTGTATGGATTTTTGTTATATTTTTCACAATGAGAAGTTATTGGGAAATCCCGTTTTTATAGAGGTGTAGTAAGAAAACCAAGGTGGTGCAGGAAGATTAACTTCCTTTGTCACAACATTATTCAAAGATTAATTGATATGTTGATACCAACATAGTCCCTTTATTGGATTTTGACATGATCATATTATCATTATTGCAGTCTGCAGAATGAAACTAACGTGTACACAGAAGAAAATGCTAGATTTATTCCAGGGCATGGAATGGCTTTTCGTCTCGAAATTTCAAGCCAGATATTATACTAGTCCAAAATCAAGATTCTAAGGCGTGTAATATGCTTCGGTGTTTAGAAAACCCAAACATAAAAAAATACTGTGATATTTTTGTAATTTTAATAATCTTATAGGCCTCGGTCCAAGGGAAACCGAGGTAGAAAAACTTCTATTACCTTAGTTGCTTCAGAATCGAGGCATAAAAGCCTGCAAAACCCCACGTGTTCATTAAATTTTTTATTTTTATATTTTATCGAACACTTTAGCTTAAGCAGATAACCGAGTTAGTATCCTTGATATTTTCTGCACTATCCTTCTTCTTCTCGTGCAAGAGAGTCTTCCTCTCCCATCTCCCATTTCTCTTTTATTTTTCTTATTTCTCTCTCTTCTCTACGCTCCAATCTCGCTCCTTGCGCTGCCTGCTCTAAGCCCTGCCCCGCCGCCGGGAGCCACCACCACCTCGTCCTGTGCGATGGCTGCGAGCGTGGCTTCCACCTCGTCTGCCAGTGCATCGCCTCTGGAGTGAAGAGCAAGCGGTGGCCGTTGGAAGTGAAGCAGCTTCTCGATAACAGCTCTTAGGGTTCTAATCTAGATCCTCATCCCCAATTTTAGTGTTGCATGGTGAAAAATCTCAAATCTACAGATCTGAAGGCCCGACTTCCACCCCTAAAGACCCCTCCTCCATCCCCATCGTCTCTGAAGCCATAGCCTCATTCAGAAATTCGCTAAACCTCGATTCACCTCCTTCCTCCAAATTTGATGCCTCTTCGCGAAAACATGTCTGGGGAAGTGTCGTTCGCAACCTCACTCAGCTCTACCACATAAGCCAACTCCCCGAGAGGGAAATGTCGTTGCTCCTTCGTGCAACGTCTTCACCGAGGCCAGTCGTCGGAGCCGCCATTGCTCACGTTGGAGGAAGTCACGCCGTGTACAACGTTTCGGCCTCTACCTTTGCTACCCTAACCCCGGGAGAAAGCTGCTCTCACTGCGACCAAACAGAGATGTTGCTAGAACGCCACTCTCTTTTCTTTTTAAAACAGAGCCCCCCAAAGCCCTAAGGTAATCTCCCGTGTTTTTTCTTAAGGATTCAACTCCTTTGTTGGTGATTGGAGATGAACAAAAAGACGTGGATGCTTAATTTCATTATCTGTTTTGGTTTGTGGTCGCTGTAACCAATTCGGGGTGGTTGGGTTTTTTCTAGCAGAGAGAGGAATCGGAGGTTAGGGAAAAATGGATTAACGAAATTTGATGTGTTACTTAAGAAATATGGGTGTATTGAGTCTCATTTGGCTGTTGGCTCCATTTGACGTAGGTGAAGAAGGAGCAGAGCACGAGTATCTTTTTTTTATTCTGGCTTTCTGGCATGTTTTGTTATGGAGGAATTGAAGGAGAAAGTGATGTTTTCCTCTCTGGATATGACTTTTGTGGTGTGTTCTGTGTAGTGTAGGTTGAAGGGATGAACTTGCTTGGAGGAAAAATTGTTTCTTTTTCTTTTTGTGTTTTATGATTATGTTATGTTATGAAAGGAACTGAATATGATTATAGCCTGGGTGTGAGCTTTAAAGTTTATTATTTTTATGATATTTTCCTCTCTTTTTCTGGTTGTGGGATAAAAGACTGAGTTCAAATTTCTATAGAGTCGCAATTAAAAGATTATGCAACAGAGAAAATGACAATAAGTAGATGTTGATCAAGTTCATGGAAGGTGGATTTGTTAATGACCTGATGTTAAAAATGTATATTACCCATTCTTGCAGAAAGGTTGAAGGAAAAAAACATTCTACTGCCTCAGTTCACCAGCAACCGAGGCCAAAAGTTTGGCAAAAATAAAAATGAAAAAAGAAACACCCTCTACTGCCTCGGTTTCATTTGAACCGAAGCAAAAACATACATCTTTTTGCCTCGGTTCAGAATCGAGGCAAAAGCATACACATTTTTACCTCAATTTAGAATCGAGATAAAAAGTGGTAAACTTTTTGTCTCGTCTATATATACCTCGATTGTAGAACCGGTACGAAAAGACGAAAATAACCGTTGTCGTTTTCCTTTAGTGCATTAATGTTAGTGAAGTCATTTCATGTATCCGTTGATATTTACTATTTGTTAGAGTTATTATACCATTTATTGCATTATTATAAGTCTACTTATTAATATTTAATCTTTAAAATTGTATATGTTTTGACGGGAGAAGAGTGGATTGGAGATTTCACGTGTATGGACAAAGTAGTTTTACATTATATAAGATGTATAGACAAAGTAGTTTTACATTATAGAAGTGTGTTTACATAATCCAAACAGACAACACTTTAAATTCAATTAAACCGTCAATTAAATTTTACAAAGTGCAAATCTTACCGGTGTACAATGATAAGTCTCTTTATTTAAATCTTATCATACATGTTTTCATTTGTAAATTGGTGTTAGAGTACGTTGGAATTTGCTGTACAGAATACAGAGATATTGGAAGAACATATATTCAAAACAATAAGAAGAGAAACATCAAACACATAATTCTATCAATATATTACCATTGTCTGCAATTGCCTTAAGCTACACTCAGTTCATAATTCATGCTCCTCGTTCAAAGTAATTAACAATGACAAAGAAATCGTCCCATTTTCACTTGATAAATTTTAGAAGCTAGTGAAAACAAGTTGAACAATTTCATTCAAGTAAACTAAACGTAGTGTGGGACATATAAATAGTTGCAGAAATTACAAGGAACACAAAATGTTAAAACACAGTAATGAGTGAGCAAAGGAAAATGTAAAGTTCCCATACAAAAGCGTCTCAAGTTCTCTTAACTGGATCAAAGTTGGCGACTCCGATAACAGCACCAAATATCGCCACGAGCACAACCCCACCAGCAGCAATACTTAGCAGAAAGTTTTGGAGCGAAGGAGAGAAGTCATATCCCGCTGCATGAGCCACTTCAGGAATCACCATGCCCGATGTTACTACAGCAGCGCTGAGACCCTTCACTGCTATTTCCTTCAAAGACGCTTCCATGTTGAGCCTTTTTGGTTCTGCCTCTGACAATTTCTTCGCCGCACTCCTCTTCAAGAACGCTTCGGAGGGAGGAGGGTTTGACTTTGACCTGGTCTTGCTGGCGGAGCTGAGTGGCAGAACCATTGAAACGGAGAGAGAAGCCATTTTTTGCTGTCGTTTTGATTATTCGTGAAACTTTTTGCAAAGGTTAGAACTTTAGATAGTGGGTGGAATCAGATATGTGGTGGGAAAATAAGATTTTGTGATGACGTGGCAGGTCTTGTACCTTGGATTGGGGATAGGGTTATTTGGGATTGATCACTTGGATAGTTTAAGGTCTCAAAGGATGTAGCTTTGTAGTCGATCAAAGAGGATAAAACATTGTTGGGTAGCATCAAATTTTCGGAAAGATTAAGTTTTACGTTTGATTAACGATAGAGAGTGATAGATATCTATATTTATTTGATTTATATTATAAAAATAAAATAATTATAAAAGAATAAATTTTTATATTTAAAAAAAAGGAGAATAAAAATTAAAAAAAATAATATTAAATGAATGTTAAAAATTGGTGCATTAGAAAGTATTATTTTATATTTTTTTTTGTTATATGTTAAACTATTTTTTTTGTGGGTTTAAATTTTGAAAATTATATACATTTAAGTATGTTAATCAAAGACTTTCTTACTTAATAATGTAAATTAAGCTTATTAAGGATATATTTGGATTCACCTTTGTTTTTTGCATCAACATGAATTTAAGATAGGTCAAACATGATTTTCTTATTGGCTATAATGTTTCACAAATGTGATTTAATGTTTAAACTAGTCTTGTTGAAGCTATTAAAAGGAGCTTTTGCATCAATGCTCGAGTCATGTTTGTCCATCATGCTTGAGTTTTTTCTATTCTTTATATTAGTCATTTCCTTTTTGGTGCTATAGAAATTTAAGTATATCTGTCTATTTTGTTATCTCCAGAAAAATACACCAAATCCCAATATAAACTTATTTTTATTTAAAAATAACTAACTGTTTAGATTGCATAATTTCAAATAGGGTTAAATATGTTTTTGGTCCCTAACTTTTAATGAAAATTGGAATTAGTTCCTCTTTAAAACTTTGATTTAATTTAGTCTCCAAACTTTATTAATGTGTGAATTTAGTCCTTTTAACTAAATTTTGTTAGGTTTATTTAATGTTTCAAGTGTGTTTCATGATAGTATGTTGTTTACACCTTTTGACACATTTTTGCTTCAATGTTAACTGAGAAATGTGTTTGAAACATCAAATAAAGTTAATAAAATTTGGTTAAAAGGACTAAATTCACACACTTCTAAAGTTTTGGGACTAAATTAGTCCAAAGTTTTGAAGAGGAACTAATTTTAATTTTCACTGAAAGTTAAGGGACCAAAAATATATTTAACCCTTTCAAATAAATCGATAACAATTAAATTAATGTATAAAATCCACCTTGAATATAAGCTATTATATGGTGTGATGAAGAGTATGACAGATTAAGGTAACAAGACAATGGTGACAACGATGGTAATTAATATTTAAATATATGTAATAAACCTTAGATTAAATGAGATTCTCCTTAACATAAGTTTTGAGAGAAATGGTGATTGTTGCAAAGGATGGTCGAGTAGTAGGAGTTGGGTCCCAACAAAGACAAATAAGGTCAATAAGCTCTCCAAGTTTATCAACATCATCATCACATGGAAGCTTAGGTCGAAGCTTACCCTCCACAACTTCCATGGCAATCTAATAACATAACATCAACGTTTTCATCACAATCAAAATCACATTTAATTAATCAACTTGCTACATAATAAAGATTAACATTAAATTAATCACATAATCATTTACTTTAATTAAAAATTTAACATACCTTGGTGGGACCATATTCTGTCTCAACATAAGGGTAATTCCCAGTTAGTAGCTCGTTCAGTATGATCCCAAAACTATACACATCACAACTTTCATTGTAAGGTTCACATCGGATTACCTCTGGTGCCATGTAAACGTATGTTCCTGAAAATAAAACAAACATAATTAATATCATTACATGCAGAAAACAAGAACATCCTAGTTTTCCTCACTTATCTCTTTCTTATTTAGAAAAAAAAAAATTCTAAATTAGAAAAAGAGATTGATATCAAGAATAAGATTGTTTACCTGTTTCTCCGGTGAGGGCCATTTCTTCGTCACCCAAGAACCGTGCGTGGCCGAAGTCCGCGACTCTAACATGCAGGGCGTCATCAAGAAAAATGTTGCTGGGCTTCAAGTCACGGTGAACCAGTTTGGGCTTTTGCTCGTGCAGATACTGCATAGCTTGGGCTATTTCCAAGGCCCGGCCCACTCTCTCCTGCAAGGGTGGGAGTGGCACCATCCGCTCACTGCGCCGGTTCCCAGGTCCATGGAGCCACTCCTTCAGCGTGGTGCTCAGGTACTCGGTGACCACCCACGCGTGCTGTGGAGGTTCGATGCACGCGCCCATGAGCTGAAGCACGAACCTGTGGCGTTGCCGCGACAGCGTTTCGAGTTCCTGAGAGAAGTAAACGACGCCGTTTTCGTTTATACGGAAAAACTCTTCAGAAATGCACTTCACTGCGACCTCAAATCCACGCCATGTTCCTCTGTGAATCTCTGCGGTGCTTCCTTCCCCAATTTTTTCTTCCAATTTAATCTATGGATCACAAAATTCACATATAATCATAATTAGTATTTTTTTTATTAGCTAAACCCTCAAGTATGTTTTTTTTTTCTTAAAATATTATTGATTTCTACTCTATTATACATATATTAGTAATACAGATTTTAATATTCGCTTTTAAAAAAGTTTCTTGTTAGTTTCTATGAAGTCAAAGACAGTTTTTTTTTTCTGCTATTTTATCCTGTTACATTAGCTTTGTATAAAGACACATTTTGTGTCGGCAATAATATGTTGGAGCAGTATTATCAGTTCATAACTCTGCTGTAAATTGTGTTCATCTGTTATGATATAGTTTAAACATGGCATTAAGAGCAAGTACGGTCATGTGAAGACAGTTTCTGTATTGTTTGCGAGATTAAGCTGCTTCATGACTCCGCAATCACTATAGAAGGTAACTTGGTGAGCTTTGCCCTCATAGCTGAGTCTAAACAGGTTGATTTTGAGCAAGCCATAACAGATAGAAATTGGCTGAAGGCTATTGAGAAAAATCACACATGGAAGCTGGTCGAATTGCCTTTGAACAAAAGGGTTATGCTTTAATATGGGTTTACAAAGTCAAGGTGAATGAATGGAAGAGGAGAGTACTTAGGCACAATGCTAGACTTGTAGCCAAAGGATTCCTGCAAAAGGTTGGAGTTGACTATGGTGAAATCTATGCACTAGTTGCAAGAATTGAAATTGTGTGATTGGTTGTGATGAGTTCATATTTATGTCCTCATTTAAGTTTTAATTTAAAATTTTTAATTGATTTTTTGTGTTTAAACAAGCACCTAAAGCCTGAAACAAGAGAATGGATAATTTTAGCAGCAAAATTGGGTTTCTGGAGTGCACAAACGAGTATGGTGTCTATGTAAAGTTTTGTGAGAACAATATGAAGACTGAAAAGGTGATAATTTGCTTGTATGTTGATGATCTATTGATCACAGGAAGCAACAAGGGGCTGATAAACAGATTTAAGGCTGATCTGCTAGCAGAGTTTGAAATAAGTGAACTAGGTATCTTGAATTATTTTCTGGGAATAGAATTCAAGATGACAAAATGTGGAATGTTGATGCACCAATCAAAATATACACGTTATCTGCTGATCAAGTTCAATATGCAACGGAGTAAGTATGCTAATACTCCAACAGAAACAGGTTTGAAATTGGAGAGAAATGGTGATGAGGAAAGTGTTTATCCTACACATTATCAAATGATTGTTGGAAGCCTGAGATATCTGTGTAATACCATTTCATTCGGAAACAAGTTTGGAACAACAAACTTGAAATTGGGCGTTGTGTGTCTGAAATACAATTAGCAGATATGCGTACTAAAGCTCTAAAACGAGGAAAGGTGCAAAAGCCTAAGAGTAATTGGTGTTGTGAATGTAAATCAGTTTTGACTTGAGGAGGAGTGTTAGTTTCTATGAAGTCAAAAGCAAATTTTCTGTTATTTTACACTGTTACATTAGTTTTGTATAAGGACACATTTTGTGTCTGCAATAATATGTTGGAGTAACATTATCAGTTCATAACTGTCTGTTGTAACTTGTGTGCATCTGTTATAGTTTAAGCATTTCTTTTATTAATTCAGACGGAGTAAAAATTATGCAAAATCGTCACTTAAAAAATAAAATAAATTAAAAGACTAACATGTAAACGATTATACAAAAGCAAAATGTAGCAGCCATGTTTACCTCATTTGGATGAATGTACCAGCCATTGGTTTTAGCTTGATGAATAATGAGTGATAGATTGGGGTGGTGGGCATGAGCTTGAGGGCTGGTAATGGAGTGAAGAGAGACTGGAGATGGTTGAAATTCACCGTTGCAGCTCAGAAAGAGATCCAATATTCCATTTTCTTGTGCTGTCTGAAGACAGTATCTTAAGTAGTCTTGTGTTCTTTCCATTCTTTTCTTGTATATCACTCCAACTTCTCTTTGTTTCATCACTTGCTTTTCCAATTCTTCCACCTACGTTACCATCAACACGTTTTTCACTCAAAAACCAAATTTTATTATGATATACATCATTGTTTTGTTAATGGTTTTACGAGTCTACCAATTGTTCTTTCTTACAAGAAACATGATGTTTCTTCTTGCACCTCTAATTTTCGAAAATAATTTTCAACAAATGAGAATGATAAACAGTAAATATTGTACTTCTAAATTTTCATACAAATTTTGAAATCTATTAAAATATTTGAAAAATTATTTAACGGATTTCAAAATTCGTTCGTTGAAATACAGATAAGGGATATATGATTTTTTGAATTGTTGAAAGATAAAACCTTTAAAATAAGTTACTTTAAGTTAACAATTTTTTTTACATAGGATAATTTTGGAATTTTAAAAATATTTGGAGAGGGAGAGAAAGGGAGAAATGGTTGGAGGTACAGAAAGAAACTTCCTAATAACCAATCCATACATTTTTAAATTGGTTTCTTCAAGCTCAACACTATTCTTGGGCTTGATACAACAACCACTTCTGCTCTACTCTTGACCCATGGATCCAAGATTATAAAGTAAATATGCCTTTGATTTTTGCAGCTTATTCTATTTCACTATTTTTAACTCATTTGATCAAATGGTATCAAAATAATTTATATTGCTTTCAAACTGTAATAGTAATAATAATATAAAAACAGGTGTTAAGGTCCACAACAGTCAATAGAAAATTACATTCTAAATTTATTATTTTTGAAAGCTTATAATTCTTATTTTAATAGTAATTTACAAATTGCGGGTATCATTATTCAAATAAAAACTATATAAGAAATTACTATAAAAACTCATGACATATTAAACATTATTTTTTAAATAAAAATTGCGGGTATCATTCATATATCAGAATATTTGTAATTACAATATTTACGCTATTTATATTTTGTAGAAAAAACTATAGTAGTAACTCCAAAAAATCATTAAATAAAATTAAAACATGTGTGGTAAACATAATTATTGCTTTGAAAGAATTTTTAACCTTCTTTTTGTTTAAATGGTTAATTTGTTTCTTTAAGTTTTACGTATTTTAATATGAACCAGTAGACATACTTAACTAGAAAAAATTAATGAATAATCTTTATTTTTCAACTAAATTATATTTAATTTAATATAATATAAACGTAAATAAACTACTTTTATTGCAAATACAATTATTTACAAAATTAAAATAGTAAAAATTAAATAAAAAATAAGAAAACATTCAAGAGAAAATAAAAATGTGATAACATATTTAATCTAAAAAGATGAAATATATAACACAAAATATTTTCAAAATCAAGACTATAGAAAGTAAAAATAAATTATTTAACTAAAGAAAGAAAAAGTTATTATTGTCTTTCAAATAAAAACTACAAACAATATTAAATATAAAAAAACAATTAAATATTATTCTCTCTATAACTAAACTTTAAATAAAAACATTATCTTAATATTAAAAATTATATATATTTATACAAAGAGAAAGAAAACTATATCAAAAGTGTAAAACTTTATATTATTGTACCATCATAAACCATTGTTAACTTTTTGCAATAATTATATCTTAATAGTAGTTTTGAATTAGTTGATAATGTAAAATTATTGTGTAATAACATGTGTGAGTAGATGCATGAGCATTAAAGTAATGTAAAAAGGATGAAGCAGACCTTTTGTTTGAGTGTTTGTGGAGATGTAGAAGCAGAGGACCCTTTGGAGAAGCCTCTGCAGCAGCCTACAAGTGGAGGGCTTGGTGGCTCCACATGCTTCTGTGGTTTGGCCCTACAACTAGGGTTAGGGTTGGATGATTGGCGAGAGAGGTAAGGAGAGTGTCCCTTGTTAGGGCTGTTCTTGAAACTCATGTTTGTTAACTTGAAATGAAAACTGTGATAGAGTGGAAGGGCAAACCCTAATAGACTCATGAGGGTCCCTTAATATGGTCTTCCACCGTTTTTGTTGTGTGGTGAAGGCCACATAGCTGGCAACAATGACGGATTTTATGAAGAACATTGTTCAGACAAATACCTTGTTGGGTTGCTTTCACATGCTTTGTTTTGTTTTAATGAAACATTGGCTTCTATCTGTCCTTCAAACTTTAGATAATAGACAACATTATAAAATTTCGTGATAAGCTAGGTCATCAGTTTCTACAATGAATTTTAAGAGTTAAAAACCATGTTGAAATATGGTAAGTAATGGGTGGCAATTTAGGCGGAGGTTACTACAAGATTTACCACAGCATACATAGATTTAGGGTTATACAATCAAATCATATGATTAATAAGTACTCTAAACTTCAACTTTATTCACATCTTGTTTAGATTATCAAATTTTAAATAAGATGATATTTTGATATAATAAACTTTTAAACTCAATAATTTCTATACTCGTTTTATATCTATTATTTTATCCTTCATCTTCTTTATTTTTTTACAAATACAAATATTTGGTTTTTTAATGACATTACTCTTAAAAATAGATTGTCAAAATGATTGATAAAATGTTAAAATATCATTTATCTTCGAAATACTATTTACTTTATGTGTAATAAGTTTGGTCACTTTTTTTTTCGCATATAGTAAATAGAGGAGTTGCTATAAAAATAAAATTATAGATAATTGTTGATTTCGTTTTTTGTAATGGTCAAAGTTTTTTTTTCACATAATATTATAATACAAATGGTCTAAGTTCGAGGTTGCGGTACAATGTTTAAAAATAACTGGTTCTATGTAATAGATAAAACCAAATTATCTCTAATAAAAAACACTTATGATTTATAAAACAACTTTAGTGTAAATAATTTATTTCTTGCAAAATGTTGTAATTGAACTTAGTAATAAGATATTTTTTTCTTATTAGGACAAGACACTAGGGAGAATACATCAACCAAATGTAAGAGTTACATCAAATGAAATTAGAAATTAACGAGGGTGGGTTAAACTAAGAGAATGTGGAATCCTTATAACAAAAATGTATTATTATTTATTTTATTTATACACATCCTGCGGATATGCACTACCACAATGCTTCTACCAACTTAAATTGTTTGCAGTGTGCAAGAAAGTATCCAATGATTTATATATATATCTAGTTGTGTCTAAACTATTGTAGAAATATTGTAAAGAGGGTCATAGCTCTCGTGATTTTAATTTTTGAGTTTAAGGAATTATTGTGAGATTACAGAAAAGTTAATGAAAAATTAACTACACAACAAATGTATTGTATGTAACAATATTTTAATATTAAAAATAAATAAGGTTAATGTTTGTTAAGTCAACACTTTATTCATTCATTGTAGTTAGTATTTACTAAATCGATCCTAAAATTTTTTAATATTTATTTTAATTAATTTTTGCTTAGATGGTGTAACCTTACTTATTTTTAATATTTATTTTTGTTAGTATTTGTTAAGTCGAAACTAAATTTATTTATTTTTAATATTCATTTTATTTAGTGTCTATTAAGCTAGCATTAGTATAAAAATTTATTTAATATAAAAATTTGAAAAAGATTTTCCACTTTTTAACATTTTTGGAAAAAAAAATAATGTTCTGTTTCTTACTAGAACGATTTAGCCTACTCTAATAATCACAATGTGGTTGATGCTAATATTTGGAAGTCAAATTTATGTTTTCTTCTACCTATCAATTGAAATTGGTTTAATTAAAATTGGATTTTTAATTGTAATGTTATTTGAATTTGTAATTTAAACTTTTGCTGGATGACTATTTAATTTGCAATTGAGATTAATAAGCATATTTATAGATAGGTGTTAAAATGTATGTCAATGGTACAACTAAAACTATTTCAGCAGATTCAATTTTGTTTTTTTAAATTTAAAAATAATTTTACACTTTTTGATTTTTTAAAATAAATATTTGTAAGTATTGACTAACAAGCCGAAGACTAATTATAACTTTGTTAGTATATGTTATCTGTGTCGATTTTTGAGTGACATTCTCTAAATTTTCATGTAATCTTAAAAAGACATTTATTTTTATAGTCTTGTTTTTTTTAACCTAAGAAAAAGTGTTTTGTTTTTCTCTTTCTTACTTCTTTTTTATTCTTTTTGAAACTTATCTGATGTAGATGGTCATGGAAGGCCAAAGACGTTATCAATCTATAAGAGATTCAAAAGCATGATCCACATCTTGAGTTCATGTGCCTAGTTCTTGTTTTGTATGTATATATTTGACATTATTCCAATTCGAATTATATATTTTCATAATCGAAATTATTGAATGTAAGACATTAATCCGAATCAGCTGAGGCTCCGTTATGGAAAATTCAGAATAAATTGATACTAAAATAAAACTAAAGACACAAACGAAAAATGAAAGTATATTTAATTAGGAATTTTTATATAACGTCACATGAGGTATTATCCTTAACAAAAAGTTAACTGCCAGTTCTCTTCTAACAACTATAAAGACAACAGAAAAAAAAAACACTGCAAAACTGGTTGGACAAGTTTTATTTTTTGGTATCGTTTTCAACAATTTGGACGTGTCGAGTATGTTTTCTTGTCGATTCTTCTTTTATCAAACTTTACGATCAGTTGAACAGATCAAATTCCTGAACGCATCCCTTTTCAAATCGGATCCATATTTTTTTTCACAATCTACTCACCAGCTAGCTGGTTCACCTAAAAGAACCACCACTTGAAGCAAATAAAATGAGTTAAAGTATACAAAAAGCAGTGCAGAAGACGAATATGCATGCACAAGATTCAATCATTAATTGATTTGAACACGTTCCAAGAGTGCAACATGTTTGTGTCCTCCAAGAGAATCTGCATTGCACAGAAACTAACCTTATAACAGGTCTGAAGTGTTTGTCGACAAGATGGATGATTGTTAGAAGATGAATGTGGTGAGTGCATCGGGAGAAACACTAGTGTGAACGTTATTCTGGGATGTGTGCTGGGAAAGAGAAGAAGGAGAGAGACAGCGAAAAAGGTTGTTGCATTGAAGTGTACAAAAACATGACAATGATGGTCTAAGTTGTACTTTGAATCACATAAAGGGAAAGTGCATGGTTTAACAGTCCAGTGGAAACTCACCTAGGGATCTTCAACCTTCATCACTTTGTCTTTCCCTAACGTAACAAAGCAAACTAAAGGGACCCAACTATGGTGTGGACCACATGAAGAAGGAGAAGCCATACCCCACTGTTTATCTTCCACCTTCACTTTTTCTTCCTCTTTTTCCTGCACTGTCTTGGAGATACCCGCTTGACCACATGGTTTCTTACAACTAGCTACTATCCTATAACACCCTTCCTTCTATCTATAACTGTTGCCATATTGCTTTATCTCTTTCTTTTCTCTTATCAATTTCCTTTCTTTCCCCGTTTTTCAACATGGATACTGCATACAAAGTAAAGTTCCTGCTCTCATATTACAACCATAAAGACTCAAAGCTCAAGCACTAAATTTTTTTTCTTGTCTTAAAAAAAGTCTCATTTTTTTTAGTACTAATTGCTTTATACTTCTAAAAAATATCTCAAAAATTTGTAAATGAAATCATGATACAATAGTCTAATTTCTAAGTTTATTTTAAATTTACCAAACTCTAGTTGTCCCTAGTTACAAGCGGTTCTGTTTATTTAGATTTTTGTTCCCAAATCGGTGTAACATTGCCCAAACAATCTAACATCAAGGGTTATGCGTAATATATCTATAATTAAGCAACTTGAAATATAATATCTACATATAAAGGGGTTTAACCTTGTTGAAGATATTGGTCTCGTTTGGGAATGACTCAGATGTCAATTAAAATATATGTAACCATGTTTAGTACATATCTGAATCTCAAACAGTAGACTGTCTTGACAAACGAATACATAAGAAAAAACGAACCAGAAAAACGAAACAGAATTTCATGGGTTGGGGAGAAAATAATCATAATTTTTATGATTGCAAGGAGATAATTAGGTATTATTTTGTAATTGTCTTCTAATGAGTTTTTCCTAGTTTCAATTGTTAAAAAAAATGAGTTTTTCCTAGTTTCAGTTGTTAAAAGTTAATCCAGTTTGTCATAGTGTGATTGAGTCTAGTTCATTATACATTTTGATAGGTCTCATTTTTATAATTTGATAGCTTTTCTCCCAATTCATAGTAAAATTTTGTTTGTTTGTTTTAGTTTTATACTACTTTATATATTTCTAGATCTATTAATTAATGTAAAATATTAATAACAGTATTAAAAGTGTGGAGAGAGCAACGTATTTTATTCAGTGAGTTGTTGGAGGACGAAAGAAAGTATAGTGAGCTGGTTTGTTGAAAGATAAAAATAAAATAAAATAAAAGGTCTGTGAAGTTATGTAATCAAAACTAGGACGTCCTTTTTTATTATTATTTTCTTTATGTGTATAATAATTTTATATATAGTTTTTCATTATATTCAACAATTTTAAATTTTAAATGACTGTAAAGATTTATATTGTCATTCAATTATAAATTATATATCATGGACATAAATTTTAAAACAATTCTTATAAAAATTAATAATTTTTTTTTGTGATAGGACGATAGTGAAAATCTGATTTTTTGATATATAATTTTTTTTTCCATATTTAAAAATAGATATTTGTCAAACTTTTTCGTAAGGTAAATTTACTAATGCAAAAAAAAAAAAAATTAACCTTTGTTATGTTTTTTATATTTTTTGAAATTCTCAACATACAACGCGGATGACGATAAATTAATGTTGGTTGTCTAACATCTATTCAATTTATAATAAATGTTAATTGAGGTACGTGGATTTATTTTTTGTAATATTTTTTATAATATTTTATTCTACTGAATTCATGAAAAATTAATATAATAAACAAGATACATTTACAAAAGATATCAAATTTTCAGATACTACGAATATATAGAAATCTTAAACGATAGATTTTTGAAAATACGAGAAACTCAATCCTCTTTGAAAATTGACCAATACGTTTTTTCTTATTTCCAACAACTTTCATTTTTTTAGCATATTTATCTTTAAGTCTATAATAAAAGTTATGACTTTTTAAAATTTTTCACCACTACAGTTCTAAATTTGAAATAAATATGTAATATGTGAAATCTCTAGCAATTTTACAAAATCCTAAAAGTGAGAACGAAGATAAGAAAATACCAACCTTTATGAAATACAATTAGAAATAATAAAAGCTTGAGTTCAAAAGATTATCACAATTTTAACATGGAGTGAAATGAGTTGAAGATGAAGCATCACACTAGTAAAAAAACAGCTTTAGAACATGTCTAATATGCTTCGGTTTTGAAAAATCCGAAGCATATTAAAATGCGGTGGCATTTTTGTAATTAACGGGAACTTATATGCTTTGGTTATGAACGAACCGGTGCCTATAGGTGATACTGCTTCGATTATGAAAGAACCCGAGGCATAAAACTCTCTGCAACTCACCTACTCTCTCTGCTGCTCTCTGCAAGTCAAACTGACCAAGGGGATACCGCCTCAGTTCTTTGCATAATCGGTGTCTAAAGTCTCTGATTTTCTTCTGAAAATGTGTGCGCTGCAGCATGGACTACCTCGATTTATCCAGAACTGGTGCTGAAATACGCTATGACCTCGGTTTTGAAGCAAACCGAAGCATATAAAATTATTTTGAATTTTTTTAAAGATGTTTAGGCATCGGGTTTGAGTAGAACCGCTTTAGTAGCTCGTATACGGCTTCGGGTTCTTGTGAAACCGAGGTAATATCCTTTGCTTTATTTTTTCAAAATGATTTACAGTACTTTGTCTTCCACCGAGCCCCTCCTTTCTCAGAGTTTTCTCTTCCACCAGAGCCCTTCCTTTCTTAGA
The DNA here is from genome assembly GCF_016808095.1 of Vigna angularis. Lineage (NCBI taxonomy): Eukaryota > Viridiplantae > Streptophyta > Magnoliopsida > Fabales > Fabaceae > Vigna > Vigna angularis. The sequence continues at coordinate 13,179,924 of NC_068976.1, read as the reverse complement.
GTTTTCTCTTCCACCAGAGCCCTTCTTTCTCTTCGACTAGAGCAAACCTCCGTTTCGATTTCTCTTCGACCAGAGACCAAACGCAAACTGCTGCAAGGTGAATCCCCGTTTCGATTTCTCTCGCGGGTGGCCTTTGTCGTCTTCTCCGTGCATCCACCGTCGTGCCGCCACAGCACCGCCAACAACTTCGCTTCAATTTCGATTCAGAGATAGCACCGCCAACACCCTCTCCCGCCTATTGCTCTCGATGCCAGAATGGTAAGCCACCGTGACACCACCACTGCTCTATTTGTAAGCAGCTCTCCCATTTTCAAGCTCTCTTCTTTCTTCCATTATTCACCACCGCCAACACCCAACTCTCCACTACCATCCACCTCTGACGCGGATCTCGAGGCCAAGAAGAGCCGGAACGAGCTGAAACGCAAAGTTCCCACCTTTGCTCAAAACTTGTGTGCTTTATGTTGGGCTGATGCAGGAACAAGCTGACGGTGGTGATGGGAAGCTCGGAGGCTAACGACAACCGAGTTGGGCTGAATTGGGGATGGGGATTTTGGGACTGTTATGGATTATGTTGACAATGAGGTGATGGGATTGGGGTTTGAGTATGAGGCGGAGGAAGGGGAGGTGAATTACAGTGGGAGTTGTCGGGAGAGGGAAGATGCGGCGGGGAAAGGCTGGTGCAAAAGAAAAAAACACTCTATTGCCTCAGTTCAGATCCCAACCGAGGCACTAGATTCCACAATACTATCTCTGTTCGCAACCGAGGCAAAAATGGGTAAACTTTTTGTCTCGTCTATATATGCCTCGGTTCAAGAACCGCTGTCTATGAACCAAAACAACTGATGTCATATCCCTTAACTGCACTAGTGTCATGAATTGAAAATAAAACTTTATTGTTGGAGAACTTAGGCACAAACAAGAAAAAGAAAATAATAAAGAGATTTCATCCAAATAATCTCATACGGTTTCTTTTATGTTTTAAAAACGAGTTTGAGAAAGGATGCGAGTGCTGTTGATGTCATAAAGTCTTCAGACATCAATTTTAGGATACGCTACAGAGGAGGCTAACATCAAATTTGATTTAAAGGTCTGTTACAATTGAGTTGTGATTTTAATTACAAAAATATTACCAAGGTTGGTTTTTTCGAATCATAACACTATGTTGAATGTATTATGTTAGAAGGGGATTTTTTTGTTAGTGACTTTGTTAAAGATAAAAAAAAAATAACGTAGATATAAAAGAAAATAGGAAATTATTTTTTAAAACAAATTAAAATTTATAAAAGAAGCCTTGTTGTGGTCTTAATGGAGTGATCCAATTGTGGAATTTGTGTAAACCAATCTTTAGATCGTTTGTGAAAGTACTAATACTCCGTATTCATCACTTTGTCTTCCCTATGTATGAAAGCAAACTAAAGAGAGCGAATTCTGGTGTGGACCACACATGAAGAAGAAGCCATATGTGTTCCACACCTCAACTTTTTCTTCCTCTTTTTGCTACACTGCCATGGAGATACCCGCTTGACCACGTGGTTCCTTACAACTAGTTACCACTCTAAAAGACTCTTCCTTCTATCTATCAGTGTTCCTCTCTTTGCTTTATCTCTTTCTTTTGTGTTATCAATTTCCTTTTCTTTCCCTGATTTTCAGGTTTCACCTTAGATCGTTCCATTCCTCCCACTCCAAAAAATTAAGCACAATTATCGTTGGACAACAAAAAATATCTTATCGAAACCATATTATTTACTCATTAATCATACATGCTTAACAAAACATCTAAAGAAAACTTCAAAAATGGGTTCTGACACGTATTTTGAACATAGTATTACACTATGAGGCCATTAGCAATGGCGCGGTTAGTACCAACATGGGTGGTTTCATACACTGGAAGCTCCTCACAGTACCTTTCACTTCCAAACACTGCCAAATGATCAAGCTCAAAGAGATCCGAACTTGCATAACTCGACGCATCATCATCGTCGTCATCCTCGTAATCAACTTTACTCCTCAAGGACAACTCCTTCAAAACCAAATCATTGCTCTTCTTCGGGTTTTGTCGGTACTCTCTCAAGAACCCTCTTGAAGCTTCTTCCTCTTCACACAAACGTTTGTGCCCACAGGGTCGACTATCTTCACCGACGATCACACTCACGGGGTAAAATCGCACTGTTTGCTTCACCCCACTGCGCATCCTCTCTCTTCCTGAAGACATGGTTTTGCTCAAACATGACCTGGACAATGAGGAAGTAGAAGAGCATGTAGAGGAATAGTAGGAAGAGGAAGAGGTGGATGATGATGATGATGATGATGAAGTGTGCTGCACTTCGCCGCAGGAGCGGGAGCTTGTTTTCTTAGTGTTGGCGAAGAGCGAGTTGAGGAAACTCGTGACACGACCACCAGGAGAAATCGGTTGTTTCACTTTTTTAAGGTTGTTGTAAATCTTCAACGCCCGGGACTTGGATTTTATCAGCATCTCCTCGTCGCGAACCGCCACGTGTCGCTCCTCAGAGGTGTGGGAGTTCCGACACAAACCCTCGAACACGCGAATCCCGTATCTCTCAGACCGGAACGACGCGCTCCCGCCCACGAGCCTGGCGCGCGGCGCGAGACACGATTCGCGCGAGATGGATTCGTTGTCGGAGGAAGAGAATCCAAAGCTGGAATCCGAGGAAACCGAGGTGGAGCTGAAGAACAAAGCATCCTCGTCGCGGTGCACTTTTTTTTTGTCGGTTTTGGCGCCGACATATTTTATATCCGCATCCATGGATTTCGAATTGCCCCTACTGCTCTGTTTCTTGGTGGTGCTCATTGTTGTGTGTCTGTAGAACTTGGTTTCGCCGTTTTTTCTCTCTCCCTCGTCGATGGAACGGTAGATTTGGTCAAGGAGAGTGGTAGAGAAAGATGGGGTTAGTGGCTTGTTTTCATCGTCTCTCTGTGGCTTGTCTAAGTTGTACATGTTTGTGATGTGATGCAATAACTGAAACCAAGGAACTTGTGAAGAAAAAAAAGAAAAAAACAACTCAAATCAAGGAAGCGATTTGGTGCTGTTGAAGAAAATGAGGAAGAGAGAGTTTGTTTGTTTGATGGGATTGAGGATTGGTGGTGGAATGAGAGGGTGAGTTTATAAAGGATTGAGGGAGTAAGGTAGAGAGTGTGAGTGAACATGGTGGTCCACAAAAGCAACAACACGTCCCTACCCATAACCAGATTTGAATCAAATGTGGTTCATAATTTTTAAAGCTTATTCTTATATTCTGTCAAAAAATGGCTATATATTTCGCAATCTTTTTTAATAAATTTAGCTGAATTGCATACACAGATCCCTAGTTACCTGCATTTGTTGATTGAGTTATATGCACCATATCTTGTAACATATAAGAGTAATAAATAAAGTGATTATTTTTAGAATTAGGGTCTCCCACCATTCTTCCGTTTTGATGACAAGTTCATGCTTATGCCTTCCCATCACGTACCGAGATTTAAATATGTGTATATTGGAGTCTTCATGTGAGTAGGTCATTGTGTCTATTTACAAAGAAACCAACCGACAAGATCATTCTCATGGTCGCACGCCCCTAACTACAGATTTTCTATGCTTCATGCTTCATTTTTGCATAAGATACACAATCTTCATTTTCTACACTTTTTATATCAAAATGCCTGAACACTCATTTTTCATTCAATCTTTTACAAATAAGGTGACAAACTTCACTTTATTATTTTGTTGTCATGTATGTCATGGGATATAAATAGTTCTCATCCATTGCATATATAATTAAGCTTAAATTAAGACATACATATCTAATGTGTGGCGGGAGGGAATTAAATTAAGTGGTGGGACCATTCATAAAGTTAAAAATATGGATTTCAGTAGTTATTATTACGAAATGAATGATAATGTGACAAAAAGGTCAAACCCAACAGCAGTGATGTAAAAATTGTCAATGAAATTTAATTTCTTCAACTATAATATGTTGACTTATATTTTTTTATATTTAATTTCTGTTGAGGATTCTTTTTCATTAGTCACAAGTAGGTTATATAATAGGTACCATCAGTCGTTTTGTTAGAAACACAATATGTCATCGTTAAACATTTAATTTGATGGAAATGAATGATACGATATAATAACTATTATATAAGTGTTGTTTATAATGTTATCTTATAATTTATTTTATCTCATTTAATTTTATTATTGTAGTATTTTTTTTTATTTTAAAGAAGAGTGAGTCAAATTCAGCATAATAATAAGAAAAGTATATATATATATATATATATATATATATATATATATATATATATATATATATATATATATATATATGGTTTGCTAACGCGCGTATGCCTGTTTTTCAGTTGGTACATTTTAGCAATGTGTACCGGATTTTAGTAGACAAAAATACCCTTATATATCATGGATTCTAAGTTTTAAGGTTAAGGGTATTTTAATAATTTTCATTCTCAAAACTTAAAAAAAAAAGAAACCCCCCAAACCCTTACTCACCTCTTTCATTCCTCTCAATCCTTTCTCTTTCATCTCTCTCACTCCAACCTTTTCTCTATCATCCCTACTGTAGCTCCAATTGAAAAAATCAGAAAGATTTGCCTTTAAACAATTTGTCTTTGTAAAGAGTTGAGTCATTGACATATTCACCTTCAGGCAAAGGTTCATTCAAGATCTCTTCAATTTCATCATCTTCACTCCAACCTCTCTAATTTCATCATCTGCACTAACCTCTCTAAAAAAACCCTCCAGGCCAATTACCAATTCTTTCGGATGTCATTATGCTTGTGAAAATTAGATAAAATTATATACGACAAAAATTATAAAATGAAAACTCATTATAAAGTCATTTTTGGTAAGAAATTGTTTAACAACGAGTGTTTCTGATTTTTTCCAGGCCAATTACCAATTCCTTTGATGTCATTATGCTTGTGAAAATTAGATAAAATTAGATAAGACAAAAATTATAAAATAAAAAATCATTATAAAATCATTTTTTGTAAGAAATTGTTTAACCGCGAGTATTTCTGATTTTTTCCAAGTCAATTACCAATTCCTTTATGCTTGTGAAAATTGGATAAAATTAGATAAAACAAAAATTATAAGATGAAAACTCATTATAAAATCATTTTTTTGTAAGATTGTTTAACGGCAAGTGTTTCTGATTTTTTCAATTGAGGCTACAGTAGGGATGACAGAGAAAATATTGGAGTGAGAAAGATGAAAGAGAAAGGGTTGAGAGGAATGAGAGAGGTGAGTAAGAGTTTGGGGGGTTTCTTTTTTTTTTTTTAGTTTTGAGAATGAAAATTATTAAAATACCCTTAACCTTAAAACTTAGAATGCATGATATATAAGGATATTTTTGTCTACTAAAACACGGTACACATTGCTAAAATGTACCAACTAAAAAACAGACGTACGCGCGTTAACAAACCCCTATATATATATATATATATATATATATATATATATATATATATATATATATATATATATATATATATATATATATATATATATATATATACTTTTAGATAGTTTAGTTGAAATTATATCCTTTTATAATTTAAAAATATAATTTATGAAAAGTCGATTATTAAAAATTTATACGAAATTTTAATAAAAATAATATTGTTCTTATTGAATTTGGGATTTAAACCCTTTGACATGGCAATATGTGATTGGATCAAAGAAGCTTTTTGGTATGCTTTAGAGGTTTGAGAAACGAGAGAAAATCTACTTGTAAAAAGTATTCTAACGCTCAAGTTAGTAAGAAATCAAAGAGATCAATAATAAAAAAATATGGATTTTACCTCGCATATTTGACATTGGTTTCGTTGGAACCAAACATAAAATGGTGTGGTGACATTTTTGCAATTATCACAAACACATATGTCTCGGTTCACAAAGAACCAAAATATAAAGGGGTCTGTGACCTCGATTATTCAGATAACTGAGGCCATATAATACTTATGCATTGGTTATGCTGTGACAAGTTGTTTGAAATCTAGATTTGGTAATTTTTGTTCTCTGGATTTCAATCACTCCTTCAAAAAAAAACATAGATTTTGTGAACATGAAGGAACTTATTGAAATTCAGAGGCAAAAAATTAACGATTTGAATGATACAAAGATTCTCAAAGCTCTTTAGGAAATGAAAACTTTAATAGATAAGGTGTGTCTGTTATAAGATATTTATCTTGTTTTGGACATCAAAATTGAGTTATTTCGAGTTATTTCGACATTACATTTCTTCTAGAAATCCAAAAAAGTTGATTCATGCAACAATATAACATCTGGAAAGGGAAACTCCAATATTAATTGACGTCAAAGTTTTTCTTTCACAATGTTAATTGATTATATGACGTTAGAATGTAATATTTTTTATGTCTAAAATTGGACAATTATTTATAACAATGTCACTAGTCATTTTTAATTGACATATTTTATTTTTTACGTTGAACGTTAGACGTTAAAGCTTTTTTTTATATTAGTGTTTATGTTAGTCTTTTCCTCACCATGTTCTTAGTTATAGGAGTACGTTGGTTTGAGAGAATTGTTGTAAAATCATTTTATTGATAATATAATGATGAAGTTGAATATATATTAAATAAAACATGTTGTGATAATTTTTTTAATAATAATTATATTATTGTAATAAAAAATTATGAGTAGTAATTAAAGAAATATTATTAAGTTAATGATGTGTTGAACGAGTACTAAATTAGAGTAGATTTCAAAAAATCAAATAGTAAAATTTGATGGATTTTTTTACATAGTAAGAATTAATGATACTGATGTAAATTATCTTATCATAAAAAGTTATTATATTGATATTTATAACAAGAGAATAAATTAAGTTAATTAGATATTACAACATATATTATCTTATCGTAAAAAGTTATTATATTGATATATATACCAAGGAGAATAAATTAAGTTAATTAGATATTACAACATATGTTAGTCTCTAATTCGAAACTAATACTGAACTCTGATATTACCAAATCAATTATTATATGCATGATTGAGAGATAAAATAGACTTGATAATTATATATATATATATATATATATATATATATATATATATATATGTATATATATATATATATATGTATGTATGTATATATATGTATGTATATAATACTCTTCTAATTTTTTTTATGTGATCTTCTTAAAATCCTATTTTGACTTAGAAACAAGTGAATTTATAGAAAGTGGCTAGAGAAAATAGATAGAATCTTGTCATTTATATCAAATTAGCGTTTTCCTTTTTATTATTTTAAATTATATATATTTAGGTATGTAGCCATATCTCATATGAGACCTTTTGTACTACTGTGCAATTGAATGTTTTAATAATTTAAAAACAAAAATTTTAGGATGTTACAACAAAAAGTTAAAATAATTAAAAAAAAACATATACTCAGCCGCAAGTAGCAACTAAAGTAGTTTTTCATTTTAAAAAATACTGTCAATTTACTACTAATTATATATCTTCGTTACATTATTTTTAAAATTAAAAAATTGAATAAATATTTTAAAGTTGTATGTAATTGTTTATTTTTTATCATTAAATATATTATTATTAATATCATTTTAATGTGTCTGAACTAAGTAAGGACAAAAATGGAAAATGATTAACTTTAGAAATTAAAATAAAACTATGAAGGAATTAAAAAAATTTCTTTGAAAGACTAAGATGGCAATTGGATAGAATTTGAAAGACTAAATTAACTACTTATTTTATTTTTCTTAGATAAAATTTCAGTCTTCCTTTTTTTTCCCCAATCTTCAATTTTAGTAATTTCATATAAACTAGAATATCTTTCTTAAGAAATATATTTTTAGTCTAGTTTTTAAAAAAATCAAATTTTTAATTCAAACATAAATTTCACATAGTTTATTTACTTTATCTTATTCATTTAAATTATTATAATGATTTAATTAATTTTTTAAAAAATATTATCAAAAATAACTATTAAACTAAAATCATAGATTTTTTAAATATAAAATAAATCTTATTTTTAAATAAAAACTTAAATTATGTATTTTGTAAACATTGAATAAAATTATATTTGTGCATTATTATCTTGTGGATATATTATTACATAATGACGACATATCTCTTCAACTCTTAAAGAGGCATGATTATAGCACTATTGAACACCGAAATTACTAGCATAAGTACAGGTCGACCAACTTCTGGACTTTTGAGAAAACAATTAATGAAAAATAAATTTTGGATAAATTCAAAACAAATAATTAGAAAAACTGTAAAAAAAATCTTTTAAGAATTAATTTATACATGAAATAATTTTAATTTGGAAATTGATAAACTTTAATATTTTTTCCATCATATCTCATTTTCAACGTTGCATTAACTCAACATACACGGCATGAAATCACATTAGTACATATACGTAAGTTTTAATTTCAATAATGAATACCCGTCTAACATTCCTTATATAATGTTCGAGAAGTCGTTAGTTTCAGTTGAAATAAATTTGAAAAATTTATAATAGAATGAAAAAGTAATGACAAATTATTACTTTTGTTTCCTAGAGTAAAATTAGGGTTTACAAAGCATATTTGTTTTATATTTTCCATCTGAAAAGGGGAGGCTTTTATTAAATAGAGTGGTAGATGAATGTGCAAGCTACGGTGGTTACTTAATCAATAAAAAACTAGAAAGTTTAAAAAATGGAGTTGTAGAGAAGGATAAGAAGTAAAGGAAGAAAAAGCAAAAACTTTAGTCTTTGATCACTTTCACTATTCCCAATTTGTTGAATATTAAAATAAATATCTTTTATCGAATCTTCCAACCTACACCTAGAATTATGTGAAGCTAAAATCAATCAACTATGGTCACAAGCTTAATTTTTAATTAACATAAGAATAAGAATATAAACATGTTTGAAAAAACACAAGTTGAAATAGTTTTTAACTCAATCTCAAAAACACTTTGAGGTTTATCTTAAAAGATGTTTGTAAATATGTTTCATCATAATTAATAATATTACTCTCATCGTTCCTGTTTTTTTTTATCAAATAGCATGTTAGCATCACTCAAGTATATTATCTGGATAAAAAAGAAAAACTAAAACAAATATAAGATTATGTCATACTAATATAATAAATAAATCAAATCTATATTTCAAAAAATCAAATATACTTCTCAAAAAACCTGCCAAATACAAAGGAATAAATAATCTCTAAAGAAATCAAATCTAGTATAATTAGACGATGTAAATTAAAATATCAACCCATTTATTTATTTATTTCTCTAAAAATATGGAAAAAAATTTGTTATATCGTTAATATTTTGGACATTTTCATGACATGCAACATATTTTTAAATTAGCTTTAACATAATAAAGAAATTTGAAACTGTTTTATTCTAAACCTAAAAATTAAAAGAAAAAAAAAACTCATCCTAAGAAAAAATGTAACATTTTAAAGGCAAACTCTAATTATAGTTTTAATACTTTTGGAACTTACACTAAATCTCATTCCAAACGTGACTTAACTCGTTGGCTTTTAGCTTTCAATTCACAAACAGATACCGACTAGCTTTCAGATATTCTACTAGTCATAGCCTTTTGCTTTTTCAAAATTAATATATATGTTTTATAGGAGATTTTAATATTAAGATTTTTGTAGGCTTTTCGATCTTTCCATTCTGAAGAGGACAAGGTTGTGAGATGTGTTTAACGATGTCGTTACAAAAAGGTCTTAACATGTTGAAAACACTTAACCTATCCTACTTATGCATAATGCTCAATTAGGAGTCAATGGAGGCATTGCCACGAGGGTTAGGAAACTCACTCCATGTACACTTGTTTGAAACCTATGGAAAAATGTTTGGGTCTCTCATGTATGTGGTTCCCATCCATGAAACCCTCCCAAATGACAAATTTAGTGAATCAATAATTGTGCATGTGGATGTGACCCATAATAGGTCATTGCACATTCATTGCCCTTTATCATACATCAAGCAAGTCTAGTCACTTCATTATTTTTTCATAAGGTACTGTTATACCTGTATTGTTCATACTATCATTTTGATATTACTTAGTTGTCTTTATATTAAAAATACATCTTTAATAAATATTAGAAATCTTACATACACTAGAAATAAAATCAATTTAGAATTCATAAATGAGTGTAAACTTTTTTTTATAAGTCAGTTTTGTAGAATTGAATTAAGCTTAAAGTTAATCTCTTAACAATAAAACTTAACCTTTCTTTTTTATAAGTCAGTTTTGTAGAATTAAATTAAGCTTAAAGTTAATCTCTTAACAATAAAACTTAACCTTGGTTCTAAGAAGAGATTTGACAACTCCAAAATCTTAAGAGAATATACTTATAAATCTTTTTACCTTATAAGATACATAATTTTCTCATATAAAATACATATTTTTAGATTTTTATTTTATTTTATAAGATGCTCAACTTTCTTATATCTAACCATTGTTATGTATGACTCAATCACTATGAGTAACTATTTATTGATAATAGTTATGAATCTTTTGAAAAATTATCCGATTTTCAATTCAAAATTCTAAGATAATGAGTTTACGAATCTTAATATTCATACGATGCTTAATATCATTTCTGTTTAATGTAAGATTTAAACTTAAACTTGAATTTATCACTTACATATCCGTACCTACATATAATATATATATATATATATATATATATATATATATATATATATATATATATATATATATATATATATATAGGGGTTTGCTAACATTTTTCAGTTGGTACATTTTAGCAATGTGTACCGGATTTTAGTAGACAAAAATACCCTTATATATCATGGATTCTAAGTTTTAAGGTTAAGGGTATTTTAATAATTTTCATTCTCAAGACTAAAAAAAAAAGAAACTCCCCAAACCCTTACTTACCTCTCTCATTCCTCTCAACCCTTTCTCTTTCATCTTTCTCACTCCAATCTTTTCTCTGTCATCCCTACTGTAGCCCCAATTGAAAAAATCAAAAATTTCTCTCAACCCTTTCTCTTTCATCTTTCTCACTCCAATCTTTTCTCTGTCATCCTAGTGTAGCCCCAATTGAAAACACTTACAAAAAAATGATTTTATAATGAGTTTTCATCTTATAATTTTTGTCTTATCTAATTTTATCCAATTTTCACAAGCATAAAGGAATTGGTAATTAACCTGGAAAAAATCAGAAATACTCGCTGTTAAACAATTTCTTACAAAAAATGATTTTATAATGAGTTTTTATTTTATAATTTTTGTCTTATCTAATTTTATCTAATTTTCACAAGCATAATGATGACATCAAAGGAATTGGTAATTGGCCTCGAAAAAATCAGAAACACTCGTTGTTAAACAATTTCTTACAAAAAATGACTTTATAATGAGTTTTCATTTTATAATTTTTGTCGTATATAATTTTATCTAATTTTCACAAGCATAATGACATCCAAAAGAATTGGTAATTGGCCTGGAGGGTTTTTTTTAGAGATGATGATTCAACCTATGCAGATGATGAAATTAGAGAGGTTAGTGAAGATGGTGAAATTGAAGAGATCTTGAATGAACCTTTGCCTCAAAGTGAATATGTCAATGACTCAATTCTTTACAAAGGCAAATTGTTTAAAGGCAAGTGTTTCTGAATTTTTCAATTGAAGCTACAGTAAGGATGACAGAAAAAAGGTTGGAATGAGAGAAATGATTGAGAAAAATGAGAGAGGTGAGTAAGGGTTTGGGGGTTTCTTTTTTTTTTTTTAAGTTTTGAGAATGAAAATTATTAAAATACCCTTAACCTTAAAACTTAGAATCCATAATATATAAGGATATTTTTGTCTACTAAAATCCGGTACACATTGCTAAAATGTATCAACTAAAAAAAAACAGGCGTACGCACGTTAACAAACCCCATATATATATATATATATATATATATATATATATATAAAAGACAAAGGTATTTGTGCATTGTGTATAGTAATTATATTAATATAGAAGAAAGCCCACCACCATGTCATTAGGTGTAAGCAAATCAAGGATTTGCCCCCATAGGAGTAATCGAGGTCACATGTCAGGAAATATTTGGTTTCCTCTTTGTTGATGAGTGGCTGGACACTGAGAATGATATGCATAGGTTGATGACCCATTGTGCACCCTATTTTGCAGAAAAAGAAAAGGGTTGATTCAGAAAGGTCCTTGATTTGGTCTGTGAATTCATGTGCAAGGTGTGTGATGGCCAATTTGAATTGTAGTAAAGATGTTGCAAAAATGGTCCAAAGAAAGCAAGCTGAGGCTGGCTTCCACCAACAATTAGACAATGATCTATGTACTTTCAACGTCTGATGGCAATGGATCTTCAGGAGTATTTAATATTTGGTAGGGTCTCACTGCTCAAGATAGATGCATACATAGTGCTGGAGTCAAACATGGAGAAATTTTGTGGAATTCATTATTCAACAGAGATAATTTACCAAGAAATATTGTTCAGTTTGCAAAGCAAGAATTTGTGTGGCAAAAGGAAAACATTGTTGTTTCTCAGAATCAGACCCACACAACCTCAATCATGTTTTTCAGGTTCCTGTTACAAATTCCAAACAAATATCTAACAAGAAATTTGGAGGCCATGCCAGACATCAATAAATTTAATGTCACTCGTCAAAAGTAAATCAAAAGGCTAAACCAGTGTAGGGAGAAGAAAAATTATTTAATTGGATATTAAGTTTTACAAAACTAAAATTAATCTTCACAAATAATTGTATTTATAAATATTATTATTTGAAATTTAGGTGTGAAACTAAGTTTTACTTAAGATGAAGATAAAAAAAAGTTGAAAAGTTATAAATATAAAAACTCGTAAATTCATTAATTTAATATTTTAAATTGAAGGTAATGTGAATTTTTTTGGTTAAATTATATTTTATTATAATAATTTTATGTTTTTATTAATTATTAGTTTAAAATTTATATTATAATACTTTTTTTCTACATAAATATTTTTTGGGTTGGAGATTATATTTTAATGTAAGATTCAACAAAAGGAAAGTGAAAGCATAATAAACTTTCAATATAAAAATCTTTCAATGTTTCTTATGTTAAAATTGTAAAAGCGAGCTTTTTTTTCTGATATTTTTTTTTCATTCACTTAACAAGAAATTAAATATCTGACAATTTATATTTTTCATCCACTAGAAAAGACATATTTGATATTGTGTTTAAGAAACTAAGTGAGCTGTTAATTACATCGAACCTTATAGAATTTTTTTAATCACTGTATTTTTGACACTTAATGTGTTCATGTTTTTATAAATATAATAGTTTTCATTTTTCTAACGAAATAAAACAAAAGTTCTCATACATAGTTATCATTTCTCACCACAAAAAAAAAAAAAACAAATTTGATAAAAAAAATATAAATACAAAGGTTATGATTCTCATAATATTGTGTTAATTATTCTTATTCGTTATTTGTTTGGTTCTTAAAACACACCTGGGTGTGTGCATGTATAGAATCTTATTCATGTGATCTTGTACTTGCCAATAAGATAAAGATATAATTATTATTGTTTGAGTGTGTTGGTTGTGATCAAAAGCACTTACACGGATTCTTGGATCATTTTGTTCCTAAAAGCACTGTATGTTAATCCTATGCCAATATAATAAGAACCTCAATTCATAGCAATCACCTTTTTTCAGCATAAAGAAAAAATCATTTCTAATTATTATGTTTTATTCATGGAAGCTAAAACTTTGAAACTTAAACTGAAGGCATGCGCACTGCTATTTATATTAATAGGTTAAGTTTGATGTATTTTTTGTGCTATCTACATGCACCCAATCAAAACATATTAATTTCATTAATTTCTATAATTATTATTTTAAAACTTTAGTAATAACATTTTTAATTGATTAACCATGTAAGAAAATGTATTAACAGTTCAATATCGTTAGAGTAGTGATATATTGGATAAACAATTATATAATCTAAACATGTAGTTTAGTACAATAAATATATATTATAATATATTTAGAAAAATATATTTAATTAAGAAACAAAACTCACTTCAAATTTTAATTGATTTAAAATTCGGATGGATTGTTTCTTATTTAACTATAGTTCAATTTAATTTCTTAACTGAAATCTAATAAATGTTGAAAATATCAATTTTCTGAATGAATATATGTATTTTAAGATATTATGATTTTTTTTCGTACTAAAGAAGGCAACACACGTTAGTATGCTTTTAATTAATTTTTGTTGATATACCTTTATATAATAAAACAAAATTATTATAATAAAACTTGTATATAATAAAATTAAATTTATTAAAAGGCCAGTACCATTTGCAATATTTGTTTAAACAAATTAATTTTTATCAGAGAAAATTTATATTAACAAATACGACAACCACTCTTAAGAATTTTAACAATAATTTTAATAAAAAGCAATTAAGAATAAATTTATAATATGGATTTTCATACACAACCATTTAGTTGATAGTTACTTGACAAAAACATGCGAAAGAAAACACTTACTCACAGAGTACCACTTTCATCCTAGTGAAGTAGGACTAGGTATAGGTTTAGGACCCAATGGACCATTTTTGGCACGTGAAGTGGTTTAAACCATTCACTCTGTAAACCACTCTGACACGTGCTGTTATAAGATACGTCAATATATACGATTGACTCATTATACTTGGACCACGATTTGGCACGTGAATGGTTCTGACACGTGCAAGAAGGTGCATGACCCTACTATCAAATTTAATATTTTTGGACAAATCATACTTCTCTTTCCTTTACCTTATCTAATCTAATCATCAATACGTAATAAATAAACAAATTTTAATTTAATAAAATTATCAAGAATTTATTTTAGCCTATAAAATAAAATATTTTATTTTTCTATTTTTTCATATGTGATATACTTTTTAATAATTTATTTTTTTATAATAAAAGTTAAAGTGAAAAAATAGATAAATTATAAAAAAAAAACTAAAATACAGTTTATTTTATAGAAATTTGAAATATATTTTAGCTTTAACAATGTAACAATAGTTCTTCTAATATGATGAAATATCCATATCTTCACTATATTAGTTTTATGCTCTTTTAATTATAATATAGTTTCTTGTGATTTCTTATGATCTATAGCTTATAATTTCAGAAAAATATCCTAAAATATTTTTATTTAAATATTTTAAAATATATTTGAAGATGTAATTTACTAGTTTATTTTTTCCACGAACAAAGTGAGTGATATTAGATAGACATGTAACAAAAATTAGAGAAAGAATAAATAATAGTTAATTTTATAAATAAAAAATAATTAAATTTAAATATTAATTTATAAACTAAAAATTATTGATATTTAAATAATTTTTATTATAATTAAAAATTATTATTAGCTGTCATTAATATTAGCTGTTGGTTTAAAAAAAAGCCTAGTGTTTAAATTGGTCTCTTATTAGTTAGATACTAATTTAGATTCTAATTTTTTTAAGTAAACAAAAGATTGGATAGCTAATATTAGTGATAAATATAGAGTCTAATTAATAAATTAATTATAATTATTTATTTATAATAATGATTATTTTATGATTAATAATTTTTAGTTTATAAATTAACATCTAAATTAATTATTATATTGACTAATTTTTTTATCTCTAAAATCAGTTGATATTTAAAGTTTTTTTTAATAAAGCTAAACATACAAAACAATCTACTTTTACAAGTAACTTTAAATAATTGTTGATAATTAAAACCCAGAAATATAATCATATAACACTATGCACTATTCATATGGTATTTTAATTTCTTAAAATGTAGTTAATATTATAAATAAAAGACTAATAATTTGAAACATTGAATCTCTCTAATGGAGATGCAGTGATGGACAAAATCTATCACTAGGAATTCATTATGCATAAATAAATGTGTGTTTGAAATTGAACTAGAATTTTTTTTAGAATCTAATATGAAGAGTCTTGTAGTCTATTATAGGTACCTATAAACGTACTCATCATTTTCATTTGTCTAGCTAGTGTCTGGACCAAAAAAATGTGGCAGTGTTGCATTTTGCCAAATGTTTAGATAGATTGAATTTCAAATAAACAACAAGTAGTAGTAGTCTCTTTCTGCTTTTAAAGAAGATAGAGCATTTTCAATTTGAATTTTTCCATAAAAGATTCATATCAATACAAATTATTTTAATGTAGACTTTAAAGACATAATTTCTTAAATCGAAAAGAGTTTCTTATATTTAAAAAAAAAAACTATATTTAGTTTTTAAAAAATAATAGTAGACTACTAATGATAAAATATGATTCTTGTGTAACATCAGTTTATAATTAATCAAATTTAATTTCTCTTCTTAAAATGTCATTAGAAAATTTTCATTTACTAAAGAAAATACCATTTGATAGCATCACTTATTAGTGAATTTAAAACTTTACAAAACACAAATCTTTTGTTTCAAAGTTAGTTGAAAATTTGTTTAAAATACATTCAAAATTTCTTATTATTTCATAATACATTTCAAAATTCCAAATAATCTTTTCTAAAGCGTGATTTCTTACACTAAACAGCTCCAGTACCATTTGTAACACTGTTTGTAACAAAACAAGTTATACTGTCATTGTACAGACATAGACAAACAAGACTGAACTAACCAAAAATACAAAAAACATAGGTCATAATCATACTCACTCACACCACTCAAATTAGTCATTCTAATCCATGAATCTCCACCATATTCATAAAAATAAAATGTTATAAGATTGATAAAATAAAACAAATTTGTCTCAAAATATAAATATATGATATTAATACAGTTATTATCAAAACTAAATAATCATAAAAATAAAATATATTTAAGACAATTAAGAAAAACTACTAAATGATAAGAAAATATTCTACAACATTACTGTTCTCCATAGTATATGCTTCAACATACTACTCCTTATCTACTCACATCAATAAGATAATCATCATAAAAGAAACAAAAAAAAAACACATAAGAAACATCAAAAGAAACAATAGTAAAAACTAATATGCAAATTTTTTTTTATAAATAACTAAATTATCTAGATATACATACAAGATAAGCTAGCTGAAAATATAAATAGTACCAAAAACACCTGATAACATGTTTTTCTGCACAATTACATAATTTCTATAATTTCCTTATAAACTCCATTGATGACAACATCCTATCACATAAAATACCTATCAAAATAAGCAAGTTAACTAATGTAGTATATCTAACTCATGTCAAATCTCACAATAATACAATTATGGTAGTGAAACCATTATCAACATCAATCTTTCGAAAACGAATAAATAAATAAACAAAGATGAGGTTGTTGGATTATGAAAAACTGAAATAAAAAGATAAAAAAAATAAAATAAAAGGGAAAATAAAATAGAATATTTTTAAAACAAAGTAAAAAAATAAAAATTACTAAAACAATGTAATAAAAATAAAATCGGTAAATAAAATTCAAAAGAAATTAAAAGATAAGGAAAACTAATGCCTAGATGATATGCATGATGTAATAAAATCAAGAATGACTGAAAGGGATAAAATGAATGTCCGAAAAAAATGCTAATAATGGGAAGTATTGCAATATGCCTAAACTAATATAATGAGAATAATTGAAATGCAAAAAATGATGTAGTACCTAATTGAATTATAATTAAGGATTAAATGATTGAATGAAATTAAGGGATGAATGCTGAAAAAATAAAATGCCGAGTAAAAAATAATAATTAAGTTGTCATGGTTAAGGCATTAATAATTTAAATGTTGGGGATGAATACCAAGAAAGAAAGTTGCCAAATAATAAGAAGAATTAGAGATGCAGTGGATGAATAAATTATAGCCAAGAAGAACAAATGAAATGAGATACAGTATTAATAATTGAATAACTTCAAGTGAGACTTGTAATGGCCATTAAAATGTCTTAAAATTTTAAAAGTGTCAAAAAATTAAAGGAATATAATTAAATTAAATGTATTAAAACAAAATTATAAAGTCGCTAACATAGACTTAGTGAAATATGTAACAAAATCAATAAATTTAAAGTATTTTGTTAGGAGTGAACTTTAAACTTAACTCAACTCCATAGAACCCATTTGTAAGATAATGTTTGCACTCACTTATAAATTATATAAATTATGAATTAACATTATTTTTAATGAGTGTTTCATCCTATATCTCCAAGCATTTTATTCTGCACCTCCAATTTCCTAAAATATCTCTAATTAATTAGATAATTATTTATTAATTTTATGATTAGTGATTATTTCTCTCTCCAGCATTGATTATACCTCCCTTCTCCCCTTGTCATGAAACATGCAGCCTGTACCCCCTTTTATTTGGATTAAGAAACTCTACCCCCCAGCACAATTGCACATCTGATAATGTCCATATCTGATTTATATTTAATATTTTACATAAAAGTTTTATTATACTACTTATATAATTATTTTATTAGTTTATAATTATATTTAAAATTATAAATCAGTTTTTATAAATTTATAATTTAATTAGATAATATGTTAAAAATAATTTTTATGAATTTTTGAAATTTAATATAAATATTTTAGAAAAATTAAAGTAACAAAGATTTGTATCAGATATAAAAATCTGGAAAAAAAAACCTTGATCGGATGTCAATATCCGATAGAATAACGATCGGATATGGAGATCTGATTCGTTATTATTAGCGTGTTTTTCTTTTTATTTTTATTAATGTTTGTTATGAATGTTTTATTTCATGTTCTTTTATTAATATTATTTAACCAGTTAACATTTGGATTCACTTACTTACACTAAAGTTAGCAAAGTTGAGTAGATAATTTTTTTTTTAACTTAATGTTTTCATCTTATTAATTAATTTAACACTTCCAAATATTTGTTTAAGTATTGATATATATTAATTTTTTTAAAGAGAAGATAAATATAAAAGAACAAAATCAGTGTATAACAATAACAATAATTACGAATTAATATAATAAATTTAAAATGTTTAACTATTATAACGAGTTTTCTTTATCAGAAAACATTTTGCTGTTGCTAATATATAAAAAGTTTGATTATAAAAGTTGAGTAAATATTCAGTTTAAAACAGCAATTGACATATATTTCTTTTTAGTGTAAAAGAAAAAATTACAATTTTAGTGTAAAATTTTTTATTTGATTAATTTTGTTTGAAATCTATTAATGATAAAGACAATTGAATATGTGTTTGGATGCAGGCTGAATCGGTTATGGACATCCGATTCAACCCCTTCAACTCTCTATATCTGATCCACACTCTTCTACCAGCAGAACACAGTTATCAAACAAACACTACCAATCTTTGGGACAACGCGATCTACTGTAGGGAAACTGGGTGGATTCCTGTAGGTCGAAAACCAACACGAAGCTCTTGTTTGTGTGTGCCTGCAACATACAATCGAAGTCTGAAACAAAACAATCAAACCAGATCCAAACGCAAACACTTAGTGAGATATTAAAAACCTACCTTCGCAAAGGGGAGAGGGAAGTGCGACAATGACCAGGGACAAAGGCTACCTGTGTGCAAGGTGGTTTGTGAGAACGGAGGAAGGAAGAGGAAAGCTAGAGCGTGCAAAGAGTGAGTTCTGTGAGTGAGAATGGAGAGAGAAAAGTGAGAGTGTATTCTGTGAGTGAGAATGGAGAGATAGAGAGAGAGAGAGAGAGAGAGAGAGAGAGAGAGAGAGAGAGAGAGAGAGAGAGAGAGAGAGAGAGAGAGAGAGAGAGAGAGAGAGAGAGAGAGAGAGAGAGAGAGAGAGAGAGAGAGAGAGAGAGAGAGAGAGAGAGAGAGAGAGAGAGAGAGAGAGAGAGAGAGAGAGAGAGATGAGATGCGAGAGTGTGTTCTGTGAGAATGGAGAGTAAGATACAAGAAAATATGTATGTGTATGTTGACATATTAGAATCTTTGATCACTTTTTTATTTTTAAAAATATTTAAAGGTGTAAGATGAAGGGATTGAAGGTGGAGGATGAAACCCTCATCTTTAATCAATGTGAGACTTCCAACATATTTTAACACAATTACCTCATGTTAATATAATAAAATTAAAAGTTTTATCAATCAATCAAAATATTGTCTACAAACTTTCAATTCTCAAATATCAACACAATTAACAAATAGAAATCAATATAGAGTCAAACATTGTTCATTCAACATGCAAGTTCAATTTATTCGAAGTTAAAAAAAGAAATGTTTAATATAGTTTAGTCCTCCTTACTTAATAGTTGTTTGCCTTCCAAGTAACAAGTTCAAATTGAGAACTTTCAAAATTACTAAAATCCATAAACTACACCACCTAACCAACAAACCAGTAATCATGAACTAGACCAATAAAAAGAAAATATTCTACTAATTAACTTAGAAAACCTTATAATATTTACGGATAAAATAAAAAAAGAAAAAAGTAGAAAAAATTTAGAGTACTTGAGAAACTTAATTTAAAATAAAGTATGATCATGTGATTGATATTGTTAAAGTTACCTACTAACATAAGAAATTTGTTTGAAAAAAGATAAATAATAAGATCAAAAAATTAAGGACAAAACATAAAAATACATATAAAAATATAATTTACAAATTGTGAGTTTTGAAAAGAAATAAATAAGTAGTTACCATTTTAATGTATTTACTTAAATTTAACTTAAAATCTTAACCTTTGCCATTTTTAAATCTATCACAGTGTTAACTAATAGATATACTTGTCTCTAATAATTAGGTAAGTGATGACTAATTAGAGTTAGGCCATAGTTTTTTAGATAAAAAAAAAAACTACCATTTGTGGAATTTCATACAATAATGTTGCTCGTATATTTACAATCTCATTCAATTCAATATAATTAACATCTAAATTGATTATTTAATAAACTAAACTATATCAACGGTTTTTTATAATTCCATTTTACCTTAGACCATAGTATCTTGCTATATTTTTTAACGGACTCCCAATTTCAATCATATTAAATTTCTTTGTAACTTGCTAAAATATTCTCTTTCTTATAAATATATTAGTCAAGATAAAGTTAGAAGCACCATTTTTTTGGGTTTTTGATTGATAGTTAAGAGGCCCATTACATCCTTCTCGAACCGAGTAGAATCTTTATCTGAATTAGGTTAGCATTTTAATCCTTTTATAGATGCATAGTGTAATTCTTTTATATGAATTAAGATCATTATTATCGTCAAAGGAATCAAATTATAATATATATATATATATATATATATATATATATATATATATAATTTATCTAAATTCTGAAGGTAATGGTATAATTATGACAATAATATATTTCAAATAGCATGATTTTATAGAACCTAAGAGGTTATAAATTAATTTGAGTTGGAAAGTAATAACGTATTCCTTACAACTCAAATTTAAATTCAAAGGATTATAAAATATTTTCTCATCTAAAAATGTTTATTTCAGTATTTATTTTTTTATCCAAGCGTTTTTCATCTTAATATAGTCATAATGAAATTCTTTTTTCTACATGTCATTTATTGCAATAAAGAACTAGGGTTATATTCGTTAAAAATACTCTTATGAAGTTAAAAAAGTTCATATTATATTTGATATTTATCTCTCGTTTTATTTTCTTTTCTTTTTCTCAAAATTAATGTTTTTTCCTCTTTTATATACTCTATTTGCTTCATGATAGAGGCAATAGGGTATTTCTGGTTCAAGCAGGTTGTGGACGCATAAAGTCTTGATAGCAATAATAGTCAACCCAATTTTGTAGGCAGTAAAACCAAATTATCATGATAATATTTATACACAGTGTTGTTCTAATCTTTGTTAAAGTTTAATGAAATTTAGCTTTATATTTACACACCACAAATATTCATTTACTAAGTAATCCTACGCTTGCTATAAATAATTAAGCAAAATTTGAAGACAATACATTAATGAGTGAGCAAGTAGATCAAATTGAAAATCATTTTTTGCAAGATAATATTATAGCATAAAAGGAAGGGTAAATAAATAAATCGATTAATTTAAATTAATATTGTCCATCTTTTGATAATTAATTGATATTGATTTTGTATCTTTTTTATGAAAATAGTAAATTATATTGTAAAGAAGTGGGTTTGAGCTTGAGTTTTACTTTTTTGCCCACCAGGGACTTCTTTCACCAGCATTCACATTTTGCTTTTTGCACTCCCAAACTTTTTTTCTTTCTCATTTTACCCTCTCCAGACAACCTTTCGGAGTGACCATTCCGGTTAACAAATATTTTTTACCGGATTCCTTGATCCGGAGAGTTTTAATTAGTTTGCAATCCCACCATCATAAACTTTTATATTTTAGATTCTACAATTTTCACTGAAAATTGTAGATTCCAGAATACAATCTTAAATATAATTTTTTTATTCCAAAATTTAAGTTATATTTTAGATTGAATAATTTGAAAAATATTTTTATTTTGAATTATGGATCTGAAATGTAAATGCTTATGTAATTTGAAATGTGTAATTTAAAACATAAAAAGTTGTATTTCAAATTTTATAGATACAAATATTTATAGGGGTGCAAATTAAAATTACGGAGATAGAGGAAAAAATGGCCGAAAGGGAGTCAGGAGAAAAGATCATCCTAGCAGCAAACACGTTCGGGCTAGGCCCATGAAGTTTTAATAATTAAAATAGGGGTGTTGCTCCCTCTACCATCCCAAGTGCTTTTGTACCTCTCTACTATTTTTTTTATTCCAAAAATACTCTACATCTCCCCACTATTTTCTTTTATTCAAAAAATACCTTACACCTCCCCACTATCCTCAACCATCTTTCTCTTTCTCTCTCTGCATTAATGGAGCATTCATATGGCTTAGATTTAAACTTGATATATTGCAAAATATAAAATTCAGGAAACTTCAATATTAGTGCTTCTACCACTTCCATTTTATAAACTTAAAAGTTAGATGCAAATACAAAATAATAAACATAATAATATTAATAGTAAATAATATATTATTATTATTATTATATACTAACTTTATAATGACGAAAGAACTAAATTAATTTCAAATCTTTAACAAATAACTTTTCTTTTATATTTTAAGTATTTAATAATATTTTTATATTATTTATCTAATAAATTAAATACTTTATTTAAGTTATTTGAGTCAAACATGTTGGTAAGTTAAAACATAATATAATGTTAAAAATTATAGATATTAAATGTAAAAAAAACACACATATATATATAAACATTTTTCTAGAAATTTAGAACAAAATTTTACCATTTATTAAGTAATTTGAAGAAAAAAAATATTGAACAGTGAAAATAAGATTGAATCAAACTTATTTAAGGAAAAGTGTAAATAAAATTTTACAATGTATCACAAGTTTAAATCTGAGCCATGTGAATGTTTCATTAATATGGAGAGTTAATATGGAGAGAGAAAGAGAAAGATTGTTGAATATAGTGGGGAGGTATGAGTATTTTTGGAATAAAAGAAAATAATGGGGAGGTATAGAGTATTTTTGGAATAAAAGAAAATAGTGGGTAGGTGCAGGAGCACTTGAGGTGGTGGAGGGAGCAACACACTTAAAATAGTATGTAGGCCACAAAACAAATATTAGTTTCAGGCTTGCTTTAATCAAAATATGACAAGAAATTTGAGAAGCTCAAATATACATAAAAGATATAAATAAAAACAATAAACTAAAATTTTGATTTTAATCCTATGCTCTGGTTTTATTATCTATGCTCGATTTTATTTTTAATCCTAGTATTTTATGTAATTTTGATTCAATTTGCAATCATATAATTTTAGTTTCTGAATATTTTAAACGTGTAAATCTATTCCTTTATCAGCTTTAAATTTTAATAGATTTTATGTAAAAAGTATGGTGGCTCAAATATTGAACACCACATCGATGTTAAGACTAAAATGACACCGTCGTAATCTTTTAGTTTTGTTAGAATTCAAAAACTTAATTATCGATCATTCGGTCTCCATCATACTCACTACTGCTCGGTCTCAACTTAATTATCGATCGCTCGATCTCATTCATGTCCGCTCGGTCTCAACTTAATTATCGATCGTTCGATCTCCATCATACTCACTACCGCTCGGTCTCATTCATGCTTCCGTTTTTGACCACTCGACTCTTCATTCATCACTACTCGGTTCCATCTTCCACCACTCGATTCTTCATCACCGCTCGGTCTCATCTTCCACCACTCGGTTCTTCATCACCGCTCGGTTCCATCTTCCACCACTCGATTTTTCATCACCGCTCGGTTTCATCTTTCATCACTCGGCTCTTCATCCCCACCACTCGGTTTCATCTTTCACCACTCGGTTCCTCATTCCACCGCTCGGTTTCCTGACCATCATCGCTTCTCTGACCAACTACTTATTGTTATGTGTAACTGCTTATTGTTTTCGTTTTTCTCTTTTCCTCTGTATAAATAGGCATTAACGCCTATCTCTTTGTATCGTTTTTCACATTAATCAAAATAATTTTCATTCTATCTTCTCATAGCGCTGTCTTTGTTCTTCTTCTCTTTCAGTCTCAGTTTGTAAGTTTGCTTTCTACTTTCTGCCATAATGCCTGCAAATGCACAACAATTTTGTCTACAATTTTTCTCGTGATGGTATCAGAGCTCTTCGAATGAAGAGCTCTATTGCGCCACTCTGATCCCTTATATTTTTTTTTCTTCTTCTTCTTGGTCTTCTTTTTGCTTTATTTGTTCATTCTTTCACAGGTTTTCTGCAAAAATTACGGATGTTCATGACCAATACTCCAATTACCTCTACCTACATCCTAGTGAAAGCCCTCATGTTTCTCTCGTTTCCCCTCTCCTTGAATAAACCAATTATCTCGCTTGGAGCAAATCCATGTTCACTGCCATGACAGATTTGTTCAATTATGAAGGCATCATACGTCAAACATCTTGCATTAAAACCCCTCAACAAAATGGTATAGTTGAGAGGAAACATCAACATCTTTTAAATGTTACTAGAGCTTTACTTTTTCACTCTAAAACTCCTCTGCATTTCTGGACTTATGCTCTTAACTATGCTGCTCTCCTCATTAATATTATGCCTACTTCTTTTCTCAATAATAACTCTCCACATGACATGTTATATCATACAATTTTTTATTTTTCCAGATTAAAGGTTTTTGGTTGCCTTTGTTATGTTAGCACCCTTCAAGCCAATAGGAAGAAACTTGATCCCCGTTCCAAACCTAGTCTCTTTCTTGGTTTGCATCCCACTACAAAAGGTCACATTACATATGACCTTGCCACTCATGATATTAAAGTTTCTCGAAATGTTGTCTTTCTTGAATCTGAATTTCCTAATCTTACTCATGATGGTGCTACTGACATTCCTTTTTCTCTACCTTTACATAATAACACACATGTTTATGATGATGATAACGTTCGGCCAATCGTTCCCCCTCATAATCCACCTATAATTGATAACCATGCCCGAGATAATGCAGAAAACAAATCTCACACCCCTAGACAAACGAATAGAGTTAGAAAAATCCCTACATACCTAAAAGATTTCCAAATATCTTCATACAGCACCACCAAAACTAAATATCCTATTGATAGTGTTTTTACTTTCGACAGATTATCGCCTGCCTATAAGTCCTTCATTTTTTCCATAGATAGTCTTGTTGATCCCCAAGACTACAAAGAAGCCACACAACATGCTCATTGGCGGAAAGCGATGCAAGAAGAACTCAATGCACTCGCTCAGAACAAAACTTGGACTCTCACCACTCTCCCTCCTCACAAGAAAGCCATCGGATGTAAGTGGGGTTATAAAACTAAGCACAAAACCGATGACACAATCGAAAGATTCAAGGCTCGTCTTGTCACAAAAGGGTATACACAATTAGAAGGTATTGATTATTTTGACACTTTCTCACCAGTTGTTAAACTTACTACCGTTTGGTTAGTTTTATCTCTGGCGGCTGCAAAGAATTGGCATCTAAGACAAGTAGACGTCAACAATGCCTTCTTGCACGGCGACTTAAACGAGGAAGTCTACATGCAACCCCCACCAGGTATCACTCTTTCCGCTCCAAATCAAGTGTGTCTCCTACACAAATCTCTCTATGGCTTGAAGCAAGCCAGTAGACAATGGTATGACAAGTTGTCTTCTTTCCTTCTCTCTCATCATTTTACTCAAACATATGGCAACCACTCTTTATTTACTCATCACAATGGTGATACAATCACTATATTATTAATTTATGTCGATGATATTATCCTTACTGGCAATAACATGCATACAATTGATAATATTACTGCTATGCTAAATGACAATTTCAAAATAAAAAATATGGGTAACTTGTGTTACTTCTTGGGTTTCAAGGTTGCTCGTAACTCTGCAGGAATTCGTTTATCGCAACGCAAATATGCTCTTGATCTTCTCAACGAAACTGGGATGCTCGCTGCTACCCCTGTTAGCACGCCCATGAATTTCTCCACAAAAATATCTTTTGAAGGATAGCTGCTTGACGACCCTACTGTTTTTCATCGATTGATTGGGCGCCTCATTTACCTAACCAACACCCGTCCGGACATCACATATGTCATTCACCGTCTTAGCCAGTATGTTGCATCACCAACTCAAGCTCACTACCAAGCTGCCTTCCGCATTCTTATGTACATCAAAAGTACTCGTGGTCAAGGTATATTTCTCAAAGCCACCAGCAATGTTGCCTAAAAGGCCTATAGTGATTCTGATTGGGCTGGATGTCCCAACTCTCGTAAATCCACCACCGGCTATATTGTCTACCTAGGAGATTCACCAATTTTAGGGAGGTCTAAAAAGCAATCCACTGTCTCTCGTAGTTCCTCTAAAGCCGAATATCGTGCCCTTCCACAATCCGTCTGCAAAATTCAATGGCTTAGCCACCTCATGAGTGATCTCCACCTCCCTTTCTCCCAACCTGCCACCATCTTCTGCGATAATCAATCCGTCATCAAGATTGCTACTAATCAAGTCTTCCACGAACGGACAAAACATATTGAGATAGACTGCCATTAAATCTGCGATAAAGTTCAGCAAGGAATCGTTAAAATTCTCCCTATTCATTCCACTCTCCAACTTGCTGATATTCTCACAAAACCGCTTCCTCCTTCTCCATTCCACAACATTAATTCCAAGCTTGGCACTATAGACATCTATGCCAACCTTGAGGGGGGCTCTCAGAATTCAAAAACTTAATTATCGATCGTTCGGTCTCAATCATACTCACTACCGCTTGGTCTCAACTTAATGATCGATCGCACGATCTTATTCATGCCCTCTCGGTCTAAACTTAATTATCGATCACTCGATCTCCATCATACTCACTACCGCTCGGTCTCATTCATGCTTTCGTCTTTCACCACTAGGCTCTTCATTCATCAACGCTCGGTTCCATCTTCCACCACTCGATTCTTCATCACCGCTCGGTTTCATCTTCCACCACTCTGTTCTTCATTACCGCTTGATTCCATCTTCCACCACTCGATTTTTCATCACCGCTCGGTTTCATCTTTCATCACTTGGCTCTTCATCCCCACCACTTGGTTCCATCTTTCACCACTCGGTTCCTCATTCCACCGCTTGGTTTCCTGACCATCATCGCTTCTCTGACCAACTACTTATTGTTATGTGTAACTGCTTATTGTTTTCTATTTTTCTCTTTTCCTCTGTATAAATAGGCATTAACGCCTATCTCTTTGTATTATTTTTCACATTAATCAAAATACTTTTCATTCTATCTTCTCATAGCACTGTCTCTGTTCTTCTTCTCTTTCAATCCACGATAAGTTTACCCACGATAGTTCACCCATGATAAGTTCACCCACGATAAGTTCACCCACCTATACGTTCACCAAACGATAAGTTCACCCACGATAAGATCAACCACGATAAGATCACCCATGATAAGATGACCGACGATAAGATCACCCACGATAAGTTCACCCACGATAAGTTTAGTCACGATAAGTTCAGCCATGATAAATTCACCAACGATAAGTTCACCAACGATAAGTTCCCCAAACAATAAGTTCACCACACATATGTTCACCCGCGATAAGTGCACCCAACGATAAGTTCACCAACGATAAGATCACCCACGATAAGATCACCCACGATAAGTTCACCCACGATAAGTTCATCAACGATAAGTTCACCCACGATAAGTTCACCCACAATAGTTCACCCACGATAACTTCACCCACGATAGTTCATCCACCTATACGTTCACCAAACGATAAGTTCACCCACGATAACTTCACCCACGATAAGATCACCAACGATAAAATCACCCATGATAAGATCACCCACGATAAGATCATCCACGATAAGTTCACCCATGATAAGTTTAGTCACGATAAGTTCAGCCACGATAAATTCACCCACGATAAGTTCACCAACAATAAGTTCCCCAAACGATTAGTTCACCCAACAAATGTTCACCCGTGATAAGTTCACCAACGATAGGTTCATCCAACGATAAGTTCACCAAACGATAAATTCACCAAAACGATAAATTCACCAAACGATAAATTCACCCGCCATAAGTTCACACAACAATAAGTTCACCCACGATAAGATATCCCATAACAAGATCACCAACGCTACGTTCACCCACGACAAGTTCACCCACCATAAGTTCACCCATGATAGGTTCACCCACGATAAGTTCACCCACGATAAGTTCACCCACGATAAGATCACCGACGATAAGATCACCCATGATAAAATCACCCACGATAAAATCACAGAAGATAAGATCATCGCACGATAAGTTCTCCCATGATATATTCACCGCACGATAAGTTCACCAACGATAAGATCACCCACGATAAGTTCACCCTCACCCACGATAAGATCAACTACAATAAGTTCACACAACGATAAGTTCACCCACGATAAGATCACCAACGATACATTCACCCACGACAAGTTCAGCCACTATAAGATCACCCATGATAAGTGTACCCACGATAAGATAACCCTGGATAAGATCACGTACGAGAAGATCACCCACGATAAGATCACCACGATAAGATTATCCACGATAAGATCACCCACGATAAGATCACGTTCGAGAAGATCACCCACGATAAGATCACCATGATAAAATTACCCACGATAAGATCACCCACGATAAGATCACACACGTTAAGTTCACCCACGTTAACTTCACCCACGATAAGCTCACCTACGATAAGATCATTCATAATAAGATCACAAACAATACGTTCACCCACGACAACTTTAGGGACAATAAAGTCACCCATGATAAGTTCACCAACGATAAGTTAACTCGCGATAAGTTTACCCACGATAAGATCACCCACTATAAGATCACCCAAGATAAGATCACCTACCATAAGTTCACCCACGATAAGTTCACCCTCACCCACGATAAGATCAACTACAATAAGTTCACACAACGATAAGTTCACCCATGATAAGATCACCAACGATACGTTCACCCACGACAAGTTCAGCCACTATAAGATCACCCATGATAAGTTTACCCACGATAAGATAACCCTAGATAAGATCACCCACGAGAATATCACGCACGATAAGATTACCCACGATAAGATCCCCCACGATAAGATCACCCACATTAAGTTCACCCACGTTAACTTCACCCACGATAAGCTCACTCACGATAAGATCACCCATAATAAGATCACAAACGAGACGTTCACCCACGACAATTTCAGGCACAATAAATTCACCCGTGATAAGTTCACCAACGATAAGTTAACTCACGATAAGTTTACCCACGATAAGATCACCCACGATATGATCACCCAAGATAAGATCACCTGTCATAAGTTCACCCACGAATACATCACACAAGATAAGTTAACTCATTATAAGTTCACCCATGATAAGATCACCCACGATGAGTTCACCCCCGATAAGTTCACCTACGATAAGATCACCCATGATAAGTTCACCGACGATAAGTTCACCCATGATAAGTTCACCCACGATAAGATCACCCACGATAAAATCACCGACGATAAGATCACCCACGATAACATCACCCACGATAAGATCAACTACGATAAGTTCAGCCACGATAAGTTCTCCCGTGATATGTTCACCGCACGATAAGTACAGCCACGATAAGTTCTCCCACGATATGTTCACCGCACGATCAGTTTACCCACGATAAGATCACCTACGATAAGTTCACCCTTACCCACGATAAGATCAACTACAATAAGTTCACACAACGATAAGTTCACTCACGATAAGACCACCAAAGATACGTTCACCCACGACAAGTTCAGCTACTATAAGATCACCCATGATAAGTTTACCCACGATAAGATAACCCTAGATAAGATCACCCACGAGAAGATCAACCACGATAAGATCACCACGATAAGATTACCCACGATAAGATCACCCACGATAAGATCACCCACGTTAAGATCACCCACGATAAGCTCACCCACGACAAGATCACCCACGACAACTTCAAGCACAATAAATTCACCCATGATAAGTTCACCAACGATAAGTTAACTCGCGATAAGTTTACCCACGATATGATCACCTAAGATAAGATCACTTACAATAAGTTCACCCAAGATAAGTTCACCCACTATAAGTTCACCCATGATAAGATCGCCCATGATGAGTTCACCCACGATAAGTTCACCCACGATAAGATCACCCATGATAAGTTCACCGATGATAAGTTCACCCATGATAAGTTCACCCACGATAAGATCACCCATGATAAGATCACCCACGATAAAATCACCAATGATAAGATCATCCACGATAAAATCACCCACGATAAGATCACCCACGATAAGATCACCCACGATAAGATCACCCATGATAAGTTTACGCACGATAAGATAACCCTAGATAAGATCACCCATGATAATATCACAACGATAAGATCACCCACGATAAGATCACCACGATAAGATTACCCACGATAAGATTACCCTCGATAAGATCACCCACGTTTAGATCACCCATGTTAACTTAGCCCACGATAAGCTCACCCACGAAAAGATCACCCATAATAAGTACACAAATGTTATGTTCACCCACGATAAGTTTAGCCACGAGAAATTCACCCATGATAAGTTCACCCAATGATAATTTCACCCAAGATATGTTCACCCAAAAATAAGTTCATCCGACGATAAGTTCACCAAACGTTAAATTCACCAAATGATAAGTTCACCCACGATGAGATCACCCACGATAAAATCACCCACTAAAAGATCACCCACGATAACATCACCCAAGATAAGATCACCCACGATAAGTTCACCCTCGATATGTTCACGCATTATAAGTTCACCCACGATAAGATCACCCACGATAAAATCACCGACGATAAGATCACCCACGATAAGATCATCCACGATAAGATCACCCACGATAAGATCACAAACGATAAGATCACCCACGATAAGTTCACCCACGGTAACTTCACCCACGGTAACTTCACCCACGATAAGATCACCCACGATAAGATCAATCACGATAAGATCAGCCACGATAAGTCCACCCACGGTAAGATCATCCAGGATAAGATCACCCACGCTAAGTTCACCCACGATAAGTCACCGACGATAAGATCACCCATAATAAGATCACAAACGATACGTTCACCCACGACAACTTTAGGCACAATAAATTCACCCATGATAAGTTCACCAACGATAAGTTAACTCGCGATAAGTTTACCCACGATAAGATTACCCACGATAAGATCACACTGATAAGATCAACCACGATAAGATCACCCACGATAAGATGACCTACCATAAGTTCACCCACGATAACATCACCCAAGATAAGTTCACCCATGATAAGATCACCCTCGATGAGTTCACCAACGGTAACGTCACCCAAGATGAGTTCACCCACGATAAGTCAACCATGATAAGATCACTCACGATAACATCACCCACGATAAGATCACCCACGATAAGATCACCCACGATAAAGTCACCCACGATAATATAACCCACGATAAGATCACCCACGATAATATCACCCACGATAAGATCACCCACGATAAGTTCACCCACGGTAACTTCACCCAAAATAAGATCACCCACGACAACATCACCCACGATTACATCACCTACAATAAGATCACCCACGATAAGATCACCCACGATAAGATCACCCACGATAACATCACCCACGATAAAATCAGCCACGTTAAGATCACCCACGATAAGATCACCCACGATAAGATCATCCACCATAAGATCACCCACGATAGTATCACCCAGGATAAGATCACCCAAGATAAGTTAACCCACGATAACTTCACTCACAATAAGATTACCGACGATAAGATCAGTCACGATAAGATAACCCACGATAACATCACCCACGATAAGATCAACTACGATAAGTTCAACCACGATAAGTTCTCCCATGATATGTTCACCGCACGATAAGTTCACCCACGATAAGATAACCCACATTTTGATCTCCCACGATATGTTCACCCAAGATAAGTTTAGCCACGATAAGTTAATCCACGAGAAATTCACTCATGATAAGTTCACCAAATGATAATTTCACCCAAGATATGTTCACCCACGATAAGTTAAGCCACAATAAGTTCACCCAACGATAAGTTCAATTACGATAGTTGCACCCACGATACGTTCGCCTACAATAAGTTCACCCACGGTAAGTTCATCAACGATAAGTTCGCTCAACGATAACCACGATAAGTTAACCCATGATAAGTTCACCCACTATAAGTTCACCTACGATAAGTTCACCCAACGATAAGTTCACCCAAGATAAGTTTAGCCACGATAAGTTCAGCCACGAGAAATTCACCCATGATAAGTTTACCCACGATAAGTGCACCCAATAATAAGTTCATCCGACGATAAGTTCACCAAACGTTAAATTCACCAAATGATAAGTTCACCCACGATAAGATCACTCACGATAACATCACCCACGATAAAATCACCCACGATAAGATCACCAACGCTAAGATCACCCACGATATCATCACCCACGATAAGATCACCCACGATAAGATCACCTACGATAAGATCACCGACAATAAGTTCACCCACTTTAAGTTCACCCACGATGAGTTCACCCACGATAAGATCACCCACGATAAAATCACCCATTCTAAGATCACCCACGATAACATCACCCAAGATAAA
The DNA here is from genome assembly GCF_016808095.1 of Vigna angularis. Classification (NCBI taxonomy): domain Eukaryota; kingdom Viridiplantae; phylum Streptophyta; class Magnoliopsida; order Fabales; family Fabaceae; genus Vigna; species Vigna angularis. The sequence continues at coordinate 13,146,671 of NC_068976.1, read as the reverse complement.
TTCACCCACGATAAGTTCACCCACGATAAGTTCACCCAGGATAAGATCACCCACGATAAGATCACCTACGATAGGATCACCGACGATAAGTTCACCCACGATAAGTTCACCCACGATGAGTTCACCCACGATAAGATCACCCACGATAAAATCACCCATTATAAGATCACCCACGATAACATCACCCAAGATAAGTTCACCTACTATAAGTTCACCCACGATAACATCACCCACGATAAGTTCACCCACGATAACATCACCCACGATAAGATCAACTACGATAAGTTTAGCCACGATAATTTTAGCCACGATAAGTTCACCCACGATAAGATCACCCACGATAAGTTCACCCTCACCCACGATAAGATCACCAACGATACGTTGACCCACGATAAGTTCAGCCACGATAAGTTCACTCACGATAACGTCACCCAAGATATGTTCACCCATGATAAGCTCACCCACGATGAGTTCACCCACGATAAGTTCACCCACGATAAGATCACCAACGATAAGTTCACCCTCGATAAGTTCACGCATGATAAGTTCACCCACGATAAGATCACCCACGATAAGATCACCCACGATAAAATCACCCACGATAAAATCACCCACGATAAGATCACCCACGATAAGATCATCCACGATAAGATCACCCACGATAATATCACACACGATAAGATCACCCACGATAAGTTCACCCAAGGTAACTTCACCCACAATAAGATCACCCACGATAAGATCAATCACGGTAAGATCACCCACAATAAGATCACCCACGATAACATCTCATACGATAAGATCACCCACGATAAAATCACCCACGATAAAATCAGCCACGTTAAGATCACCCACGATAAGTCCACCCACGGTAAGTTCACCAACGATAAGATCACCCACGTTAAGTTCACCCACGATAAGCTCACCCACGATAAGATCACTCATAATAAGATCACAAATGAGACGTTCACCCACGACAACTTCAGGCACAATAAATTCACCCGTGATAAGTTCACCAACGATAAGTTAACTCACGATAAGTTTACCCACGATAAGATCACCCAAAATAAGATCACCTGTTATAAGTTCACCCACGATTACATCACCCAAGATAAGTTAACTCACTATAAGTTCACCCACGATAAGATCTCCTACGATAAAATCACGAAGATCAGATCAGCCACGATAAGATCAGCCACGATAAAATCACCCACCATAAATTCACCCACGGTAACTTCACCCACGATAACATCACCCACGATAAGTTCACCCACGGTAACTTCACCCATCATAACATCACCAACGATAAGATCACCCACAATAAAATTACCCACGATAAGATCACCCACAATAAGATAACCCAAGATAAGATCACCCACCATAAGTTCACCCACGGTAAGCTCACCCACGATAAGATCACCCATGATAACATCACCCACGATAAGTTCACCCATGGTAACTTCACCCACAATAAGTTCACCTACGGTAAGTTCATCAACGATAAGTTCGCCCAACGATAACCACGATAAGTTAACCCATGATAAGTTCACCCACTATAAGTTCATCTACGATAAGTTCACCCAACGATAAGTTCACCCAAGATAAGTTTAGCCACGATAAGTTCAGCCACGAGAAATTCACCCATGATAAGTTCACCCAACGATAATTTCACCCAAGATATGTTCACCCACGATAAGTGCACCCAATAATAAGTTCATCCGACGATAAGTTCACCAAACGTTAAATTCACCAAATGATAAGTTCACCCACGATAAGATCACTCACGATAAGATCACCCACGATAAAATCACCCACGATAAGATCACCAACGATAAGATCACCCACGATATCATCACCCACGATAAGTTCTCCCACGATGAGTTCACCCACGATAAGTTCACCCACGATAAGATCACCCATGATAAGTTCACCCATGATAAGTTCACGCACGATAAGATCACCCACGATAAGATCACCCACGATAAGATCAGCTACGATAAGATCAACCACGATAAGTTCACCCACGGTAACTTCACCCACAATAAGATCACCCACGATAAGATCAATCACGATAAGATCACCCACGATAAGATCACCCACGATAAGTTCACCCGCGGTAATTTCACCCATGATAAAATCACCCACGATAAGATCATAGACGATAAGTTCACCCACAATAACATCACTCACGATAAGCTCAACTACGATAAGTTTAGCCACGATAATTTTAGCCACGATAAGTTCTCCCATGATATGTTCACCGCACGATAAGTTTACCAACGATAAGATCACACACGATAAGTTCACCCACGATAAGTTCTCCCATTCTATCTTCTCATAGCGTTGTCTTTGTTCTTCTTCTCTTTCAATTCGCGATAAGTTTACCCACGATAGTTCACCCATGACAAGTTCACCCACGATAACTTCACCCACCTATACGTTCACCAAACGATAAGTTCACCCACGATAAGATCAACCACGTAAGATCACCCAAGATAAGATCACCTACCATAAGTTCACCCACGATAAGTTCACCCTCACCCACGATAAGATCAACTACAATAAGTTCACACAACGATAAGTTCACCAATGATAAGATCACCAACGATACGTTCACCCACGACAAGTTCAGCCACTATAAGATCACCCATGATAAGTTTACCCACGATAAGATTACCCTAGATAAGATCACCCACGAGAATATCACGCACGATAAGATTACCAACGATAAGATGACCCACGATAAGATCACCCACGTTAAGTTCACCCACGTTAAGTTCACCCACGTTAACTTCACCCACGATAAGCTCACCCACGATAAGATCACCCATAATAAGATCACAAATGAGACGTTCACCCACGACAACTTCAGGCACAATAAATTCACCCGTGATAAGTTCACCAACGATAAGTTAACTCACGATAAGTTTACCTACCATAAGATCACCTACGATAAGATAACCTGTTATAAGTTCACCCACGATTACATCACCCAAGATATGTTAACTCACTATAAGTTCACCCATGATAAGATCACCCAAACCGAGTTCACCGACGATAAGTTCACCCACGATAAGATCACCCATGATAAGTTCACCCATGATAAGTTCACCCATGATAAGATCACCCACGATAAAATCACCGACGATAAGATCACCCACGATAAAATCACCCACGATAAGATCAACTACGATAAGTTCAGCCACGATAAGTTCTCCCGTGATATGTTCACCGCACGATAAGTTCAGCCACGATAAGTTCTCCCATGATATGTTCACCGCACGATAAGTTTACCCACGATAAGATCACCCATGATAAGTTCACCCTTACCCACGATAAGATCAACTACAGCAAGTTCACACAACGATAAGTTCACCCACGATAAGACCACGAAAGATACGTTCACCCACGACAAGTTCAGCAACTATAAGATCACCCATGATAAGTTTACCTACGATAAGATAACCCTAGATAAGATCACCCACGAGAAGATCAACCACGATAAGATTACCCACGATAAGATCACCCAATATAAGATCACCCACGTTAAGATAACCCACGAAAAGCTCACCCACGATAAGCTCACCCACGACAACTTCAGGCACAATAAATTCACCCATGATAAGTTCACCAACGATAAGTTAACTCGCGATAAGTTTACCCACGATATGATCACCTAAGATAAGATCACTTACCATAATTTCACCCAAGATAACATCGCCCAAGATAAGTTCACCCTCTGTAAGTTCACACATGATAAGATCGCCCACGATGAGTTCACCCACGATAAGATCACCCATGATAAGTTCACCGATGATAAGTTCACCAATGATAAGTTCACCCACGATAAGATCACCCATGATAAGATCACCCACGATAAAATCACCGACGATAAGATCATCCACGATAAAATCACCCACGATAAGATCACCCACGATAAGATCACCCATGATAAGTTTACGCACAATAAGATAACCCTAGATAAGATCACCCATGATAATATCACAACGATAAGATCACCCACGATAAGATCACCACGATAAGATTACCCACGATAAGATCACCGACGCTAAGTTCACCTATGTTAACTTAACCCACGATAAGCTCACCCACGATAAGATCACCCATAATAAGATCACAAATGATACGTTCATCCACGACAACTTCAGGCACAATAAATTCACCCATGATAAGATCTCCAACGATAAGTTAACTTGCGATAAGTTTACCCACGATAAGTTCACCCACGATAACAACACCACGATAAGATCACCCAAGATAAGATGACCTACCATAAGTTCACACACGATAACATCACCCCAGATAAGTTCACCCACTATAAGTTCACCCATCATAAGATCACCCGCGATGAGTTCACCCACGATAAGTTCACCCACGATAAGATCGCCCATGATAAGTTCACCCACGATAAGATCCCCCACGATAAGATTACCCACGATAAAATCACCCACGATAAGATCACCAACGATAAGATCCCCCACGATATCATCACCCACGATAAGATCACCCACGATAAGTTCACCCACGATAACATCACCCACGATAAGATCAACTACGACAAGTTCACCCATGATATGTTCACCGCAGGATAAGTACACCCATGATAAGATAACCCATAATTAGATCTTCCACGATAACTTCACCCAAGATATGTTCACCCACAATAAGTTAACCCACAATAAGTTCACTCAACGATAAGTTCAATTACGACAGTTGCACCCACGATACGTTCGCCTACAATAAGTTCACCCACGGTAAGTTCATCAACGATAAGTTCGCCCAACGATAACCACGATAAGTTCACCATGATAAGTTCGCCCACTATAAGTTCACCTACGATAAGTTCACCCAACGATAAGTTCACTCAAGATAAGTTTACCCACGATAAGTTCAGCCACGAGAAATTCACCCATGATAAGTTCACCCAACGATAATTTCACCCAAGATATGTTCACCCACGATAAGTGCACCCAATAATAAGTTCATCCGACGATAAGTTCACCAAACGTTAAATTCACCAAATGATAAGTTCACCCACGATAAGATCACTAACGATAAGATCACCCACGATAAAATCACCCACGATAAGATCACCAACGATAAGATCACCCACGATATCATCACCCACAATAAGATCACCCACGATAAGATCACCGACGATAAGATCACCCACGATAAAATCACCCGTGATAAAATCACCCATTCTAAGATCACCCACGATAACATCACCCAAGATAAGTTGACCCTTTATAAGTTAACCCACGATAACATCACCCACGATAAGTTCACCCACGATAAGTTCACCCACGATAAGATCACCCACGATAATATCACACACGATAAGATCACCCATGATAAGTTCACCCAAGGTAACTTCACCCACAATAAGATCACCCACGATAAGATCACCCACGATAAGATCACCCACGATAACATCACCTACGATAAGATCACCCACGATAAAATCACCCACGATAAAATCAGCCACGTTAAGGTCACCCACGATAAGACCACCCACGGTAACATCACCTACGATAAGTATACCCATGATAAGATCACCCACGATGAGTTCACCCACGATAAGTTCACCCAAGATAAGTTCACCCATGATAAGTTCACCCACAATAAGTTCACCCACGATAAGTTCACCCATGATAAGTTCACCCACGATAAGATACCCCATGATAAAATCACCCACGATAAAATCACCCACGATAAGACCACCCACAATAAATTCACTAATAATAAGATCACTCACAATAAGATCACCCACGTTAACTTCACCCACGATAAGATAACCCACGATAAGATCACCCACGATTAGATCATCCACGATAAGATCACCCATAATAAGATCACAAACGATACGTTCACCCACGACAACTTTAGGCACAATAAATTCACCCATGATAAGTTCACCAACGATAAGTTAACTCGCGATAAGATCACCACGATAAGATGACCTACCCTAAGTTCACCCACGATACCATCACCAAAGATAAGTTGACCCATGAAGCTCACCCACGATAAGTCCACCCACGGTAAGATCACCCACGATAAGATCACCCACGATAAGATCACCCACGTTAAGATCACCCACGATAAGCTCACCAACGATAAGATCACCCACGACAACTTCAGGCACAATAAATTCACCCATGATAAGTTCACCAACGATAAGTTAACTCACGATAAGTTAACTCGCGATAAGTTTACCCACGATATGATCACCTAAGATAAGATCACTTACCATAAGTTCACCCACGATAAGATCAATCACGATAAAATCACCCACGATAAAATCAGCCACGTTAAGATCACCCACGATAAGATCACCCACAATAAGATCACCCACGTTAAGATCACCCACGATAAGCTCACCCACGATAAGTCCACCCACGGTAACATCACCTACGATAAGTTCACCCATGATAAGATCACCCACGATGAGTTCACCCACGATAAGTTCACCCAAGATAAGTTCACCCATGATAAGTTCACCCACGATAAGTTCACCCATGACAAGTTCACCCATGATAAGTTCACCCACGATAAGATCACCCACGATAAGATACCCCACGACAAAATCACCCACGATAAAATCACCCACGATAAGATTACCCATTATAAGATCATTCACGATAAGATCACCCACGATAATATCACACACGATAAGATCACCCACAATAAATTCACCGATAATAAGATCACCAACGATAAGATGACCCACTATAAGATCACCCACGTTAAGTTCACCCACGTTAACTTCACCCACGTTAACTTCACCCACGATAAGCTCACCCACGATAAGATCACCCATAATAAGATCACAAATGAGACGTTCACCCACGACAACTTCAGGCACAAGAAATTCACCCGTGATAAGTTCACCATCGATAAGTTAACTCACGATAAGTTTACCCACGATAAGATCACCTGTTATAAGTTCACCCACGATTACATCACCAGAGATATGTTAACTCACTATAAGTTCACCCATGATAAGATCACCCAAACCGAGTTCACCGACGATAAGTTCACCCACGATAAGATCACCCATGATAAGTTCACCGACGATAAGTTCACCCATGATAAGATCACCCACGATAAAATCACCGACGATAAGATCACCCACGATAACATCACCCACGATAAGATCAACTACGATAAGTTCAGCCACGATAAGTTCTCCCGTGATATGTTCACCGCACGATAAGTTCAGCCACGATAAGTTCCCCCATGATATGTTCACCGCACGATCAGTTTACCCACGATAAGATCACCCATGATAAGTTCACCCTTACCCACGATAAGATCAACTACAATAAGTTCACACAACGATAAGTTCACCCACGATAAGACCACGAAAGATACGTTCACCCACGACAAGTTCAGCAACTATAAGATCACCCATGATAAGTTTACCTACGATAAGATAACCCTAGATAAGATCACCCACGAGAAGATCAACCACGATAAGATTACCCACGATAAGATCACCCACGTTAAGATAACCCACGAAAAGCTCACCCACGATAAGCTCACCCACGACAACTTCAGGCACAATAAATTCACCCATGATAAGTTCACCAACGATAAGTTAACTCGCGATAAGTTTACCCACGATATGATCACCTAAGATAAGATCACTTACCATAATTTCACCCAAGATAACATCGCCCAAGATAAGTTCACCCTCTGTAAGTTCACACATGATAAGATCGCCCACGATGAGTTCACCCACGATAAGATCACCCATGATAAGTTCACCGATGATAAGTTCACCAATGATAAGTTCACCCACGATAAGATCACCCATGATAAGATCACCCACGATAAAATCACCGACGATAAGATCATCCACGATAAAATCACCCACGATAAGATCACCCACGATAAGATCAACCACGATAAGATCACCCATGATAAGTTTACGCACGATAAGATAACCCTAGATAAGATCACCCATGATAATATCACAACGATAAGATCACCCACGATAAGATCACCACGATAAGATTACCCACGATAAGATCACCCTCGATAAGATCACCGACGCTAAGTTCACCTATGTTAACTTAACCCACGATAAGCTCACCCACGATAAGATCACCCATAATAAGATCACAAATGATATGTTCACCCACGACAAGTTCAGCCACTATAAGATCACCCATGATAAGTTTACCCACGATAAGATAACCCTAGATAAGATCACCCACGAGAATATCACGCACGATAAGATTACCAACGATAAGATGACCCACGATAAGATCACCCACGTTAAGTTCACCCACGTTAACTTCACCCACGATAAGCTCACCCACGATAAGATCACCCATAATAAGATCACAAATGAGACGTTCACCCACGACAACTTCAGGCACAAGAAATTCACCCGTGATAAGTTCACCATCGATAAGTTAACTCACGATAAGTTTACCCACGATAAGATCACCTGTTATAAGTTCACCCACGATTACATCACCAGAGATATGTTAACTCACTATAAGTTCACCCATGATAAGATCACCCAAACCGAGTTCACCGACGATAAGTTCACCCACGATAAAATCACCCATGATAAGTTCACCGACGATAAGTTCACCCATGATAAGATCACCCACGATAAAATCACCGACGATAAGATCACCCACGATAACATCACCCACGATAAGATCAACTACGATAAGTTCAGCCACGATAAGTTCTCCCGTGATATGTTCACCGCACGATAAGTTCAGCCACGATAAGTTCTCCCATGATATGTTCATCGCACGATCAGTTTACCCACGATAAGATCAGCCATGATAAGTTCAGCCTTACCCACGATAAGATCAACTACAATAAGTTCACACAACGATAAGTTCACCCACGATAAGACCACGAAAGATACGTTCACCCACGACAAGTTCAGCAACTATAAGATCACCCATGATAAGTTTACCTACGATAAGATAACCCTAGATAAGATCACCCACGAGAAGATCAACCACGATAAGATTACCCACGATAAGATCACCCACGATAATATCACCCACGTTAAGATAACCCACGAAAAGCTCACCCACGATAAGCTCACCCACGACAACTTCAGGCACAATAAATTCACCCATGATAAGTTCACCAACGATAAGTTAACTCGCGATAAGTTTACCCACGATATGATCACCTAAGATAAGATCACTTACCATAATTTCACCCAAGATAACATCGCCCAAGATAAGTTCACCCTCTGTAAGTTCACACATGATAAGATCGCCCACGATGAGTTCACCCACGATAAGATCACCCATGATAAGTTCACCGATGATAAGTTCACCAATGATAAGTTCACCCACGATAAGATCACCCATGATAAGATCACCCACGATAAAATCACCGACGATAAGATCATCCACGATAAAATCACCCACGATAAGATCACCCACGATAAGATCAACCACGATAAGATCACCCATGATAAGTTTACACACGATAAGATAACCCTAGATAAGATCACCCATGATAATATCACAACGATAAGATCACCCACGATAAGATCACCACGATAAGATTACCCACGATAAGATCACCCTCGATAAGATCACCGACGCTAAGTTCACCTATGTTAACTTAACCCACGATAAGCTCACCCACGATAAGATCACCCATAATAAGATCACAAATGATACGTTCACCCACGACAAGTTCAGCCACTATAAGATCACCCATGATAAGTTTACCCACGATAAGATAACCCTAGATAAGATCACCCACGAGAATATCACGCACGATAAGATTACCAACGATAAGATGACCCACGATAAGATCACCCACGTTAAGTTCACCCACGTTAACTTCACCCACGATAAGCTCACCCACGATAAGATCACCCATAATAAGATCACAAATGAGACGTTCACCCACGACAACTTCAGGCACAAGAAATTCACCCGTGATAAGTTCACCATCGATAAGTTAACTCACGATAAGTTTACCCACGATAAGATCACCTGTTATAAGTTCACCCACGATTACATCACCAGAGATATGTTAACTCACTATAAGTTCACCCATGATAAGATCACCCAAACCGAGTTCACCGACGATAAGTTCACCCACGATAAAATCACCCATGATAAGTTCACCGACGATAAGTTCACCCATGATAAGATCACCCACGATAAAATCACCGACGATAAGATCACCCACGATAACATCACCCACGATAAGATCAACTACGATAAGTTCAGCCACGATAAGTTCTCCCGTGATATGTTCACCGCACGATAAGTTCAGCCACGATAAGTTCTCCCATGATATGTTCACCGCACGATCAGTTTACCCACGATAAGTTCACCCATGATAAGTTCACCCTTACGCACGATAAGATCAACTACAATAAGTTCACACAACGATAAGTTCACCCACGATAAGACCACGAAAGATACGTTCACCCACGACAAGTTCAGCAACTATAAGATTACCCATGATAAGTTTACCCACGATAAGATCACCCACGAGAAGATCAACCACGATAAGATTACCCACGATAAGATCAACCACGATAAGATCACCCACGTTAAGATAACCCACGAAAAGCTCACCCACGATAAGCTCACCCACGACAACTTCAGGCACAATAAATTCACCCATGATAAGTTCACCAACGATAAGTTAACTCGCGATAAGTTTACCCACGATATGATCACCTAAGATAAGATCACTTACCATAATTTCACCCAAGATAACATCGCCCAAGATAAGTTCACCCTCTGTAAGTTCACACATGATAAGATCGCCCACGATGAGTTCACCCACGATAAGATCACCCATGATAAATTCATCGATGATAAGTTCACCAATGATAAGTTCACCCACAATAAGATCACCCATGATAAGATCACCCACGATAAAATCACCGACGATAAGATCATCCACGATAAAATCACCCACGATAAGATTACCCACGATAAGATCACCCATGATAAGTTTACGCACGATAAGATAACCCTAGATAAGATCACCCATGATAATATCACAACGATAAGATCATCCACGATAAGATCACCCACGATAAGATCACCACGATAAGATTACCCACGATAAGATCACCCTCGATAAGATCACCCACGCTAAGTTCACCTATGTTAACTTAACCCACGATAAGCTCACCCACGATAAGATCACCCATAATAAGATCACAAATGATACGTTCATCCACGAAAACTTCAGGCACAATAAATTCACCCATGATAAGATCTCCAACGATAAGTTAACTTGTGATAAGTTTACCCACGATAAGTTCACCCACGATAACAACACCACGATAAGATCACCCAAGATAAGATGACCTACCATAAGTTCACACACGATAACATCACCCCAGATAAGTTCACCCACTATAAGTTCACCCATCATAAGATCACCCGCGATGAGTTCACCCACGATAAGTTCACCCACGATAAGATCGCCCATGATAAGTTCACCCACGATAAGATCCCCCACGATAAGATCACCCACGATAAAATCACCCACGATAAGATCACCAACGACAAGATCCCCCACGATATCATCACCCACGATAAGATCACCCACGATAAGATCCCCCACGATAAGATCACCCACGATAAAATCACCCACGATAAGATCACCAACGATAAGATCCCCCACGATATCATCACCCACGATAAGATCACCCACGATAACATCACCCACGATAAGATCAACTACGACAAGTTCACCCATGATATGTTCACCGCAGGATAAGTACACCCATGATAAGATAACCCATAATTAGATCTTCCACGATAACTTCACCCAAGATATGTTCACCCACAATAAGTTAACCCACAATAAGTTCACTCAACGATAAGTTCAATTACGACAATTGCACCCACGATACGTTCGCCTACAATAAGTTCACCCACGGTAAGTTCATCAACGATAAGTTCGCCCAACGATAACCACGATAAGTTCACCATGATAAGTTCGCCCACTATAAGTTCACCTACGATAAGTTCACCCAACGATAAGTTCACTCAAGATAAGTTTAGCCACGAGAAATTCACCCATGATAAGTTCACCCAACGATAATTTCACCCAAGATAAGTTCACCCACGATAAGTGCACCCAATAATAAGTTCATCCCACGATAAGTTCACCAAACGTTAAATTCACCAAATGATAAGTTCACCCACGATGAGTTCACCCACGATAAGATCACCCACGACAAAATCACCCATTATAAGATCACCCACGATAACATCACCAAAGATAAGTTCACCCACTATAAGTTCACCCATGATAAGATCACTCGCGATGAGTTTACCCACGATAAGTTCACCCACGATAAGATCACCCATGTTAAGTTCACCCACGATAAGATCACCCACGATAAGAACACCCATGATAAGCTCACCCACGATAAGATCACCCACGATAAGATCACCCACGATAAAATCACCCACGATAAGATCACCAACGATAAGATCACCCACGATATCATCACCCACAATAAGATCACCCACGATAAGATCACCGACGATAAGATCACCCACGATAAGATCACCTATGATGAGTTCACCCACGATGAGTTCACTCACGATAAGATCACCCACGATAAAATCACCCATTCTAAGATCACCCACGATAACATCACCCAAGATAAGTTCACCCACGATAAGTTCACCCACGATGAGTTCACTCACGATAAGATCACCCACGATAAAATCACCCATTCTAAGATCACCCACGATAACATCACCCAAGATAAGTTCACCCAAGATAAGATCACCCACGATAAGATCACCCATGATAAAATCACCCACGATAAGATCACCAACGATAAGATCACCCACGATATCATCACCCACAATAAGATCACCCACGATAAGATCACCGACGATAAGATCACCCACGATAAGATCACCTACGATAAGATCACCCACGATGAGTTCACCCACGATGAGTTCACTCACGATAAGATCACCCACGATAAAATCACCCATTCTAAGATCACCCACGATAACATCACCCAAGATAAGTTCACCCAAGATAAGTTCACCCACGATAAGTTCACCCACGATAAGATCACCCACGATAAGTTCACCCACTATAAGTTAACCCACGATAACATCACCCACGATAAGTTCACCCACGATAAGTTCACCCACGATAAGATCACCCACGATAAGATCAACTACGATAAGTTTAGGCACGATAATTTTAGCCACGATAAGTTCTCCCATTATATGTTCACTGCACGATAAGTTCACCCACGATAAGATCACCCACGATAAGTTCACCCTCACCCACGATAAGATCAACTACGATAAGTTTAGCCACGATAAGTTCTCCCATGATATGTTCACCGCACGATAAGTTCACCCTCACCCACGATAAGATCACCAACGATACGTTTACCCACGATAAGTTCACCCCGATAACATTACCCAAGATAAGTTCACGCAGGATAAGATCACCCACGATGAGTTCACCCACGATAAGTTCACCCACGATAAGATCACCCACGATAACTTCACCCTCACCCACGATAACATCACCCACGATAAGATCAACTACGATAAGTTTAGCCACGATAAGTTCTCCCATGATAAGTTCACCCACGATAAAATCACCCATTCTAAGATCACCCACGATAACATCACCCATTCTAAGATCACCCACGATAACATCACCCAAGATAAGTTCACCCAAGATAAGATCACCCACGATAAGATCACCCATGATAAAATCACCCACGATAAGATCACCAACGATAAGATCACCCACGATATCATCACCCACAATAAGATCACCCACGATAAGATCACCGACGATAAGATCACCCACGATAAGATCACCTACGATAAGATCACCCACGATGAGTTCACCCACGATGAGTTCACTCACGATAAGATCACCCACGATAAAATCACCCATTCTAAGATCACCCACGATAACATCACCCAAGATAAGTTCACCCAAGATAAGTTCACCCACGATAAGTTCACCCACGATAAGATCACCCACGATAAGTTCACCCACTATAAGTTAACCCACGATAACATCACCCACGATAAGTTCACCCACGATAAGTTCACCCACGATAAGATCACCCACGATAAGATCAACTACGATAAGTTTAGGCACGATAATTTTAGCCACGATAAGTTCTCCCATTATATGTTCACTGCACGATAAGTTCACCCACGATAAGATCACCCACGATAAGTTCACCCTCACCCACGATAAGATCAACTACGATAAGTTTAGCCACGATAAGTTCTCCCATGATATGTTCACCGCACGATAAGTTCACCCTCACCCACGATAAGATCACCAACGATACGTTTACGCACGATAAGTTCACCCCGATAACATTACCCAAGATAAGTTCACGCAGGATAAGATCACCCACGATGAGTTCACCCACGATAAGTTCACCCACGATAAGATCACCCACGATAAGTTCACCCTCACCCACGATAACATCACCCACGATAAGATCAACTACGATAAGTTTAGCCACGATAAGTTCTCCCATGATAACATCACCCACGATAACATCACCCACGATAAGATCACCCACGATGAGTTCACCCATGATAAGTTCACCCACGATAAGATCACCCACGATAAGATCACCCACGATAAAATCACCCGCGATAAGATCACCCACGATAAGATTATCCACGATAAGATCACCCACGATAATATCATACACGATAAGATCACCCATGATAAGTTCACCCAAGGTAACTTCACCCACAATAAGATCACCCACGATAAGATCAATTATGATAAGATCAATCACGATAAGATCACCCACGATAACATCACCCACGATAACATCACCTACGATAAGATCACCCACGATAAAATAACCCACGATAAAATCAGCCACGTTAAGGTCACCAACGATAAGTTCAGCCACTATAACATCAACTACAATAAGTTTACACAACGATAAGTTCACCCACGATAAGATTACCAACGATACGTTCATCCACGATAAGTTCAGCCACTATAAGATCACCCATGATAAGTGTATCCACGATAAGATAACCCTAGATAAGATCACGTACGAGAAGATCACCCACGATAAGATCACCACGATAAGATTACCCACGATAAGATCACCCACGATAAGATCACACACGTTAAGTTCACCCACGATAAGCTCACCTACGATAAGATCATTCATAATTAGATCACAAACGATACATTCACCCACGACAACTTTAGGGACAATAAAGTCACCCATGATAAGTTCACCAACGATAAGTTAACTCGCGATAAGTTTACCCACGATAAGATCACCCACAATAAGATCACCCAAGATAAGATCACCTACCATAAGTTCACCCACGATAAGTTCACCCTTATCCACGATAAGATCAACTACAATAAGTTCACACAACGATAAGTTCACCCATGATAAGATCACCAACGATACGTTCTCCCACGATAAGTTCAGCCACTATAAGATCACCCATGATAAGTTTACCCACAATAAGATAACCCTAGATAAGATCACCCACGAGAATATCACGCACGATAAGATCACCCACGATAAGATCACCCACGTTAAGTTCACTCACGTTAACTTCACCCACGATAAGCTCACCCACTGTAAGTTCACCCATGATAAGATCGCCCCCGATGAGTTCACCCACGATAAGTTCTCCCACGATAAGATCACTCATGATAAGTTCACCAATGATAAGTTCACTCATGATAAGTTCACCCACGATAAGATCACCCATGATAAGATCACCCACGATAAAATCACCGACAATAAGATCATCCACGATAAAATCACCCACGATAAGATCACCCATGATAAGTTTACCCACGATAAGATAAGATAAGATCACCCATGATAATATCACAACGATAAGATCACCCACGATAAGATCACCACGATAAGATTACCCACGATAAGATTACCCACGATAAGATTACCCTCGATAAGATCACCCACGTTAAGTTCACCCATGTTAACTTAACCCACGATAAGCTCACCCACGATAAGATCACCCATAATAAGATCACAAATGATACGTTCACAGACGATAAGTTCAGCCACGAGAAATTCACCCATGATAAGTTCACCCAACGATAATTTCACCCAAGATATGTTCACCCACGATAAGTGCACCCAATAATAAGTTCATCCGACGATAAGTTCACCAAACGTTAAATTCACCAAATGATAAGTTCACCCACGATGAGTTCACCCACGATAAAATCACCCATTATAAGATCACCCACGATAACATCACCCAAGATAACATCACCCACGATAAGATCACCCACGTTAAGATCACCCACGATAAGATCACCCACGACAACTTCAGGCACAATAAATTCACCCGTGATAAGTTCACCAACGATAAGTTAACTCGCGATAAGTTTACCCACGATATGATCACCTAAGATAAGATCACTTACCATAATTTCACCCAAGATAAGTTCACCCTCTGTAAGTTCACACATGATAAGATCGCCCACGATGAGTTCACCCACGATAAGATCACCCATGATAAATTCACCGATGATAAGTTCACCAATGATAAGTTCACCCACGACAAGTTCAGCAACTATAAGATCACCCATGATAAGTTTACCTACGATAAGATAACCCTAGATAAGATCACCCACGAGAAGATCAACCACGATAAGATTACCCACGATAAGATCACCCACGATAAGATCACCCACGTTAAGATAACCCACGAAAAGCTCACCCACGATAAGCTCACCCACGACAACTTCAGGCACAATAAATTCACCCATGATAAGTTCACCAACGATAAGTTAACTCGCGATAAGTTTACCCACGATATGATCACCTAAGATAAGATCACTTACCATAAGATCGCCCACGATGAGTTCACCCACGATAAGTTCACCCACGATAAGATCACCCATGATAAGTTCACCGATGATAAGTTCACCCATGATAAGTTCACCCACGATAAGATCACCCATGATAAGATCACCCACGATAAAATCACCGACGATAAGGTCATCCACGATAAAATCACCTACGATAAGATCACCCACGATAAGATCACCCACGATAAGATCACCCAGGATAAGATCATCCACGATAAGATCACCCACGATAAGTTCACGCATGATAAGTTCACGCATGATAAGGTCACCCACGATAAAATAACCCACGATAAAATAACCCACGATAAAATCACCCACGATAAGATAACCCACGATAAGATCATCCATGATAAGATCACCCACCATAAGATCACCCACCATAATATCACCCACGATAAGTTCACCCACTGTAACTTCACCTACAATAAGATCACCCACGATAAGATCAATCACGATAGGATCACCCATGATAAGATCACCCACGATAATATCACCTGCGATAAGATCACCCACGATAAGTTCACTCACGGTAATTTCACGCGCGATAAGATCACCCACGATAAGATCACCGACGATAAGTTCACCCACGATAACATCACCTACGATAAGAACAACTACGATAAGTTCAGCCACGATAAGTTCTTCCATGATATGTTCACCGCACGATAAGTTCACCCACGATAAGATAACCCACAATTAGATCTCCCACAATTAGATCTCCCACGATAAGTTCACCCAAGATAAGTTTAGCCATGATAAGTTAATCCACGAGAAATTAACTCATGATAAGTTTACCAAACGATAATTTCACCCAGGATACGTTCACCCACGATAGGTTAAGCTGCAATAAGTTCGCCCACGGTAAGTTCATCAACAATAAGTTCGTCCAACAATAACCACGATAAGTTCACCAAAGATAAGTTTAGCCACGATAAGTTCAGCCACGCGAAATTCACCCACGATAAGTTCACCCACGGTAATTTCACCCATGATAAGATCACCCACGATAAGATCACAGAGGATAAGTTCACCCACGATAAGATCAACTACGATAAGTTTAGCCACGATAATTTCAGCCACGATAAGTTCTCCCATGATATGTTCACCGCACGATAAGTTCACCCTCACCCACGATAAGATCACCAATGATACGTTGACCCACGATAAGTTCACCCACGATAAAATCACCCAAGATAAGTTCACCCACGATAAGATCACCCACGATAAGGTCACCCACGATAAAATCACCCACGATAAAATCACCCACGATAAGATCACCCACGATAAGATCATCCACGATAAGATCACCCACGATAATATCATCCACGATAAGATCACCCACGATAAGTTCACCCACGGTAACTTCACCCACAATAAGATCACCCACGATAAGATCAATCACGATAAGATCACCCAAGATAAGATCACCCACGATAACATCACCTACGATAAGATCACCCACGATAAAATCACCCACGTTAAGACAACCCACGATAAGTCCACCGACGGTAAGATCACCCAGGATAAAATCACCCACATTAAGTTCACCCACGTTTACTTCACCCAAGATAAGTCAGCCACGATAAGATCACCCATAATAAGATCACAAACGATACGATCACCCACGTTTAGGCACAATAAATTAACCAACGATAAGTTAACTCGCGATAAGTTTACCCACGATAAGATGACCCACTATAAGATCACCCAAGATAAGATCACCTACCATAAGTTCACCCACGATAAGTTCACCCTCACCCACGATAAGATCAACTACAATAAGTTCACACAACGATAAGTTCACCCATGATAAGATCACCAACGATACGTTCACCTACGACAAGTTCAGCCACTATAAGATCACCCATGATAAGTTTACCCACGATAAGATAACCCTAGATGAGATCACCCACGAGAATATCACGCACGATAAGATTACCCACGATAAGATCCCCCACGATAAGATCACCCACGTTAAGTTCACCCACGTTAACTTCACCCACGATAAGCTCACTCACGATAAGATCACCCATAATAAGATCACAAACGAGACGTTCACCCACGACAACTTCAGGCACAATAAATTCACCCGTGATAAGTTCACCAACGATAAGTTAACTCACGATAAGTTTACCCACGATAAGATCACCCAAGATAAGATCACCTGTCATAAGTTCACCCACGAATACATCACACAAGATAAGTTAACTCACTATAAGTTCACCCATGATAAGATCACCCACGATGAGTTCACCCCCGATAAGTTCACCTACGATAAGATCACCCATGATAAGTTCACCGACGATAAGTTCACCCATGATAAGTTCACCCACGATAAGATCACCCACGATAAAATCACCGACGATAAGATCACCCACGATAACATCACCCACGATAAGATCAACTACGATAAGTTCAGCCACGATAAGTTCTCCCGTGGTATCACCCACGATAAGATCACCGACGATAAGATCACCCACGATAAGATCACCTACGATAAGATCACCCACGATGAGTTCACCCACGATGAGTTCACTCACGATAAGATCACCCACGATAAAGTCACCCATTCTAAGATCACCCACGATAACATCACCCAAGATAAGTTCACCCTCGATAAGTTCACCCACGATAAGATCACCCACGATAAAATCACCGACGATAAGATCATCCACGATAAAATCACCCACGATAAGATCATCCACGATAACATCACCCACGATAAGATCACCCATGATAAGTTCACCCACGATAAGATCACCCACGATAAGATCACCCACGATAAAATCACCCGCGATAAGATCACCCACGATAAGATTATCCACGATAAGATCACCCACGATAATATCACACACGATAAGATCACCAATGATAAGTTCACCCAAGGTAACTTCACCCACAATAAGATCACCCACGATAAGATCAATTACGATAAGATCTATCACGATAAGATCACCCACGATAACATCACCCACGATAACATCACCTACGATAAGATCACCCACGATAAAATCACCCACGATAAAATCAGCCACGTTAAGGTCACCAACGATAAGTTCAGCCACTATAAGATCAACTATAATAAGTTTACACAACGATAAGGTCACCCACGATAAGATCACCAACGATACGTTCATCCACGATAAGTTCAGCCACTATAAGATCACCCATGATAAGTGTATCCACGATAAGATAACCCTAGATAAGATCACGTACGAGAAGATCACCCACGATAAGATCACCACGATAAGATTACCCACGATAAGATCACACACGTTAAGTTCACCCACGTTAACTTCACCCACGATAAGCTCACCTACGATAAGATCATTCATAATAAGATCACAAACGATACATTCACCCACGACAACTTTAGGGACAATAAAGTCACCCATGATAAGTTCACCAACGATAAGTTAACTCGCGATAAGTTTACCCACGATAAGATCACCCACAATAAGATCACCCAAGATAAGATCACCTACCATAAGTTCACCCTCATCCACGATAAGATCAACTACAATAAGTTCACACAACGATAAGTTCACCCATGATAAGATCACCAACGATACGTTCACCCACGATAAGTTCAGCCACTATAAGATCACCCATGATAAGTTTACCCACGATAAGATAACCCTAGATAAGATCACCCACGAGAATATCACGCACGATAAGATCACCCACGTTAAGTTCACTCACGTTAACTTCACCCACGATAAGCTCACCCACGATAAGATCACCCATAATAAGATCACAAACGAGATGTTCACCCACGACAACTTCAGGCACAATAAATTCACCCGTGATAAGTTCACCAACGATAAGTTAACTCACGATAAGTTTACCCACGATAAGATCACCCATAAGTCCACCCACGGTAGGATCACCCACGATAAGATCACCCATGATAAGCTCACCCACGTTAAGATCACCCACGGTAAGATCACCCACGATAAGATCACCCACGATAAGATCACCCACGTTAAGATCACCCACGATAAGATCAACTACGATAAGATCACCCACGACAACTTCAGGCACAATAAATTCACCGATGATAAGTTCACCAACGATAAGTTAACTCGCGATAAGTTTACCCACGATATGATCACCTAAGATAAGATCACTTACCATAAGTTCACCCATGATAAGTTCACCCAACGATAATTTCACCCAAGATATGTTCACCCACGATAAGTGCACCCAATAATAAGTTCATCCCACGATAAGTTCACCAAACGTTAAATTCACCAAATGATAAGTTCACCCACGATGAGTTCACCCACGATAAGATCACCCACGACAAAATCACCCATTATAAGATCACCCACGAAAACATCACCAAAGATAAGTTCACCCACTATAAGTTCACCCATGATAAGATCACCCGCGATGAGTTTACCCACGATAAGTTCACCCACGATAAGATCACCCATGTTAAGTTCACCCACGATAAGATCACCCACGATAACATCACCTAAGATAAGTTCACCCAAGATAAGATCACCCACGATAAGATCACCCACGATAAAATCACCCACGATAAGATCACCAACGATAAGTTCACCCACGATATCATCACCCACAATAAGATCATCCACGATAAGATCACCGACGATAAGATCACCCACGATAAGATCACCTACGATAAGATCACCCACGATGAGTTCACCCACGATGAGTTCACTCACGATAAGATCACCCACGATAAAATCACCCATTCTAAGATCACCCACGATAACATCACCCAAGATAAGTTGACCCACTATAAGTTAACCCACGATAACATCACGCACGATAAGTTCACCCACGATAAGATCACCCACGATAAGATCAACTACGATAAGTTTAGGCACGATAATTTTAGCCACGATAAGTTCTCCCATGATGTGTTCACTGCACGATAAGTTCACCCACGATAAGATCACCCACGATAAGTTCACCCTCACCCACGATAACATCACCCACGATAAGATCAACTACGATAAGTTTAGCCACGATAAGTTCTCCCATGATATGTTCACCGCACGGTAAGTTCACCCTCACCCACGATAAGATCACCAACGATACGTTTACCCACAATAAGTTCACCCCGATAACATTACCCAAGATAAGTTCACGCAGGATAAGATCACCCACGATGAGTTCACCCACGATAAGTTCACCCACGATAAGATCACCCACGATAAGTTCACCCTCGATAAGTTCACCCACGATAAGATCACCCACGATAAAATCACCGACGATAAGATCATCCACGATAAAATCACCCACGATAAAATCATCCACGATAACATCACCCACGATAAGATCACCAATGATAAGTTCACCCACGATAAGATCACCCACGATAAGATCACCCACGATAAAATCACCCGCGATAAGATCACCCACGATAAGATTATCCACGATAAGATCACCCACGACAATATCACACACGATAAGATCACCCATGATAAGTTCACCCAAGGTAACTTCACCCACAATAAGATCACCCACGATAAGATCAATTACGATAAGATCAATCACGATAACATCACCCATGATAAGTTCAACCACTATAAGATCAACTACAATAAGTTTACACAACGATAAGTTCACCCACGATAAGATGACCAACGATACGTTCATCCACGATAAGTTCAGCCACTATAAGATCACCCATGATAAGTGTATCCACGATAAGATAACCCTAGATAAGATCACGTACGAGAAGATCACCCACGATAAGATCACCACGATAAGATTACCCACGATAAGATCACCCACGATAAGATCACACACGTTAAGTTCACCCACGATAAGCTCACCTACGATAAGATCATTCATAATTAGATCACAAACGATACATTCACCCACGACAACTTTAGGGACAATAAAGTCACCCATGATAAGTTCACCAACGATAAGTTAACTCGCGATAAGTTTACCCACGATAAGATCACCCACAATAAGATATACCAAGATAAGATCACCTACCATAAGTTCACCCACGATAAGTTCACCCTCATCCACGATAAGATCAACTACAATAAGTTCACACAACGATAAGTTCACCCATGATAAGATCACCAACGATACGTTCTCCCACGATAAGTTCAGCCACTATAAGATCACCCATGATAAGTTTACCCACGATAAGATAACCCTCGATAAGATCACCCACGAGAATATCACGCACGATAAGATCACCCACGATAAGATCACCCACGTTAAGTTCACTCACGTTAACTTCACCCACGATAAGCTCACCCACGATAAGATCACCCATAATAAGATCACAAACGAGATGTTCACCCACGACAACTTCAGGCACAATAAATTCACCCGTGATAATTTCACCAACGATAAGTTAACTCACGATAAGTTTACCCACGATAAGATCACCCATAAGTCCACCCACGGTAAGATCACCCACGATAAGATCACCCACGATAAGCTCACCCACGTTAAGATCACCCACGGTAAGATCACCCACGATAAGATCACCCACGATAAGATCACCCACGTTAAGATCACCCACGATAAGATCACCCACGATAAGATCACCCACGTTAAGATCACCCACGATAAGATCAACTACGATAAGATCACCCACGACAACTTCAGGCACAATAAATTCACCGATGATAAGTTCACCAACGATAAGTGAACTCGCGATAAGTTTACCCACGATATGATCACCTAAGATAAGATCACTTACCATAAGTTCACCCATGATAAGTTCACCCAACGATAATTTGACCCAAGATATGTTCACCCACGATAAGTGCACCCAATAATAAGTTCATCCCACGATAAGTTCACCAAACGTTAAATTCACCAAATGATAAGTTCACCCACGATAAGATCACCCACGACAAAATCACCCATTATAAGATCACCCACGATAACATCACCAAAGATAAGTTCACCCACTATAAGTTCACCCATGATAAGATCACCCGCGATGAGTTTACCCACGATAAGTTCACCCACGATAAGATCACCCATGTTAAGTTCACCCACGATAAGATCACCCACGATAACATCACCCAAGATAAGTTCACCCAAGATAAGATCACCCACGATAAAATCACCCACGATAAGATCACCAACGATAAGATCACCCACGATATTATCACCCACAATAAGATCATCCACGATAAGATCACCGACGATAAGATCACCCACGATAAGATCACCTACGATAAGATCACCCACGATGAGTTCACCCACGATGAGTTCACTCACGATAAGATCACCCACGATAAAATCACCCATTCTAAGATCACCCACGATAACATCACCCAAGATAAGTTGACCCACTATAAGTTAACCCACGATAACATCACGCACGATAAGTTCACCCACGATAAGTTCACCCACGATAAGATCACCCACGATAAGATCAACTACGATAAGTTTAGGCACGATAATTTTAGCCACGATAAGTTCTCCCATGATGTGTTCACTGCACGATAAGTTCACCCACGATAAGATCACCCACGATAAGTTCACCCTCACCCACGATAACATCACCCACGATAAGATCAACTACGATAAGTTTAGCCACGATAAGTTCTCCCATGATATGTTCACCGCACGATAAGTTCACCCTCACCCACGATAACATCACCCACGATAAGATCAACTACGATAAGTTTAGCCACGATAAGTTCTCCCATGATATGTTCACCGCACGATAAGTTCACCCTCACCCACGATAAGATCACCAACGATACGTTTACCCACGATAAGTTCACCCCGATAACATTACCCAAGATAAGATCACCAATGATAAGTTCACCCACGATAAGATCACCCACGATAAGATCACCCACGATAAAATCACCCGTGATAAGATCACCCACGATAAGATTATCCACGATAAGATCACCCACGATAATATCACACACGATAAGATCACCCATGATAAGTTCACCCAAGGTAACTTCACCCACAATAAGATCACCCACGATAAGATCAATTACGATAAGATCAATCACGATAAGATCACCCACGATAACATCACCCACGATAACATCACCTACGATAAGATCACCCACGATAAAATCACCCACGATAAAATCAGCCACGTTAAGGTCACCAACGATAAGTTCAGCCACGATAAGCTCACTCACGATAAGATCACCCATAATAAGATCACAAACGAGACGTTCACCCACGACAACTTCAGGCACAATAAATTCACCCGTGATAAGTTCACCAACGATAAGTTAACTCACGATAAGTTTACCCACGATAAGATCACCCAAGATAAGATCACCTGTCATAAGTTCACCCACGAATACATCACACAAGATAAGTTAACTCACTATAAGTTCACCCATGATAAGATCACCCACGATGAGTTCACCCCCGATAAGTTCACCTACGATAAGATCACCCATGATAAGTTCACCGACGATAAGTTCACCCATGATAAGTTCACCCACGATAAGATCACCCACGATAAAATCACCGACGATAAGATCACCCACGATAACATCACCCACGATAAGATCAACTACGATAAGTTCAGCCACGATAAGTTCTCCCGTGGTATCACCCACGATAAGATCACCGACGATAAGATCACCCACGATAAGATCACCTACGATAAGATCACCCACGATGAGTTCACCCACGATGAGTTCACTCACGATAAGATCACCCACGATAAAGTCACCCATTCTAAGATCACCCACGATAACATCACCCAAGATAAGTTCACCCTCGATAAGTTCACCCACGATAAGATCACCCACGATAAAATCACCGACGATAAGATCATCCACGATAAAATCACCCACGATAAGATCATCCACGATAACATCACCCACGATAAGATCACCCATGATAAGTTCACCCACGATAAGATCACCCACGATAAGATCACCCACGATAAAATCACCCGCGATAAGATCACCCACGATAAGATTATCCACGATAAGATCACCCACGATAATATCACACACGATAAGATCACCAATGATAAGTTCACCCAAGGTAACTTCACCCACAATAAGATCACCCACGATAAGATCAATTACGATAAGATCTATCACGATAAGATCACCCACGATAACATCACCCACGATAACATCACCTACGATAAGATCACCCACGATAAAATCACCCACGATAAAATCAGCCACGTTAAGGTCACCAACGATAAGTTCAGCCACTATAAGATCAACTATAATAAGTTTACACAACGATAAGGTCACCCACGATAAGATCACCAACGATACGTTCATCCACGATAAGTTCAGCCACTATAAGATCACCCATGATAAGTGTATCCACGATAAGATAACCCTAGATAAGATCACGTACGAGAAGATCACCCACGATAAGATCACCACGATAAGATTACCCACGATAAGATCACACACGTTAAGTTCACCCACGTTAACTTCACCCACGATAAGCTCACCTACGATAAGATCATTCATAATAAGATCACAAACGATACATTCACCCACGACAACTTTAGGGACAATAAAGTCACCCATGATAAGTTCACCAACGATAAGTTAACTCGCGATAAGTTTACCCACGATAAGATCACCCACAATAAGATCACCCAAGATAAGATCACCTACCATAAGTTCACCCTCATCCACGATAAGATCAACTACAATAAGTTCACACAACGATAAGTTCACCCATGATAAGATCACCAACGATACGTTCACCCACGATAAGTTCAGCCACTATAAGATCACCCATGATAAGTTTACCCACGATAAGATAACCCTAGATAAGATCACCCACGAGAATATCACGCACGATAAGATCACCCACGTTAAGTTCACTCACGTTAACTTCACCCACGATAAGCTCACCCACGATAAGATCACCCATAATAAGATCACAAACGAGATGTTCACCCACGACAACTTCAGGCACAATAAATTCACCCGTGATAAGTTCACCAACGATAAGTTAACTCACGATAAGTTTACCCACGATAAGATCACCCATAAGTCCACCCACGGTAGGATCACCCACGATAAGATCACCCATGATAAGCTCACCCACGTTAAGATCACCCACGGTAAGATCACCCACGATAAGATCACCCACGATAAGATCACCCACGTTAAGATCACCCACGATAAGATCAACTACGATAAGATCACCCACGACAACTTCAGGCACAATAAATTCACCGATGATAAGTTCACCAACGATAAGTTAACTCGCGATAAGTTTACCCACGATATGATCACCTAAGATAAGATCACTTACCATAAGTTCACCCATGATAAGTTCACCCAACGATAATTTCACCCAAGATATGTTCACCCACGATAAGTGCACCCAATAATAAGTTCATCCCACGATAAGTTCACCAAACGTTAAATTCACCAAATGATAAGTTCACCCACGATGAGTTCACCCACGATAAGATCACCCACGACAAAATCACCCATTATAAGATCACCCACGAAAACATCACCAAAGATAAGTTCACCCACTATAAGTTCACCCATGATAAGATCACCCGCGATGAGTTTACCCACGATAAGTTCACCCACGATAAGATCACCCATGTTAAGTTCACCCACGATAAGATCACCCACGATAACATCACCTAAGATAAGTTCACCCAAGATAAGATCACCCACGATAAGATCACCCACGATAAAATCACCCACGATAAGATCACCAACGATAAGTTCACCCACGATATCATCACCCACAATAAGATCATCCACGATAAGATCACCGACGATAAGATCACCCACGATAAGATCACCTACGATAAGATCACCCACGATGAGTTCACCCACGATGAGTTCACTCACGATAAGATCACCCACGATAAAATCACCCATTCTAAGATCACCCACGATAACATCACCCAAGATAAGTTGACCCACTATAAGTTAACCCACGATAACATCACGCACGATAAGTTCACCCACGATAAGATCACCCACGATAAGATCAACTACGATAAGTTTAGGCACGATAATTTTAGCCACGATAAGTTCTCCCATGATGTGTTCACTGCACGATAAGTTCACCCACGATAAGATCACCCACGATAAGTTCACCCTCACCCACGATAACATCACCCACGATAAGATCAACTACGATAAGTTTAGCCACGATAAGTTCTCCCATGATATGTTCACCGCACGGTAAGTTCACCCTCACCCACGATAAGATCACCAACGATACGTTTACCCACAATAAGTTCACCCCGATAACATTACCCAAGATAAGTTCACGCAGGATAAGATCACCCACGATGAGTTCACCCACGATAAGTTCACCCACGATAAGATCACCCACGATAAGTTCACCCTCGATAAGTTCACCCACGATAAGATCACCCACGATAAAATCACCGACGATAAGATCATCCACGATAAAATCACCCACGATAAAATCATCCACGATAACATCACCCACGATAAGATCACCAATGATAAGTTCACCCACGATAAGATCACCCACGATAAGATCACCCACGATAAAATCACCCGCGATAAGATCACCCACGATAAGATTATCCACGATAAGATCACCCACGACAATATCACACACGATAAGATCACCCATGATAAGTTCACCCAAGGTAACTTCACCCACAATAAGATCACCCACGATAAGATCAATTACGATAAGATCAATCACGATAACATCACCCATGATAAGTTCAACCACTATAAGATCAACTACAATAAGTTTACACAACGATAAGTTCACCCACGATAAGATGACCAACGATACGTTCATCCACGATAAGTTCAGCCACTATAAGATCACCCATGATAAGTGTATCCACGATAAGATAACCCTAGATAAGATCACGTACGAGAAGATCACCCACGATAAGATCACCACGATAAGATTACCCACGATAAGATCACCCACGATAAGATCACACACGTTAAGTTCACCCACGATAAGCTCACCTACGATAAGATCATTCATAATTAGATCACAAACGATACATTCACCCACGACAACTTTAGGGACAATAAAGTCACCCATGATAAGTTCACCAACGATAAGTTAACTCGCGATAAGTTTACCCACGATAAGATCACCCACAATAAGATATACCAAGATAAGATCACCTACCATAAGTTCACCCACGATAAGTTCACCCTCATCCACGATAAGATCAACTACAATAAGTTCACACAACGATAAGTTCACCCATGATAAGATCACCAACGATACGTTCTCCCACGATAAGTTCAGCCACTATAAGATCACCCATGATAAGTTTACCCACGATAAGATAACCCTCGATAAGATCACCCACGAGAATATCACGCACGATAAGATCACCCACGATAAGATCACCCACGTTAAGTTCACTCACGTTAACTTCACCCACGATAAGCTCACCCACGATAAGATCACCCATAATAACATCACAAACGAGATGTTCACCCACGACAACTTCAGGCACAATAAATTCACCCGTGATAATTTCACCAACGATAAGTTAACTCACGATAAGTTTACCCACGATAAGATCACCCATAAGTCCACCCACGGTAAGATCACCCACGATAAGATCACCCACGATAAGCTCACCCACGTTAAGATCACCCACGGTAAGATCACCCACGATAAGATCACCCACGATAAGATCACCCACGTTAAGATCACCCACGATAAGATCACCCACGATAAGATCACCCACGTTAAGATCACCCACGATAAGATCAACTACGATAAGATCACCCACGACAACTTCAGGCACAATAAATTCACCGATGATAAGTTCACCAACGATAAGTGAACTCGCGATAAGTTTACCCACGATATGATCACCTAAGATAAGATCACTTACCATAAGTTCACCCATGATAAGTTCACCCAACGATAATTTGACCCAAGATATGTTCACCCACGATAAGTGCACCCAATAATAAGTTCATCCCACGATAAGTTCACCAAACGTTAAATTCACCAAATGATAAGTTCACCCACGATAAGATCACCCACGACAAAATCACCCATTATAAGATCACCCACGATAACATCACCAAAGATAAGTTCACCCACTATAAGTTCACCCATGATAAGATCACCCGCGATGAGTTTACCCACGATAAGTTCACCCACGATAAGATCACCCATGTTAAGTTCACCCACGATAAGATCACCCACGATAACATCACCCAAGATAAGTTCACCCAAGATAAGATCACCCACGATAAAATCACCCACGATAAGATCACCAACGATAAGATCACCCACGATATTATCACCCACAATAAGATCATCCACGATAAGATCACCGACGATAAGATCACCCACGATAAGATCACCTACGATAAGATCACCCACGATGAGTTCACCCACGATGAGTTCACTCACGATAAGATCACCCACGATAAAATCACCCATTCTAAGATCACCCACGATAACATCACCCAAGATAAGTTGACCCACTATAAGTTAACCCACGATAACATCACGCACGATAAGTTCACCCACGATAAGTTCACCCACGATAAGATCACCCACGATAAGATCAACTACGATAAGTTTAGGCACGATAATTTTAGCCACGATAAGTTCTCCCATGATGTGTTCACTACACGATAAGTTCACCCACGATAAGATCACCCACGATAAGTTCACCCTCACCCACGATAACATCACCCACGATAAGATCAACTACGATAAGTTTAGCCACGATAAGTTCTCCCATGATATGTTCACCGCACGATAAGTTCACCCTCACCCACGATAACATCACCCACGATAAGATCAACTACGATAAGTTTAGCCACGATAAGTTCTCCCATGATATGTTCACCGCACGATAAGTTCACCCTCACCCACGATAAGATCACCAACGATACGTTTACCCACGATAAGTTCACCCCGATAACATTACCCAAGATAAGATCACCAATGATAAGTTCACCCACGATAAGATCACCCACGATAAGATCACCCACGATAAAATCACCCGTGATAAGATCACCCACGATAAGATTATCCACGATAAGATCACCCACGATAATATCACACACGATAAGATCACCCATGATAAGTTCACCCAAGGTAACTTCACCCACAATAAGATCACCCACGATAAGATCAATTACGATAAGATCAATCACGATAAGATCACCCACGATAACATCACCCACGATAACATCACCTACGATAAGATCACCCACGATAAAATCACCCACGATAAAATCAGCCACGTTAAGGTCACCAACGATAAGTTCAGCCACTATAAGATCAACTACAATAAGTTTACACAACGATAAGTTCACCCACGATAAGATGACCAACTATACGTTCATCCACGATAAGTTCAGCCACTATAAGATCACCCATGATAAGTGTATCCACGATAAGATAACCCTAGATAAGATCACGTACGAGAAGATCACCCACGATAAGATCACCACGATAAGATTACCCACGATAAGATCACCCACGATAAGATCACACACGTTAAGTTCACCCACGATAAGATCATTCATAATTAGATCACAAACGATACATTCACCCACGACAACTTTAGGGACAATAAAGTCACCCATGATAAGTTCACCAACGATAAGTTAACTCGCGATAAGTTTACCCACGATAAGATCACCCACAATAAGATATACCAAGATAAGATCACCTACCATAAGTTCACCCACGATAAGTTCACCCTCATCCACGATAAGATCAACTACAATAAGTTCACACAACGATAAGTTCACCCATGATAAGATCACCAACGATACGTTCTCCCACGATAAGTTCCGCCACTATAAGATCACCCATGATAAGTTTACCCACGATAAGATAACCCTCGATAAGATCACCCACGAGAATATCACGCACGATAAGATCACCCACGATAAGATCACCCACGTTAAGTTCACTCACGTTAACTTCACCCACGATAAGCTCACCCACGATAAGATCACCCATAATAAGATCACAAACGAGATGTTCACCCACGACAACTTCAGGCACAATAAATTCACCCGTGATAATTTCACCAACGATAAGTTAACTCACGATAAGTTTACCCACGATAAGATCACCCATAAGTCCACCCACGGTAAGATCACCCACGATAAGATCACCCACGATAAGCTCACCCACGTTAAGATCACCCACGGTAAGATCACCCATGATAAGATCACCCACGATAAGATCACCCACGTTAAGATCACCCACGATAAGCTCACCCACGATAAGATCACCCACGACAACTTCAGGCACAATAAATTCACCCATGATATGTTCACCAACGATAAGTTAACTCGCGATAAGTTTACCCACGATATGATCACCTAAGATAAGATCACTTACCATAAGTTCACCCAAGATAAGTTCACCCACTGTAAGTTCACCCATGATAAGATCGCCCCCGATGAGTTCACCCACGATAAGTTCTCCCACGATAAGATCACCCATGATAAGTTCAGCAATGATAAGTTCACTCATGATAAGTTCACCCACGATAAGATCACCCATGATAAGATCACCCACGATAAAATCACCGACAATAAGATCATCCACGATAAAATCACCCACGATAAGATCACCCACGATAAGATCACCCATGATAAGTTTACCCATGATAAGATAACCCTAGATAAGATCACCCATGATAATATCACAACGATAAGATCACCCACGATAAGATCACCACGATAAGATTACCCACGATAAGATTACCCACGATAAGATTAACCTCGATAAGATCACCCACGTTAAGTTCACCCATGTTAACTTAACCCACGATAAGCTCACCCACGATAAGATCACCCATAATAAGATCACAAATGATACGTTCACCGACGATAAGTTCAGCCACGAGAAATTCACCCATGATAAGTTCACCCAACGATAATTTCACCCAAGATATGTTCACCCACGATAAGTGCACCCAATAATAAGTTCATCCGACGATAAGTTCACCAAACGTTAAATTCACCAAATGATAAGTTCACCCACGATGAGTTCACCCACGATAAAATCACCCATTATAAGATCACCCACGATAACATCACCCAAGACAACATCACCCACGATAAGATCACCCACGTTAAGATCACCCACGACAACTTCAGGCACAATAAATTCACCCATGATAAGTTCACCAACGATAAGTTAACTCGCGATAAGTTTACCCACGATATGATCACCTAAGATAAGATCACTTACCATAAGATCGCCCACGATGAGTTCACCCACGATAAGTTCACCCACGATAAGATCACCCATGATAAGTTCACCGATGATAAGTTCACCCATGATAAGTTCACCCACGATAAGATCACCCATGATAAGATCACCCACGATAAAATCACCGACGATAAGGTCATCCACGATAAAATCACCTACGATAAGATCACCCACGATAAGATCACCCACGATAAGATCACCCACGATAAGATCACCCAGGATAAGATCATCCACGATAAGATCACCCACGATAAGTTCACGCATGATAAGTTCACGCATGATAAGGTCACCCACGATAAAATAACCCACGATAAAATCACCCACGATATGATAACCCACGATAAGATCACCCACGATAAGATCATCCATGATAAGATCACCCACCATAATATCACCCACGATAAGATCACCCACGATAAGTTCACCCACTGTAACTTCACCTACAATAAGATCACCCACGATAAGATCAATCACGATAGGATCACCCATGATAAGATCACCCACGATAATATCACCTGCGATAAGATCACCCACGATAAGTTCACTCACGGTAATTTCACGCGCGATAAGATCACCCACGATAAGATCACCGACGATAAGTTCACCCACGATAACTTCACCTACGATAAGATCAACTACGATAAGTTTAGCCACGATAAGTTCTCCCATGATATGTTCACCGCACGATAAGTTCACCCTCACCCACGATAACATCAC
This sequence comes from Vigna angularis, assembly GCF_016808095.1. NCBI lineage: Eukaryota > Viridiplantae > Streptophyta > Magnoliopsida > Fabales > Fabaceae > Vigna > Vigna angularis. The sequence goes on along the minus strand of NC_068976.1, from coordinate 13,112,864 downwards.
CCACGATAAGATCAACTACGATAAGTTTAGCCACGATAAGTTCTCCCATGATATGTTCACCGCACGATAAGTTCACCCTCACCCACGATAAGATCACCAACGATACGTTTACCCACGATAAGTTCACCCCGATAACATTACCCAAGATAAGATCACCAATGATAAGTTCACCCACGATAAGATCACCCACGATAAGATCACCCACGATAAAATCACCCGTGATAAGATCACCCACGATAAGATTATCCACGATAAGATCACCCACGATAATATCACACACGATAAGATCACCCATGATAAGTTCACCCAAGGTAACTTCACCCACAATAAGATCACCCACGATAAGATCAATTACGATAAGATCAATCACGATAAGATCACCCACGATAACATCACCCACGATAACATCACCTACGATAAGATCACCCACGATAAAATCACCCACGATAAAATCAGCCACGTTAAGGTCACCAACGATAAGTTCAGCCACTATAAGATCAACTACAATAAGTTTACACAACGATAAGTTCACCCACGATAAGATGACCAACTATACGTTCATCCACGATAAGTTCAGCCACTATAAGATCACCCATGATAAGTGTATCCACGATAAGATAACCCTAGATAAGATCACGTACGAGAAGATCACCCACGATAAGATCACCACGATAAGATTACCCACGATAAGATCACCCACGATAAGATCACACACGTTAAGTTCACCCACGATAAGATCATTCATAATTAGATCACAAACGATACATTCACCCACGACAACTTTAGGGACAATAAAGTCACCCATGATAAGTTCACCAACGATAAGTTAACTCGCGATAAGTTTACCCACGATAAGATCACCCACAATAAGATATACCAAGATAAGATCACCTACCATAAGTTCACCCACGATAAGTTCACCCTCATCCACGATAAGATCAACTACAATAAGTTCACACAACGATAAGTTCACCCATGATAAGATCACCAACGATACGTTCTCCCACGATAAGTTCCGCCACTATAAGATCACCCATGATAAGTTTACCCACGATAAGATAACCCTCGATAAGATCACCCACGAGAATATCACGCACGATAAGATCACCCACGATAAGATCACCCACGTTAAGTTCACTCACGTTAACTTCACCCACGATAAGCTCACCCACGATAAGATCACCCATAATAAGATCACAAACGAGATGTTCACCCACGACAACTTCAGGCACAATAAATTCACCCGTGATAATTTCACCAACGATAAGTTAACTCACGATAAGTTTACCCACGATAAGATCACCCATAAGTCCACCCACGGTAAGATCACCCACGATAAGATCACCCACGATAAGCTCACCCACGTTAAGATCACCCACGGTAAGATCACCCATGATAAGATCACCCACGATAAGATCACCCACGTTAAGATCACCCACGATAAGCTCACCCACGATAAGATCACCCACGACAACTTCAGGCACAATAAATTCACCCATGATATGTTCACCAACGATAAGTTAACTCGCGATAAGTTTACCCACGATATGATCACCTAAGATAAGATCACTTACCATAAGTTCACCCAAGATAAGTTCACCCACTGTAAGTTCACCCATGATAAGATCGCCCCCGATGAGTTCACCCACGATAAGTTCTCCCACGATAAGATCACCCATGATAAGTTCAGCAATGATAAGTTCACTCATGATAAGTTCACCCACGATAAGATCACCCATGATAAGATCACCCACGATAAAATCACCGACAATAAGATCATCCACGATAAAATCACCCACGATAAGATCACCCACGATAAGATCACCCATGATAAGTTTACCCATGATAAGATAACCCTAGATAAGATCACCCATGATAATATCACAACGATAAGATCACCCACGATAAGATCACCACGATAAGATTACCCACGATAAGATTACCCACGATAAGATTAACCTCGATAAGATCACCCACGTTAAGTTCACCCATGTTAACTTAACCCACGATAAGCTCACCCACGATAAGATCACCCATAATAAGATCACAAATGATACGTTCACCGACGATAAGTTCAGCCACGAGAAATTCACCCATGATAAGTTCACCCAACGATAATTTCACCCAAGATATGTTCACCCACGATAAGTGCACCCAATAATAAGTTCATCCGACGATAAGTTCACCAAACGTTAAATTCACCAAATGATAAGTTCACCCACGATGAGTTCACCCACGATAAAATCACCCATTATAAGATCACCCACGATAACATCACCCAAGACAACATCACCCACGATAAGATCACCCACGTTAAGATCACCCACGACAACTTCAGGCACAATAAATTCACCCATGATAAGTTCACCAACGATAAGTTAACTCGCGATAAGTTTACCCACGATATGATCACCTAAGATAAGATCACTTACCATAAGATCGCCCACGATGAGTTCACCCACGATAAGTTCACCCACGATAAGATCACCCATGATAAGTTCACCGATGATAAGTTCACCCATGATAAGTTCACCCACGATAAGATCACCCATGATAAGATCACCCACGATAAAATCACCGACGATAAGGTCATCCACGATAAAATCACCTACGATAAGATCACCCACGATAAGATCACCCACGATAAGATCACCCACGATAAGATCACCCAGGATAAGATCATCCACGATAAGATCACCCACGATAAGTTCACGCATGATAAGTTCACGCATGATAAGGTCACCCACGATAAAATAACCCACGATAAAATCACCCACGATATGATAACCCACGATAAGATCACCCACGATAAGATCATCCATGATAAGATCACCCACCATAATATCACCCACGATAAGATCACCCACGATAAGTTCACCCACTGTAACTTCACCTACAATAAGATCACCCACGATAAGATCAATCACGATAGGATCACCCATGATAAGATCACCCACGATAATATCACCTGCGATAAGATCACCCACGATAAGTTCACTCACGGTAATTTCACGCGCGATAAGATCACCCACGATAAGATCACCGACGATAAGTTCACCCACGATAACTTCACCTACGATAAGAACAACTACGATAAGTTCAGCCACGATAAGTTCTCCCATGATATGTTCACCGCACGATAAGTTCACCCACGATAAGATAACCCACAATTAGATCTCCCACGATAAGTTCACCCAAGATAAGTTTAGCCATGATAAGTTAATCCACGAGAAATTAACTCATGATAAGTTTACCAAACGATAATTTCACCCAAGATACGTTCACCCACGATAAGTTAAGCTGCAATAAGTTCACCCAACGATAAGTTCAATTAAGATAGTTCATGCACGACAGGTTGGCCTACAATAAGTTCACCCACGGTAAGTTCATCAACAATAAGTTCGCCCAACGATAACCACGATAAGTTCACCAAAGATAAGTTTAGCCACGATAAGTTCAGCCACGCGAAATTCACCCACGATAAGTTCACCCACGGTAATTTCACCCATGATAAGATCACCCACGATAAGATCACAGAGGATAAGTTCACCCACGATAAGATCAACTACGATAAGTTTAGCCACGATAATTTCAGCCACGATAAGTTCTCCCATGATATGTTCACCGCACGATAAGTTCACCCTCACCCACGATAAGATCACCAACGATACGTTGACCCACGATAAGTTCACCCACGATAAAATCACCCAAGATAAGTTCACCCATGATAAGAGCACCCACGATGAGTTCCCCCACGATAAGATCACCCACGATAAGTTCATCCTCGATAAGTTCACGCAACATAAGTTCACCCACGATAAGATCACCCACGATAAGGTCACCCACGATAAAATCACCCACGATAAGATCACCCACGATAAGATCATCCACGATAAGATCACCCACGATAATATCATCCACGATAAGATCACCCACGATAAGTTCACCCACGGTAACTTCACCCACAATAAGATCACCCACGATAAGATCAATCACGATAAGATCACCCAAGATAAGATCACCCACGATAACATCACCTACGATAAGATCACCCACGATAAAATCACCCACGTTAAGACAACCCACGATAAGTCCACCGACGGTAAGATCACCCAGGATAAAATCAGCCACATTAAGTTCACCCACGTTTACTTCACCCAGGATAAGTCAGCCACGATAAGATCACCCATAATAAGATCACAAACGATACGATCACCCACGTTTAGGCACAATAAATTCACCCATGATTAGTTCACCAACGATAAGTTAACTCGCGATAAGTTTACCCACGATAAGATGACCCACTATAAGATCACCCAAGATAAGATCACCTACCATAAGTTCACCCACGATAAGTTCACCCTCACCCACGATAAGATCAACTATAATAAGTTCACACAACGATAAGTTCACCCATGATAAGATCACCAACGATACGTTCACCCACGACAAGTTCAGCCACTATAAGATCACCCATGATAAGTTTACTCACGATAAGATAACCCTAGATAAGATCACCCACGAGAATATCACGCACGATAAGATTACCCACGATAAGATCCCCCACGATAAGATCACCCACGTTAAGTTCACCCACGTTAACTTCACCCACGATAAGTTCACTCACGATAAGATCACCCATAATAAGATCACAAACGAGACGTTCACCCACGACAACTTCAGGCACAATAAATTCACCCGTGATAATTTCACCAACGATAAGTTAACTCACGATAAGTTTACCCACGATAAGATCCCCCACGATAAGATCACCCAAGATAAGATCACCTGTCATAAGTTCACCCACGAATACATCACACAAGATAAGTTAACTCACTATAAGTTCACCCATGATAAGATCACCCACGGTGAGTTCACCCCCGATAAGTTCACCTACGATAAGATCACCCATGATAAGTTCACCGACGATAAGTTCACCCATGATAAGTTCACCCACGATAAGATCACCCACGATAAAATCACCGACGATAAGATCACCCACGATAACATCACCCACGATAAGATCAACTACGATAAGTTCAGCCACGATAAGTTCTCCCGTGGTATGTTCACCGCACGATAAGTACAGCCACGATAAGTTCTCCCACGATATGTTCACCGCACGATCAGTTTACCCACGATAAGATCACCTACGATAAGTTCACCCTTACCCACGATAAGATCAACTACAATAAGTTCACACAACGATAAGTTCACTCACGATAAAACCACCAAAGATACGTTCACCCACGACAAGTTCAGCTACTATAAGATCACCCATGATAAGTTTACCCACGATAAGATAACCCTAGATAAGATCACCCACGAGAAGATCAACCACGATAAGATCACCACGATAAGATTACCCACGATAAGATCACCCACGATAAGATCACCCACGTTAAGATCACCCACGATAAGCTCACCCACGATAAGATCACCCACGACAACTTCAAGCACAATAAATTCACCCATGATAAGTTCACCAACGATAAGTTAACTCGCGATAAGTTTACCCACTATAAGTTCACCCATGATAAGATCGCCCATGATGAGTTCACCCACGATAAGTTCACCCACGATAAGATCACCCATGATAAGTTCACCGATGATAAGTTCACCCATGATAAGTTCACCCACGATAAGATCACCCATGATAAGATCACCCACGATAAAATCACCGACGATAAGATCATCCACGATAAAATCACCCACGATAAGATCACCCACGATAAGATCACCCATGATAAGTTTACGCACGATAAGATAACCCTAGATAAGATCACCCATGATAATATCACCACGATAAGATTACCCACGATAAGATTACCCTCGATAAGATCACCCACGTTAAGTTCACCCATGTTAACTTAGCCCACGATAAGCTCACCCACGAAAAGATCACCCATAATAAGATCACAAATGATATGTTCACCCACGATAAGTTTAGCCACGAGAAATTCACCCATGATAAGTTCACCCAACGCTAATTTCACCCAAGATATGTTCACCCAATAATAAGTTCATCCGACGATAAGTTCACCAAACGTTAAATTCACCAAATGATAAGTTCACCCACGATGAGTTCACCCACGATAAGATCACCCACGATAAAATCACCCACTATAAGATCACCCACGATAACATCACCCAAGATAAGATCACCCACGATAAGTTCACCCTCGATATGTTCACGCATTATAAGTTCACCCACGATAAGATCACCCACGATAAGATCACCCACGATAAAATCACTGAGGATAAGATCACCCACGATAAGATCATCCACGATAAGATCACCCACGATAAGATCACACACGATAAGATCACCCACGATAAGTTCACCCACGGTAACTTCACCCACGGTAACTTCACCCACGATAAGATCAATCACGATAAGATCAGCCACGATAAGTCCACCCACGGTAAGTTCATCCACGATAAGATCACCCACGCTAAGTTCACCCACGATAAGTCACCCACGATAAGATCACCCATAATAAGATCACAAACGATACGTTCACCCACGACAACTTTAGGCACAATAAATTCACCCATGATAAGTTCACCAACGATAAGTTAACTCGCAATAAGTTTACCCACGATAAAATTACCCACGATAAGATCACACTGATAAGATCAACCACGATAAGATGACCTACCATAAGTTCACCCACGATAACATCACCCAAGATAAGTTCACCCATGATAAGATCACCCTCGATGAGTTCACCAACGATAACGTCACCCAAGATGAGTTCACCCACGATAAGTCAACCATGATAAGATCACTCACGATAACATCACCCACGATAAGATCACCCACGATAAAGTCACCCACGATAATATAACCCACGATAAGATCACCCACGATAATATCACCCACGATAAGATCACCCACGATAAGTTCACCCACGGTAACTTCACCCAAAATAAGATCACCCACGACAACGTCACCCACGATTACATCACCTACAATAAGATCACCCACGATAAGATCACTCACGATAAGATCACCCACGATAACATCAGCCACGATAAAATCAGCCACGTTAAGATCACCCACGTTAAGATCACCCACGATAAGATCATCCACCATAAGATCACCCACGATAGTATCACCCAGGATAAGATCACCCAAGATAAGTTAACCCACGGTAACTTCACTCACAATAAGATTACCGACGATAAGATCAGTCACGATAAGATAACCCACGATAAGTTCACCCACGATAACATCACCCATGATAAGATCAACTACGATAAGTTCAGCCACGATAACTTCTCCCATGATATGTTCACCGCACGATAAGTTCACCCACGATAAGATAACCCACATTTTGATCTCCCACGATAAGTTCACCCAAGATAAGTTTAGCCACGCTAAGTTAATCCACGAGAAATTCACTCATGATAAGTTCACCAAATGATAATTTCACCCAAGATATGTTCACCCACGATAAGTTAAGCCAGAATAAGTTCACCCAACGATAAGTTCAATTACGATAGTTGCACCCACGATACGTTTGCCTACAATAAGTTCACCCACGGTAAGTTCATCAACGATAAGTTTGCCCAACGATAACCACGATAAGTTCACCCATGATAAGTTGACCCACTATAAGTTCACCTACGATCTGTTCACCAAACGATAAGTTCACCGAAGATAAGTTTAGCCACGATAAGTTCAGCCACGAGAAATTCACCCATGATAAGTTCACCAAACGATAATTTCACCCAAGATATGTTCACCCACGATAAGTGCCCCAATAATAAGTTCATCCAACGATAAGTTCACCAAACGATAAATTCACCAAATGATAAGTTCACCCACGATATGTTCACCCACGATAAGTTCACCCACGATAAAATCACCCATTATAAGATCACTAACGATAAGATCACCCACGATAAGTTCACCCACGATAAGTTTACCCACGGTAACTTCACCCACGATAAAATCGCCCACGAGAAGATCACCATGATAAGATCACCCACGATAAGATCACCCACCACAGGATCATCCATGAAAAGATCACCCACGATAATATCACCCACGATAAGATCACCATTGATAAGTTTCCCGTTGATAAGATAACCCTAGATAAGATCACCAACGATAAGATCACACCGATAAGATCACCCACGATAAGATCACACACGGTAAGATCACCTACGATAAGATCACCCACGATAAAACAACCCATGATAAAATCACCTACGATAAGATCACCAACGATAAGATCACCCACGATAGGATCATCCATGAAAAGATCACCCACGATAAGATCACCCACGATAAGTTCACCCACTGTAACTTCACCTACAATAAGATCACCCACGATAAGATCAATCACGATAAGATCACCCACGATAACATCACCCACGATAACATCACCTACGATAAGTTCACCCACGACAAGTTCACCCACGGTAATTTCACGCACGATAAGATCACCCACGATAAGATCACCGACAATAAGTTCACCCACGATAACATCACCCACGATAAGATCAACTACGATAAGTTCAGCCACGATAAGTTCTCCCATGATATGTTCACCGCACGATAACTTCACCCACGATAACATCACCTACGATAAGATCACCCACGATAAAATCAGCCACGTTAAGGTCACCAACGATAAGTTCAGCCACTATAAGATCAACTACAATAAGTTTACACAACGATAAGGTCACCCACGATAAGATCACCAACGATACGTTCATCCACGATAAGTTCAGCCACTATAAGATCACCCATGATAAGTGTATCCACGATAAGATAACCCTAGATAAGATCACGTACGAGAAGATCACCCACGATAAGATCACCACGATAAGATTACCCACGATAAGATCACCCACGATAAGATCACACACGTTAAGTTCACCCACGTTAACTTCACCCACGATAAGCTCACCTACGATAAGATCATTCATAATAAGATCACAAACGATACATTCACCCACGACAACTTTAGGGACAATAAAGTCACCCATGATAAGTTCACCAACGATAAGTTAACTCGCGATAAGTTTACCCACGATAAGATCACCCACAATAAGATCACCCAAGATAAGATCACCTACCATAAGTTCACCCACGATAAGTTCACCCTCATCCACGATAAGATCAACTACAATAAGTTCACACAACGATAAGTTCACCCATGATAAGATCACCAACGATACGTTCACCCACGATAAGTTCAGCCACTATAAGATCACCCATGATAAGTTTACCCACGATAAGATAACCCTAGATAAGATCACCCACGAGAATATCACGCACGATAAGATTACCCACGATAAGATCACCCACGATAAGATCACCCACGTTAAGTTAACTCACGTTAACTTCACCCACGATAAGCTCACCCACGATAAGATCACCCATAATAATATCACAAACGAGATGTTCACCGACGACAACTTCAGGCACAATAAATTCACCCGTGATAAGTTCACCAACGATAAGTTAACTCACGATAAGTTTACCCACGATAAGATCACCCAAGATAAGATCACCTGTCATAAGTTCACCCACGATTACATCACCCAAGATAAGTTAACTCACTATAAGTTCACCCATGATAAGATCACCCACGATGAGTTCACCCCCGATAACTTCACCCGACGATAAGATCACCCATGATAAGTTCACCGACGATAAGTTCACTCATGATAAGTTCACCCACGTTAAGATCACCCACGATAAAATCACCCACGATAAAATCACCCACGATAAGATCAACTACGATAAGTTTAGCCACGATAAGTTCTCCCGTGATATGTTCACCGCACGATCAGTTTACCCACGATAAGATCACCCACGATAAGTTCACTCTTACCCACGATAAGATCAACTACAATAAGTTCACACAACGATAAGTTCACCCACGATAAGACCACCAAAAATACGTTCACCCACGACAAGCTCAGCCACTATAAGATCACCCAAGATAAGTTTACCGAGGATAAGATAACACTAGATAAGATCACCCACGAGAAGATCAACCACGATAAGATAACCACGATATGATTACCCACGATAAGTTCAGGCACAATAAATTCACCCATGATAAGTTCACCAACGATAAGTTAACTCGCGATAAGTTTACCCACGATATGATCACCTAAGATAAGATCACTTACCATAAGTTCACCCAAGATAAGTTCACCCACTGTAAGTTCACCCATGATAAGATCGCCCACGATGAGTTCACCCACGATAAGATCACCCATGATAAGTTCACCGATGATAAGTTCACCCATGATAAGTTCACCCACGATAAGATAACCCATGATAAGATCACCCACGATAAAATCACCGACGATAAGATCATCCACGATAAAATCACCCACGATAAGATCACCCACGATAAGATCACCCATGATAAGTTTACCCACGATAAGGTAACCGTAGATAAGATCACCCATGATAATATCACAACGATAAGATCACCCACGATAAGATCACCACGATAAGATTACCGACGATAAGATTACCCTCGATAAGATCACCCACGTTAAGTTCACCCATGTTAACTTAACCCACGATAAGCTCACCCACGATAAGATCACCCATAATAAGATCACAAATGATACGTTCACCAACGATAAGTTCAGCCACGAGAAATTCACCCATGATAAGTTCACCCAACGATAATTTGACCCAAGATATGTTCACCCACGATAAGTGCACCCAATAATAAGTTCATCCGACGATAAGTTCACTAAACGTTAAATTCACCAAATGATAAGTTCACCCACGATGAGTTCACCCACGATAAAATCACCCATTATAAGATCACCCACGATAACATCACCCAAGATAACATCACCCAGGATAAGTTCACCCTCGATAAGTTCACGCATGATAAGTTCCCCCACGATAAGATCACCCACGATAAAATCACCCACGATAAGATCACCCACGATAAGATCACCCACGGTAACTTCACCCACGGTAACATCACCCACGATAAGATCACCCACGATAAGATCAATCACGATTAAATAACCCACGATAAAATCAGCCACGTTAAGATCACCCACGATAAGTCCACCCACGGTAAGATCACCCAAGATAAGATCACCCACGTTAAGATCACCCACGATAAGTCCACCCACGGTAAGATCACCCACGATAAGATCACCCACGATAAGATCACCCACGATAAGATCACCCACGTTAAGATCACCCACGTTAAGATCACCCACGATAAGATCACCAACGATAAGTTAACTCGCGATAAGTTTACCCACGATATGATCACCCACGATAAGATCACCCACGATAAGATCACCCACGTTAAGATCACCCACGTTAAGATCACCCACGATAAGATCACCAACGATAAGTTAACTCGCGATAAGTTTACCCACGATAAGATCACCCACGATAAGATCACCCACGATAAGATCACCCACGTTAAGATCAGCCACGTTAAGATCACCCACGATAAGATCACCAACGATAAGTTAACTCGCGATAAGTTTACCCACGATATGATCACCTAAGATAAGATCACTTACCATATGTTCACCCACGATAAGATCAATCACAATAAAATCACCCACGATAAGATCGCCCACGATGAGTTCACCCACGATAAGTTCACCCACGACAAGATCACCCATGATAAGTTCACCGATGATAAGTTCACCCATGATAAGTTCACCCACGATAAGATCACCCATGATAATATCACCCACGATAAAATCACCGACGATAAGATCATCCACGATAAAATCACCCACGATAAGATCACCCACGATAAGATCACCCATGATAAGTTTACCCACGATAAGATAACCCTAAATAAGATCACCCATGATAATATCACAACGATAAGATCACTCACGATAAGATCAGCACGATAAGATTACCCACGATAAGATTACCCTCGATAAGATTACCCACGTTAAGTTCACCCATGTTAACTTAACCCACGATAAGCTCACCCACGATAAGATCACCCATAATAAGATCAAAAATGATACGTTCACCCACGATAAGTTCAGCCACGAAAAATTCACCCATGATAAGTTCAGCCAACGATAATTTCACCCAAGATATGTTCACCCACGATAAGTGCACCCAATAATAAGTTCATCCGACGATAAGTTCACCAAATGTTAAATTCACCAAATAATAAGTTCACCCATTATAAGATCACCCACGATAAAATCACCCATAATAAGATCACCCACGATAACATCACCCAAGATAACGTCACCCATGTTAAGCTCACCCACTATAAGCTCACCCACGATAAGATCACCCACGACAACTTCAGGCACAATAAATTCACCCATGATAAGTTCACCAACGATAAGTTAACTCGCGATAAGTTTACCCACGATATGATCACCTAAGATAAGATCACTTACCATAAGTTCATCCAAGATAAGTTCACCCACTGTAAGTTCACCCATGATAAGTTCACCCATTGTAAGTTCACCCATGATAAGTTCACCCACTGTAAGTTCATCCACGATAAGATCACCCATGATAAGTTCACCGATGATAAGTTCACCCATGATAAGTTCACCCACGATAAGATAACCCATGATAAGATCACCCACGATAAAATCACCGACGATAAGATCATCCACGATAAAATCACCCACGATAAGATCACCCACGATAAGATCACCCATGATAAGTTTACCCACGATAAGGTAACCGTAGATAAGATCACCCATAATAATATCACAACGATAAGATCACCCACGATAAGATCACCCACGATAAGATCATCCACGATAAGATCACCCACGATAAGATCACCCACGATAAGATCACCCACGAAAAGATAAAACACGATAAAATCACCTACGATAAAATCAGCCACGTTAAGATCAGCCACGATAAGTCAACCCACGGTAAGATCACCCACGATAAGATCACCCACGATAAGATCACCCACGATAAGATCACCCACGTTAAGATCACCCACGATAAGCTCAACCACGATAAGTCCGCCCACAGTAAGATCACCCACGATAAGATCACCCACGATAAGATCACCCACGATAAAATCACCCACGATAAGATTACCCACGATAAGATCATCCTAGATAAGATCACCCACGATAATATCACACACGATAAGATCACCCACAGTAAATTCACCGATAATAAGATCACTCACGATAAGATCACCCACGTTAAGTTCACCCACGATAAGATCACCCACGATAAGCTCACCCACGATAAGTCTGCCCACGGTAAGATCACCCACGATAAAATCATCCAAGATAAGATCACCCACGATAATATCACACACGATAAGATCACCCACAATAAATTCACCGATAATAAGATCACCCACGATAAGATCACCCACGTTAAGTTCACCCACGATAAGATCACCCACAATAAGATCACCCACGTTAAGATCACCCACGATAAGCTCACCCACGATAAGATCATCCACGATAAGATCACCCACGATAAGATCACCCACGATAAAATCACCCATGATAAAATCAGCCATGTTAAGATCACCCACGATAAGATCACCCACGATAAGATCACCCAAAAAGTTAACTCGCGTTAAGTTTACCCACGATATGATCACCTAAGATAAGATAACTTACCATAAGTTCACCCACGATAAGATCAATCACCATAAAATCACCCACGATAAGATCACCCACGTTAAGATCACCCACGATAAGTTCACCCACGATAAGTTCACCGATGATAAGTTCACTCATGATAAGTTCACCCACGATAAGATCACCCATGATAAGATCACCCATGATAAAATCACCGACGATAAGATCATCCACGATAAAATCACCCACGATAAGATCACCCACGATAAGATCACCCATGATAATATCACAACGATAAGATCACCCACGATAAGATCACCACGATAAGACTACCCACGCTAAGATTACCCTCGATAAGATCACCCACGTTAAGTTCACTCATGTTAACTTAACCCACGATAAGCTCACCCACGATAAGATCACCCATAATAAGATCACAAATGATACGTTCACCCACGATAAGTTCAGCCACGAGAAATTCACCCATGATAAGTTCACCTAACGATAATTTCACCCAATATATGTTCACCCACGATAAGTGCACCCAATAATAAGTTCATCCGACGATAAGTTCACCAAACGTTAAATTCACCAAATGATAAGTTCACCCACGATAAAATCACCCATTATAAGATCACCCACGATAACATCACCGAAGATAACATCACCCACGATAAGTTCACCCTCGATAAGTTCACGCATGATAAGTTCACCCACGATAAGATCACCCACGATAAAATCACCCACGATAAGATCACCCACGATAAGATCACCCACGGTAACTTCACCCACGGTAACTTCACCCACGATAAGATCACCCACGATAAGATCAATCACGATAAGATCACCCACGATAAAATCACCCACGATAAGATCACCCACGATAAGATCACCCACGATAAGATCACCCACGATAAGATCACCCACGATAAGATCATCCACGATAAGATCACCCACGATAAGATCACCCACGACAACTTCAGGCACAATAAATTCACCCGTGATAAGTTCACCAACGATAAGTTAACTCGCGATAAGTTTACCCACGATATGATCACCTAAGATAAGATCACTTACCATAAGATCGCCCACGATGAGTTCACCCACGATAAGATCACCCACGATAAAATCACCGACGATAAGATCATCCACGATAAAATCACCCACGATAAGATTACCCACGATAAGATCATCCACGATAAGATCACCCACGAAAAGATCAATCACGATAAAATCACCTACGATAAAATCAGCCACGTTAAGATCACCCACGATAAGTCCACCCACGGTAAGATCACCCACGATAAGATCACCCACGATAAGATCACCCACGTTAAGATCACCCACGATAAGCTCAACCACGATAAGTCCGCCCACGGTAAGATCACCCACGATAAGATCACCCACGATAAAATCAACCACGAAAAGATCAATCACGATAAAATCACCTACGATAAAATCAGCCACGTTAAGATCACCCACGATAAGTCCACCCACGGTAAGATCACCCACGATAAGATCACCCACGATACGATCACCCACGTTAAGATCACCCACGATAATCTCAACCACGATAAGTCCGACCACGGTAAGATCACCCACGATAAGATCACCCACGATAAGATCACCCACGATAAAATCACCCACGATAAGATTACCCACGATAAGATCATCCACGATAAGATCACCCACGATAATATCAAACACGATAAGATCACCCACAGTAAATTCACCGATAATAAGATCACCCACGATAAGTCTGCCCACGGTAAGATCACCCACGATAAGATCACCACGATAAGATTACCCACGATAAGATTACCCACGATAAGATCACCCATGTTAACTTAACCCACGATAAGCTCACCCAAGATAAGATCACCAATGATAAGTTCACCCACGATAAGATCACCCACGATAAGATCACCCACGATAAAATCACCCGTGATAAGATCACCCACGATAAGATTATCCACGATAAGATCACCCACGATAATATCACACACGATAAGATCACCCACAATAAATTCACCGATAATAAGATCACCCACGATAAGATCACCCACGTTAAGTTCACCCACGATAAGATCACCCACGATAAGCTCACCCACGATAAGTCTGCCCACGGTAAGATCACCCACGATAAAATCACCCACGATAAGATTACCCACGATAAGATCATCCACGATAAGATCACCCACGATAATATCACACACGATAAGATCACCCACAGTAAATTCACCGATAATAAGATCACCCACGTTAAGTTCACCCACGATAAGATCACCCACGATAAGCTCAACCACGATAAGTCCGCCCACGGTAAGATCACCCAATAAGATCACCCACGATAAAATCACCCACGATAAGATTACCCACGATAAGATCATCCACGATAAGATCACCCACGATAATATCAAACACGATAAGATCACCCACAGTAAATTCACCGATAATAAGATCACCCACGATAAGTCTGCCCACGGTAAGATCACCCACGATAAGATCACCACGATAAGATTACCCACGATAAGATTACCCACGATAAGATCACCCATGTTAACTTAACCCACGATAAGCTCACCCACGATAAGATCACCCATAATAAGATCACAAATGATACGTTCACCCACGATAAGTTCAGCCACGAGAAATTCACCCATGATAAGTTCACCCAACGATAATTTCACCCAAGATATGTTGACCCACGATAAGTGCACCCAATAATAAGTTCATCCGACGATAAGTTAACCAAACGTTAAATTCACCAATTGATAAGTTCACCCACGATGAGTTCACCCACGATAAAATCACCCATTATAAGATCACCCACGATAACATCACCCAAGATAACATCACCCACGATAAGTTCACCCTCGATAAGTTCACCCATGATAAGTTCACCAACGATAAGATCACCCACGATAAGATCAATCACGATAAAATCACCCACGATAAAATCAGCCACGTTAAGATCACCCACGATAAGTCCACCCACAGTAAGATCACCCACGATAAGATCACCCACGATAAGATCACCCACGTTAAGATCACCCACGATAAGCTCACCCACGATAAGTCCACCCACGGTAAGATCACCCACGATAAGATCACCCACGATAAGAACACTTACCTTAAGTTCACCCAAGATAAGTTCACCCATAGTAAGTTCACCCATTATAAGATCGCCCACGATGAGTTCACCCACGATAAGTTCACCCACGATAAGATCACCCTTGATAAGTTCACCGATGATAAGTTCACCCATGATAAGTTCACCCACGATAAGATCACCCATGATAGGATCACCCACGATAAAATCACCGACGATAAGATCATCCACACTAAAACCACCCACGATAAGATCACCCACGATAAGATCACCCATGATAAGTTTACCCACGATAAGATAACCCTAGATAAGATCACCCATAATAATATCACAACGATAAGATCACCGACGATAAGATCACCACGATAAGATTACCCACGATAAGATTACCCTCGATAAGATTACCCTCGATGAGATCAGCCACGTTAAGTTCACCCATGTTAACTTAACCCACGATAAGCTCACCCACGATAAGATCACCCATAATAAGATCACAAATGATACGTTCACCGACGATAAGTTCAGCGACGAGAAATTCACCCATGATAAGTTCACCCAATGATAATTTCACCCAAGATATGTTCACCCACGATAAGTGTACCCAATAATAAGTTCATCCGACGATAAGTTCACCAAACGTTAAATTCACCAAATGATAAGTTCACCCACGATGAGTTCACCCACGATAAAATCACCCACGATAAAATCACCCATTATAAGATCACCCATTATAAGATCACCCACGATAACATCACCCAAAATAACATCACCCACGATAAGTTCACCCTTGATAAGTTCACGCATGATAAGTTCACCGACGATAAGATCACCCACGATAAAATCACCCACGATAAGATCATCCACGATAAGATCACCCACGATAAGATCACCCACGATAACATCACCCACGATAAGTTCACCCACGGTAACTTCACCCACGATAACTTCACCCACGATAAGATCACCCACGATAAGATCAATCACGATAAGATCACCCACGATAACATCACCTACGATAAGATCACCCACGATAAAATCACCAAAGATAAAATCACCCACGTTAAGATCACCCATGATAAGTCCACCCACAGTAAGATCACCCACGATAAGATCACCCACAATAAGATCACCCACGATAAGTTCACCCACGATGAGATCACCAATTATAAGATCACCCACGATAAAATCACCGACGATAAGATCATCCACGATAAAATCACCCACGATAAGATCACCCACGATAAGATCACCCATGATAAGTTTACCCACGATAAGATAACCCTGGATAAGATCACCCATGATAATATCACAACGATAAGATCACCCACGATAAGATCACCACGATAAGATTACCCACGATAAGATTACCCACGATAAGATCACCCATATTAACTTAACCCACGATAAGCTCACCCACGATAAGATCACCCATAATAAGATCACAAATGATACGTTCACCCACGATAAGTTCAGCCGTGAGAAATTCACCCATGATAAGTTCACCCAATGATAATTTCACCCAAGATATGTTCACCCACGATAAGTGCACCCAATAATAAGTTCATCCAACGATGAGTTCACCAAACATTAAATTCACCAAATGATAAGTTCACCCACAATGAGTTCACCCACGATAAGATCACCCACGATAAGATCACCCACGATAAAATCACCCATTATAAGATCACCCACGATAACATCACCCAAGATAAGAGCACCCACGATAAGTTCACCCTCGATAAGTTCACGCATGATAAGTTCACCCACGATGAGTTCACCCACGATAAAATCACCCACGATAAAATCACCCATTATAAGATCACCCATTATAAGATCACCCACGATAACATCACCCAAAATAACATCACCCACGATAAGTTCACCCTTGATAAGTTCACGCATGATAAGTTCACCGACGATAAGATCACCCACGATAAAATCACCCACGATAAGATCATCCACGATAAGATCACCCACGATAAGATCACCCACGATAACATCACCCACGATAAGTTCACCCACGGTAACTTCACCCACGATAACTTCACCCACGATAAGATCACCCACGATAAGATCAATCACGATAAGATCACCCACGATAACATCACCTACGATAAGATCACCCACGATAAAATCACCAAAGATAAAATCACCCACGTTAAGATCACCCATGATAAGTCCACCCACAGTAAGATCACCCACGATAAGATCACCCACAATAAGATCACCCACGATAAGTTCACCCACGATGAGATCACCAATTATAAGATCACCCACGATAAAATCACCGACGATAAGATCATCCACGATAAAATCACCCACGATAAGATCACCCACGATAAGATCACCCATGATAAGTTTACCCACGATAAGATAACCCTGGATAAGATCACCCATGATAATATCACAACGATAAGATCACCCACGATAAGATCACCACGATAAGATTACCCACGATAAGATTACCCACGATAAGATCACCCATATTAACTTAACCCACGATAAGCTCACCCACGATAAGATCACCCATAATAAGATCACAAATGATACGTTCACCCACGATAAGTTCAGCCGTGAGAAATTCACCCATGATAAGTTCACCCAATGATAATTTCACCCAAGATATGTTCACCCACGATAAGTGCACCCAATAATAAGTTCATCCAACGATGAGTTCACCAAACATTAAATTCACCAAATGATAAGTTCACCCACAATGAGTTCACCCACGATAAGATCACCCACGATAAGATCACCCACGATAAAATCACCCATTATAAGATCACCCACGATAACATCACCCAAGATAAGAGCACCCACGATAAGTTCACCCTCGATAAGTTCACGCATGATAAGTTCACCCACGATAAGATCACCCACGATAAGATCACCCACGATAAAATCACCCACGATAAGATCACCCACGATAAGATCATCCACGATAACATCACCCACGATAAGATCAACTACGATAAGTTCAGCCACGATAAGTTCTCCCATGATATGTTCACCGCACGATAAGTTCACCCACAATTATAGTGGGTAAACCCACGATAAGATAACCCACGATTAGATCTCCCATGATAAGTTCACCCATGATAAGTTCACCCAAGATAAGTTTAGCCACGATATGTTAATCCACGAGAAATTCAGTCATGATAAGTTCAGCAAACGATAATTTCACCCAAGATATGTTCACCCACGATAAGTTAAGCCATAATAAGTTCACCCAACGATAAGTTCAATTACGACAGTTGCACCCACGATACGTTCGCCTACAATAAATTCATCAACGATAAGTTCTCCCAACGATAACCACGATAAGTTCACCCATGATAAGTTCACCCACTATAAGTTCACCTACGATATGTTCACCAGACGATAAGTTCACCCAAGATAAGTTTAGCCACGATAAGTTCAGCCACGAGAAATTCACCCATGATAAGTTCACCAAATGATAATTTTACCCAAGATATGTTCACCCACGATAAGTGCACCCAATAATAAGTTCATCCAACGATAAGTTCACCAAACGATAAATTCACCAAATGATAAGTTCACCCACGATAAGTTCACCCACGATGAGTTCACCCACGATAAGATCACCCACGATAAAATCACCCATTATAAGATCACTCACGATAAGATCACCCACGATAAGTTCACCCACGATAAGTTTACCCACGGTAACTTCACCCATGATAAAATGGCCCACGAGAAGATCACCATGATAAGATCACCCACGATAAGATCACCCACGATAAGATCACCGACGATAATATCACCCACCATCAGATCACCCACGATAAGTTCACGCACGATAAGTTCACCCACGGTAACTTCACCCACGATAAAATCACCCACGATAAGATCACCGATGATAAGTTCACCCACGATAACATCACCCACAATAAGATAAACTACGATAAGTTCAGCCACAAAATGCGTCAGAATTGTGTTTATCTATAAATTGACGCGAATTTGATTTCTGTAAGAACTTTTGTCAATCTAACAGTTTATGATATTTTGCAAAAAGTGCATTCTTACAGAGAAAGAAAAAGTGCTCCAAGAAACAAGAAGTGACCGTGGTGATCATCTACTTGTGGATTCTTGAAGAGCAAGTTAACTACACTTACAAAGGTTGATCATATCTGCACATTGGGTGTAAGTGAAAGATCAGAGGCTATAATCTTGTAAAGATTGGATTGAGGTTTCCCTGTTGTGATTACAGGAAGAAGAACGTGCTGCGTTCTTGACTTTGAGGGTGGCTCAAAGGGTTGGACTGCAGGAGAGGGGATTCTTGCTGCTAGTCTGTTTTGTATATGCCTATATTTTTATTAGAGGGTTAGAGAGCTGTTTTATATTTTTGACGTGAGGTTGCTATAAAAACCTTGTTATAAAAACCTTGATCATTATAGTGCATTGGCTTCCTATGGTTGGAAGGACACTGGATGTAGGCTTGGCTGAACCAGTATAAAAACTCAATGTTTGATCTTTCTATCCCTGCCCTTTTTTATGCAGTCGACTTCATACTGTACTTAATCGATTATATTTTCGCTGCTTAAACAAATCTTTTTCCTTGCGTTTCAAGAAAGCTTTTAAAGGCATCCACTTTGCGAAAAAGATTTAAAGAAAACATTGTTTTTACATTTCACCAATTCACCCTTCTCTTGGTGTGAGAAATTAAGCCATTCTATTTTCAACACAAAATGTGAGTGTGTGCAGAAATAACAATAACAGAGTCCAAAACAGGCTTTATTGGTTCAATTCTAAAAAATTTAAAAGCATTAAAATTCACTTGAACCTTAGAGAACTCAATTGGAAAGCTCAATTCAGAATAAACCTGAGTTCTTTGTTCACTGGCTACCTCATCAGAATCAATCCCAGCCATTTTGCAAAGTAGCTTATTTGCCTCTGTTGGGGTCTTGTCTAGTAGAGAACCTACAGCTGCTGCATCAACCAACACCTTGTCTTTGTAAAGCAGGCCCTCATAAAAGTAGACCAGAAGCCTGGGCTCTGAAATCTGATGGTTGGGGCAAGGTGTGCATAGATTGCTTAATCTTTCCCAATATTCAGCCAAACTCTCTTCCTTAAACTAGGCAATAGCAGTGATCTCCCTCTTGAGGTTAACTCCTTTGGCTGCTAGAAGTACTTGTTGAGGAATATTTTTTGCATCTCTGGCCAACTCACAAAAGGTTGTTGCTGGTACAGAAACCAGTCTCTTGATGCACCTTGCAGAGACAATGAAAATGCCTTAATCTTCATTGTTTCCTCTGGAATTCCAGTAGGCTTCATGGAGGAACACACCCAACTAAACTCCTTGATGTGCTTGTGTGGGTCTTCATGTGCTAGACCATGGAACTTGGGTATCCTCTTGATCAGCTTGTACATCCAATCATGAGAATCATCCATCTCTTCAACTCTTGTACAGATCCTGTCTAAACCTGGATTTCACTTCAAGCAAAGGTCATACCAAGGACACAAGAATAACATGGAAAACCACCATTGTTTACAGATTAAAAAAAATCAGAAACTGAACCTAAATGAACAAAATGCAAATGGAGAAAAATAGAAGCTTATAAGGCTAACTCTACAACTCTAAAACTTAAGTCGCCAAAGTCCCTGGCAACGACACCATTTGTTGAAAGGCTTTTGGTCGCACAAAAGTCAACAAACCTAAATTCCCACTAATGTAATATAGGAGCAACTTAGGGTATCAATCCAAGGACTTGGTACTTATTAAATTTAGAATTGTAGAATTTAACCTAAATATTTATTTACTAAAAAACTAAAACTAGGTGGGTAAAAGAAAAATTAATGAAATCTAAAAGAAAAAACTAATTATTAACGTATGTATGATATCTATATTGAATGCAAAAAATATAACCTAAACAATGAACACTATTACTCATGCAATGCAATATAACAAAACCTACATCTATGAATCACTAAAATAAGCAACAGAAACTAAAATGGAAAACTGGGAATAGATGCATGAAACATATGATCAATTAATATGAAAGAAATCCTAATTTGGTAATTAACTAAGTGAATGAACAATAAGGACTAACATGGGAATGAATGCTAAGAAAGAAAATAGAACAGTAACATGGAAACTAGAAAATCTAATAACACCCAAAAACAGAATTAACATCTAATCCTCTGAAACAAATTACCCAAAATCAAATCCTAGACTAATCTATACTACAACGTGCAACAAAGGTAAAGAGAAACTTAGCTAAGTATATAATGAACAATGATCATCTTCAGAATGTAAAATGAACATGAAAAAAATGAAACCTATGAACATAAAGGATGCAAGAACTTCAAACAAAACCAAACTAAATTCAGGAAATGTAAACTGACAATGTAATCAAACTAAAACACAGAATTAACAAAGTAAAAGGCTAGAAAATTAAATTACAGAAAAGAAGATCGAAATAAAGACAATCAAGAATGTAAAATGAAACAACTCAAAACATAGAACTTGTATTAAAATCTGAAATCAAAGTACAGAATACCAGAGTTTCCCAAATATCCACTGTCTGTCACCCAATGGAATGATCCAAGAATCCCCAGTAAAGGAGAGTGTATCTGCTTCTACGAAAGCTTTGAAAATCTACACTAAAGCATGAGAAATCGAAAACCTAATCTAAGCATATCGTCTGTCACCTAGTGCGTGTCTAAACCTAAGAATGGTGTCTGTCACCCACCACCTGTGTCTTTACACTTTACAAGACTTCCCTTTATATAGGGAAAGTCTAAAACAGAAAAAGAAAAAGAAAAGGGGAAAGGGGGGAAGAACTACCAACTAACTCTGGAAGCTTCTCGAGTATCATCTTCAACTAACTCTCGAACCGCTTCGCGCTCCTTCCTCAGCCCATTCAGCTTCGCACGTGCCTCCGCTCATTCTGACCGATCAACACTATGGACTGGCCTCCTTTGGTCTGATTATCCTTTTGGGCTTTCTTCCTCTGGACCGTGGAGCTCGCATCGCTGCTTCTTCTCCTCGTTGACGAACCTTAAGTGCTGGGTCGAGAGAATTTGGGAGAAAATCCCAATTCGATTTTAGCCTCTCTTGCACAAATGAAGCTTTGAGAAGGATCCCTCAGCTTTGGCCAACAGCAGCATGAAACGTTGCGTTTCATTAAAACAACCCAAGGGCTTTAGCTCAATCCCGACTCAATTAAATCAGTGCTGGCCCAATTAACTTCAGCAGCTTCAACACAACATCATATTCTCTGTTCTTCTCCACTTAAAACGTACATCATTATTGATTTTCACCCACCAAGAAATGGCCCAAAAGCAGCTTCAGCAACACATTGTTCAGCCAATTTCAATTTTTATTCCAGCCCATAATTTCTACTCCCTTTTATTTCCAAACACTTAATCTACAAAAGAATTAGGAGTTAAACAGAAAGAAAAAAAAACAAAACAATTTTATTTTAACATTTAAAGAAAAGAGCAAAGCAATTATTTAGTAAAAAATACTATTTATTATCTAAAAATACAAAATTAACATTATTTTAACAAAAACCTATTTTTATCTATTTATACTAATCTACCTTAATTCTAGAAAATTAAAAACTAAAATAACCTAAAAAAAGAAAATTAACATAGAAAAACGGGAAAAAAATAGAGAGTTAACATTCACCCACTAAAAGTTCACCCACGATAAGATCACCAACGATAAGATCGCCCACGGTAAGATCACCCACAATAAGATCACCCAAGATAAGTTCACCCACGATAAGTTTAGCCATGATAAGTTCAGGCATGATAAATTCACCCACGATAAGTTCACCAATGATAATTTCACCAAACGATAAGTTCACCCAAGATATTATCACCCACGATAAGTGCACCCAACGATAAGTGCACCCAACGATAAGTTCATCCAACAATAAGTTCACCAAATGATAAATTCACCAAAAAATAAATTCACCAAACGATAAGTTCACCCACGATAAGTTCACCCACGATAAGTTCACCCACGCTAAGATCACCCACGATAAGATCACCCACGATAAGATAACCCACGATAAGTTCAGCCACGATTAGTTTAGCCACGATCAGTTTAGCCACGATAATTTCAGCCACGACAAGTTGACGCACGATAAGTTCACCAACGATTATTTCACTAAACGATAATGATGGAAACTGATCCCAGCTGGAAACGTGCAAACAGAGGCTCCAGACCGGAAGAAACCAGTAGTGAATGATGGTGTAGTGGATTGATGAAATGGTGCAGTGTTTGAGGTGTTTTAATGGAGGAAAGGTGTATAGGTGAAGCCTCACAGCTCAGAGGGCCTTCCTACAGAGGAAGGAAGCTTAAGGAAAGGAGAAGAAGTAGTAAATCAAAGGTGACTTAAGAGCAGAAAAGCTGGAAAGCAAATTCTACAGCATATCATTAAGCTCAAAAGTGAGAAAATACAAAGAAGAGGCCCTCTTATTTATAGGTGAAGAGGAGCCTAATTTCTGACTTAATTCCCTCCTAAATTCAAATTATTTAGCATAGGAGGCACGTTCATTTTGATCCAGCAAGGTCCATGCCTCATTCCAGCTCAGCCAGCAAGGTGCATGCTTCATTCCAAATCAGCCAAGTCACGTGGATTGCTCTTCTCTCGGGTGAAAAATGTTGGTGCATTTCCCATTCCGCAAGCACCTCCCTTTTTGGCTCCTTTGCTTGCCTTTATTGATTTAACTTCTTGGATGGCTCAATCATGGTCTCCAAGATTTATTAGTTCCTACAAAACAAAGTATAAGTGCTTTAGTTAAGAGAAGAAGAATTTTTATAAGTAACCTTCCATAGAAGTAAAATGTTAGGTGATCCTTCTTCTTCTTGAATCTTCCTTGCCATGGCTATAGTAAGAGGTCCAATGTGATTTCTTGAAGGTCTTCCATCAGATAAATTCACCCAAGATAAGTTCACCCTACGATAAGTTCACCCACATATAATTTTACCCTCGATAAGTTCACCCATGATATGTTCACCCACGATAACTTCACCCAATATAAGATCACCCACGACAAGATCACCCACGATAAGATCACCCACGATAAGATCACCCACGATCAGATCACCCACGATAAGTTCACCCACGATAACTTCACGCACGATAACTTCACCCACGATAAGTTCACCCAAGATAAGATCACCCACAGATAAGGTCACCGCCGATAAGTTCACCCATAATAAGTTCACCAATGATAAGTTAACCAAACGACAAGTTCACCTAAGATAACTTCACTCACGATAATTTCACCCAACGATAAGTTCACCAAACGATAAGTTCACCAAACTATAAGTTCACTCACGATAAGTTCACTGACGATAAGTTCACCAAACGATAAATTCACCAAACAATAAATTCATCAAACGATGACTTCACCATACAATAACTCCACCAAACGATAATTATAAGCCCACCCTCGATTAGTTCACCATAATAAGTTCACCCACGATAAGTTCACCGACGATAAGTACACCCCACAGTAAGGTCACCCAACGATAAGTTCACCCACCGATAAGTTCACCCACAATAACTTCACCGACGATAAATTCACCCACGATAAGATCACCCACGATAAGATCACCCACGTTAAGTTCAGCCACGATAAGTTTAGCCATGACAAGTTCAATCACGATAAGTTCACTCACGATAAGTTCACCCACGATAAGTTCACCAAAGATAAGTTCAATCACGATAAGTTCACCCACGATAAGTTCACCAAAGATAAGTTCACTCAACGATATGTTCACCAAACGATAAGTTCACCAAACTATAAGTTCACTCATGATAAGTTCACCGACGATAAGTTAACCAAACGATAAGATCATCCAACGAAAAATTCACGAAACGATAATATTATCAAATGATAAATTCACCAAACGATGACTTCACCATACGATAACTCCACAAAACGATAACTATAAGTTCACACACAATTAGTTCACCCACAATAAGTTCACCCACGATAACTTCACCCACGACAAGTTCACCCATGATAAGTTCACCCCGATAAGTTCACCCACGATAAGTTCATCTCACGATAAGTTCACCCAACGATAAGTTCACCCATCGATAAGTTTACCCATGATAAGTTCACTGACGATAAGTTCACCCACGATAAGATCACACTAAGATCACCCATGATAAATTGAACCACGATAAGTTCAGCCACAATAAGTTCATGCACGATAAGTTCACCAATGATAATTTCACCAAACGATAAGTTCACCTAAGATAAGTTATCCCACGATAAGTTCACCCCAATAATTTCACCCACGATAAGTTCATCACATGATAAGTTAATCCAACAATAAGTTCACCCACGATATGTTCACCCACGATAACTTCACCCAATATAAGATCACCCACGATAAGATCACCCACGATAAGTTCACCCATTATAACTTCACCCACGATAAGTTCACCCATGATAAGTTCACCCCAAGATAATTTCACCCAATGATAAGTTCACCCAATGATAAGTTCACCCACCAATAAGTTCACCCACAATAATTTCATCGACGATAAGTTCACCCACGATAAGTTCACCCACGATAAGATAACCCACGATAAAATCACCCACGATAAGTTCACCCACGATAAGTTCACCCACGATAAGTTCACCCACGATAAGTTCACTCACGATAAATTCACTCACGAGAAGTTCACCCACGATAAGTTTACCCATGATAAGTTCAACCACGATAAGATCACCCACGATAAGATCACCCACGATAAGTTCAACCACCATAAGTTTAGCCACGATAAGTTTAGCCATGATAAGATCACCATCTATAAGTTCACCAACGATAAGTTCACCAATGATAAGGTCACCCAAGATAAGTTCACCCACGATAAGTTCACGCAACGAGAAGCTCACCCAACGATAAGTTCACCCACGATAAGTTCACCCAACGATAAGCTCACCAAACGATAAGTTCCCCAAACGATAAGTTCACTTACGATAACTTCACCGACGATAAGTTCACCAAACGATAAGTTCACCCAACGATAGATTCATCAAACGATAAATTTACCAAGTGATAAATTCACCAAACGATAAATTCACCAAACGATAAATTCACCAAACGATAAATTCACCAAACGATGACTTCACCATATGATATCTTCACCAAACGATAACTATAAGTTCCACCACATTAAGTTCACCCACGATAAGTTCACCCACGATAAGTTCACTCAACGATAAGTTCACCCAACGATAAGTTCACCAAACGATAAGTTCACCAAACGATAAGTTCATCAAACGATAAGTTCACCAAACGATAAGTTCACCAAACGATAAGTTCACCCACCATAAGTTCACGCACGATATGTTCACCCACGATAAGTTCACTCACGATAAGTTCACCCACGATAAGTTCACCCACGATAAGTTCACCCACGATAAGTTCACTCACGGATAAGTTCACTCACGATAAGTTCACCGACGATAATTTCACCAAACGATAAGTTTACCCAAGATAAATTCTTAACTTATTTGTTAAGGATAATTATATGAAGCTCACCGTTTCAATTTTATTTTCTTTTTTATCCATTTATTAAACTATTTTTATTTTATTTTTTTATCTTATTAAGTGGTTACAACCTAACATGATTTTACATGTACTTTTGTATTTGATTATTATTTATTTTTAAATTTCATTCTTCACTATTGTTTATGTGAGTAAAAAACACGAGAACATTATTATAAATGGAAGTCAAAATTAAAATTGGAAACTTTAATGTAATTTAAGGAGAATTTAAAAACTATCAAGATCAAATTAAATAGCAGTGAAATGCAGGTTGAAAACATGAGAGGATGAATAACAAGTTAAAAATTCACTGCAAAAGAACTATCGTAAATTTGTGAAAATTACAAAAAAAACAGATAATAAAAATTGCAGTTTGTTGTACTTTCAAATTTAAATTAATCTTTTCATTAAAATTTATTTATATTTTATATAGTAATGCTTTGCGGTTTGTTATACATTCAAATTTGGATGAAACAACATTTGTGTTTACATTAATAATAAATAAAAAAATTAAAGATAATAAGAAATTAAATATAAAAAATTATCATTGAAAAAAATTAAATAAACTATAATGTGTCTAAAGTAACCTCTAGTTTATGAACTAAAAACTCTTAAAACAAAGAATTTTGAGTACCTTATCAAATACTTTTATATTCATAAGTTAGACAGTGACAATTTCATTACTTTATCAAACATACATTTAATGTAAGAAGTTAGAAATTTGTAAACTACCACCAACTTACTTATAAGCTAGATTATATAGTTACTATCGAAATTAAGACTACGCATAGTTGAAAACATACAAAATCCTAAATCGTAAAGATAAATAGTAGGTTTTACTTTATACAATACCATGTTATATATATATATATATATATATATATATATATATATATATATATATATATATATATATATATATATATATATATATATATATATATATATATATATATATATATATATATTAATTGAGTTTTATTTTAATTAAAATTCATTCACCAAGGAAAGTGAATGGTGTATCAAAAAATATACTTAATTTTTATTTGGGTTTGTATTTTTTTTATTCAAAATTACATTAATTGAGTAGTGTTGTGGTTGACAACATATAAGGTGAATTTTTAATTACAATAACTTTTAAATAAGATTATGTTTTATTTGAATTGAATCCATTCACTCAAAAGAGGTGCAATGGACAATTTAGAAAAAAATGGTGATCAAAACAATTTTACAATTTCATTTGATGGTCTAATTTTACTAGGATTATATATGAGATCTGAATAAAAAATTGTGTAAAATTGTACAATCTTAACATAGTACAAGTTAAATACGATCTTCACTAATGCATACACAGTTTGATTTATATCACCTAATTTATTTAATGATATTAATTTCTAAATTCCATTATGATTTATTTGTATTTATGTCAAATATTAAAAAAATTATTTAAAATAAAATGTGTTAATGTTAATGAAATTAAATTATTTTAAATGTTTACCTAATTAGTACAACATTAATTATTTTTTTGTATGAGTGTAAAATAAATATACATTTAAATATGTCACATGGAAGACTCATAAATGATGCACAATTAAGAATGATAAAATATGAATTTAAATATCAATACATCCTAGCACTATTTAATAATAAAATAGTATATATTTAAAGATGTCATACTATGAACTATTATGAACTTATGACTATTAAATAATAATAATAACAATAATATACACATTTAAATATCAATAGATGCTAAACTTAAATATTAAAAATGCTTTCCATTTAAACACACATTTTACTTTCTTTATTTTATGCATATTATTCTTGAAACATATTTTAATTATGGCCTAATACCTCTTTTGGTCCTTGGAAAGAGAGAATACTTAAATTCGTCCTACCTTTTCTAAAAAGTTAAAAAGGGTCCCAACTTGTGAAAAAATTGTTCAAGTTAATCCTTTTTTGTTACGGCATCAAACTTTTAACGGTGCAGCTGCCACCCGAGACAAAACATAATGACGTGTCTAGTTTATGTCATTGCGTGGCAGTGTGAGGTTAAATGACGTGTAAAATTTAAATTAAAAAATTATTTTGATAGAGGGTAGGGGCTGTTTTGCTCTACGTTGAAGAAGATGCAGATGTTGATGGCATGATGAAGACTGGCGATGAAGGGTTTGCTTGCAGGTTCAAAGAGTTTGATGTGCTGATGGCGAATCTTGGTTGGGTGATTTTCGCGAGAGGGTTGGACGTTTTTTATTCTCGTTTTTTATTAAGGCACTGTTATGGTCAGATACACTTAATTGGTGCTAGAATAAAAAGTGACTTGCAAAACCAATTTATGCGTGCAATTATTTTATTTTCAGTTGAACCATTAGGTGTTGATTTGTGATTTGCGTTGTTTCTTCTTCTAAGGTGAACTGTAGTAAAAGCTATAGTCATTGTAATGGAATCATTTAAACTGTTAAAATTGACGTGCAAAGTTAAAAAGCAAAACAGACTTGTGCAGTTCACCATAGTGATGTCTGAATCCAAAATTGAAAATTTGCAGAATCACATAGTTCATTGAAGGAGCTTGTAGTGGTGCTTAATCTCTTCCAAGGTAATTAGGGCTCTGGATTTCAAATACACGAAAGAGACATTTCATAAACAAAGTAGAAAAATCGAGAAGTGTATAATTGATAACAGGGGCTTAAATTACTATATTCCATATGCAAAAAGGACAAATAGATTATCCATATGTCTACTGATAAGAACAGTTTTAACAGCACAGGACCACAAAAATATAACTTTCCACCACCATAACTAAAACCTATAACAGTTGTAAATCTCACATTTATTGAACACATTCAACACCCTCGTATTTTGTTTTTATTCTTGCTATATCACTCTAAGTTTTAAGCCTACCACTAATCGCAGGACAGAAAATCCCAAATTAGGAATCCTAATCGCGAGTTCATCGCAAATAAAAAACGTCCAACTCTCTCGTGAAAATCACCCAACCAAGATTCACCATCAGCACATCAAACTCTTTGAACCTGCAAGCAAACCCTTCATCGCCAGTCTTCATCGGCCCATCAACATCTGCATCTTCAACGCAGAGCAAGCAGCCCCTACCCTCTGTCAATTTTTTTTAAATTTAAATTTTACACGTCATTTAACCTCACACTGCCACGCAATGACATAAACTAGACACGTCATTATGTTTTGTCCAGAGTGGCAGCTGCACCGTTAAAAATTTGACGTCGTAACAAAAAAGGATTAATTTGAATATTTTTTTCATAAGTTGAAACCTTTTTAACTTTTTAAAAAAGATAAGACGAATTTGAACATTCCTCTTTTTCGAAGAAGCAAAAGAGGTATTAAGCCTTTAATTATTGACCCATCACGAGATCCAATTCTAAAATAAAATATTTTAATTTTTTAAATTAATAATAATATAATTAAATAATTTTATTTACTATAAAATTCATTTATTTTATTTACACAGAAAAGGAACATTTAAATGTGATATTTAAGGATCACTAAATGCTGTACAACTTTAATGACTTTGATATAATAATTGTTTATATATATGGTATTCAAATTTAATATAGGTAAAATGAACATTATTTAACTAAATATTAAAAAGCTCTAAAATTTATAGAAATTAGATTCTTTATATTTATATATATATATATATATATATATATATATATATATATATTATAGTTCTATTTTATCTTCAATTATATTTTATGATTAAAAAAGTAAAAGTAAAACTAAATGATCTGATTGCTTAAATATATTATTATAATCATCTATTATTATTTTTATGTAATCATTATTATCAATATTATTTTTTTACAAAATATATAAAGGCACTAAGTGTTTCTCTTTCACTAATATTCAATAATAAGAAAATAATATGTTAATTTAATGAATGTAATAAATGCTAACTATTAATAATGATATAAAAATATATTTAAATACGTAGCATTTATTCAACAATTAATACTACTATTACTTCTTTTTTACATTAATTAATACTGAAATTACTTTAACCATAAAAGGCCTCGCCCGAACCAGAACTGCTCCAGTGCTTCAACGTAAGACACACACTCAAGTTTTTGTTTTTTTTTTAAAGCCGTAAAAAGTGTAAGAAAAAAAAAACCGTATCCGGTTCAAGTGACGGATTCGATGGGCTTTTATCAAATCCAGTTAATTCAATCCAATTGTTTCCGATTCAAATCCGGGTTATAAAAAGCCTGTGTTGTTTCTCTGTTTCACTATTACTACATTACTCCTATTTTCATGTGTGTTGTGTTTTGTTGTACACACTACACACAGATACATAAACATAGAGAGTGAGAAAAGGGTCAAATAGTTTACTTGTTTTTCTTTCCCTCCATTCTTTTCAACTCTGCAACCTTCGGACATGGACGCAGGATACAATCCTCGTACGGTCGAAGAGGTCTTTAGGGATTTCAAAGGTCGCAGAGCTGCTCTGATTAAAGCTCTCACCACTGGTTCTTACTTCTTATCCTTTTCCATTCCAATTCTTTATTTTTTTCTTTGCTTTTAAAGGATAAAAAACTGAATAAAAATTGGCGTTTTTCACCCTCCTAATGTTGTTCTTTTCCACTTCTATGTGGGTATTCCAGATGTTGAAGAGTTCTACCAGCAGTGTGATCCCGGTAACGTTTTGTTCCGTAAAAAAACTGTTTTTTTTCTTTTCATTGTTTTTGTTTTGGTCGGCTTTTATGATGTTTCTTTTCCAGTCTGGACCATTGAATTGGGTTTATTTCTGAAGTGGGAGGGGAAGATTATTTTGAGTTTGGGTTTTGTTGGTTTCAATTTGGAGAGAAATTTGAATTTTGGTGCGTGCGAAACTATGTTTGGATTAGATTTTGGGAAGTACTTTTGCGAATTGGAATGCACAATTGCGAATTCCAGTGCAGCACATGACCGAAGGGGAAAATGTTGTTTTGAGAGTAAAATTATTTTTGGTTTGTCCCAGCTTCAATCCTAACAGCACTGGGGATGGGATTTTCGAACATAAATTTTGAAAATATGGGAAAGCGTGTATACCAATTTGCTTACTCTTGACAATTTTGTAATGGCTACTAGTTGAAGTTTTCATTTTTCTTATCTAATAAACACTGTGCTCTATTTTGTATGGAATGGGGTCATTAGAGGATTTCTATTTCTGTTTCTTTGTAGTTGTTATATAGCTATGCTGTAGCATGGACTGAAGTTTCCTTATGCTACCATAAATGGGAAGAATCTCAATTGCAAAATATTCAGTTGGTAGCTTTCAAATTTAGCGTGCATCATTATGTTTCATTGTACTTGGGCCCATAAAATTTGTTTGGCTGAGAAGGCTATACTTGCACCGATTAAAATATGGTGAAATGGATTCATTTTGCATGCTTCCTTTCATATGAATTATATTTGATGGGACACAGAATGAAGCTAAATTTTATTTTCATTTTAGATTTTTTCAGGACCATTTGTTCTAATCCTTACCCTTTTGGGAGGTATGAATATGACATGACTTGAAATGAGTACGTGTGTGCTTGTTATTGCTTGATATATTTTTTGACAATGATTTTGGGTTAAAGGGGTGTGCTGATAGACATTAGGTTGGTCTTTAATGGACTGCAGTCAAGGCACTGTGCAGATCTCTTGGTATATTTGGGGCTTGGAAGGGGAGGTAATTTAAAATAAAATGATGAGGAAGTGTAAGGGTTTTCTTTGGATGTTTACTACAAAATAATGAAAGATTCTAGACTTTTGGGTTATGTGAGACTGTCTTATTTCCCTCATAAGGAAAAATCTCAAATGTCAGACATCTGTTAAATTTAATTTTTCTGCCTATCCAATGTCATTAATGCCGGGTATGAATCTTTTCTTTTGGGGTATTTGATCTAATGTGTGATTGATATAAGCTGTTTCAACAGGCTACCATAATGCCATAACTCAGTTACTGATTATAGTGTTGTTCTTATTGCATTTAAAATTTCTTAGTATTTTTTGAAAATGAGACTTTAAATGTGAACTTATATGAGTTCTGTGGTACAGAGAAGGAAAATCTTTGCCTTTATGGATTTCCAAGTGAGCAGTGGGAAGTCAATCTGCCAGCTGAGGAGGTGCCTCCAGAGCTTCCAGAGCCAGCATTAGGTATTAACTTTGCCAGAGATGGGATGCAGGATAAGGACTGGCTGTCTTTGGTTGCTGTACACAGTGATGCTTGGTTACTTGCTGTGGCTTTTTATTTTGGTGCTAGGTTTGGGTTTGACAAGGCTGATAGGTACGTACTTTCCTTTCTCTTCTACATATAAAAAAATAAGGATCATCGGATGTTGTTTTCACATTATCCCGAATCTCTGATGGTTTTTCACTATCTGATTCTAACTAAAATCAGATGGAAGAATACCGGAGAGGGTATGAATATCATACTCCCTCACAACCGTGTGTTTCCATAAGAGACTTGGGAAGTTCAATTTTTTCTGTTACCCGTTCCAATAATTACTAGATTGTAACGTATGAATATGATAGTGTAAAAGTACTAGTTGTGAGGGGTAGAACATGAGTGTTTTAAGTCCCCATTCAGTCTGTTGAATTGTTTTCTGTTTCCGCATAATTTTGTTCCTTTTAGTAGAAAAAACATTTTCCCATGACCTAGGTACTCATCTAATGCCGTACAGTTCAAATTTTAACACGTATTAATTAGAGGATCTTTTTCTTTTAAGAAGAGCAAACTTTTCTATACCTGGCTTGAATTCATTCCTTAGCAGTTCTAATTAAAGATGTTGATGGGTTTTTCTATCTCCCCTAGTTTGTCAACTTTCAGTTTGCATTCTTTTGTGACTTGTTGATTGTTTTACCTATCTTAGTTGTGATTAATTGGAGAAGTTGGGATCTTTCAGTAATATTTATTTTTCATCTTCGTGCAGGAAGCGACTATTTAACATGATTAATGATCTTCCAACTATATTTGAGGTTGTTACTGGGATGGCCAAGAAACAAGGAAAGGAAAAGTCATCAGTTTCAAATCATAGCAGTAACAAGTCAAAATCAAACTCTAAGGTATGTGTTTGAAAATCTAGCTGCTTTTACATGCAGTAGCATGCAAAGTATCATATAAGCTTATAGAAATGAGGCTAATTCCTAAGTTTGTACGTGTCTGATACTGATTATTACTTAGAATTAGAAATACTCTTCTATCAAAATTTCTCTTGGAAAACTTGTGGTATGTTGTCTTTAAGATGTTATCATTAGAACTAGGAGTGAAAAAGTATTCTGGGAGCAGATATGTCTTCTACTATTTGTAATGTGATCTGGTTTCTGATTAGTATTTGACTATGTTCTTTCTCTCATCTCTTGAGTTGACAAATGCAGCGAGGTTCTGAATCAAAGAACACAAAAGCAATGCAATCAAAGGACGAGGATGATGAGGGTGTGGCTTTGGAAGCTGATGATGAAGAGGAGCATGAAGAGACTTTCTGTGGGGCATGTGGAGAGAGCTACACTTCTGATGAGTTCTGGATTTGCTGTGACATCTGTGAGAAATGGTTCCATGGCAAGTGCGTGAAGATTACACCTGCAAGAGCTGAGCACATCAAGCAGTACAAATGTCCATCCTGCAGCAACAAGAGAGCTAGACCTTGACCATGTGGCTAGGATGGTTGTGACTATAATCTTGGCAATTTTATAACTACTAATTTGTTTAGTAGGTCAAGTTTATTAGTCTTGCTGTGAATTTCAGGTATATTATTCCAGATAAAACATTAGGTTTATGAGCTGCTGTTGATTTACCTACCATTAGGATAGTTATTTCATAAGCAGACTTTATGTTTTTGTTAAGTACTTTCTTAAATTTAATGTAGTTGTAACTGTGTTGTGTCCATAGCTTGCTCAAGTTTATACTCATATTCCATGTCATGGGAATCTCTTTTCATTTTTTTCACTGAACTTTTTTCAAATTCAAGTTCATTTTCTAAACGTGGGTGAAACATTGAATCTGTAAACCTCCCATTCTAAAATTTGGAACATTTGAAGCAAGTTTTTATAAATATAATGTTTGGATTAGTTTGCTTATAGCCAAAACAATTTGTAGCAATTAGGAGAATCTCGGAGAAGTTTTCTTTGAAGATCGAGCAAATAATATGTACATATTTTAATAATTAAAATGAATTGTGTTTCAATTTTGAATGTGTAGCATAACAAAATACCCATTATATTTATAAAACATTGGATTTGCCCAACTTTGGTTTTTTAAATTAAATACTTATTTATCTTCTAATAAAACCTTTATATTTTTTTATCACGTCTTCATGGATGCTCACATTAAAATAAAACTTATTCATTTCAATATTATAGATTTGACTCCTCACTTATGAACGTAAAATTTTATCTAAGGTGTTTGACTTCATGTTATGCTGGTATTATTAAAACCTTTTGTGAGGTGGGCACATAACCCTCAGACTAATTATGCCATCATTGGCTAATGCATCGCTTTAGCAATTTTTAACCTAAATTGTTCAACATTATTATGAACGATGTTTGTTCCTCATCATTGTAAAGAACATTGCCATTTTCTTTGGTGGAAAAAAAGAAACGTTGGTACTTGGCAAACCTAAATGAAACCTATATTAAGCTCTTCTTTACAAGATCATGAAAATGTCTTGTTAAAGCCTTTCATTATTACATTATGAAAGTAGGGTGTTTGCCTCAGCCTCTTCTAAAACTCATGGTAAAGTTTGAGATTTTTGTTGCAGTACTTCTGGCTACTTGATGATCTCCATGTACAGTGAGCACTTTGTTTCATGGGTAGTTTCAAAATTGAATCTTTAGTGTTTGTTTGGATTAGAGGGTGAATTTGAGAAAGTGAAGATGAGTGAATTTGAGAGGAAAGAGATGTGAAAGTAAAGTTATTTAGATTAAAGGAAAGATGGTGAGAAATAATGAGAAAATTTATTAAAGATGGTTAATGATTTGATGAGTTAATAAATAATTTATTTTTTAATATAATTAATTAATTAAATATATTCTTAAAATTAATTTCTATAAATATAAAGTATTTATTATATTATAATAAAGAATAAATATTTTATTCAATTTTAATTAATTATATTTATATATTTAATTAATTATGAGATAGTGATATAAATTATTATAAAAATAAAATAAATAAAAAAACAACTTTCTCTTCTTTTCTTCGCATGAATGAGCAGAAAGATAGAAGTTAGACTTTTTTTTTCTTTTTCTTTTCTCAATTTGATGCATTGATTTTCGCACTATCAACTCAAATCAGTGTTTGGTAACTTTCCGTCGTGCGAATCAAACACACCCTAGTAATTTTGTTTTGATGGTAAGATACGAAGAAGAATGGTGAATTTCTAAAGGTTTGACATTGATTGTCTTGTTTGACGTTTCATTCTCAGGGGTTGACTTGACACTTTTAGGAAAGATCCTATCTTTGGGGAACAAAGTGAGCTTGCCATCATGGGGACCAAGTTGTCCTTCAAAATTTTCATAATTATGTTTATAGTTAATCTTTTTTTGTCTTTATTAAAGTAGAAGAGATACATTGGTCACAGTTTCTCCTAAAATTATTGTATTTTTTCAGTGAGAGGCTCAACTTGCAAACCATTGGAGTATTGTTCTTCTTGTGTGTTTTAAGTTGATTGAAAGCTCGTTATTTAGTATTTGAATTCCGGGTTCAAATTGGCTTTAAGGTCAACGTTTCTATGATATATATGGGTTTGACACCCTTTGTGCTTTTTAATATATTATATCCCTTACTGAAATAAAATAAACTTTTTTTACATTGATTAAATATTTATAGGGATAGGCAAAAATTATATTTAACCAAAAAATTTGTTTAAATTAACTGAAAATTAGTTTAAATGAACTTAATTGATTTTTTTTCTATCAAATTGTACTTCATAAAAATGTATTGAAATTTTTTTCTACTTCAAAACACAACTCGGTAGATCTTTTTTACTGAAATTTGGCCAAATTTGGTCGCGGTTAAGTCGACCATGATTAAAAATCGATCAAATTTGGTTGGCACAATTACGACGGAAACTCAATTGAGTAAGTAATGACCGAAATTTTGCCTAGTTGATCCTGCTAAAAATTGGCTGAATTCGACAGAGATATCCACTGTCAAAACTTAATCGAATCGGTCTATACCAAAGTTTGGCTGAGTGGGCCTCGACCGAAAATTGGCCGAATTTCAATTGAATCAGCCACGGTCAAAACTCAGTCGTGTTTACTCTGACCGAAAGGGTAGGCAAAATTAATTGAATTGTTAAAATTGCACTAAACAAAAAAATAGTTTGTTTGAATTGAACTGAAAATTAGTTGAGACTAACTCAACTAACCTACTTTTTGTTCAAACAAATTGAACTGAATTGAATTATTATTCAAAAACCTTGAAAAAAAATTAACTAAGTAAATAGGAAAAAATTGTCTTTACTTGATCAAAACAGATTAGCTGCAAAATTCGATCGAAATTCAGCCGGAACAGGCACATCAAAATTCGATTGAATCAGTCGCGACCTAAAGTCGATTGAGTTAGGCTGGGAAGCCACATACGAAACTCAATCAAGTTGGTCTTGATCGAAATTCAATCAAGTTGTCTCCAGTCAAAAATCGGACAAATTTAGTTGGAATGATGACGTTAAAAACTCGATCGAGTCAATTTTCACTAAAAATCGACCAAATTTTGATGAATTGACCCTGGCCAAAAATTGATCATTTTCAGTCGGGACGATCACGATCGAAACTTATTTAAGTTAGTCCCTATCAAAATTGACCAAATTCGACCAAGTCAACCTTGGTTGAAAATTATCAAAATTTGGTCGAGACGACCATGGATGGTTGAGACGATACCGACTAAAAATCGATCAAATTCGGTTAAATCAATCTTAGACGAAAATTGGTAAAATTTGTCCTACTTGAAATGATTTTAACTCGATTAAGTCAATCCCAACTGAAATTCAATTGGATCAACTCTTACCGAAATTTGACTCAATTCGACGAGTCAACTCCGATCAAAAATCGATCGAATTCGATTAAATGGATCCTAATCAAAATTTAAATGACTTGGCAGTAGCCAATCTGAACCAAACTTTATTGATTGTTAAAGTAAAATGTATAAAAAAATCAGTTTGAAGTTAACGAACAGTGAACTGAAGTCTAACTTTAAAAATTAAGTTTTCTAAAACTAAACTACAAAATTATACAATTCAGTTTTTATTGTAAAAAATTTAATTTTTTTGTTCAATATAATACAATTAATTGATAATTTAATACAATTAAGTTAAAATATCATATTTATAAGTTTGATTGTACATGTTAAAAAATATCCTTGGAGAAATCCAACTAACAAGACATGAGCCATTCTTATTGAACGGTCGGTCGGAGAGTGCATTTATGAACTACAGTAATCTTGATAAATTGATTGATATGTTTTATTTACCTTCCTTTATATGAATATAATTTTGGTGTAAATATGTTAAATTGAATATCTTCTAAGAGACAATTTTTTTACACATTTGATGGATTTTTCCGTACTTAAATGACTTTTTATATTTTCTTTCACTAAGATTACTTTCATAATTTTAATACATCTTAAAAAACTAATTTCTCTTAACATTTTATTTTATATACTTGAAAATTAAATTTCTAATTATATTCTTGAAAATTTAAATTATATAGTAATAACAAAACTACATTTATAGATACGTTTATGTGATTTTTTTATATATTTATTTTTTTACTAATAGTAAAAAATGTTTTTTTATGATAATTTATTATGATACGTGAAATTCACCTATCAATAAGTTGAACGGTGAGAAGAAACATGTCATAATAAGTTGAATGATGATATTTTTGTAATAAAAATAACACTTGTTATTGATTGGTAAACCAGGACATTATTGATATAGAGAACCCTTCAATCTCAGTAATTCAAAATTGTCAAGATGATTTTTAACTTGATTTAATGATAATTGAATAATTATTTTTTATTATGTTAAATAATGTTCCTATGATAAATAATTTGTGAAACTATGATTAATTGTATGTGTAATCAATTTGTTGATATATACTTAGGAGTAAAACTTAAAAAAATTAGTGTCTTACTCTTTGTTTTAATAGATTGAAAGAATCATCTAATTCGATTAAAAATTGTAAATTTTAATTAATTAAATAAATATTTTAATCAGTTAAAATTGTTTGATGTACTAGGAAGCTTGACTTTTTGTTTTAATTGATTAAAGAAATAATTTATTCAATTAAAGCTCACAGTTATGTGTTTTTTTTTTATATATGTGAATAATTCCTTTTGGAGACACGAAATCTAAGAATATTTTATTATCTTTAAGATGTTATTCTTGAATAAACAAGCCATTTGAAACAATTCAAACTTTCAAGACTGAGAAAGTGAGAGAAAAGATAAAGGAAAATCTAAATTTTGAGTTTTTTTATAATATCAACATTAAAAGCGTACTGTCTATTTTTATAATCTTTATTTATTTAAAAGTCAATTAACTTTTGAATTGACTATTAATGATCCATAGATTAAATTTAACAAAAAAATATTAAAGGATAAAGTTGAAATATATTTTTTTTACTGTAAATTAATTTAAAAATAAATCAAATTGATAAAATATTTCAATAACTCTTTAAAGACACAATTTTTTATTTTGCAGTGGAAACATTTTGTAGTATTATGAATTATATTTTAAATAATATTTCTTAAAAAATATTTTTAAAATTTTAGAAATTATAAAAGGATAAAATTAAAAATGAAAAAAAAATAGTATAAAAATATATTTATATTTTTAAGACAAATCAATTTATAAATAAAACAAATAGATAAAACATAAAAATAACTTTTATACACATGTGATAATAAATCAGATATCATTTTAAAAAATTAATAACATTGAATAAGTAAAAGAAATAATTTTTTAAACACTTGTTCACAAATAAACACAGATAACAAAATAATACATAAAAAGTTAACTTATAAAATATATCAATTTCACGTATAAAAAGATTGATAGAGGTGGACATGTGTGAATATTGGCTCATCTCATCCAACTTGGATTACATAATTGGTTTAAGAAAAGAAAATTAAAAACAAAGAAGGTGGATAGTAAAAATGAGTAAAAAGTGATACCCGTCTATCTATCTTTGAAGATATTTATAATAATATTAAAAAGTACAAATAAAACACATAAAATAAAACAAGTATTTAAAAAACAAGAAGAAAGGACATCAATAAAATTAAGTTTAATGGAAGGAAATTAAGCATTTTCTTAATTATAAAACTGATTACAAAATAAATAAAAATTATTTACAATAAAATTATAAATATTATTTGTATTTAATTTTATAATTATAATAATAATAATTATTAGTATTATTATTATTATAATAATCATGTTACTATTATTATTATCATAAAAATAAAAATAAAAATAAAGACACATACTTGGTGCTTTCACTAATTTATATTTAATGTCAATAAACAGAAAAGATACATGTGAAAAAAGAGAGGAAGAAATATGATACGAATTAATATTTTTGTCCTTTAATTATTTATAATTTTTTTATCTTTTAATCACTGTATCATATATCTTTTTCTTATGCGATATTACATTTGTTCTTTCATATTTTACAAAGTGCTTTATGTAAGACCCTGAAAAATTAAAGGAAAATGTGAATCTCGGGTCATTAGTAGAGTAAGAAACCAAAAAATGTATCAAGTTGTAACAAAAGTTAAAGTTATATGCAAAAT
This sequence comes from Vigna angularis, assembly GCF_016808095.1. Classification (NCBI taxonomy): domain Eukaryota; kingdom Viridiplantae; phylum Streptophyta; class Magnoliopsida; order Fabales; family Fabaceae; genus Vigna; species Vigna angularis. Next base: position 13,070,837 of record NC_068976.1, on the reverse strand, counting down.
ACAATGCTGTCAACTTTGACATGGTTTGGTATTTTAATTATAATTAATTGTACAAATTAGATATTAAGTTGATTCTTTTTCCATTAGAAAGTAGACTCGAATAGCTTCGATTCGAGTACTTATACGCGTAATTCCGACATCGGGAAGGGGTTCAACCGGACTGGCAAAGTTGTCAAAATCAGACTCACTCGCTGTACGCGTTTTGAACGCGTTTTGGACGCGTTTTGAACGCGTTTTGACTCAGTAAACGCGTTTTACTATTTAAACACGTTTTTCTGGTTATTTAAGAGGGTTTTGGGGCTGAGAGAATTCCTAAGTTGAATCTGAGAACTGTTACCTAAAAGCATTGGACCAGAGAAGTTTTAGAGCTAAGTTTGGAGCCACGAGAAGGAATTCTAAGGCAGAGGAACGTCGGGGAACCGTTTGAAAGCAAGCTTAGGAGAAAACCGTAAGGGGAGTTAACCTTGAGTCTTTTTGTTTCTGTATGATCTAAATTTGGTATATGTTTAGGATTTTGATTCTCTTTATGATTTTAGAATGAAATTCTGCTTCTGTTGTATCTTTTGAATTGATGTACGGTTGGGAATTGGGATATGCTTCTGTTTTGATAATTTTGAAGAGATCTTGTTCGTATTAAGTATTTTGAATCGGTGGAAGTTTTTTTTTTGGTATACGTACAGTTCGAAGATTTTGGATCTGTTTATGGATTTAAAAGGAGACTAGGTTTTTGATCGGAAATTTTGGATTGTACTAATTATCCGCTGCCTTTTTAATTATATGTTTAGTTTAGATGTTTATAAGATTTGGATAAATATGGGTTGTTGATGGGAGATAAGTTTTTGGATGTCTAGAAAATCTGTATGATGGAAGGAATAGTCGTTATAGTCCGGGAAGTGAATTTTCGTAATTTTGGAATAGTAAATTCGCTTGAGTGAATGAGTTAACTCGCTGAAGCGAGTTATGCGTAACAAATTTAGTATTTTGATATTTTTGACGTTTTGGGAGTTTTGGATGTCCGTTTTAGACGTTCTTTAGGTCGATATGGGGGGTTTTTGACCCTTCCAGAGCCATTGGTGAGGGTATCCAAGCTGTTTGAACTACTTAATGGTTCAAATTAATAGACCATAAAGAGTTATGTGTTAATAAGTGATGTTTCTGTGAGGTTGTGAAATGTCTGAGTATGTGAGAATTATTTTCTTGAGATATGACTAAAGATGATAATATGTTGACATGTGTATTTATGAATGGAAATTGTATAATAGAGTTCCAAGGAGGAACTCCTTATTGATTTTGTGTCAAGTACTGTACATATGAATATAGGAACTCCGACTTAGGGGTTCATTCTTATGCTCTCAATAGTCTCGATCTCACTTAGAGAGAAAGCTATGTGGTGGAGAGTGGAAAATCCTTACCGAAGATCCACAGTGTGAGTGGACAGAGTAGGAAGGATGTAGCTTCAGTGGTGATATTCATATCCGAAGATCCAGTTTGGAGGACAGAGTAGGATAGAATAATTGAGCTAGCGAATAAGTACATCCATGTCCGAAGATCCAGTTTGGGGACAGAGTAGGATAGGATGTAGTTGAGTAAAAGTACCACTGCAAGTGTAGAACTAGCTAAGAGTTCAATATTCATACGATTGTCCGAATGAATGGAGTTTACGAATGATAATGGTATGTTTATTATATTATTGAGTAATTTAACTTATAAGATGGAAGTTTGGTTATTAATTTAATTTACCATGATGTTTTGTATTGCATTAGCTCACCCTTGCTTTGTCTGTTGTTTGGTTGTTATTTTGTGTTATGTATTTTGATTGGCGATGATCATCCGGTGGATGGGAGCAGAAGTCGGTGATATGCCGGTGGAGCAAGCCTTAGATGGAGGATCGACTGAAGAATAGTTTTAATAATGAAACCTATGTTTTTATTTCTGTTTTAAGGTGTGGAGTGTAATTAGTTTGAATTAACAGTGAGGGTTTGTATAATAATGAGGAAAAACTCTTATTCCTCCTTCTATCAACTGTTCTATTGTATCAATGATGTAAGAACTCTATTATAGTTTGATGCTATAATTATGGGGATGTTACACTTTCTTGACTTCTTTTCCTTTTCCTTTCACTCCCATCCTTTCGTTTTCAATCAAACACAAACAAAGAAGTTAAATAAAATGAGAATAGGTGAGATAAAAACAAATCAAATTCCTCAGCTATTAATTCACATTTTTAAATTTTTTTTATCTGATCTAAATAATAAAACTAAATAGCTCAAGCATAAAACAGAGAAATATGTAATTTCATATCATATAAAATTCTAAAAATCTAATTAAAATAAAAAAATGAAATTATATTTTCAATTCCATCTTTGGAATAATACTCTAGAAATAATAAGATTAAATGATGATCACACATCAACAATGCCAAGTGGATTTGAATTTTTGAGGACTGAAAAGGCTTTGAGATCCTATATATGTCTTATGTCCTTTGAAAACCCTAAAAGCCATGTCCCCTAACCCTTCCCAACATCTTCAAGAGGTGAGTAAATTCTATTACGACTTCTTCATCACAATAACTTTAATCATTAGAATAATAAATCAATTCTTCATCTAATAAACTTGATTAATTAAGTTTATTGTTAACAAAATTCGCACCATTATAAGCTAGGTTTAGAAGTGTCGTTTTAAAGGAAAAGAAAAGAAGGCTGTTTTAACATTTTAGAATGAAATAATATATTTTATATCATAAATCAGAACACAATTTCAAATTTTGAGTAGTAAAACGATAGCTATTTTTTTTGGTTTCTTAATTATAATTTTTAATATTTTTTCTTTTTCCTTAATGTATATTATTCTTATAACTAGTAAAAATAATTTGAAATAGGATATACATACAAAATCATGTTTAACTCTTTATTACGTCATTTATTATATTTCAAGATTTCACTGTTGATTGTAAAATTTATTGTACATGTATCATTTCTCAGTAAATTTATCATTTTCGAAAAGAGAAGATCATAAAAATATATATGAAACAGAGTTTTTTTATAACGTATTAATTACTTAATAAAAGTTAATGACTCAAAATATCTAACAAAGTGTGCACTAAGAAAATTTTGACTATTAATAAAAACAGAATTATTTTAAATTTGACTTCAAAGTATAATACCCAAAAAATTATAGTTTTAAATTAAACAAAACATTGTTTTTATAAAATAATTAAGTATGGTACTAAAACATGATCATAGTTTATTACAAAATATTAACATAAACTACCTATCAATTAAATATATCACCTCAGTGTCCTTTCAATATATGAGCAACACTTCAAGGAAGGAGAGATGATTTATGTATTTTTTACTTAAATAATAACTAGTGTAGTGAAGACTTTCTATGTCAATTAAAAAATATTTTCTATATCAATTTTTGAATCAATATATATACATCTGGTATAGAAAGTTTCCATTTTGTATATTGGTTATTGTCATACCGATATAGAAAGTTTCATTTTCTATGACTTTTCTTGCTCCTAAAACATTAAAGCTCAAGACCATGCAGAGCTTTTCATGCTAACCATCGTTACCATTCACTTCCTACTTTGTTTCCTTGGCTTCTTCGTTCTCATTTGTGAGGTTTGCGTTCTCACCGCCCCTTTCTTTGCCAACGTCACTCACGTTGCATACTTCTTTGCCAAAGAGGTATGAGACTTTGACGTCGGTATAACAAACACAATAAATACGTTATTACACTTGCATTGATCTTAATAGGAATGAAAATAGGAGTCTTGCACTACTTTAGTAGAACTATTTCAATTGGGTTACATATCAAAATACAGTGATAAACTATATATACTTGAGTGGATTCTCTAATGCAAATTGGGCAAGTTGCATGGACGTCGTTCAATTGTAGGCTACTGTGTGTACTTTTGTGATAGTCTAATTTCCTAGTCTTTTAAGAAGCAACATGTTGTACCCAAGTCAAGTATTAAATATGAATATAGATCTTTAGTTAATCTTATAGTGCAAATGTGTTGGAACACTTCTCTTCTCAAATAACTTTCTTTTCCTTTGCTTTCAAGATTGTGGATAAACAACTTAAGTGCAACTACTCTTGCTTCCAATCCTGTTCATCATGCTCGCTCATATTAGCATATTGAAATTGATGTTCACTTCTTAGAGACATGGTGTTAAGGAAAAACCTCAAAATTTGTTATGTTCCTTAACATTACAAATTGTCTAACAAAGATGTTTACGAATTCTCATTTTCAATTCTTATGTAACAAACTTGGTGTAGTAGAAACACCCCTTTGTTTGAGGAGGACAATTTAAACCATTAAATAGTTATAGTACAAATTTGTGCAAATTTGTTCAAGATATTTTCTCTAGTATTTGTTAATAGTTCCTACTTTGTAGCCTTTAATTATTCATGTAGTGCCTTTATTTTCGAATGAGCATTTTGTATCAATTTATATTTAAACTGATTGAAAATATCATAACAGTTTTTGTGTTGCATTACAAACATTCCCTATTGTTTCAATTGTTCTTCTCCCACTTTTAGATGCCAAGAAGATCTAAGGCATTAGCTAGTTATAAAGTCTTAATCTTAATGCAAGTGATTCCTTCAATTAGTCATTGAGGAATCATACTGGAGTTTAATGCTCTTAGGCTCTAGGTGTTAGGATGGACCTAAAGTTATATTTAAAGAGGATCCCCAAGACATTGAATAATTTGTATATGTGAATAGACAAGATCGGTAGTGGTGTAGAAAAAAGGGATTAGATGAATTCCAATCATAACATCTACTGCACTCAATCTCTATAATATATACTACTATCAATATTTTCATCAAAAAACCAAAAAACTAACCAACTTGGTTTACTTGCCAATAGGTCACACAGTTGAATAAATATTTTAAATCTTGATATGGTGTGATGTTGAGGCTTAAGCCCTATGGATACAAAATTTCAACTTAAGTTTTCCCCATCATGCAATGAGGGTGTAGTGCAAAGGTGGAGAGCAAATAAAGAAAGGTGAAATGAAGTGTGAAAAGGAAAGGGAAGAAGTAGATTAAAGATATTATATTGGTTATAACAACATATTGACATTGAAAGTCTTCTACTTTATTACAAAATTGTCATCCTTCTAGTTTCTTTGTAAGTTTTAAGTAAAACTGACATAGAAAATCTTTCTTTATTACAAAATTGTCACCATTTCGTTGGTTTTAGGTATAACAAATATAAAAAATCTTTTACTTTACGAAATTATCATCACCACCCACTTTTTATGTCGATTATAGTGATAACCAACATAAAAAGTCTTATCATATTTATAATTCTATTACCACATATCAACATAATAAGTTGTCATAAAAAAATTAATATTGCATTAATGGATAAATCAATATTTAAGCATTCTGTCTTTTAATAGAGAAAAATCAATAATAAGTTGTCTTTTAACAGAGAAAAATCAATAATAACTTTTTATCGTTGAAGTATCAACTCAAGTTAGTAAAATAAAAAACTAAATTTCATTATTATTATACTGTAATATACTATTAAATGTATGAACAATAAAAGTTTACAAGAAGAAAGAATTAATTAGTGTTTATCTCACTTTATTCTCAAACTAAAACTTAATTGAAAACTTTAGCACTTAAAAGACCATACAAATGTTTGAAATATATTGATTTGTAAATATATCCATTATGAATTTTAATTATATAAAAGTAAATATTTATAAAAAAAATAAAACATAATATTTGTAAAGATAAACATAAAATTAGGTCATTAATTATATGTTTGCTAATAATTTAATTTACTTTATTTTAAAAATTGCCAAATTAGATAATAGGCCATAAATTATTGAATAAAAATAAATGTTAACAAAGTTTAATCATCAACATAATCAACATAATCTTTTACTTTATTACATAATTATTACTATTACATAATTGTTAATTTTTATGTTGATTTTAAGTGTAACCAATATAAGAAGTTTTTTATTTTATTACGAATTGTTATCATATTTATTTTCTATACTAATTATATATTGGTTCTAATAATATTATCATATTTATAATTTTATTGCTACGTTATTTATTGCAATATACAGATTATTACTCATATAATAAGTTGAGATAAAAAACTAATTTTACACTAATGATAATCAACATTTAAACATTCCATCTTTTAATTGAAAAAATCAACAATAGCTTTTTATCATTTAAGTGTCTTACTAGCACTTGAATGGCCTAAGTTAGAAAAAATAAAGAACAAAATTTCATAATCTGCTAATATATTGTCCCTTAATCAATAAAAGGTTTGAATAATAAAAATTGATGAGATGAAAGAATTGATTTAGTATTTATCTCACTTAACTCTCAAAGTATAATTTAATTGAAAACTTTAGCACTTTAAAAGACAATGTAGATGTTTGAAATATATTGCTTTGTAACTGCAATAATTTCATTATAAAATTTAGTTACTATATACTTTATAAATTCAATAATTTTATTCATTATAAATTTTAATTTTGTATAAAAACATATATTTATATAACAGAAAATAAAACATAATATTTGTAAAGATAAACATAAAATTAGGTCATTAATTATATGTTTGCTGATCATTTAATTTACTTTGTTTTAAAAATTACCAAATTAGATAATAGGCCATAAGTTATTGAATAAAAATAAATGTTAACAAAACTTAATCATTTACATAATCAATAAATCCATTCCACCATAATATCAAGAAATAAAAATTTAGCTTTTTTCCTTTTTCTTTCAAAATATCCAACACCTAAACATACAAAATTGTTTCTTTTATTTAACTAACCAAAGAAACAACCTATCACTTCTTTTGTGGGATTTTATGATTTGTATTTGGGATGTAGAAAGCGACTACGGAAGAATCCTGGAAATTAGAATTGAAAGAGTGGATGTTTTCACCATTCTAACAATGGTAAAATATATATAGTATATAATATTATATACATAGTAGGTGAGCACTAATTTGTCTCTAAGTAAAATATTATATAATATTAAAGATAAAGTTATATCTTTATTGAAAAAAATGAAAGATGACAAATTGATTACTTTAGTTTTCCACATAATTTAAAAAAAAAAAAGTTAACGCGAGGGTCATTTTCATTTAATGATGATTTTGTTTCTTTCCAAAATTAATATAAATCCAGATCTATTAAAGATGAAAAATATTATTATAAAAAGTTTTTTCTATATATAAATATATACATATGCACTTATATATCTATATCTATATCTTATTTTAATAATTTAAAAAAATAACTCATATTTAATTATTAAATTAAAAATGAATATCAATAGTTAAGTTACGCCATTGAACTGATCTTTATTTATACATGAGAGATTAAACTTTCACTGGTAAGACATTTATCAATTATTAGTATACAAATACGTTTTAACTTAATTATTATTCGTTTATAAAAAAATTCCGATTAATGAAAACTATTTGGCATTTCGTTCAAATAGATGTAAATTAGTGTATATTTTTTTAAACATACTAATAAGCAAAAAGCCTGTTACTTTATACTGTTGTTTGATTTTGTAAAAATAATATAGTGCAAATTTATAATTCAATATTGGACTAACGAAATTAATTTTTTATATGCAACTATTATCCTATAATAATTGACAATGATATTAAATTTTAAATATATTTTCATATACACATTCTTTACCCCTTTTAACCGTTTTTTTTTTTTATAATCCACATGAAACTATTCTAATAACTAGTGATGAGGAAAAATTAAAAAGTGATTTTATAAATTATTGTATTAATTAATAAAAAGCCCATTATTTCATAATTACTTTTTATGTATATATTTTATTACAATTTTAATGTTTGATGATTATCTTTTATCGTGATAATAGTTATACCAATTTTATTAATTATGTTTATTATTTGTTATCATCATAAAAAAATAAACATGCATATATATGTTGTTACACGTGTTTCCGTCGATAATAGTAATAATAATTGGTTGATGATTCCTACAAAAAGATATAAAAAACAACTATATATAATTTGTTAAGAAAATACATTTTTTAAAGTAGTATTTGGATTTCAAATTTCTTAATAAATAATCATTGAGAGCATTTTTTTTATGGAAAATCATATATTTTTTAGTTCTAGAATGAATACAGTGCTAATCTATCAGCATTCTTAGCCGACACACGTTTCAAGAACTCATATGTAGTAATCATGGCGGCGGCAGACATGGACATGGACACACACCTTGGTCCCAACCCTCGATAACAAGCCAAAAGCCCTCCTTCCCTCACCAAATCTCTTACCACCTCAACGACCCTCACTTCATCTGCCTCCAACACCTGTAACCTCGTCTTTATCGTATCCAGTGGCATCGTCACTAATGCACAAACCCCACTTGCCATAACTGCACTTAACCCTTGCACTCCCATCACCATCCTCGAATCGCGTCCCAAGCTCAATCCCTCGTTCTTCGAACCCATCGTGCCCCAGATAAGCTTCTGCACCATCGAATACGAAGCCCACCAGACCGCGTTGGAGGGAGCGTACGTCACAATGGAAACCCCGAATCCCCTGTAGAACCCTCTTGGACCGTCCACACCCATAATTTTTCTGAATGCGTCAAAACCATTTCTGTAGCACACTGCAGAAGGAAAGATCAAGAATTAGTAGTAGTGTTCAATGCCCATTTGTTCACAGGTTAGTACTCTCTGGGACCTGGTATAAATCAGAGAATTCATTTATGTTAACTAATCAAGCATTAATCATATTATATTCATTTTTCTAAATTACTATTCTTAATATTTTTCTTAGCTTGTGGAGAAGAAAGAGTTTATATAATTTTTTTTTATAATAAGCACTTGCAGTATTAAAGGTTGGAGTAAAAATTAGTTTTTATTTCAAGCAAGCTATCTGATTTAGTTCTTATAAATAAAAAAGTTAACTTTTTTTTTAAAGAAATGGTCAATGAAATCAAATCAAATTTGAAAAAAATGGACCATAAACACAGCATAAAAACAATTAGAATTAATGAGATGATGGATTAAATTTAAATTACTCATTTTCACCTCCTTGTACCATGAGTCTCTGGCTAACCACATCGACTGGGGTCCACACCAACTGTGCTGCCATGGCAGAAGCTACTCCTCCTGCGGCATTAGCGATTGCAGTGGCAGAGGCATCGGAGAACCCCCATCGAAGGGTGGCGGAGGCGACTTTACTCTTGGTGACTTCGAGCGCCGACATGTAAAGCGCACGTGCGGGGATTGTTCCCATCAAGGAGGTGCCGAAGCCTCGGTAGAAACCTCGGAGGCCCTCGTAACGCATGATGGAGCGCGACATGTGGCGGCACGAGATTTCGGCGGCGGACATTTGCTGACGTGTCTTCAAAACGACGGCGGGGTAGAGGGCGGCGGAGACGGCGGAGAAGAGGGCTGTTCCTATGCAGAAGAACTTGGACTTGTCGAGCATGTGCCAGTCTATTTCTTGGGGCGGGTGGGGTTGCGATTCCTCGTACGTTGTTGGACTCGAACTCATGTTGTTCAAGGTTTCAACACCGAAGGGTTGGAGAGTCGGGGAAATTAAGGTTGATATAATGGGACCCGAGAAGAACGAGATTGAGTTGGAAGATTTGAAGAAAGAACGGAAGGTACTGGGTCGTGTAGTATTTAACTAGGAGAGAAGAATGATAATAGAGAAAGGAAAGAAGCGCGTGAACAGGAAAACGATGTCGACACTAGAATTTTTTTTTGGAAGTTGATGTATAAGTCACTAGATATTATATACCATACATTTTTTTAACATTATGTATTGTCATCATTCATCATACAGGGGCATGTGATCTCTGTATGTGATTAGGTAAACGGAATACACATAAAATTGGGTATTCTTTTTTATCATAAAATCTTGGTCTTAATATGAGCTTTAAGAAACCAGTCACTTAAGTTTAATCTCTGCAAACTATAATTAATTGAAAAGACTATATTTACCAAGCGAATCTTAATTTGTTAAGTGAACGGGTTGGTAAATATAATGTGTCATCTTGAAAAATTTGTCTAATGAAGTTTAATCCAATTAGTAAAAGTGTTGCAAACCATTTTTCATATAAATAATTAGAGGATATAAATAGATTTTAGGTAACCCTAGAAGACTTTTTTTTTATTATCAAATACTTATTAGAAATAAACTATTAATCTCTTATTGTTTTGATTAATCCACTGTAATAATAGAGAATATAGCGTTTACGTGGGTATGTTGGATCAAAAAATTTGAAGAGAAATGTGATGATATATTTGCGGGATTGAGAGAAGAGTTGTCTTCACTCGAGTGCGGGAAATAGGAGTTCGGTTTCTCTGTTGTATAAAACATACGGAGTCTATGTTGTGTTAGTAAAACGGTATCGTTTCATTTTTATAATTCAAAAAAATTATATATTATATTAAAAATGATAATTTTTTAGTTTAGGATTTATTATTGTTTATATTAATAGGGTTGAGGATATGACTCCTTGCTTGATTGTCTGATTATCTTAAGTATTGTTTTCCAAATAGTTCTTTGTTGTTCCAGAGTTGTTTGACTATAACAAGAATCATCTATAAAAAGCACTCTCACATTCATGTCAGTTATTTTCACAATAAGTCTAATAAAAAATAGGTTATGAAAAAGTGTTATTTACCTCAATGTCAAACCTATATTTATAACCATCGTAACGATCTTCTAATTAAATTAGACCCATTAAATGTCAATCAACAGTTGTTATTGTTCTCATTAATCGTCAATCAATGACTTTTATCGTTCCAATTAATTATCCTTTAATTACCTTAATTACTGCCCTTGCCAATCGGACATTGGGTTAGTGGCGCCCGTCCCGGTCCATTGATCGAATGGGCGCTCATACCATAAACTGAATTATGATAGTTCTACTGACCACCCCATTATCCTCTCCGTCAGGTCTTGTTTTGTCAAAAAATTTGCTATGAGATTATCGGTTCTGACGACTACTTGGTGGTCTTGGAAATAAGGCTTTAAGTGGCGAGCGACTGTGAGTAGAGTCAGAGCGATCTTCTTTATCCCCTGGTATCTCGCCTCAGTGTTATGGAGAACTTTACTGATGAAATACACCAGCTTAAACTCTGGAACTTCTTGAACCAAAGCAGCACTGATCATTTGCTTCTGAAACAGCCAAGTACTGCAACTTATAACCCGATGTTGATCGACCCATAATAGGACACCTAGCTAGGATCTCTTTGACCTCTGTAAATGATGCCCCACATTGTTCATCCCACTTGGTTAGGGTATTTTTCTTCATAACCTTCAATATTGGTCTAACCCGTTCTACTAACCTAGGGATGAAACGAGATAAAGAGGTCAGACGCCCAACCAACCGTTGCACTTTTTCAGATTTTGAAGGCTTCTTATCTCCATCACTGCTCGGCATTTATTTGGGTTGGCTTCGATACCTCAAGATGTCAGCATGAAACCTAAGTATTTTCCCGCAGCTACCCCGAAAAGTACATTTGGTTGGGTTCAATCGTACCCCGTACTTGCGCACCTGGCCAAACACCTCTATCAGATTCTTGACATGATCTTCCACCGAACGGCTTCGAACAACCATATTATTATCAACATAAATATCCATGCACTTTCCTATATGATGACGGAACACCTTATCCATCAAACGCTGATATGTGTCCCCTGCATTCTTGAGCCCAAACGACATAACTTCGTAGCAATAGTTAGACCGCTCAATGATTTAGGCTGTTTTCTTGCTATTCGGATGAAACATAGGAATTTGGGTTAGCTAGAATAGGTGTATAGGAAAGTAAGTACCTGGTAATCAAAGACTACATCTACTAAGTCATCATTACATTGAAGAGGGTAGGCATTCTTAGTACATGTCTTGATGAGGTTAGTGAAATATGTACACATTCTCCACTGTCTGTTCGCCTTCTTGACCATCACTATGTTGGCCAACCAAGTGGTGTACATGACTTCGCGAATAAAGCCAACCTCCAGGATCTTCTTAACCTTTGTGTCCACCGTTCATTTTTTTTCTTCACCCAACCTCCTCTTCTTCTGTGCTACCAGACGTGCTTCCTTAAACAAAGCCAGTTTATAGACATTATGCTTGCATGTATGCCAAGCATGTCCGCTGTTGTCCATGTGAAGAGGTCTTTGTTTCACTTTAGTTCCTTACAAGTTTGCCTGGGTCATCGTAAGGCCACTCCCAATAGACGTCACTTGTTCCTTCGTCTGCCCTAGACCAAACGGTTTCACCTCCCCTAAGGGTTCCATTCGATCATCTACATTGGTACATGAATCTAAGTTAGTCATGGCGACCTCCAAACGTTTGATCTTTCGACGAGGAACAAAGGGTTCTACTTTCAAATATGCTACATAACATTCTTGAGTTACCTTATCATCAGTTAGAACGGTACAAATGCCCCCTTTTTTCGAGGGAAATTTCATAGTCAAATGGGTGTTGAAAAATTAGTCCCAAAAGCATTCAAACACGGCTTGCTTATCAAAATTTTCTATGAGGTATTAGCTTCTACCAGGAGGTACCTCACCTTCAACTCCTTCACATCCCGATCGGTCCCTACGTACGTTCTTAAATCCATGTACCCCTTAGTATCCACTCGTTCCCTCGCAAATCCGACAATTTGCTCGTTGTAAGGAATGATGAGGTCTTCTGATAGGTCTATTTACTAAAAAGTTTTCTAGTAAAGGGTATTAACAAAGCTTCCCTAGTCAATCAACACCTTACTAACAGTGTGTTGAGAGGGTCGCACCTCACACAAAAGTTGATTGCATAAAAGAATGCAGTATAGTACTAGGAAGTGACTCCTAGGTCGTCTCTCAAGGACCAAATTGTGGTTCAGTCTCAGATTAAACACGTAGTGGGGGGGTTTGTAGTGTTTTTGGTTGCGGATGAAATTTAAACACGACTGAATTAAAAACGTTGAAATAAACTTCAGTACAGTAAAACGAAATTAAAACAGTGAAAACGAAATTGGTACAGTAAAAAAAAACGGAAATACAGTAACATGAAACGGTAAAAATAAATCTGGAACAGTAAAAACGAAAATACAGAAAAACATAAAATACGGAAAACAGTAAAATCAGAAAACAGTAAATTAAAAACAGAACAGAATTACTACAACAGAATATAGTAAACCAAATTACAGTAAATAATTCAAAGTGAAATATTCAATGGCATAGTAAAACAACAGCAAAGATTAAAGTGCAGATAAACAATCCACAGAAATTAAATTACAACCGAAATTAAATTACCACAGTAAAATAAAAACAGTTAAACAGAATTTAAATTTCAATAACAGAAAATGAAACTAAACTTGAATTGAAATTAAACTCATTACAGCAAGCAAACCATAAAATTAGAACCTAATGTGTACACCATTTTCTCTCAACCGTAGCCTTCCATTTTCCGTCACAGCTGCTGCCTTCTCTGTTCCAGCTGTCCAGTGTTCCCTCTGCTGGACCGAGAATCCCAGCTCCACCTCCTTCACGGCACCTCCTCTACTTCTACTGGAAAAACACTAAACTACACTACAGGCTGGGACTAAAACTGAGGGCTACTGGAAGAGAGAGCCTCTCCAGGCCGTAAAAACCCCCCTCTGAAGGATGCTCCCACTCCCCCTTTTATTTCTGCCGTGAGGTGCTTTTCCAAGAAAGACAAAAAAATAAAATTGTCTTTTTCCAGCAGCTTTTTCGTGTGTTTGTCTCCCTGGCACCTTTGTTTTTTTTCTTCAATCTATGCTAAAAGTAAACAAAGGTGGGCCCTCCATGTCTTGCTTTCTTTTTCTCCAGAATAATCACCGTGTTTTCCTCTCTGCTTCCAAAAGTAAATCAGTGCAGCTTGCTGGACGCTATTGTGAAGTGTGCGTGTGGTGGGCCGTGATGTGCTGCACCTGCTGGACGTGCGTGGGCGTGCGTTATTTTGCAAACTGCTGCTCGCGTGCGTTTTTCTCCCAGCCAGCTGCACGCTCATGTGCATGTGACATGCTTCTGGACGCTCCCCTCCACTGGACGTGGCTTGGACCTAAATTGCTTTAATTCTCCATGGTGTGCGTACGGCTGCTGTTCTGGACCGTGAAGGCTGCTGGACGTGCGTATTCTCTCTGCTGGGCTTGCTGCTGCTCAAAAGATGGACGCGTGGTGCCTTCCGTGCTTGCTGGACGCTCCCCATGGGCTGTCTCTGTGTGAACCCCGCATGGACGTCCGTTGCTGCCCCAGCTGGACGCTGCTATCCGCGTGAAGCCAAACCAGGCCGTGCGTTCTCTTCATTTTGCAACTCCCAAACCTGCTGGACCGCTCGTCATGGGCGTGTGCTTTCTTTCTTCCAGCACCCCTCTCTCATAAGCCCAAAAAGTAAAATCACTGTAATACCCTTTGTGCACACTTCTTTTGTGGAAAGTCTTGAATCATGTGATGGCCCTCTAAATGTCCCAAATTATATTTCCAAAATTTTCCCTGAAATCAATAATGCAAATAATTTGCTCAAATAATCCAAATTAATTAAAATTAGAATTTTTGGTCAAATTAAGCACAATTAGTAAAAATGGGAAAATACTGGACAATTAAGCACAATTCCCCGATTAAATTCGGTACAATAAACTAAGTGAAATTGAGAAAATATTGACTCATCAAAATAGACCACACTTAGTCTTTTGCACTCTTGGGCAAAATCAAGACGCAAATCAGGGAATAGTTCAAAGGACATCAAGGAAGTGACAGAAACTCAGCACACAAAAAAACAAAGACTCACGAGAAAACAAACCGAATTACACAGTTTTCAAGAAATCTGGACCAAGAAAAGAAGTAGACAATTCCAACACAGAATGAATCAGAGAAAGCAGATACTCATGAAATCATCCAAGCAATTCAAGACATGGCAAAATGATCAATCAGCTCAAGAGGTGAATCAAAAGTAACAAAACCTCACAGATGCACTATCAGTGTTTCTCTCAAGTGTTTAAGGTAAATCAATGTCACTCAATGCACTCAAGAAAGCAAACACAAATAGACTTGGCAAGCCTCTAATATCAACACTCAAGCACATACGCATGTTCAAATCAAAAGGTCTTTTCATGGTTGAAATGGGGCCAAGGACAAGGGAGGGTAAATATGGATGAGAAGCTACAAACCAAAAGAATAGAGGAGCAATGGGGAACAAGTGTAAACACAATCAAGTCACACCCAGACCTCTAATTCAATCCTCTTCTCGACTCCATTATTCACAATTGTTTTTTTTCATTTTTCTGTATTCTTTTTCTTTCTCGTCTTGTCTCTTTTCTTTTCTCTCTTTAGCACACAACTGTAAGAGACAAGATATAAATCATATTTCCAAAAAGAAAACAAGAAGAGGAACCAACTAGCCAATTCATCAGAATCCCCAAGGAGACCACACTTGTTCCCAAAACACTTCCAAAGCTCCAAAATTCCCTAAGGTTAAGGTAATCATGGTTTTTCACTTAAGGCTAGTGTATGAGCTTTAAAACAAAGAAATGAGGAAAGTATAGGCTCAAAAGGGGTTATCAAAGGATCAGAACAAGGTAAGCTTATTTGGCTAGAGAGGCTCAAAAACAAAACTGCCTTTATCACTTCCAAACATGCATATCAATCAAGAATTATCAACAAGAGTCAAGCCAAGGCATATGTGCAAGCAATCAAGAGACATATCACACACAAGAAAGAACATCAAGTGGCTCAAATCTCACACAGGGTAATTTATGTCACAATCAAATCAACCTCTCAAACATCATAATCATCTTCCCAAGCAAAGAAAAGCAAGGAATCCAACAAATCAGAGTATCAATGAAGTGAAAGACAAGTCTACAACTTAAACAAAATCCAAAAATTATGAGAAACATGCAAAACTGTACACAAGACACAACATAAACAACCTAGAAAAGAAAAAATTTAACCAAGAAAACAAAAACTAACAAAGAAAAATAAAAATCTCCCCCAATAGACCACACTTAAACTACACAGTGTCCTCAATGTGTCATAAGCATAAGATTAGAAATCAAAACAGTGAACAGATCATGGACAAGTGCAATAAAAGTAGGAAAAGGGGGAGAAGAGAGCAAGAAAACTCCCCTGGTCATGGTGGCAGTTGCCAATTTTGGACTATCAGGGAGATGTCGTCCACCACAGGATCCAACAAGGAAGTTTTGAGGAAGAACTGCTTCATCCTCCAAATTTGATCGAGCAGGGAAATGTCTTCCACAGCTGGATCTAAGAAGTGATTGTTGATGAGCGGGTTCAACTGGTGCCTATTGATGTTGAAACTATTGTGTATGTAAGCACCTTTTTCTTCCACTGTGGGTGCATGTTGGTCAAATTCATGTGTACCTCCTACAACATGGTTAGTACAATGTGGCTCTACAGAAATTACATGCAGGGGTATAACACCCAATCCCAGCGTAACAGGCTGAACCTCAGATATACTCTCAGAACATGGATCACTTTCAATTTCAGAAACAATATCAACCACAGACTCAGATTCATGTTCAATGCATGGATAAGAAGTATTCAGATATGATGGCAAAAGTTGTTTCTCATCATGCAAAGAGTGGAAATGAAAATCATTTTCATCAACAATATAATCATGAACATACCCCTCAACAACATAATCATCAACATAATCAAATTGAGGTATGTTTACCTCCACTTCCCTGAAGATTGGTAAAGTGGTGGAATATGAAAGTGGTCTACCTGGCTCACAATTTCTGCTTATACTTGCCTGGTCCTCCAAATCATCATCAGGATCTATCTCCTCAATCGCAAGAGTAGGGACATCTGAAGGTGGGAGAGTAGGTGGCACAGTAGTAAGCTCATGACTCTGCTCCCCATCTCCTATGTGGATGACACTAACATCATCTGGAATCTGAACAGTCTGAAATGGTAACTCTGAATCTTGAGACTGTTCCTCAGTGAGTTGAGTGGCCATCTGCCCTATCTGATCAGTCATACTCTGAATGGCAGCTCCTATTTCCTATTGAAATTGCATGTTCTCTTGCTGAAACTGAAGGTTCTGCATGGTCATCTGCTCCAACAACTCCTGCAATGTAGGCTCAGAAGTAGAAGGCGGAGGAGTTATTTGGGCAAGAGCATCATACTGCTGACTCTCGTATTGTTGGACTGGTGGAGACATAAAAGTACTCTGGAATGGTGGTTCTGGATAATGATGTTGTTGTGGCGCATTATACCATCCCAAGCTAGAGTCATTCCATCCAGGATTGTTGCTGTAACCATACTGCACAGGGGAGAATTTGCTCAGAAACTGATGCTCAAGATATCCCCAATCGGTAACGGATCCTAGAGGAAGAGAGTCTTTCCAATCCTTAGCTGCTCCTTGTAATGAATGCGAAAATGCCCCCAAGAAAATGTGATCAAGAGGGACATGTGGAGGCTTCATTGAAGAGCACATGATGTGGAACTCCTCCAAATGTCTATGTGGGCATTCTCCTGCAAAACCATGAAACTTAGGGAGCAAATATATCAGTCCAGTGCTTAGAACGCAATGAATATCATCCTTTGTAGGTGGAACTGGCTCACGAGGAGCGCTCTCAGGAAATTGAGGATGAGCCATATAATTCTCATCATAGAATTCAGCAGAATTACAATCAGAGTACCATGCAGAAGGAGAATCATAATTAGAGGCACTCATAGAATAAGCACTATTCACATAACCAGAATAGGTAGACATGGAAAAAGAAAAATACTAAAAATTACGAAACAAATAAAACACAACACATTTATACATGCAACACGCACACACAAAATAGAACATCACATCACAACACAAGACAAAACACAACACACACTAACACAACAAAAACCTAAGACTGAACCGTTGGTCCCCGGCAGCGGCGTCATTTTGTTGAAAGGGTCGCACCTCACACAAAAGTTGATTGCATAAAAGAATGCAGTATAGTACTAGGAAGTGACTCCTAGGTCGTCTCTCAAGGACCAAATTGTGGTTCAGTCTCAGATTAAACACGTAGTGGGGGGGTTTGTAGTGTTTTTGGTTGCGGATGAAATTTAAACACGACTGAATTAAAAACGTTGAAATAAACTTCAGTACAGTAAAACGAAATTAAAACAGTGAAAACGAAATTGGTACAGTAAAAAAAAACGGAAATACAGTAACATGAAACGGTAAAAATAAATCTGGAACAGTAAAAACGAAAATACAGAAAAACATAAAATACAGAAAACAGTAAAATCAGAAAACAGTAAATTAAAAACAGAACAGAATTACTACAACAGAATATAGTAAACCAAATTACAGTAAATAATTCAAAGTGAAATATTCAATGGCATAGTAAAACAACAGCAAAGATTAAAGTGCAGATAAACAATCCACAGAAATTAAATTACAACCGAAATTAAATTACCACAGTAAAATAAAAACAGTTAAACAGAATTTAAATTTCAATAACAGAAAATGAAACTAAACTTGAATTGAAATTAAACTCATTACAGCAAGCAAACCATAAAATTAGAACCTAATGTGTACACCATTTTCTCTCAACCGTAGCCTTCCATTTTCCGTCACAGCTGCTGCCTTCTCTGTTCCAGCTGTCCAGTGTTCCCTCTGCTGGACCGAGAATCCCAGCTCCACCTCCTTCACGGCACCTCCTCTACTTCTACTGGAAAAACACTAAACTACACTACAGGCTGGGACTAAAACTGAGGGCTACTGGAAGAGAGAGCCTCTCCAGGCCATAAAAACCCCCCTCTGAAGGATGCTCCCACTCCCTCTTTTATTTCTGCCGTGAGGTGCTTTTCCAAGAAAGACAAAAAAATAAAATTGTCTTTTTCCAGCAGCTTTTTCGTGTGTTTGTCTCCCTGGCACCTTTGTTTTTTTTCTTCAATCTATGCTAAAAGTAAACAAAGGTGGGCCCTCCATGTCTTGCTTTCTTTTTCTCCAGAATAATCACCGTGTTTTCCTCTCTGCTTCCAAAAGTAAATCAGTGCAGCTTGCTGGACGCTATTGTGAAGTGTGCGTGTGGTGGGCCGTGATGTGCTGCACCTGCTGGACGTGCGTGGGCGTGCGTTATTTTGCAAACTGCTGCTCGCGTGCGTTTTTCTCCCAGCCAGCTGCACGCTCATGTGCATGTGACATGCTTCTGGACGCTCCCCTCCACTGGACGTGGCTTGGACGTAAATTGCTTTAATTCTCCATGGTGTGCGTACGGCTGCTGTTCTGGACCGTGAAGGCTGCTGGACGTGCGTATTCTCTCTGCTGGGCTTGCTGCTGCTCAAAAGATGGACGCGTGGTGCCTTCCGTGCTTGCTGGACGCTCCCCATGGGCTGTCTCTGTGTGAACCCCGCATGGACGTCCGTTGCTGCCCCAGCTGGACGCTGCTATCCGCGTGAAGCCAAAGCAGGCCGTGCGTTCTCTTCATTTTGCAACTCCCAAACTTGCTGGACCGCTCGTCATGGGCGTGTGCTTTCTTTCTTCCAGCACCCCTCTTTCATAAGCCCAAAAAGTAAAATCACCGTAATACCCTTTGTGCACACTTCTTTTGTGGAAAGTCTTGAATCATGTGATGGCCCTCTAAATGTCCCAAATTATATTTCCAAAATTTTCCCTGAAATCAATAATGCAAATAATTTGCTCAAATAATCCAAATTAATTAAAATTAGAATTTTTGGTCAAATTAAGCACAATTAGTAAAAATGGGAAAATACTGGACAATTAAGCACAATTCCCCGATTAAATTCGGTACAATAAACTAAGTGAAATTGAGAAAATATTGACTCATCACAGTGTAACGAGCTATCACTGTAATGAGTTATCACTGTCTTTATGACCATGGAGTCATTCTGATCGGGGTGTGGGGTGTGGAAATCTTCATCCGAAAAAATGATTACAGGCATCAACCTTTGCTTCCTGTCCACATGGTGAACGATTTTCAAGCCCCTTAGATGTTTTTTCCGTGCCGATGCATATGATCCTCTCCATGCGAAACCAACAGAAATTGTATTCATATGACCGTGCAATGGGCGATTTTTGCTTCAGTTTCTACTTCTACTCTGGCGTCGATTCTTATATCAACGCATGTTTCGCTGAGGAGGTCGACCATAATTGCCATGGCCTTTGGCGGCCTGACACACAGGCTGTTAGCGAACGGGTCAACTTTCAACGCCGTCGACAGATTATTAAGTATAAACTCCTGACTCACATCCTTCACCTACTGAATAGTTCGGTCCATGAAGTTTTTTAATGATTCATCTTTACCTTGCTTGGTGCTTATTAACGCAAGATAAGTAAGACTTTGAGTTCGGCTAGACCATATTGTCTGTCGAACAAGGTACGTATGGTGGTGAAGCAGTCCACCGTGTTTGGTGGTAGCGTATTAAACCAAGCTAATGCCTCCCCTTTTAGAGACAAAGAAAACGTTCGACACTATATCGGGTCACTTGATGAATAAAAAGCCATGGTGTTTGCAAAGGATCGAAGGTGCTCGTCAGGATCAGTTGATCCATCATATTTCTCAAACACAATGGGCATTTTGTTTCTAGCATTAGTGCCTCCATAGCTGCAATCGTGAATGGGTGCAAACCCTCTGCCTTATTAGTTTGGACGAAACAGGTTATCCTGATCATGACGCTATTTGCCTCCTGTCCTGTTTTGCCCGACTTTCCTGCCTGATTGTTCTCTCTCGTAGGAACATGAGTAAGCGATATCAACTGTTGGGCAGATTGTTCACCTCGCCTTACAGTACGCTCGAATCTTAAAGTTGTTATCTCCGTATCACATCTCCTCTGCATCTCCTGCATTTGTCGCTACATTTCTCGAATCAACTCCATCGGATCTGGTTGATCTCCTATGTTCCTTGTGGTTACTATTGGGTTTCTTCTCTCATCCTCGAGCCCCATGATAGACACCAAAATTTCTTTCAATAGGGTCGAGGATCTAACTCCTTGCTTGATTTTTCTCCAAATAGTTCGTTGTTGTTCGTGAGTCGTGCGGTCTATCCGGTGGTCACCTACATAAAACACTCCGACTAGCTATTTTTCTATGAGTCTAATAAAAACTAGGTTATGAAAAAATATCGTTTACCTCAATGTCAAATCTATATTTATAAACCTCCTAATGATCTTTTGATTCAATTAAACCCATTAAATGCTCATTAATAGTTGTTATTATTCTCATTAATCGCTTATCAATAACTTTTATCTTGATTAATTACCTTAATTACTACCCTTGCTAATCGGACGTTATTGGCGCCCGCCCGGTCCATTGACCCAACTGCGGTCATAGAGTAAAATTATCTTTCGGGTTATATGTATTTTGGCAACTCTTGAGATGAAGTGAGAAAAAAAGAAGTAAAAGGTGGTTTTCGGTAATCATGAAGTTGGACAACGATGACTTGTGAGAATGAAATTAGGGTCACCAGTGGATTTTGGGACTGGTTGCAGTGACGACAGTGCAAGCGTTCATTCACTTGCGGAATTCTTTCGTCTTCATGTTGCGTCTCGCCTCCTCCATTGGCACCTTTGCGATGCAATTGTAGAAGCACCGTCTGTTGACCATGCCAGCACCATCATAGTCTTTACCCCTGTGTGAGGTTTGTTCTCTGTCCAATTGGTTTCTCTTTCCGGTAAACATCCACCACGTTTTTGTACTCATGACTAAAGGAGGTGTTTCCGATTGCGAATACTAAATCCTCTTTCCCTCTGGTTAATTGACTTTTCTGATTGTGCTGTCTTGGTTATTTGTTGTAGGTGGGTGTGTTGATTATGATGGTGCATCATAGAGCCACACCATTTTATGCCTTTTCGGTTGACAGGTTTAGAAACACATATTGATAAGTTGTCAAAGGTTGCTTCCTACATACTTGATTCATAATTTTGATCTAACTTTCCAATGCTCCTCCCTCTACAAAAGAGAGAATGAATTGTTGCACAGAAACCCTTCACATTTTTTTGGCATAGAAGTTAATTGTAGGACTCTGTTGTATTTAAGTATAATTTTTGTACATATGCAAGAAGTCATGTCGTATATATTTGTGTAATAGTATTTATTATTGTAGCACAATGTATTGTAGTACTTATTGGAGCAAGTAAAAATTGTACTAATCACCTTAATTCTTCTTTTATATAGCAGAATGGTCTTATTTTGTATGTCTTTGGAGGAGTCAATTTGATGTATATTATTTATGTTCATTATCCTCGTTGCAGATACACACTATCCTTCAAACTATGTCATGCATGCTTTTGAAATTTCAAAACCCTTTTAAGTCATGTCTAATCAAGAATTATCATAGAAAAAATACAAATGATATTATTTTTCTTTGGATTAAATAGTGTTTAGTTTCTTGGTTGAAAAATTGAAATTTGTTTATATTTCAAATTTTAATAAAGTTTGATTTACAAACTTGAAAAATAAAGAAATATAGTTTTTTTAATTCAATTGTATTAAACTTTTATACATGTCAAAACACGTTTTTAATATTTGAATTGTTTATATCAATAAATTAGTGTTATTGAATTCAAATGAATATATATACTTTTTCAAAATTTAAGTATAAAAATATATAAAACTTCAAATTTTAATTTCGTGTTAAAGTTTACAAAAACGCAAAATGTTTATCTTGTTTTCATTTTCTATATATTTATGTTATTCTTATCTTTATTATATATTAATAACTAAGTATTTCATTAAACTTAGATTCAATGTAATATATTAATAAAATATAATGTTCATATACTATTTATAATGAGTAGAATATTTAAATAACTGAAATAAAGTAAAATGAGTATGAAATAGCTAATTTATAAACTTATAAGTCTTCCCTTAATCAATACTTACTTGTTATTTGTTATTTAGTGATTATGTTTATCACTCGAACATGAAATAAATATTATAATTGTGAATGATTTTACATAACAATTCCTCCATCTTTTTTATAAAATTTTGTGGTTATTCTATGATTATGCCAATGAAACAGTGAACATTTTTTTATTATATAGATAACTATTTATGAAATTAAAAATATTAAATACATTTCTTAATTCCTGACAGAAACTTTAAACATTAAATAAAATAAGACGAATTAAGTATCACTCTCTAAATATGAATTTATTAAGTAGGATCCTTATTCTATAAATCAAATATAATTTCTATATGTTCTTCTCTTTAACATCATTAAAGTATTTTTTAAAGAACAAAGTCATGATAAAACTAAACTTAAAGTACAAAAATAAACAATACTTTATATATAACACTAACAATATGATCTAAATATACTTAAAATTAAAGTATTTGATGTGTTTTTTTATGTTAAGTATCATCTTATTTTCTTGTATTACCAAATTTTTTAAATATCTTAAGATACTATAATTGAATTTATTTTACTAAGTGAAGTTTAAACATGGATGTAAAGTAAGAAATAAAACGTAAAATTCACACTAGAAATCATTAGAAATCAAATAGTTGGATAGTTCTGTTCATTTCTCAGTAAAATAGAATAACATGATCAATATACTTAGAAATTTAAATATGTAAATAATATTATTTAATCATTTTTATTTTTTATTAAAATATTATATTCTTTTAAAGTTTTTATTGAAAAGACAAATTATATAGTTTTGTGTTATTTTACAATTTTTAAATTAAATATTGGAGTATCATTTTTTTTATAATGTTATTCTTTCTATTTTGAAAATTATAAATAATTGTAATATCTGATTGCATTGTCTTGTTATTATATTTTCTATGTTTTTTTAATAATACCTTACCTAATTTAACTTTAAGGTAGAGATTAATATGATTAAAAAAATTAAAGTAACAATAATTTTAAATTTAATTAACTTTATTTTCCAGAATATATATATATATATATATATATATATATATATATATATATATATATATAAAGAGCTGTTGTAAATCATATTTACTTTTCAGTATGAGTTTATGTTTGGATTAAAAGATAAATTTAAAAAATTGAAAATAAAAAAGGGAAAATTTGGAGGTGAACTTGTTTAAACAAGAGATATTGTAAGAGATGAAGAGAAATAAAAGAGATATGAAATATTTTATAAAATAATAAAAAGTAAAAGATGTATATTATTATTTTTTATTAGTATCACTATGATTATTAATTGTTATTATTATTATTATTTCATTATTAAAATATTAATCTGTTTATTTTATTATTATTAATTGTAATATTTAATTTTATTAATTTTTTGTATTATTATTATATCATGTATAGACTTTTTCTACTTTATACGAGGAAGGAAAATTTAAAAGGAAAAAAATATGACATCAGATTTGACCTAATTTTTTCCACTTTGGTACTCCCCTGTTATCCATTGCTGAAAACAAATAGCGGCTATAGGGTTCTCTCTGTTGTTGCATTCTCAAGTTTTCTTCTTTTGTGCCAAATCCTTTCACAGTGAGCCCCCTTTCCCTGACGCTCACAATCTTCTCCACGCTTCTTCTATTTTCCCTTATAAGCATATGGAGATCAAGGGAATTAGCCCTGAATTTGTCATTCTTTAAGCGTCATTTGTCATGAAAGTTGAGTGCTTTCTTAACCTAATTCAGATAAATCACGTTGGATTTTTGTATTAGTTCAAGAAAGCATTCAAATTCATGACAAGTGATTACACAAGAATATGTCAACCGAATTACTGCCAAGAAAGCATTCATAAGGATGTGGTAATGTACAGCGCAATTATTCACACTATATTCAAAGGTAGAGTTGCAGACGACGGTTATGGTTTGTATTCTGAAATTATTGCCAAGGGAATTTTTCATAATCTTTTGATCTATAATAGTCTAGTTTATGGTTTTTTCATTGCTGATAATTTACCAGAAGCTATTGGTTTTGTAAATGAAATGATATTGAACCGTCTCGGACCGACAAGGTGCCGGCAGGGGACTTATTGTCCAATCTCGTGTGAATACCATGTCGATAGCCGGAATGTGATCGATCCGCCTTCAGAAGAACCTTAATCAAAATAAAGGTTAATTGGCCTTCACCGATCCATCGGTACACTAACTATCTCTATATAGACAGAAGAGGAGGAAAGGGGAAAAAAGGTTAACTTTTCTGATATAACTTATACTTTTTTAATCTCTTTACTAGATTTTGCTGACTTGATCGGAGTGTTTTTTCTTTTTACAGGTACCGATGGTGGGAGTATTATTTTGACAGGTACCTCTGACAGGTACCGATTAATGGACTAATGAAAGAGTGGATGAGGCAATGAATCTTTCAGGAAATGCATGGAGGAATATGGTTCCTGAGATAGTGACTTATACTTCTCTTATCGATATGCAAATGTGAAAGAATCTCTTCTGTTTGGATCTTATTGATGAGATGCATGATTGAAATCAACAACCAGATAGCTTATCTGTGTTGTAGTAATGATTTTAATGTATTGCTGTGTACAAGATCACATTAATTTATAGTAACCAAAATAATGTTATTTTTTCTGTCTCTGTGCATAATCCTTTGTGTGACTTCAAGTGCTTCAGATGCTAACCAAACTGGTTTATGTTTTTAATGTAGTTTCCACTTTTCAAACCACGGTTTCAAAAGTAGAGAGATAGTTACAAGAACCAGGATATTGACCAACATTCTTTTGTCAAAACATATAAATAACAATAGTTAAACTAAAAATTTAATCACAATAAGAGATGTCATATGAAGCATAATTTTTCTTGGCAATGAGCAAACCATAAATATGTTATCATCTACACCCAACATGTGTTAACTCAAGGAGATGAATTAGATTTTTTTTTAAACCTAAACTGATACTTATTCTCTAATTGTAAACTGGGTTACACTAATATAAAGAAATCTGTAAAAGTATAAAACTACCCACATCATGTGTCATATGGGTGATTACCTAAAAACCAGGAGCTAAATTTTAGCATCCTTACCACTAGAGAATCGGTCAACATGACCAAGTCTTATTGAATCAAATCTAAAACAACTTAAATGCAAAATAGAAGTTTAAATGACTTAACTACAAACAATCCTTCTTTTAAACTAAATGTTTAAGACATTTAGTTTACTTCTGATTGTTCCAATTTGAGTAACTTAATTTAACATCAATATGCTTGCTTCTACAATGAAATACTAGATTTTCATACAGTTTAATAGCTGAACTACTATCACATAAAACTAGAATATGTTTCCGTTTGTTAAGTCCAATATTATCTTAATGCAAACATGCACATTATGTAGTAGCTATATATTCTGATTCTATTGCAGAAAGTATTATTGGTTGCTTCTTGAAAGACCATAAACTGCTCCAGTTCCTAGAGAGAATACAAAACCTAATGTACTCTTCCTATCATCTATGTTTTTAGCAAAATTACTATCAATATAAGTTATCAATGTTGTATCTTCTTCGTTTTTGTAGAAAATTCCAAATTTGTTAGATCCTTTCAAATATCTTACAATATAGTATATTATATTTAACCAAAGTGTAATGTGAACTTTGCATTTCTAGCAACCCTTCACAGCTTGACAGAGCAAGAACACCAACTTCTTCCCCAGAGCAACTTCCTTATTTGAACGGTCCTAAAGGTTTATTGATAACGACATCAAGGTTCTGTGACATGCCTTCTTACCTTTATGCTTGTGTTTTCTTTCAATGTTTCTAACCTCGTCAAGTCTGCAACTTCTATTTTTCTTTACCTTTATGCTTGTGTATGCAATTTAATGTTAGGTTCGTGATATTTAATTATGATGTTGCTTTTTCATCCTTGGAAGTACTTACAGTGAGTGCATTGGTTCAGGTACCAAATACCAGAGACTCTCATACTAAAATACTTTATATTTATTTGTCTATCTATCTATATATTCTGCTCTTTGGCAATATTATTAAGTTGCATTGTGTTGCCTTACAAGTTAATATCACTGTGATTTATATCATCATGTTTATATCGATGTGGTTATTATTTTTAACGAGTTCTTCTATGAATAAATCTCTGATATTTCATGTTATCTCAAGGTCCTTATTTTTATTTTATTTTTGCTTATATTACTGTTAAACAGTTATTCCAATGTTAATGGTCTTACAATATACTTTCCCATTCAGTTTAGAAAAGTTAGCTGTAAGATTCTTTGCTATTCCTTGAGCATAGTTTTTTATGCTATTCCTTGAGCATATTTTTTTGCTCTGTTAGTCACTTTGTGCTTTGAGTTTGTCTTTTTTGCTATTTGACTACTTATATGCTCTCTTTGACTCAGGAAAACTCTGCTGTGTTTTACAAGTAGTTTTAGCCTAAAATAGAGAGTAGTTGAATATTCCATAATTATGTTTTCTCCTCAATAAATTGAGTAGCTCTGTTGTGGTCTAAACATACGAAAAAAATTGATGATTATATACAGAGAAATAGGTATTGAAGACGATGATTATATCCCTGATAAAAATAATTAATTAACACCAAAAATTGATAAATGTTATTATGTAACACATTGTACCTTACATGCTTATTATGTTTATTTTAAAGAAAATGTTTTTTAATAACTTGGTTTTTACAATGTAGACGTGTGATGATGATTTGATTTGTGATTGGTTCATTTCAAATATTTTTTTTAAAATAAATTTAAACAAAAATGAATAAAATAATAATACGTGGTTATTGTGAAAAATTGTTATGAAAAATTCTTATTTTAATTTTCACCTTTGAACCTACTTGGCTTCGATTGGACCATGGTGGTTTAGTAGTCATGCTTTTTGTTATCAATCAAAGGAGTGCAAAAGAGGAAAGTATCCACTCGTAATGGATCAAAGTGAACAACCAATTTAGGAAGTACTACCTAATTATGAACATTGTCATATAAGTATAATTTTGTAATAGCACTTCATGTTGTCTCTATCACTCTGTGCCAGGTAATTATTAGAGTGGTTCATGAGATCCTTCACCGATCATACAGTCTGGAAGCCGATATATGGAGTATTGGTGTTATTGCCTATATCTTATTATCTAGAAGTCGACCTTTTTAGGCACGAACAGAATCTAGAATTTTGAAAAAGAATATAAAACTGAATGAGAAAATATTTTAAAAAATTAGCTTCTCATAAAATTAGCTGATTCTTTTAAAAAAAATATTGTAAACAAACATAAAGTAGCTTCTGCATTTTTAAAAATATCTAAACAAAAACATAATCACTATAATCACTTTTTTATAAAAATTTATAACTAATGTTAATATCAGAACATTTCCACAAAGGAGCCGTGAGTCATACCTACTGCATAATCACTCCTTATTTTGTGTGTTTGCGTACATGAATATACAAGATTTATTTATTAGAACTTTATATTTTGTATTATTGTTTTCAAAATTTTTTAATGGTATTTAATTAATTTATATATGTCAAGGTGGTGTGTTATGGAAAAGAAATAAAGAACCTGATTTGATCAAATGCATTACAGAATTTGAAACGGATACATGATCACATCCTTCAATTTTCCAAGAGAAGGGAACCTTTATATGACTCAGCCTAGCCTATGAAACTACTCTGATTATACCAAAACAGGAAAATGCTTCCAATTCGGTTAGTATATGGATCTCATCCTTACATTCTTCTCATCTACAGCTTTAAAATATTTTGGTACATATTTTCAAGAGAGCACGACTTAATTATTAATTGTTTTATTGTTAACTTGAAAACTGAATCATAGTGTCAAACTACAAATGAGGAGGAAGTTTTCAAAATTCTAAACGAAAGATCCATTTATCCTGTAGGATGGATTCATGTATGTCTTTCTATCTTTTCACTAATGTTAATTAAGAGTAGAGGTAAAGTCTTTTGGTGCTACTTCTATATTTTTTTTTATGGATTAATTCATGTCTATATTGCTCCTTTTTGTAGTATCTGACTATCTGTAAATATATTTGTTCCACGGTGCAGAAAGAGTTTTGAGTGTAAGTGTCTCCCCAGTGTTCCTCATGCTAATGGGGTTGCTCTAGTGCCTCCCTGTCCCTTTGCTAGGTCGCTCCTGGTTCAATTACCACCCCTCAAGCATATGAAGTTGTCATGGAGGATGAAAAGTTCTTCTACAAGTAATTAGGAGAACTTCACTTATAATGATCAAGTGCAACAACAAGAGAACTTCACTTATAATGATCAAGTGCAACAACAAGATGAACAATCCTTTAATTTGTCTTTTTTTATAGTGATTATTAGTATTAAGGAATTCCAGATTTTATTAATTGATATGTTTAAGTATTTATCGACTCTAGACTTTATTTATTAGTATTAGACATTTGTATTTTACAATATTTGAATTTTAGAGTTTTTATGTATGAAAATTGTTGTATATTGACATTATTTATTTAATGAGTATTTCTTAGATATACATTGTATATGTACTTTAATCTATGTCCAAGTATGTATAATTGTTCTAAAAACCAAGCTATTTTATCAAAGCTGATGATTATGTTACATATAAATTTATTTGTAGATAATTACATACAGATTTTACTTACGAATAAATCCGTATGTAATGTTATTTATGACCATTTTACTTATATTTTTTGTCTGTATGTAATTCGTAGGTAACACTGTTTTACCTATGAAATTTTGACCTTACATATGGATTTTGGCTATGGTAATAGCAACAATTTTTCTTGTAGTGTTCGGAGATTCTTCTTCCTTTCACACTTCACACTAGTGCAGTTAAGAGAAACGACAGCGGTTATTTTTGCTTATAGGCACCGGTTCCGCAATCGAGGCATATACAAGCGAGGTAAAAAGGAGTAGACTTTTTGCCTCGGTTTAGAACCGAGGCAAAAAGTTTCGGATTCTGTCTCGGTTCACAGACAACCGAGGCGATAGAGTGTTTTTAATTTTTTTTTTTTAGATCCAAATCGGATAACCATTTTTCTAGAAACCCTAGCCGTGTTTTCTTCCTTCTTCGCGCCTCCACCAAATCATCTCCGAACCTCCAAGCACGCGAGCTCGTCGTAATCTCCTCCATACGCGAAACTAATTGCAACAACCATCGCAAGAACTCATCTTCATCACGCGAAGCCATCGTGCCACCATGGAAATTGCGAGACAACGCCTTTGAAAGCTTCATCTTCACAAAAACTCCATTCGCGACCTACAAATAAAAATCACCAAACTAGAAATCAAGCCCCAAATCGCGAGATCCAGCACCTAACCGCCACCACACCGTCGTCGCGTCCTCGTCGTGCCATGAGAAAAGAGTTTTCTTCCGATCTCGCGAAACTCAGCCATGCCCAACGAGACACTTTGGAGCAGCAGCGAGAGAACCAGAGGCACCAACGCGTGAAGAAAGCGAGCAACGAGGATGACGCCAGAGCAATGGAGGCTTGCATGAGGAAGAAGAAGAATTCTTGGGTGCGCGAGGAAGAATAGCTCTTGCGGTAAGAAGAAGATTAAACAGTAGCTTAAAATTTTTAACGCGTTCTGAAGTATAAAAAGCTATACTACCTCAGTTCTTCACTTACCCTAGGCAATAAATGCCTATATGCCTCGGTTAACAAAGCAACTGATGCCTATACACCTCAGAAATGAAAAAAAAAATAATATAAAATGACATTTTTGAAATTACATTCAACTTATACGCGCCACAAAACCGAGGCAGTAGGCAGGATCTGAAAAGCTGTCACGCGTGGGAAGTCAGTTATGCAGGGGGTGGTTGAATTTTTCAGGGTATTAGGCATCGGTTAAAATTGCAACTGAGGTAATACAACTTATATGCCTCGGTTCCCTTTGAACCGAGACATATAAGTTCGACAGAATTACAAAAATGTCACCGCATTCTGATAGGCTTCGGTTTCTCCTAAACCGAGGCTTATTATGCGAGTTTAAATGTTGTTTTTTACTAGTGTCACTTTTGACCTAGGGCGACTAAGAGAGACCCTTTGAGGTTTTTTGGAGTGTTGGAAAGCTCTCCCACTCCTCCTTGGGTCTTTAATCTTCGACCATGGTGTTTTCCCCTTCTTAGAGTTAATGAAGGAGATGAATTACGAATTGGAGATCTTGAGGCATAAGGAAGGCATAATTTGAGCATAGAGCAGCTGCCAAAAACCTTGGGAGATGGCTTGCGTCTTCTTTTTAGCTTCATTTCTTTCTTATCTCTTCAATTTGTACAATCCTAAGTTCTCCACCATGGAGGACTATTCTTATATGTTAAGATTAGTTGTAAAACATGAAGCTCTTTTGTAATTTTTTGCTATTAATGACATTTGTCTTTCCAATTCATGTTGGTGTTCAATTTTCATGCTTAATACTTGATGTGAATTGTTTTCGTGCTTGATTTGTGATTCTTGAGGTGTTGGAAAATATCTTTAGAATACAGACTTGAAATTGAATGTTTAATGGATGTTTGTATTTAAAAGTAAAACTTGATTCAATAGTAATCTTGTTTGTATCTTGAACTTAATGCATGGTTGCTTGTTGAGGATTCAATGAGAGAACTTAAGGTTTAATAGGTATTTTGGTCTAATTAAGATTGATTTAATATGATTTTTTGTTTTCTTATTTTAATTTTTGTTTTTTTTAATTTAATTTTCTGATTTAAAAAAAAACTAAAATAAGTATTAAATTAAAGAGAAGTAATTAAAAACTTACACAAAATAAATTTCTCAAATAAGATAAAATATTAATTAAGTCAATTAACAAAAAAAAAGGATAACTAGAAAGAAAATAAATATTTCTATTTTTTAAAAAAAGACATATAAATAAAATATATTAAAAATGCTATTTTTAAAATTTTGTTGTTACCAATTTATATTCTATTATATTAATAAAGTTTATAATGGTTTCTAAGATAGTAATCACAAATAGTATAAATATTATCTATTAAAACAAATAGTATAAATACTATCAGAATGTGCAAAAAATTGTAATGTTTCGAATGTGTTCAATTTTTAACACTTCATAAGAACTGCTTTTAGAATGGATAACAATTTTAATACTTTCGAAAAATACTTAAAAAGTAACTTCAGAAAATTACTTTCTACAAATAGTTGTTAATACAATAACTTATATAAATTCTACAATTTAAAAAGTATATTAATATGACTTTGGAAAGTTAAAAAATAGTGGCAAGCCCAGCTCTTGTAATTGTAAAAAGTTTCAAACCCGATAGATTTTAAATAAAGAAAAAAATAGCAAAATTCTATAACTCTCTAGAAGCGTGAGAATCTCGGTAGAAGATGTAAATGACTGAAGCCACTAGAATATAGAGAAAGGTTCCACAATACGCTTTGATTTTGTCCAGAAAGTTCCATTTCTTTCTGGAATAATCTGTTCCCCTTATAAATTGCTCTTTCTAATCCCTCCTCATCACAGAAACGTAGCAAATCAAAAACAGAGAAATATTCGCAGATTCAAATACAGAAAGAGATGGATTTCAGAGTGATGGGTTTGGAATCTCCATTTTTCCCCACGCTGCACCGCATGATGGACATGTCAGAGGAGGGTGCAGGGGAGAAGACAAACAATGCTCCTACACAGAAATACGTGCGAGACGCGAAAGCGATGGCTGCAACAGCTGCGGATGTGAAAGAATATCCGAATTCCTACGTGTTCCTGATCGACATGCCGGGATTGAAATCTGGTGACATAAAGGTTCAGGTTGAAGATGATAACGTGCTTTTGATTAGCGGGGAGAGAAAGAGGGAAGAAGAGAAAGAAGGGGTGAAGTTTGTGAGAATGGAACGAAGAATTGGGAAATTCATGCGTAAGTTTGTTTTACCTGAAAATGCAAACATTGATGCAATCTCTGCTGTGTGTCAAGATGGTGTTCTCAGTGTTACTGTGCAGAAATTGCCTCCTCCTGAACCTAAGAAGCCTAGGACTATTGAAGTGAAGATTGCTTGATATGTGTCTCTTAGTGGCAAAGAGTTGTTCATTTTCATTGTTACAAGATGTTTTAGCTTGGTTTTGTTGTAATTTCTTATTAATGTCCTCTTTTGCTTTCTAGTTCTGTGATAATGTCAGCAATGGTTTTGGTTTAATCATCTCAAATTTTTAATTCTTCTATCCTTTAAGCTTTGTTTTTTTGGGTGTATTGGGAGCTTTGTTCTTTTGGGTGTATTTGGAGGAAATGATTTGAATGGATTTGAAGATAATATTTTAGTTGTTTTTTTGAGTGGATTTGTGGATAATTGAGATTGGATTTGGAAGTAAAGTTATGTAGGAATTAATATAGAATTTGATTGATGTGATAGATTTTAAAAATTAGTTTAATTGATAGAAATTAAAGATTACTAATATCTTAGTTATAAAAGTAATATAGAATGTTATTTATAAATGTTATATTTAATTAAAAAATGTTTAAAGAGAAAAAAATTATGAATAATTTATAAAATTAATGTTTAAAAATTATAAAAATTATAATGTATAGTCTTGTAATCGATTATCCGTTTGTGTAATCCATTACACATGTGTCAGTCAAAACTTATACTTCCGTAACAAGTGGAGAGTACACACGATTTTTTCGCAACAGTCCATGCAAATTTTTTCGATTTTGCGAGTGACCAAAATCGAGGGTATCCTGTAAATCCATGCTCGACGATTCGTCCTTCTTCTCTCAAACGAACAACACACAGTTTATAATTCATTGTCTGCAATTTCGCTTGAACAGTGTTATCTGTTCATGCGAATATAGGCTTAATGATTTAATGTAGATAAAGTAAATAAATTATAAATGTGATAAGAAAAAAATGACTAGTAACAAAAGTAACAATAAAATGTATTATGGTAAATTTCTAGTTCATCATAAAATCAATTCATTTTAATACTATTATTAATTAAACTAAATATACTACTTATTTAAAGTATAATTTTAAAACCAAACTAATTAATAAACCATTTAAAACATCGATTTTAAGATTAGTCAGTCGACTAGTAACTAAACCAAGGTAAAATAATATTAATACATTATATAAAAAAACAGTAGAGAAATACAGTATCAAAGTTTAATAATACTAAAACCTAAAATAACAAGTTATACAAGGTTTTAACATTTTTTAATGGTAAAAAAATAAAATACTTCATAATGTTTGAATTTAAAACCCAAGCATATTCCTAATTTTCAATTCTAACGTGAAATTAAAATAATGTATTTTTAAAATGCATTAACTAGTATTTAGATTTTTTGGATGAATTTATCACCTTTTCATGTGAATATTAGTTGTATGGTTCAAAAAGCAATAGGTTGACACGAATGCCAAATGAAAATGGATGTGGTTAAACCATATCTGCTTAGGTGAAGGTTATAGATACAAAATTTTCCATTCTAATACATGGTACATTCCAAACAAAACTGTTAATCCAAAAGACTGTACAACGTTATAAACATGAAAGTTAACTAATGTACAAGTCGTCCTAAAAGGAGAGGGTGGCCTGAGAACAGAGAAAAAGTTTATTTATATTCCAGTGTCGATTATGAGCTCTGTTGCAGCACCCATTGTACCTATCCCACGAACGGCCAACAGAGCAAGTGCAAGCTCCTCCTCGTTCAACTGCCTCAACCCATTGCTTAGTCTCTTCAACACATGCATATCTACTTCCAGCACCCAGTTAGGTGTGCAATCTACCATCAAACTCACAAAACCTGACACATAGGCACGCCATGCAGCTGAATCACAGCCTAGAGATATCTTACCATCAAGTGCACTAGCCAGAAACTCCATGTGGGTGCCCAAAACCTTCAGACGTCGCTTTGAAGTTGAGGATGACGAATCAACTCCCCACGTAGGCGGTGAATCGGGTTGAGCTTGCACAGGTACCTACGTAGTGTAGTGTCAGTCGCACATTCAACATAGCGTTCAGACTCATGTGCCTTCCAGAACCAGGGGTCTTCCAGCCACCTTTTCACGTTTCAACCTAATACCACTCCCCGTAACCAAAATAACACTTTTCAGGATAGTCTGTAACCGGTTACCACTTCCACGTAACTGATTACACAACTGCACACAATCCTTCACACCACTGTAACCGCATAACGAATGCGTGTAACCGATTACGCCTACCACTTTAGCACTGTTCATCATCTTCTCAAACTCGCGGATCCATTATCTTCATCTTCAACAACCAGCTTCTTCATTCCATCAACACGCACAACGTCCTTCTTCCTCCTCCTCTACATGTAATCGGTTCTGTGTTGCACTGTGCTACGAAATCGGTTTTAATTTGCTAATGTTGACTGTTATGGAATTTAAGAAAATATATATACTACTAAAATTATATACTACTGAAGATGTTGTGTGACAAAGATTCGTTATAAGAAACTTTGCCATTGAAAGATTATAAAAGATAAGGACATATAGACTTAAAATTCATGAAATCAATCTTTAATGACATACAACATTGCAATTTTCTTTGATATGTCAAATGATAATAGATATAAATATTTCACATATGATAAATTACTTAAGCACTTCATCTTCTTCCTTCTAAAATTAAGGATTCTTTTACAAATCTCATAGCTACAGATTTATCACTCAACATCATCTTCTTTATCCTCTACCCACATAAAATTTTTACTAAAGTTTGAGTTGTGTGAAAGTGTAATTTCAGAATTCAAAACAATTAGTCGTGTAAGGGTTGAACCATAACCACCACTTTTAGGTCCACTACTACCAAGTTCAATACTTTTAGGTTCTCCATCTTAAGTTCGCCTTTAAATTCACCACAACCAAGCTTATCACCTCCATAACCTACCTAGGTCCACCACTACCAAGCTCATTATATACAGATCTACTACCTTAACCTCTACCCGCCTCACCACCACTAAGCTAACCATCACCTTCAGATCTCCAATATTGCCAATGACATGTGTACATTTAATCCCATCATATATAACTAAATTGATGTGTAATTGTAAGAAAAAAAATAAAATTCAATTATATAGTGGATGTTTGACTATAATCCTATGTGAAAAAATTATTTATCACATAATTTTTTTTATATCATTTGTTATCAAAGACGCTTTACATTAATTTATAAAATGTAAAGACGTATATACTTTAATTCACAAATGAAATATAATTGAGTCAACAAGTCAAAAACAAAAAACTTATTTATTCTTAAAATTTAAAACTATATTAATTACATTAGTTATTATTGTTTTATAAATTATATTTTATTTCACATTTTTTTGAGAAGAGGAAAAAAAATGATATTTTATAGAAGAATATAACTTATTTTTTTTTGTAATAATCTATATTTTTATAAGGATTAAGTATGATTTTAGTTTTTGAACTTTGACATAAA
Source organism: Vigna angularis (assembly GCF_016808095.1). Lineage (NCBI taxonomy): Eukaryota > Viridiplantae > Streptophyta > Magnoliopsida > Fabales > Fabaceae > Vigna > Vigna angularis. The sequence goes on along the minus strand of NC_068976.1, from coordinate 13,034,545 downwards.
ATTAAAATTTGTTTATGGATGAAACTTTGATATATTTTGATTTTTAGACTTTAAAAATGAATAAATATAATCATTTTAATTAAATTATGTCACGTCTCAATTAATTGGACTGCTGAGTCACTAGGATGCTTCCATTAATGCACCACGTCACACGTGTAGTGCCATTAATGTGCACTTATCCCCTCTGACTTGTGTCTGCCATGTGTCCATTCGGAAGGTTCGAAAACTGTGAGTGGAAACCAGGTGTCAATTGGAGAGGGGGACGTTCGTTTTCAACCGTGGAACGAAAATGAGTTTTTCAGAAAAACCCTTCATTCTCCTCTGCATGCACCTTCTTTCCAAAAACTTGATTTTTCATCTTCCTCCGTCTTCTCTCTAAACACCATTCTCCTTCTCTCTTCTGCAACTTATCATTCCCTACTCCGATCAAACTTCAGGCACCGTGGAAGCAGTCCCGGAGTCATAAGCTACGTTTTGAACCGAACGGTTTTGGATTCTGAAACGGGTAAGTTTCACGTCCTTAACTGCTCTTCCTTATCAACATGCAAGCCTCATTCTGAATTTGCATGCACCTTATCTGAACCAATCTTGCTTTTCTGTAATTTTAGCTTGAGGAGTTTTGGGTTGAGCGTTAAGGGTAGAAGAGATTTTCACTGAAAACTAATTCTCTGTCTGGAAAACGTACGCACACTTCTAATTCGGGTAAGGGAAGCTTATTAGATTTAATTCATATGATCTTACTGTACTGCATGTGCGTTTATGTGTTGTTTGAAGTATGGATTATGATATGGGATTTTTGGTATATGAATATGATCCTGAAATGATGTATGAAAATGATGAAATGTTCTATGGTTTGATTAAATTGAAAAATGAGTTGTATGATGAGATGATGCATGAAAAAGTATGGATTTGTACTATGATATGAGCAATTTAATGTATGAAAGTTTATACTGAAAAATGTGTTTACTGTAAGATGAATTTGAATATGAAATTCTATGTTAATGAACGTTCGTTATCGAAACGGTCTTTGACCGTTCGGTACTCTCAGTAAAATCTTTGAAAATAGCTGAACCCTTTCATTTGGAAAGGATTCTATTTAAGGACGAACACCCTCTTATATATAGCTTTACGTTTGAGCGTTCGGCCAAACGTAAATATCTTGAGAGTTGTGTGAGAGATTTGAGAAGCCTGAAAATATATTCAAACACTTAGTCATATTGTTAAAAAGGTAACGTCACCATTATAACTTATGAAAAATCCTATTTCAAATATATTGAATCAGTGATGGATCTCGACCCAAAACCGTACGTCTTGAGTGGCGCTCGGTCTTATACCGAACGCTTGTCCCAAAATGTAAGTGATAAGTAGCGCTCGGTCCTATACCGAACGTTCATTCTTTCCGTAATTATCAACGAGCTGAAACAGCGTTCGTCCTGAATTTTAATAGCGTTCGTCCATAAACTTAAATAGCGTTCGTCCTAAATTTCATTAAATTCTCGTGTCGCGTTCGGTCATTCACTAGCAGTCGGTTAATCCAACTAAATTGTACTTAGTACTTTTTAGTACTCGTATTTTTATCTTCATTTAGTTGAATTGAATCTGAAATCTTGTCAAGGGAATTATTCTAAGTATAAGTTGAATTGTTCTAGAATCAGTTCATTTAACTGATTCAAATGGTAATAACTTTCGTCATGAAAGATGGGTCAGCTTTATCCCTTCGGAAAAGAAGTTCCTTCAGTCTCGCTCTTGACGTTCGTCCTCGTTATGAAGAGGATTGAACGCTCGTCTTTTTATGGAAGTGGAACAAAGAATGAAAATGTTAATAAGAGGAAGTATTAAGATGTGTGAACACTATAAGAACTGAATTTATGATTATGGATTTTGAACGAGCGTTCCAGGGAGGAACGACTCTTGAATGGAAATTGAGATTTGGTAAAGTATGAACGTGGTAAGCTTAGATGGTGGTTCATCCTGATATTCCGTGAGTGCTCGTTCTCAAGTAGAGAGGAGTATGTCATGTGTGGGAATGGCAGGAGGTCTTAGTCCATAACTGTAACTTGGACAGAACGGACTAACCTCAGGAGGAGACTGATGAGCATTCCAGTTATCCCACCTGAGTGCACGGACGCCTTAGCTACACAGGATTCATACAGTCCGGACGGTCAGTCTAGTACCAGGGATTTGATTGAGTTAATGGATGAATTGAATGTATGTGTTATGAAACTATTTGATGTATTTGATATGTATGAAATGTATGTTTTACTTGAATTAAATTCAATAAGCTTACCCTTGCACTTTCCTTTGTGTTGTCTGTATATGTATGTCCGTCTTGTCTGTGCAATGATCATCCGTGTGGATGTGAGCAGAGGGAGATGCGTCTTTGGAGGAAACGCTCGAAGAGGAAGTCATTGCTGGGGAAAATCTCGTGGAGATCGAAGTGAAGGCCGAACAGTAGGTCGTTCGGTTATAGTTTATTTTAGTTAGGGTAGTGGGCCGTTCTAGAACGAGCGTCTTTTTCTGTATGTTGAATAGTTGGACGATCGGTAATTATTTTTGTAAACCATTCGTCCTCATTGATTTGTGAACGCTCGTAAACTTATGTTTGTATATGAGGCCGTTCGGCCACTTGCGAATTTATCCCTTTTATTGTAAGACTGTTTTGTCATATTAATATACGTTAATATTCTATTATATAGTTGTTGACTGTATAATTCTGGGATGTTACAAATTACATTAAACTTCTTTTATAAACATGTTCGACATGTAAAAAAAAATTAAACTAATTAAATTAAAATATTATATTCATTAACTTTTTAAGTTTAAAAATTACAACTATCAAAGTTTCGAAATTTTATTTTTTTATCAAAATATAAGAACTAAAAACATACTTATCATTTTTATAACTAATAATGATGATAATATTTTGTAATTTTTAATAGCCTATTTTTAAGCTATGCATTTGATTATTAATTTTATCCTTATCAATATAAACTATTTTATTAATTATTTTATTTTTTAGATTTTGAAACTTTTTTTAAAATTATTCTTATTAGATACATGTATTTTATAAATTTAATAACATTTTTTAAAAGTTTAATAATATTTGTTTATTTTAATAATAGTTAGAAGAATTAATTGTCTTTTCATAAGGTAGATGTGGATTAATATGTTTTCATTTAAGATGACAACGTAGATTCACTTGTATCATTTTGACATGTCTGATATTTGGTGTACAAAGACTATATTAGGTTAGTCCGTCCTACAGAAAAAATAATAATAAGCCTCCAATTAGATCATGTAAATAAAATTAAATATAAATATTATAATAATAATTTTATTTTAATATTTCAATCTTTATTCATTCCATAAATCTATTATTTACAACAACGTTAAAATAAATTAAGTACACAAAAACATTAAAATTCACATTAATAAAAAAACATAAAAGTTAATTTTTTTAATAATAAAATATAAAATAAATTATTATTTAAAGTAAAAAAACTATGATAATCAATCAATATTAAGTTTCAACAAGAAAACTTAAAAAAATTACAAAATGAAATAAAATAATTATGTCTGACTTAAAAATTAAAAATTTTATTCATCTCATCCATTATTAACTCTCACTTATTCGAGTCATAATTAAAATATTTAGTTCACTATGAACCTTTCCCAACTAACATACCGATGCCTCTTGTCATAATATTTCTAGTAGTTTATAACAAAATAATGTAAAAATTAAGAATTTATTACAAAGCATAAGTTAACATTTTCATTAGTTAAATAAATATTAAAAGTATTAAGGAGAAAAGGAGATAATAGTAATAATGACTTAAATTCTGGAAATTATTAGAAGGATCCGGAAAGTCAAGGACTAATAACATAACCCAGTCTTCTTCTTCCAGTAGCTTCTATTTGCAATTAGCGTATTGGCTTACATCAGAAACTTCCATTTCTATCTGGAACAAGGTACATTCCCCTTTAAATAGCCACATACGTTCTTCCCAACGAAGAAATATCCACAAAACAATTCTCAAACAAAAATCTTGGCTTTCTAAACAGCTTTCCTCGTATCTGAAAAGTGATGGATTTCAGAGTGATGGGTTTGGAATCTCCATTGTTCCACACGCTGCACCGCATGATGGACATGTCGGAGGAGGGTGCAGGGGAGAAGACAAACAATGCTCCGACACAGACATACGTGAGAGACGCGAAAGCGATGGCTGCAACAGCTGCGGATGTGAAAGAATATCCGAATTCCTACGTGTTACTGATCGACATGCCGGGGTTGAAATCTGGTGACATAAAGGTTCAGGTTGAAGATGATAACGTGCTTTTGATTAGTGGGGAGAGAAAGAGGGAAGAAGAGAAAGAAGGGGTGAAGTTTCTGAAAATGGAACGAAGAGTTGGGAAATTCATGCGCAAGTTTGTTTTACCTGAAAATGCAAACATTGATGCAATCTCTGCTGTGTGTCAAGATGGTGTTCTCAGTGTTACTGTGCAGAAATTGCCTCCTCCTGAACCCAAGAAGCCTAGGACTATTGAAGTGAAGATTGCTTGATATGGAAGAACTGAACAAATGAATGTTTGTGTCTCTTAGAGGCTAAGAGTTGTTTACTTTCACTGTTACAAGATGTTTAAGCTTGGTTTTGTTGTAATTTCTTATTAATGTCCTCTGTTGCTTTGTAGTTTTGTGATATCAGCAATGACTTTGGTTTAATCATTTCAAATTTCTAATTCTTCTATCCTTTTAGGCCGATCTCTCATTTGTTATGTGTTTAAATAATGGAACAGCAGAATTTAAGAACATATTATATTCGTCTTGTTGATATATGAATATGGTCATCACATATAAAAGAGAAAAACAGAGCTTTATAATTTCTTATATATCTTCCCATCTATATGTTATGAAATCTTTATATTACAAAAGTTTCGTTTCTTTTATTTTTGGTTTTTATTTTGGTTGAGTTAATATTGGTCAAATTTGTGTTAGTTGAATTTATGTGATAAGTTTCTGTTGATTGATTTTGTTTATTAAATTTGTATTGGTTGAGTTTGTGCTGTCTGATCATGTTTGTTGGTCAAACTTAATTACAACAAATTTGTTGTTGAATGATTCTTCCTCTGCTTATTCGGATAGCTGTAACAATAAGTTTTGTAAGGTTGTTGCTTGTTTTTAAGAAGAAGGTACGATTAATAATCTTTATTCTTTTAGTATTTTTTAGTGTTTATAAGGAAGTTTTTTATTTATTTATGAATTTTTTATAACAATATTAAAGACTTATGATTAACATTAACAATTTAAATTTGGATAATTAGAATATTAATCAGACAATCTTTATTAATTCATTTTAAGATGTTTCAAAAATCGAAGTGATAGAAAATTATTTCGTAATTTCTATAAAAAAAAAACTTGAAAGAGATCATTACAATTCAAAAGACCTATGATATGATTTAGGAACAAATAATTCAAGAACAAATCTCTCGAGGCTCATGATGTTCTATGAATAATAGAATTCAAGAAATAAAGATTATGACTTGAAACATAATTATACAATAGCTTAAACGATTAAAAATATTTGAAATTTTCTTTAATTGTATACAATTTATTCTATTTTTAAAGTTTTAAGTTATTTTTGGACCCATCTCTTTGAGCTTTCTTTTATGACTTTTTAGGTGATTTAAACATTTGTGTCTATATAAACCAAATGCATATGTAAACACTTTTAAGTTATATTAACTTTCTAAACTTATAAATAAGTTTTCATATTAATTATATTTAAAACCAAATTATAAACTTAAAAATATTTATTATTTCTTTCTTGAACATATAAACCTCTTTGAATAAATATTCAAACAAGAATCAACTCGTGCCTGGACTCAAGGAAAAAATTAGTTATTATAAAAAGAGGATTCCTTACTTAAAATGAGTACATTAAACACTTATATTAGTAGTGGAAGAGATTGAAGAACAAATTAGAAACTATAAGCTTCTACTTCTACAGAAGTTTTAGTTGATGAAGTTGTGATTGTAGAATTTAAAACAGGTAGTCATGTGAAGGTTGCAACTATAATCACCACTTTCAGGTCCACCACCACCAAGTTCACTACATGTTTTTCATTTTAACCTTGCCTTTAATTCCATCACTAGTAAGTTGGTCACCTTTATAACCCTACCTAGGTCCACCACTACTAAGTTCATTATATTCAGACTCACTACCCTAACTTCTACAAGCCTCACCACAACCAAGGTCTCCCGATAACCATCAGATCCTCTAGTGCCACCAACGTCATTTATACATTTAATCCAATCATATTAACGTGTAATTGTAAGAAATAAAATAAAATCCAATTATATACAACCATATGGATGTTTGACTACAATCCACCGTAAAAACTATTTGTCACAAATTTTTTAATGATGTTTGTTGTCAAAATCATTTTACACTCTTTTGTAAGATATAAACATGAAATTAGTACATATTTTAATTCAAAAACGAAATACAACTGATTCAATAATTCAAAGACAAATTCTTAAAATTTAAAATTATATTAATTACATTGATTATCATTCGTTTATCAATTATCTATGTCACATTCTCTTGTATGAAGAAGAGGAAAAATAGATATTTTATAGTAAAATATAACTTGTTTCTTTGTAATATGATTTATATTTTTATAATGATTAAATATATTTTTAGTTTCTAAATTTTAAAACAAAATTGATTTTTTTTTAATGTTTAAAACTGATATATTTAGATCTTCAAAAATGAATGGATATAATTTTTTAATTAAATTATGTTAAAATTTTTAGCATTATCAAATCAGTCGATATTTTAGTGAGAACATGATGTAAACAATTCAAGTATTAAGACGAACATATCTAACATGTAAAAATTAACATAATTGGGTTAACATGACTACACTCGTTCATTTTCTGAGTTTAGGATCAAAATTTTAGATATAGATAAATTTTAATTTCACATCAAAATTCAAAGATTATAAATATATTTAACCGTACACTGTGTTTTCAGTTAAGGATGACAATGTAATAAATTCACTCATGTTATTTTGACATGTCAAACGAGTGAATTAGGTTAATCCCTCTTGCATAAGAATTTTGAACTACTTTTATTGATCTTTAAAAAATAATGATAAACCTACAACTAATCCATCTGAATAAAATTAAATATAAATATTATAATAATAAAGTTATTTTAAATCTTTGTTTCATTACATATAAATCTATTATTAACAACAAAATTAAAATAAATTAAGTACACAAAAAATTAAAATTCGCATTAAATAAATATATTAAAGTTAAATTTTTTATGAATAATAATATATAAAATTAAATTATAACTTAAAGTAAAAAAAAACTATGATAATTAATCAATATTATGTTAAAGAAGAAAAATTATAAAAAAAACAATTAACAAAATAAAATAATTATGTTTAACTTAAAAATTAAAATTTTTACACAAAATGTGTTTATCTCTTCCATTACTAGCTCTTATTAAAAATGACAAAAAAATATTTGTGATGGTGATATTTGTGATCAAAATTTTTATAAATAATTTGTACCTACGAATGTTTATTATTTATAAATATTGGATAATTGTAATAATGAGTTAAATTCCAGAAATTATTAGAAGGATCCGGAAAGTCAAGGACTAATAACGTAACCCAGTATTGTTCTTCCGGAAACTTCTATTTGCAATTAGTGGTATTGGCTTACATCAGAAACTTCCATTTGTTTCTGGAACAAGGTAAGTTCCCCATTTAAATAGCCTCATAGCTTCTTCCCAACCAAGAAATATCCACAAAACAAATTCTCAAACAAAAATCTTGGCTTTCTAAACAGCTTTTCTCGTATCTGAAAAGTGATGGATTTCAGAGTGATGGGTTTGGAATCTCCATTGTTCCACACGCTGCACCGCATGATGGACATGTCGGAGGAGGGTGTAGAAGAGAAGACAAACAATGCTCCGACACAGAAATACGTGCGAGACGCGAAAGCGATGGCTGCAACAGCTGCGGATGTGAAAGAATATCCGAATTTCTACGTGTTCCTGGTCGATATGCCGGGGTTGAAATCTGGTGACATAAAGGTTCAGGTTGAAGATGATAACGTGCTTTTGATTAGCGGAGAGAGAAAGAGGAAAGAAGAGAAAGAAGGGGTGAAGTTTCTGAGAATGGAACGAAGAGTTGGGAAATTCATGCGCAAGTTTGTTTTACCTGAAAATGCAAACATTGATGCAATCTCTGCTGTGTGTCAAGATGGCGTTCTTAGTGTTACTGTGCAGAAATTGCCTCCTCCTGAACCCAAGAAGCCTAGGACTATTGAAGTGAAGATTGCTTAATATGGAAGAACAGAACAAATGAATGTTTGTGTCTTTTAGTGGCAAAGAGTTGTTCATTTTCACTGTTACAAGATGTTTTAGCTTGGTTTTGTTGTAATTTCTTTTTAATGTCCTCTGTTGCTTTGTAGTTTTGTGATAATTGCAGCCATGATTTTGGTTTAATCATCTCAGACTTCTAATTCTTCGATCCTCTTTTGACATATCTCTCAATCGTGTAATGGAATAGCTGAATTTAAGAGCTAATTATATAGATTTTTTCATATCATGAATGGTCACCATCACACATAAAAGACCAAAAACGGAGCTTTATAATTTCTTAAATATCTTCCCATCTATCACAAACTAATATCATGAAAATTGAAGTGGTAGAATTGAAGTGGTAGAACCTTTTGAAACAGAGACTCTATTTTATTTGCTGGTGAAGAACATGATAACATGATGAGAGTGATGGATTTCAAAATTGTTCTATCGTAGATTTCTATTGAGCTAGGTGAATGTATCAGATAAGTGAGTCAGGGAAATAAAATTTTCTAGAAACTTAGTGTATTAATGAACTGGATATTGATGTTATGGTAATAAGAACAATAAAATAAAAGATGAAGACACTTTAAAATGAAGAGTAAGATTTCTGATAACGAGTCCTATCTACAAGTTTCTTGGTTAGTCACATTCTTTTTAAGAGTTATAATCGAACCACTCTATTTCCTCCGTTATATTTGCTAAAAAATAAAAAAGTGTTTATATATTTTAAAATTATATATTTTCTGTTTTTTAATTTACAACTATATTACGAGAATTCATATTACCTTATTTTTAAATAAATATGATTAATCAGTCAGAGAATGTTCTCATGTTAAACTCTATAGAAAGTGCAATTGTCAGATTTTTAAATCATAAATTTCCGAGATGTAGTAAATTTTAAAATTTCAGAAATTAAAAAGAATGTATCACTCAACTTTCATACAATACTTCTCCTTCCTCCGTTCCTATTAGTTTTTTAATTTTGTTTATCTATCATTTATATTAGTTATCATCCTCGTATTAACTATATTATATTTCACATCTTTTTTGGAGAAGAGAAAAATTTTATATTTTATCAAAGAAATTACTTATTCTTTTGTAATAATTTAGATAAATAATATAACTATTATTTTACAAAAGTAAGCACTCATTAAAAATTATAAAAGTTAATATTTGATTAATCAAATAAACCTTAAGCGTATTAAGGAGAAAATGGATAATAATAATGACTCGAACATTCTGGAAATTATTAGAAGGACCTCGAAAGTGAAAGACTAAAATAACCGAGCCTTGTGTTCCAGAAAACTATTTGCATTTAGCGCGTTTTCATCAGAAACGTCCATTTCTTTCTGGAACAATGTACATTCCCCTATTTAAATAGCCACCTACCTTCTTCCCTACCAAGAAACATTCACAAAACTAAACAAAATTTCAAACAAAAATCTTTGCTTTCAAAGCGGTTTTTTTTGCTCGTATCTGAAAAGTGATGGATTTGAGGGTGATGGGTCTGGAATCTCCTTTGTTCCACACGCTGCACCACATCATGGACATGTCGGAGGAAAGTGCCGGGGACAAGACACACAATGCTCCGACACTGTCATACGTGCGGGACGCGAAAGCCGTGGCTGCAACACCTGCAGATGTGAAGGAATATCCGAATTCCTATGTGCTCCAGATCGACATGCCGGGTTTGAAATGTGGGGACATAAAGGTTCTGGTTGAAGATGGTAACGTGCTTTTCATCAGCGGTGAGAGAAAGAGGGAAGAAGAGAAAGAAGGGGCAAAGTATCTCAGAATGGAACGAAGGGTTGGGAAATTCATGCGTAAGTTTGTGTTACCTGAAAATGCAAACACTGATGAAATCTCTGCAGTGTGTGAAGATGGTGTGCTTAGTGTCACTGTGAAGAAATTGCCTCCTCCTGAACCCAAGAAATCAAGAACTATTGAAGTTAAGGTTGCTTGAGTTTGCTAAACTTTTTAAGAACTACATAAATAAAGATATAAACAGAAGAGACAACAGTGTTGTCTCTGTTTGAGTTCTTATCTTCCTGTTAGAAGAGTTTTATGGTTGACTGTGTTGTGTTTTTGCTAAAGTGATTTGTGGCTTTTGATGATTTCGTGAATATAAGTAAATTATGTTACTTTAACTATCTTCTCCTTTTGCAGTCTGATTAGCATAGTTGTCCTAATTTTCAAGATGTACTGATCCTTTACCAATTAAGTTGTGATCATATCCAAATTATTACAACATTGAGAATAAATTTTGATATCGTGTTGTATCAGTCCAGTATCCTGCAGAAAGTACAAATAAGTCACCAATATGAGCATAACATTCCAAGTAACATCATGATACAAGGTTACAAAAGCACTGTAATGGTTTTTAAGGGGAGTTTTACTTAAACTGAAGAGGGTACTACTATCAGCATTTATCTCTAATACATTCAAATCTAATCATTTCATTGAAATCTCCTACTGACACACTGGTGCAATTCTTAAGTTTACTGACAATTCGATTCTCAAAATATTTGTTTGTTACATGTTGTCAGACATCATAAAAAAGTACCCAAAATTTCTCTGAGTAGACGTCAGGTGTCAAGCGAAGAAAATTTGGAAATCAGAAAGTGGAAAATAAGTGGCTGCGGGAGAGTGGACGTTCGGTCTTGGTGACGGTAGTGGTAAATGCCAAATTCCAAAATCCTGTGTCGCTTCTTTACATGTTCACCTTCTTCTCCAAATCTTTGAACCATTTTCTCCTCCTTCTCTCTAGATTTCTTTATCTTCTCTCTAAAAAACACTCACTTTCTCTTCTCCGATCACCATTCAGGCACCGCAGAAGCACTTTCAGCGTCAAGAGCTTCCAGTTAAATCGTTCGGTTTGGGAAGCTGAGCTGGTAAGTTCTTCCCTTCATTCAGTCGTGCGTTTTCCTGAACATGCAAACCAAGTCCTGGTTTCATGTGTTGATCACCCTCCTCTAAAATGAGAGGTTCTAATAGTGTTTTGGTTTTATTTGGTTTAGTTGGAAAATTGTCGAGCGTTGAAGGTAGAAGAACTTGTAGTGGTGAAATTGTACTCTGTCTCTGTGAACGTTCGGTCACGTTAGAGGTAAGGGAAGCTTATATAATTTGATTGTATGTTAGTTTCTACGTTCGTTTTAATGAATGCATGTTTGTTGAGTTGCTGAATGTATATTGTCGCAACCGTTGACATATATGAAGTATGATTGTTGATATGTTTTGACTATATGAAGTATGATTATTTACTATATGATATGGATGTTTGATTTTATGAAAATAGATGTTGAGAAATGAATTGATATAAAGAATTCTAGTATGAAATTTTCCTATGAAAGTGTACGTTCGTCATTGAACGGTCCTTGACCGTTCGGTTTTTCTAATGAACTTGGTTGGAATTGAATTCTTTCATTTGGGAAGAATCCTAGTTGAGGACGAACGTCTTCGTTTTGTAATACTGTGCATGAGCGTTCGGCCAAGGGTAGTCGTTCCTTGGTATTCGGTTATAAACTTAAGTATATCTATATGTATTTGTATATTTTTGTTTGTTCTTAAACACTATTTAAAATGGTATCTATTACATTCATCAATCCTTTTTTCTATAAGTTTAGTAGTGCGTAGTCTTATACCAAGTGTTCGTACTAAGCAAGTGTTTGGTCTTATACCAGGTACTTGTTCTAGTTTTCGTAAGCTAACTTCATAATAAGAGCGTTCGTCCAAGCCCAATAGGGTTCGCTCATCATAGTGTTCAGTCTTTGACTGACATTCTGATTTTCTTGATGTTCAACTCATTCAAAAGTTAAGTATATATATTGACGTTCGGTCTCTTCACCAGATCCAGTTATGTACCCTTATTTGATATCCTAAGTGTTTGTCTAAATTGGTTCCGGCCTAGAGTTTTAGTACTCGGCCTAGGTTTGTTGGTGTTCGGTCTAACTCGTGAGTTAGTTCATCCAATTGGCTCACTTAGTATATAAACGTTTGGTTCTAATCATCCTCGAGAAATATTATGTTAATCACTCCCTTTCTTAAACCAATGATTCTCTCTCTCTCGGTTTTGATCCGCTTGGAACTGAAGACCTTTGGTCTCACTCCAAGCGTTCGGTCTTGTTCAGAGTCGAAGTTAACGTTTGACATTTGATATCTTCAAAGACGTTTATTCAAATTGATCGCATTTAGGTCTTATTAATGAAGGATGATGAAATATGATGTGTATGAAATGAATTGGATTATGAACGAGCGTTCCGGGGAGGAATAGCTCATGAATGAATATTGGAAATTTGGTAAAGTATGAATGTGGGCATGCTAAGCTGGCGGTTCATCCTGATATTCCGTGATAACTCGTTCTCACGTAGAGAAGGGTAAGTCATGAGTGGGAATGACAGCTTATGGTTAATTTGGACAGATAGGACTAACCTCGGGTGACAACTGTTGAGGGTATCCCAGTTACTACAACACCCGGATGCACGAACGTCGTAGCTACACAGAATTCATACAGTCCGGACAGTCAGAGTCTACTATTAGACTTTACATGCAAAAGTGAATGAAATTATCTGGTTTAATTGCATTGTGTGAAGTACATGTTGATGATTAAATTGAATTACATAAGCTTACCCTATTTCCTGTCTTGTCTTTTGTACGTTCGTTGGTTGTCTTTCTGTTGCAATGATCATCCGTATGGATGTGAGCAGAAAGAGAAGATTTGCTGGAAGAGGCATTAGAAGAAAATCTGGTCGAAGTGGAAGTTAAGGCCAAACAGTAGAACCGGTCAGTTATTGTTTTTCTTGGTATGACTGTTCAGTCATCTTTTGGCCATTTCTTTTGTAGGACCGTTTCGTATAGGTCTGTTGTAAACCATTCGACCTAGTTGTATCTAGTGTGCTATTTTAACTCTTAGTATGTTGTAAGGCCGTTCGACCACAACCGTACGTTCTTTATTTTGTAAGACTGATCTGGAATATTATTAATTGTGATAATTCTCTTATATGATTTTGATATTGTATCTTTGGGATGTTATACACGTGCACCAAATGATCCACAGCACAAGAACGTCATTGTAAGCTATATTCCCTCATGTCTTGTCGACTGTAACACGTTCAAGATTTATGAGGGAAGACACATATTGTCCATTCCCAAAGCTTGTCAAGGTTGGGTTGCTCATTCACTGAAGTATATAGTGTCATAACATCTGGACCATAGCTAATTTAGTGTGAAGATAAATTACTACACAATATAGTGTTAACATTCACTGAAGATATATTAACAATGAGAATATCTCAGCAATATAGTGTCATAACATCTTGACCATAGCTAATGAGGATAAAATGCCAATAGCTATTAAGGATGAACTATAATTAACATGGAAGGTTTAGGCATAAATCACATTAACAAAATCTTAAAAAACTTAAGGTAAATTATCTACACAACCTAGGTCCAACTAAATTAAAATCCATAACTTCATTGTAAAATTACAGTTCACAAGCTAAATTACTACACATTCAATATAACATTTATTATGATTTGATTTAGAGTTAAAGTATGTTTTAAAGGCACACTCCACCTTGAATGTTGTAGATACCACAATCCTACCATATTTTAGACTATTTGGAAGTGAAGTGGAACATCACATATTACGATGTGAGGACTGAAAAGTGTGAAGAAGTATCTTACGGATATTTGATCTGTGTATGAACAATATATATATATATATATATATATATATATATATATATATATATATATATATATATATATATATATATATATATATATATTCAAGGTTACAATATAGACAAATGAATCTATTATTAAGCTTATTTTTTAGAGTGTGAGTATAGTTAAAATATCAAAATTAAAACATACTTTTACTTAGAAGTGAATAATTGAATGAATTTATCTTAGCTAGAATAACATAGTTGTCATTGAAAAAATTAAAATATTTGTAGGTATTTTAAATTTCCACAATCGAGTTTCAGTTGTCTGAAAATGAATTCCTATAACCAATTATAGAACCTAGAAAAGAAAAAAAAAATTGATAGAATATTATGAAAAAACACAACTTTAATGAAGTAACTTCTTGCAATTCTATAATTTTAATATAGACTTAATTATATATTTAGTTCTCGTAGTTTCGTTGGTTTATTTCGCTTAATTTTTTTGGGTTAATTTAGTTCTTTTACTTTTTAAAGTTGACATAACTGTCGTACGTGTAACACGTCAATTCACGAATTTTTTTATTTTTTAAATTTTAAGTTTTTATTTTATTTTTAAAATTTTTTAATTTTAAAAAATTATATAAACAGTCATATCTTAGATCATATATAACCAAGTAATAAATGAGTAAGTTCTGATATTGTTTTTCTACGTAGACTTACGTTGTTTAGAAAAAAATATATTTATTCATTAATTTACGTTAAATAACTTTTGAATAATAAAAAGATTTAAATTCTTTTAGAATAATTCTAAGATCTAGACTGCCATTAAATGTATAAAAATACTTATGTAGAAATACTTCATTGTGGTTAGATTCCATGTATCAAATCAATATGAAATCACTAAACAATATATTTTTAATTTCTATTCTAGTATTTTCATACCACTATTTATCATAGTATTTTCATACCACTATTTATCAAGTCTTATGTGTTAGAAATAAGTCTAAATTTATTAATAAAAGTCCTAATGTTTAGATCTTTTTATTAAAACTTTACATTAAGTATTAAGTTTGGATTTCTAGATACATAATCAATTAATTATTCTATCCTAGTATAGGTTCCAACATTGTGACCAATAATAAGATATCCATAATGCACTCAATAAATTATCATGCAGTTATCAACGAGAATAGAAACAAAAGTAATGGAAACGAAATATATTGAATAACAAAAATCATAAAAAATTAAGATACATTATGTCTAACCTCGTGAATAAGGGAGTTAGTTACTCTTATACATTGTGAACACTAAAAAATAAATAATGATGAATGCCTCCGGTTTCTAGAATGAGTTTCTACCCAAGAATTGAATTTCAACTTTGTAAAACCTTCTATTTATAGATTTTTAGAAATGTAGAACACGCTGGGTTAAACTTGAAATTTGTACTTGAAGTAACCAACTCTATTGATAACTGATTTTGTTGATATATTCTTTAATCCTTTGTGATTTCCACTTATGTATAAAATTATAAACCAAATACTTATCTTTTCCAAATTATTAAAGAAAATCTTAATTATCTAAAAAGATAATAATCAAAATACCAATAAAAGATAAAATATTATATTTCTTAAATTTATCTATAAAATCTCAATATCTAAACATATAATAATTAAAATATCAATAAAAGAGTGTTACTTTATTAAAACATAAGGGTGAATACTTCATTTATTAAAGAAACAAAAATAATTATCTGTATAAAGATACTTATATCTTTTCTATTTAGAAATTATCAAGATTTAATCAAGGTTAATATGCATTTTTCATACATTAAAAAACAAGTACTTGAAATAAAATTCAAAATTAATTATTCAAAATATTTGTTTCAAATTTGAATCATACTTTAATTTATTTGTTATATCATATATCACAATTAATTTACTATTATAGGCTTTAGATTATTTAAATATTTTATTTGTGTAAAATTTTAGAAAATCATGTTTTAAAATTGTTAGTGAGTTAAAAATAGTGAGACTCAATTATTTTAATAGTAAAAGTTTAACGTATAAATAGAATTCTTATAAACGACATTCATTATTCTAAATCACATCATATCTCTAAAATTCTCTTTTTTTAGAGTTCTCTACCCTCTCTAAACTTTCTAACCACTTGTTCATTTGTCTGAAGATCGGAGACCACCCGAGTAATCTTTAAGGCGAGATCTTCAACTGTATCCGATTAGTTTATCTAAAAGAGTAAGTTGGTTTATGCTCTTTTCCTTAGTCTATGCGTGTTTTTGTGCATGCAGATGGTTTTAGCTTGCATGTGGGGTCTGAGTCTCCTATAAGAATCTTTACTGATAAATGGTCTTAATGGTGTACTCTGATCGTGTTTATGTTGTTTGTATGAGCATATAGAGTTTCTTGTGCTTTTGGAATTATTGTAGGATCTTTAGAGCCATTTTGTCATCTGACACGTAAGAGAAACTAATTACATTGATTTTAACTGATAAACAACTTATAATTTCTGACTATATGCTTGTATGATAGTTGGTTTATGAAATTGAATTGTTTGTTGAATTATGACCTATTGAGTTAGGTTAGAGTTTTGAATCGTCTTTAGTGATCATATGTTGGAATGTTGATATCTTGTATGGTTGAGATTGTATTTGAGGTGAATTTAGTCATTGAATTGTGCATAACTTGATGGTTGGTTGTTTTGACATCTCTGGTGTGTTAAACTGATTTTGCAGAACTAGAATGACATAAATCTATAAAATTTTGTTATGTAGAATTATGCACACTCGTTGGGCGAGGATATTGTTAACTTTATGGCAAGTGAACCAATTCGTTATAAGTATTAAAATGGAAGTCCAAGTATCGTTTTTCCTAAGGGATTTGTGCTTGTTCGTCTAATTATTGTTATTTACTAACTATAGCTTTGATAAAAGTATGGTTTGATTCATAGCAAAGTAAAACGCATTTATGACAACAAATTTATAAGTTTAGTAAAATGATTCACTAAAAGCTTCATTAGGATTGAATTTCATAAATCAAATTATGTAAAAACTCTATACAATATATCTCTATCTAATTCAAGCATTCACATCAAAAGCATACTAGTCCTAATTGCTTAGGGGCAAGTTCTAAATCTATATGTTAAATTACTAATTCCTTAGTTAAATAAGCATACAATTTGCATTAAAATCAAATGTCTAGAATGACCAAGAGAGATTGAATCCATTCCTAGAACCAATCCTCTTGGGTGCTCTATTTGTGTCTATGTTTCAATTCATTCTCCAATGATTAGATACATTAAAAAAGGCATGATATTCCAACATACACATTACTATTCCAGATAAAACATATGAACAAAAATAAATTATATTGCACAAGGAAATTTACATCATGTTGAGTTTATTACATCAAATCCTAATTAAATGGGAGTTTAAATACTCCTATGAATCTAGAACATACAAGTTTGATGGAAATTGATGATTGAACCCTAGAGTCGTCTCTGACCGAATTTCGAGTTTCTATGCGTTTCCACACACCACGATAACCAACTTCTTTGTTCATTCACGATTAAATAACCACTTTCAAAAATTACCCTTTTGTTGGGTGAGAATACACATTCATCGGGCGAGAATAAACTTTTGTTTCGCTTTTAAGTGATCTGTCTCACTAAGCGAGTCAATATACTTGCTTAACGAGTATCTTTCTCCTTCGTTGAGTGAGCAAATGGTGGCTGCGCAAAAAAGGTTGTGGCAACAATCTTCTTTAAATCTCTATTTTTCTACACAACAATCTACAAAAGACCACATAATATTTAAATTAAAATAAACAGAAAAATTTACATCCTTCCATGAAAAAACATATAATACATGAATAAATACAAATTTAAGGTTAAAAATACCCATGAATTATAAGTATTTTTATAACACTTATCACATAATAGTTGTACTGCTAGTTGATTATCATATAATATTATATTTAGTAGTTATACATTATTAAATGGGATGTTACAATTTACTCTAATTTCCAATTAAGATATAAATTAACTTTCATTTAATTAAATGAAAATAAGAATATAAGCATAAATATTTAAGCACACACATACACATACATATATAAAAAACATAATTTGGAATATTTCTAAAAAACATAAGTAATATAATATTTTGGTTGAAAAATTTTCATTCTTTACTAATCTTTTTGTTCCATGTTCATCATCCCTAATGAGAATTGAAAAAGAAAGGTTAAATTATTTCAATGGTCAATTTTCGTATCAAAGTCGCAAATCGGTTCCTCTATTAACTTTTGTGTCAATTGATCCCTAATTTTGAAAAATTGATGCAATCTGGTCCTTGCCGTTAAATTGGTTAAACAACGTTACATAAATAGTGATTAGACATGTCGTTATAGAGTTTTTAAATGTCGTGGCTTAATAAAAACGTATGTGATGTGAAATTTGGTTTTTTTAAAATTGAAAATTGGTGAATAGCAACAACCTCACCACTGGTGCAACCAACTAACACAATCAGTGATGGAAAGGGAGATCATCGTGCCACCACTTGCAACAAAACCTTGCGACACCACAACCAAGATCAATCTACTACATATCGTACATCCTAACACACGAAACCTTGTGACTAAGCAAGATCTCCACCTCTGGTCTCGCTTGTAGCTCTTCCACAATGCTTTTGCCAGGGAGAAAAAGGAACGGTGTGCCTCCCAAGAATGGCTCCTCAAAAGTAGAACGAAGAGCAGAAAGTAATTTGAAAATTTTCCCAATTTTAAGGTTTTGTAAATAAATTGAGATTTTTCAATTGTTTGGTCGTGATTCGAAACTCACGAGACAAAAGAACAACGACAGTGTGAGGGAACAAAGGAAACAAAGAAGAACGGGCCAGGAAACAAACATAGAGCAACACAATACGAACCTAAGCTAGTGAAGAGGGCTCGTCGCTCATAGGGGATTTGCAACTAGCCGTCAGGACAACGTGACAAATAGGGATTTGGAGTCGCTACATGGGACATCCAAGTTTTGTATTTCCTTTTTATCAATTGTTATATAACAAGACAAGAGCATAAAGCAATTGAGAATATTTTCCCATTTTAGGGTTTCACAAAGAAGTTAAGATTTTCCAATTGTTTAGTCATGGTTCAAAACTCACGAGACACAAGAAAAGATCCACTAGACTAGCAATAAGATTTAGTGGTAACCCATGATAAAGATAAAAAGATTTAGTAGTAGTAAAATAAAATCTAACATTAATAACTTTAAAAGATCCTAATTTCAATAATTAATTTTTCAATCCCTAAACTTTCTTAATGAACCTACTAATTGAATTCCTAATTTTTACACAAAATCTATTTTATCAAATATTCACCAATTTTTTATTTTTAGAAAACGAAATTTCATATCACATCATTCTTTATTAAACCGCGTCATTTTAAAAATTCGCTTAGTCAATATTTATTTTACTTCGTTTTAGTTAACGCTAATCTAAGGATAATGACATAATATGTCAGTTTTTTCAAATTATTTAACAAAAGTAAAAGAAACAAAAGTTGTGAAGTTAAAGTGACTATGAGCATGAAAGAGAAAGAAGGTTTAGAAGAGTGAGTGGACCGCAGAAATTTTAGTATTTGATGGAACTGTGAAATTCATAATCTTAATCTTCTTTCTTCCAATCATCACCATGTTTTGGTTTACTATGTTCCAAGTCAATGTGCCTCCACTCTTCTAATCAAATTTTGTTTTGTATAAATAAGGTTAATTTTAGGGCCATTTTTTCAAACATTATTATCTGTTTAAAATCTTCCATCCTAGTGATTTCATTAACTTATAATTCTGACCAAAAAACAAAATAACATTCAGTTCTTCGTCTTTTCAAAACTTATTATTATAAAGTATTGTTATTAATATCTTGTGTGAATAATACATCAATAATTCTATATTAGAAATTGAATGACGCATACCAATATATTATTATTGTTTGATTTTAAAGCGTGTGAAGATAAATATATATATATATATATATATATATATATATATATATAATTTTTATTAAAAGAAAACATGAAATTATATAATTAAAAATGGATTTAAGTATTATTTTTAAAAATATTTTCATGTGATTGAAATTTATTAAAAATTATCAATTTTGGTAATTTTCATCACTGCTGGAGAGAAGAAAACAAAAGGAAAGAAAATATGAGAAAATGGTGAGCTTGATTGGATGGCAATAACACAAAGTATGATGAAATAACTTATGTGGGATCCACTGAAATGTAGATAGGAGAGTAGAAAAGTATGCATGATGAACATTTGTGTGGAGGTTTGCGATTTTTTTAATTGCTACAAATTGATAAGTATGACAGTTTTTATGAATAGACACAATTTTTGAGACTTAAAAAAAATATAAAATAGCTTAAATGACTTTATTTATTTATAGTCTTATATATGTTATCTATATTCAAATATTTTATATAATAAATCACTTTAGTATTTAAATATTAATTATTAAAATCAGTATCCATCACAATTTGAAGACATAATTAATTAAGAACAAACAAAAAATTAAAAAAAAAAACAACAAAATTCATATACAAAGATTAAGCAACTTTCCTTGTTGAAATACTAGTGATATTTTTATAAATGTCCAAATATAAATTTTAATAAGGATCATTGCTGACTCTAAATAGTTTTTACAAATAACTATACTAGAGATGATCACAAAGAGAATATTAGAGAGCATAGTTTATAAATGTTTTTTTCTAAATTCATTAAACACAAAAATATGTGGTGGGCCCTTCCATAAAAAATATGTGGAACCCTAAAAAGATGACTTTGACCACTTTTGTGGACTAGTATGAATGCCATGTCCATGTTCATGGTTTACTGGATTACCATAAATTGATGTATACAGTGATGAGTCAACGTTGAGCTTGAAAGTCAAGAAACTTAACATCTAACTACTGCCATTGTTTTTACGGAAACCATCATTTTTCATTATATTTTTTTTTATTATTATTGAACTTTTTAGTTAAGACATCATATCAATTTACCCAAATTAAATAAACCATATCAAATTTAAAAGATTGTCATTAGATCTCAATGAATACAATGTACTTTTTATGAAAGATAAAATGTTTTTATAAAAGAGTGCCATTTTGGAAAGTAATAAAAGCACAATAACACGAACAATGTTTTAGCATTCTGGAATGACGGTTCTGAAACGGATGATTTACCTCGTCATTGCCGTTGGGCTGTTTCTGAAACATATTGATATTGAGCACCTGCAACCAGAAACACAGTGCACACAGAAGTAAGTTACGCCAAAACAGTGATCTCCAATGGCAACACAATGCATAACATCGAAAAAAATACAATAATGGCAACACCGAAACAGT
The DNA here is from genome assembly GCF_016808095.1 of Vigna angularis. Classification (NCBI taxonomy): domain Eukaryota; kingdom Viridiplantae; phylum Streptophyta; class Magnoliopsida; order Fabales; family Fabaceae; genus Vigna; species Vigna angularis. The sequence goes on along the minus strand of NC_068976.1, from coordinate 13,013,080 downwards.
CGTATGAGCACCAATTACAATAAATAAGAGATGAGCAGTGACAACAACCAGAGTCCAATTAGGGATGGCGAGGAAGAGGAACACTCACTTGAGGAACAATGTGCAGCGACTTCACCCAGCGACAAGATTGAAACTCTGTCTTCCGAAACACCTTCAAATTCTCCGAAAGGAAGGACACCAATCTCTCAAACAATCCGGTGATACCTATTAAATCAAAACATTTTGCTCTTTTAATCCCAAAATTTAAGCAAATTTCAATATAACATTTTTGGGTTAGGAAAGTACTAACCTCTTCAAGATGCAATGACAGAGGAAGACAACAAGAATATAGAACTCGAGAATGGAAGACGCGAAGTGCTACGCAAAGACGAACTGCTACCCAACCTACTACGCAATCAAGTAGGGTTACACAATCACATAACCGTTCCTAGCCTTGCAATTGAGGAGGAAGCTACTGTCGATGAAACCCTCGTGCTTTATGAGTTCGCCAGCGTTGGAGGAGTTCATGTGATCCATCTCGAAAAAGGATGAGGCAGAGGAACGAATATGGAATTAAGTTTCTCACACATGATGAAGAATGGCAAAATAGAAATGGGCAATAATGGAGAGAGCGGAGATTTAGATGTGTTTATTTTCGGGAATGAATTTTGATAAATTTAAGGGGATTTTTGATAAATTTGTATTTATATTTTTAAGTGATTTTAGAGGTGACTAAGAGTAGATTTGAAGATAAATTCTTTTAAAATTTGTGTAAGATTGGATTTATATGATAAATTAAGAAAAAAGTTTAATTTTTCAGGAGATTCCACTTTTAGGATAGTAGATTTACTTGGTTCTTGTCCACAATCGTGTTAATATATATTAATCTAGTTCATTATTTGTAACAAAATATATTTGTAACGTATAATCCACACTAATGTGAAAATTTGGGATTATGGTTTAGAAAAAAAGTTATCAATTTTGGAAGTAGTTAGGGGTCTCCTCCATCACCACATTAGTGTTGGAACAATCTTCGGAGCCTTTTGTCGGTGATCCCTAACAATGTATGAGCCTCTCACATGGGGTTCTTTCCGTCTATGCTGAATTGGATTGAGATGTTGCGTTTTCACAAGATAGAGGTGGACCTTCATGATGCTATTTTTGCTAATGTGGAATGCCATAGAGGATTATGCCACCAAGAATACCGCAATGATGAAGAAGACGATTTGAGACACCTTTTTTAATACCACAATGTTCACGTCCTTCTTCTTTCTTCCCCTTCTTTTTTGGGGTGAAGACAATGAAAACCCTAACCATAATTTCAAATTGCATCAGGACGATTGTGTCTAGGTTTCGTGGGATTTGGAGAAGTAGGCAGTAGGTTGCATTGAGGAAAATTAATGGGGTTTAGTTTAATTTGGATAGTGACCTTGGCACCTTTCCATCTTTTCTTGATGCACATGAAGTAAGGGAGTTCTTGGATTTTACATTACCACAATGAGGGGAGGTTTTGCTTGTCTTGAATGAGAAAATGTCTTGAAAAATTTGAACTTAATACTTGTTCACTTGACCATTTGAAGTTATCCATGTGTACAATACCAGATTGATTACATTTCAGTATAGAATGTAACTTTGATCATTATTATTGTTATTAAGATATGTTTTCCCTTGTGCGGAGAAAATGTGAGGATAATGAAATGTTTCGAGAAATTGATAAAATGTATGAGTGAAAAGGAAGAACATATGCAGAGTAAGTACATGCAGAAATAGAGAAGATAATGATTTGAATTTGATATTACTGTGTGGCTCTTTCGTTTCTTTTTATTTACTATATTTTTATACATTACAAATTTGTTTTGCCACATCACCACACAATTAATTTCGAAAAATTAACGGAATGAATTTATTGATGCACATTAATGCGATTGTGGATGAAGTTGATACTTTTCTAAAATTGAGACAAAGTGAACACAATTATTATCTCTTAAAGAATTCCTTCAAAAATAACTTCTTTGAAACATTTCATTACATTCCTCTCATATTTTCATATGATATAACCTCTCGAAACATTTTCATATTTTTTATACTCCTCATTAATTTTCTCCTGACTCATATGCATAAAACAACCACCAACTATATATAACATTATTTCATCACATTAGCATACTTTCCATTTCATATCACACACATTTATCATTTACAAAATACATACTTTTATATCAAGAATCCAAAACCATAACATTACATAACAACCTATTAATCTCATCACGTATAAATGCTCTTTATAAAAAAGGAAACCTAAAATAAATTTACAAGATTGTTGATTCTTTGTTAAAGGAGTCCAAATTTAACCATATTTATTTGTATATCGTGTAGAAATTCATGAGATTGCTTATGTTGTTGATGCATATGTCTCTTATGGGAGATCCGATGCTTTGAATGGAAAAGTCATCGTAAGCTATTGTCTCATTATTTTGTATTAATAATTTATTGCTGGGTTGTAGAATAAAAATGAATTTCCTTCTCTAATTAGATACCTGGCATGTATCTTGACTATTTTTTCTTGAATATTTAGATTGCATCATCTGGAAGACTATAGATGCAATTGCACGTGCACATCATATTCTTACTGGTAAATTTTAGATGTGTTGTTTTAAACAGGTTTTGAACTTGATATGCATTAAGAAAAGGGCCATTTGTTTTAGTTATATTTGAAGGTTAATTTATTGTTGCCTTTTGTTGACAGCAATGTGTGAAAAGCTCTTCACTTTTGAGGGTGAAATTGGTGGTGGCAGGTTTACTTCGTTCTTGCTCTTTTAAAATCTAATATTGCCATTACGTAAAATTCTTTAACTGGACCATTCCTTGTTTTTCTCCCTCTCCCATGAAGTGAAAATAATTAACTTAGATTATAATCCTAACATTGCCATTGTCATAAGTTAACTTAGATTATAATCATAACTTTTATTTTTTAAATCTTACCTTTTTACTTTTATGACTAAAGGTTTTATCTACACTATTATTATTTTAAAGAATCTTATATTATTTTATAAATTAGAGTATTTGTCAGTGTATTAGTGAACATACAATAAGTGTATAAGTTGTAATATAACACTTTGCACTATTTTAATGATCATCGGTAATAATTGTTAAATTTATTTGTATGATTTTTTTATTAAATATATTATCAACTAACTATTATGTTATATTTTAGGTATCTGATAAGGGAGTGGGCCAAACAATGGATGTAATGAAGAAGAAAATTAGATATTGTTATTGAATATCTTTGAGTCATACTTTTAGTATTGAACATTTGTATTGAACATCTATATTGAACATATGTAATGAACATCTTTCTTTTTAATTTTGATGTATGAACAATTAGTTGTATGAATGATATTAGGTTGAACAATGTAATTTATTTTATACAATATTATTCAATTTTAGTTCATATTAATTTATTGTTTGTTTTGTCAATAAAACCATTTTTATCATAGTCTAATTTTATTACAATAAACAAAATAAACTATATAAATTCCCGGTGGTTTTAACCCCGGTAAGCTAAACCATGCAAAATAGGGGTGGTTTTGAGATAACTCCAGCTAGTTCCGGCGGTTTTTTAGTAACTCTGTTATTCCTGGCGGTTTTCACAAAACTCCCGCTAATTCCGGCGGTTTTTACAAAACCCCTGAAAATTCCGGCGGTTTCTGGAAATCCCGCTAATACCGGCGGTTTTTTCCTGAACCGCCGGTACTTGCTTGGCGACGGGCGTTTTCCCAACGATTTTTCCAACCGCGAAAAATGTGATTTGTGGGGGTTAAAACCGCCCATAATATTTAAAAAAACCCCTGGTAAAATTACAATTTTTTGTAGTGAAAATAATCATAAGAGACTAATTTTTTTAATCACAAACTCTAGATCAAATATCCTAATGCTCAAAATAAAGATTTATGTAACTAAGACCAATTGTGAAAATTTTAATTTGATGCAATGAGTAATAAATCTGAGAATCCTAATTTTCTCGAGATGATTGGTAACAGAAAAACTCACCTAATAGAAAATCAAATTCTATAATTTGCAAGTTCCCAAAATACCAAAAAAACTAATACCAAAATTTTACTAAATCAAAAACATCTCCAACTTCATACTAGGGATTCAACCAAACTTATCTCATTTTCCCCCAATTTTTATATTCGCATGCGAACATGCAAATTAGAGATTCTTCTTCTCCCACAAGTTAGGGATTCACTATCATTATTTTCTTTATATGGATTTATGCGTTCATCTTAATAATTTATTTTTATCATTAGTACCAATTTTCTTACATTTTTTTATTCTTGCATTTTGTTTTTCTAGTTTTTTCTAAGACTTTTGGATGTTTATACTTCAAAATATTTCTTATTCAATTTCCTTCCCTCAAAGAAACTTGAAAGAACTTTCAAAATCTTTTCCGGATTAACATAAAAAAAGGGTGTTTTATTAAATGGCACCATTATTTTTATTTTAATGTAAATGAAGTTTATTTAATGTAATATATATTTATATATATATATATATATATATATATATATTTAAATTATTTTAAAAATTTGTGTTTTATTTTCAAATTAAATTATATATTAATTTTGTATAAAATTATCTAAAACATTATTAGGGGTATAAATGTTATATTATAGTGAATTATGAAATTCCGTCCGTTATGTAGAAATACTCTATGTTCTTTTTATTGAGAAGAATATTTTACACTATTTTATAGTAAGAAACAAAAAAAGATAAAAAAAAGATATATAATTTAATTTGTCATTTAGAAGACTAAATGTAACAACCCACAAATACAGCAATAAGCTATGTATTAGAATAATCTCATTAATAATAAGCTATGTATTACTCTAAGCTAAGCACACTTAACCATGGAGTTCTTATGAGTCAGGCTACCGAAAAGCAAATGCATTTGGTGATATGAGTAGCCAAATCAATCCCTTTAAGCTATCCTTCAACCGTATAGTCCCATACCTATACAGTCTCCAGATCCCTCTCATTCCGGTGTATGTTCGATTCGTCCATGTACCCCTTCCACTCGAAGCTGCCAGGAGCCGCTCCTTGTCTGTGCCCCCTGCACCATGCCTCTTGCACCGGCGTCACTCCCCGCCCTCGTCAGTGCCCGGATGTCACAGCAAACCTGACCGAACGGTTTACAAAAAAAAAATACCGAACGATTTACAAAAGAAAAATACCGAACGGTCATTCTTAACGATAGGGAAGGTGCTCGAACGGCCACCTCATTAACTAGACAAAGGACCGAACGTTCTACTATTCTATCTTTGCTTCAACTTCTTCCAAATTTTCTTCTTCCAGCGCCTCTTCCAGCCGCTCGTCTCCTTCTGCTCACATCCACACGGATGATCATTGCAATGACAAGGACGAACATACAAAACCAGACACGACAGGAAACGCATGGTAAGCTTATGTAATTTAATTCATGCATAAACATACATTTCAAACAATCCAACACCAAATAAATTTCAACGTACGTATCATACAAAGCCTATTACTAGACTGACTGTCCGGACTGTATGAAATCTGCGTAGCTACAGGCGTTCGTGCACCCGGATGATGTAGTAACTGGAATACTCTCATCAGCTGCCACCCGAGGTTAGTCCTATTCATCCAAAGTACCCCTAAGGATGGGACCTCCTGTCGTTTCCACACATTACCTACCCTCCTCTACGTGAGGACAAGTACCCACGAAACATCAGGATGAACTGCCAGAATTAGCATAACCGTAGTCATACTTTACAAATCTCAAATTCTCAAACCTGAGTCATTCCTCCCTGGAACGCTCGTACAAATCCACAACATTCCATTCATCTCATATTTTCTTCATCAATCATTATCAATCATCTCAAGTTTGTCTTTCATTACCAATCATTTCAATTTCCTCTTTGTTCAAAGATTATTAAGGACATCAGGTACCGAACGTTCAATCCTCCCTCAGAACGAGGACGAACACTTGGAACGAGACAAAGAGGTCTCTAGTTCCAGAATAGAATAAGACCGAGAGGGTTACTGTCAGTTTGAGAGAGAAACCGAGAGTACTAAATATAGCAAGGAACGAATGAACCGAACATTCATTACAAAGTGATTGAATTATATAAACTGACTCTTGATAACTCTGACCGAACGCTGAAAAGGCCTCGCTAAAGGCTACGACTCTATGCTAAAACCAATCGATACAGATACTTCAAGATATTCCAATAATAATACTTAGAAGAATTCTCATGAAGAAACCAAACGCTTATGAATGTTTAACTTATTTGATTTTACATCAAGAAATCCGAATGCCAGTAAATGACCGAGCACGGTAGAGAAGAAAAATTCTATTGAAGTTAAACGAACACTATTTTCATCAAGATAGACTATACAAGAAACGAGTACGAGCGCTTGGTGTAAGACCGAACACTACTCAGTATGAGCGCTTGGTGTAAGACCGAGCACTACTCAACTTATAATAAAAGGCTTGATAATTATTCTTATATATATTACTAGGATCGTGTTTTCGAATAACTACATATATAGATATTTAAATTTATAATAGGACAACAATACACAGCTATACTTGACCGAACGCTCAAGCATAGTGGTTTGAGATACAAACGCTCGTTCTCAAATAGGATTCTTTCCAAATGAAAGAATCCACCCCCAACCAACTTCACTAGAAAACCGATTACGAACGTATAATTTCTTAGGGAAACTCATATCAGGATCATTTATATTTACACTCATTTATTAACATATAGTTTCACCACTTATTACATTCATATCATAATCAACTTTCATACTTCATACAATCCATATCATATAAGTTTCATGTATTTCAAGCATCAGAACATGGCAACCATCATATATCATATAGTCAAATATCACAATAATCATACTTCATTTTAATTTAGTAACTCAACGAACGTTCATGCAATCCAATCACATCAGTCATCATGCATCAAAATCATTCAATCAACTAAACGAACGTTCAAACATTTCAACAACATACAAATTAAATTAAATAAGCTTCCCTTACCTCTAGTGTGAACGTACGTCCTTCAGACTAAAACTCAGTTCTCTGAACTACGATCCTTTCTACCCTCAACGCTCAACGACTCTTCGATCCAAAGTAAAACAACAGACCCAAACTCGATCAGAATGAAACTAAGGGCTAATGCAACCAGAACTTGGTTTACATGTTTACAAGAACGAACGGTTAAGACAAGAAAAACTTACCCGTTCAGAATTTGAAACCAATCGAATCAAACTAAAGCTTGGGACGCCGAAAGTGATCCTACGGTGCAGGAATAGTGATCGGAGGAGAGAAAGTGAGTATTTTCTCAGAGAGAAGATGAAGAAGACGTAGAGAGAAGGAGGAGAGAATGTGATTCTTCATAAATCTGGAAAAGAGGGTGCATGCAGAGAGTGAAATAGATTTTCTGAAAATTCAAGTTTTGTTCCACACGTCAGAACGAACGTCCCCTCTTCAGTCGACACCTGTTTTCCACTAACTGACATTCTGATCCTCTTCGCTTGACACCTGGCGTTTGTTATCTAAGTGTCGAGCCTCCCTCTCGACACGTGAATTCCACTAAACGACGTGCGTGGGTTTTACTGGTTCTGACACTAAATGCTATGTTATATTTAAAAATAATTGTAAAAATATTATAATAAATTAAAAATTTAAAAACTTGTGATATTTAATTAATACCGTGTCTAATATATTTAAATTGAAAATATTTTGGATTAAAAAATATTAATTTTGCTTGTTGAATGATCTATTTTAATCATTAAGTTTTCATCGAAAACAGTAGATTTTATATATAATTGTATAATTCAATTTATATGACTATATAAATTGATCAGCACAACTTTACAAAAAAGAAGTATTAATAAGGATGCTTCCCAGAAATAAGGTGCAGATATGTTTTGTTTTGATTAGATAAACTGACAATCACACTTACTTTCTTTTCTGTTCTCACTGAGATGAGAGGAAAGAAAAAAAATAAAATAAACGGTTACTTAAATTGACCAGAAAAAATATGTCTTTTATAAGTTAATTAATTTAAATTTTTGGTATACATATTTAAAAAATATAATCATTGTAATTTTAGTTCCTCAATTAATTTAGTCCATATTTTTTTAAACGGACAATAGTTTGTTACTTCATAATTCAAGTTTTATCTATTTCAATTATGCAATAAACCAATCAGTTAATTTGTTTCGAGTAATGTCTTTTCATAATTTTATTTACTATTTCATAATTTATTTAATATAAAATAAAATTATTTCATATTAAATAATTTGAGTCCTAAAATTAAATATTTAATGTCACATCCTCCCTTACACAAATCCTTGCATTACCAAACCTGTTAAAAATTGAACTACAAATTCACGATAAAATTTAAAATAATTTTTTAAACGTAGAATAAAATCACATATTAAAAACGACCAAAACTAAATTTACGATGAATAAAAACTGAACCATTTAAATTGTGAAACCAAAATTACCCAAAGGATTAAAAGTATATATAATGAATTGTTTTATATTAATTTTTTCTTTAATTGAGTAATACGTTTCCCTGATCTAAATAAACACTTTTAAGTTTTATTGTCATGTGGTCTCATGAATTAACATGTTGAATGTTGACGTAATGGGTGACGAATCACTTGATATCAAACACTTATAATATTAATTATTTTGAACTAAAGAAGATGAAGATTACCACTTGTTCTTTCAAACATGAAAGGTCGTGGAAGATACCTATGAACTTCCTAGAACTGTGTTTTTAAGATTTCTATTACCAGAATTTGGTATAAATTCATCTTCATTGTCATAACTTAATGTGCATCTAAAATAAAGTCAACGCAAACAGATTCTTGATACTAACTTGTAAGGCTGGGCATAGTTAATGTAATTGTACTGAATTTTAATTTATCTATACTTTTTTTATACTATAAAAACTAAACTATTTATACTAAAAACTAAATTATACCAGTTTTTAATTCAATTTAGAGAAACTGAATTTTTGTATTTGTAGTTCAATTAACTTTATAAACTGAACCATGAACACTAGTTATTAGTAAAGAATATGTCAACACATTTATTTTTTGTTGTTGTAACTGACCCTATAAGTTGGTTGACATTTTTTTGTGGTGATTCAATAATTATTTTCAATTATTATCTATACATTATGTATAAATTAAAAATTATATTATGTATACAAATGTATAAAGAGATATAATATTTTTATATATATTTTACATATTTTATTTAATCTTATAATTATAATTTTGAATTATTACTTACCTGACAATCTAATTTTCATCTAGTCTTTGATTTAGTTTTTTAACATGACAACATAAATTGTCCAATATTGATTATTTAATCATTATCCATTATATTTATTATTTAATCACATAATTATTATTTTAATTTTATTAAAAAATAAAAATTGACATGAAATTATTCTTGACCATAGATATTTTGAATATTTTGTATTATATGGTATCATAGTTAAAAATAAAAGCGTTATATATATATATATATATTCAAATTATTTAAAAATTAGTTTTATGATTAAACTAAATTATATATCCAATTTGTCTTTATAGTTTATGATATAAAACAAAATGAAAGATTCTGAGACAAATATAATTTAAAAGGTTAAATGTATTTTATATTTTGTAAGAATAATTTATTATTAAACTAAATATATTTTTTCTCTTGAGAGTTAGACGTAAGTTTTGAAGAAAGAAAATTAGGAAAAAGAATAAAAACATAAAGGAAAACCAAAAATAAATAAAATTTATTAGAATTATATGTTAATTTTAATTATTTGTTTATAGAAAATATTATAAAGTTATTTAAATTTATTTATATAATAAGGTTTGAAATAAATCTGAAGTATTTTTCGGAGGTTTAAGAGTAAACGTTTTAAATAAAACAAACTTCCAATAATCTATTCTTAAAATTACATTAATTTCTGATAAATGATTTTTTTAAATATGAATTTTTTTAATAAATAACATGTAAAAATAGAAATAATAATTTATATGATTGGTATAAAGTCTAAGAATATATAACTTATCTTAAAAACAAAAACAAAAGAATAATATTTAAAACTCAAAATAAAATATTTTCCGTAAAAGTGATGGAAAAGTAAGGAGTTTTATAAAACTGACTTACACTGATAACTTGAAAGGATTTGGTTATTAGTTAATTGGTATAACTACAGTTTTTTATAACTGACTATTAAACAATACAGTTTATATATTGTATATGTAGTTCAATTTTTTTTAGTTTATTAGAAATATAGTTAACTATAATTTATTATAGTTTAGGTACTTATGTCCAGCCCTACTAACTTGGGACACATGAATGTGAAAGCACATGCTAAAACACAAGCTTTTTGGATATATATATATATATATATATATATATATATATATATATATATATATATATATATATATATATATATATATATATATATATATATATATATATATATCATATGAATGTAATAATGATAAAAGAAAACACTTGCAAGTAGTTGATCCAAATAATATTGAATTTTGTTACTTGAAATAAGATTAAAGTTTTGTGGATGAAAAAATTGTTAGGGCAACAAAACAAAGTATTGTTTCCTCAAATATGGAAGAATACTTTACACTTTTTTCAAAGATTTTTCTATGGTATATCCATAGCAAGTATTGGAAACAAACATGATCGTATTACAAAAATTGAGACAATAAAAAACACACAAACTAATAATATATACAAGAGTGAAAGATAGAAGGCAAGAAAAATGTCTCAGTGTAACAAAAAAATAATAGAAAACAACAAAGGTAATGAAAGATAACTTTATGAGAAAAATCTGTCGGTTTCGTGAGAAATGTTTGACAAAAATATTAGATAACTTTATGTTTCTATTTATTTATTTTTAATTCATTTTTCTGTTCTCAATATCTACACTTTCTTTAAGCGTTTACTTTAATTTATCAATTTTTTTTTTCTTTCTCAAAACTTCGATTTAATATTTCTATGAATGTTAAGTTTTAGAAATATTTATAATTGAAAATCTATATGAAAGTGATAATTTTTTATTGTTAATAAAATGTGCTAATAGTCATAAAAGTGAAGTTTAATTCTTTTAATAATGAATTAAAAAATAAAGTTAATTACTTTATGTAAATGATCGTCATCATCCAAATTTGAAAATTCTTATTTTAAATAAAAAATATAAGTTATATATATTTTGTATTGAAGGGAAGACTTATAAACCCAGACAATATTATTAATCTCAGGTAAAAAGTTGAAACAGCTAAGAATGAAAACCAAAATTTTCTTGAAGTTAATTTGATACGTCTCATCCAAATCAATCGAAACCATTTTATAGCAGCTTGCTGTAAAGGAATATCATGATATATTAAAAAAACTATAAACATACATACTATATATATATATTTAATTGAAAATAATGCATGCACTGGCAGCAACATATAAACAGTGCAAAGAGTTTTCTTTCTAGTGACTAATTAAAATTTGTCTGATAATTTGAAACTTTTAAGAAAAGAAATTTTAACAGTGATTTCCTAACCTAATTTCTGTGTAAGAAAAACACTTTACATGGTAGATTTAAATTAATCTCTTGTTTAATAATTTTGCTACCAGGAAAGAGAGAAAAAGGAGTCAGACTTTCACTTTCACTCTCTATTTTCTTTGATTTTCACTTTTTTGGAGTAACCACTTAGCCCATTAATTAAAGTTTGAATGACACACTAAAGATAATCTAGAAGGAAGAGTTTGATTCCTCCACTTGCACAACGTAAAATAGTAACTTTTCGAAAACCCTATTTTGTGTAAACAACTTAACAATTTTATTATAATATATACACAAAAATGAAAGTGAGCTTGACACTTATGATTCTAAATATAATTTCAATTTCCCTTAAAACAAGATTTATATTCATTTATATTCTGGAAATTCGTCGTTATAGATATATATATAAGAAAAGAAAGGTCAAAAACATGAAGAACATACGTAACAGTGATGAAGTCAGTTTTGTAGTGGCTGTGATGAAAGTAGCGTCTTGTGGTTCGAAGAAACTTGCACAAGACCATACGAAAACATCATATCTTTTGACTTGGACTTGTACTGTTAAGCGTTAATTGGTCTAACAATCAATCAACATTACCATCTCTTGAAAGTCTTCCCCAAGTCATCCCAAGGTGTACCCCACTAATGCTTTGTCTTCTATTGATCACTATTCTTAGATATTCTTTTTCATCCACATCAATTGGTTTGTGCCATTGTTTTTTCTACTGCTTCTCATTACCTTTGAAACTTCCTAGATTTCTTGCTCCTAGGAAGCTACCATGAAGCAGCCTTTCAAATAAAACCATCACTGTGGCGTGTCTTTATATATTGTCTCCGCCGTGATCCTTTCTTTTCATATCGTTCAGTGTTGTGCCAAAATGACAGACAACAATCCAAAACCACCACCTGATACACCTGACAGTGATGATTTCTGCAACCAGTGGTCTTTTGAGCTCTCTGAGTACATGCAATTCGATGATAACCAATGGATGCATGACGATATTCCGTCTTTTTCTTCTGAGAATGTCTCCAACCAGGTTCATCAACCCAGTAATGTACGTGAGTTTGAAGGAGACGAAAGCTACTTTGAAGGGTCTTCTAGCAGTAAGCATATATAAACATATGTAGTAGTTCCTCATGAGACGAAAGTGTGCTTTGTTTTGTATACCTTGAGTATGTTTATTTAGCCATTTTTAAATATTAGTCTCCCTTTTGCTTATAGTTATTGACTGATGTGAACATGTGTGTAATTTTAGGAGAAACTGGTGGACGTGAGAATCGGCAAGTTGTTAGAGAGAGATTTGCATTCAAAACAATTTCAGAGATTGAAGTGCTAGACGATGGATACAGATGGAGGAAGTACGGAAAGAAAATGGTGAAGAACAATCCCAATCCAAGGTATGTATATATATGCTTATGATAGAATATGTTAACCTTAAACATTTTTCTACTAGTGTTCATAATATATATAAATAGTTAATTATCATGCTGCTAAATAAACGTAAACAACTGATGAAATATAGATTAACGAAACCGATGAGGGAAAAGATAAGCACATAAAATCACATACGTACTTGCATATAAGAGCTATAATTAGCATGTTTGGTTATGCTTCTACACCAAGTTTTATCATCTTGAAGCTACAGCTTCTGCATCATTCTAAGATTTTGACGTGAAAATTGAAGGGTAGGTGCATTCAGAAAGGTTTCTCACACGCACTCTAATGAACAAATATAGGTTGCAATACTACATAAAACATCAATAAGGAAGATGAAGATACAAATTTCTTAGGAAATATTTTGTTCTCATTTTTTATGTTTTTACTTTGTAGCATACTCATCATAAAAGTGTTTGATCACAGGAATTACTATAGATGTTCAGTGGATGGATGCTCTGTGAAGAAGAGAGTGGAGAGAGATAAGGATGACCCTAGGTGTGTAATAACAACCTACGAAGGAAACCACACACATCCAAGTTCTTCCTAGGTTGAATATGAATAAGTTTTGGCACTGTATAGAAGTTTTGTTGGCCACAGCTACTACTACTTTCTTATTAATGCTTGCTTGCCAAGTTTTGTCATGTGCATACATGTTTAATTTCACCTTATATATCGTTTACATGTTTGATTTCATGTTCTATAATATAATTAACTATGAATTTTAAATTGATTTTGAATTTAAGCCACTTTTAAGTAGCTTTCTGTGATGAATAACAATCTGCACTTTTAGAATGAAAACATCAAACACAAAGCTCGTCACTTCCATGAGTTCATTTAAAATCTATTTTTTTCAAATGATCGTTCAAACACAACACTGTTGGTAATAGCTCAACCTGGCAGATTAATCGACCTTCTAAAGATCTTATAATATACGTTTCTGTTGTTATCTATACAGAAATTTCTGACAGGTGCTATGTTGTCTCATCAAGATTAATTCAGGTAAGATTAATGAAAATGAAAAAAAAAAGAGTAAGATGGATCAGTGTCTTTCAATTAAACGATAACAATGAACGTGAGAGGATTAACAATAAGAGTGTGTAAAGAGCTTGTAGCGGTAGGAAGACTCATCTGACTTGTCGTTTATTAAGAAGTCTATCGAACTTTGGTTTCATTCTATCAACGGTTCAGCAGCAGAAATTCACGGTACACTACGGACAAATCCAATTGCGAGTGGAAAACATAGAATTTCTTATCGTAACTAAACACAAGTCGATAAATACAATAAATAAAACGTGTGATTCATCTGAAAATGACATTTTCCCTTATGTAGTAAGTTTAAGTTTAACTCAACTGATTAAATAAAGTGAGGTTTGTCTCATCTTTAAGTTTGAACATGGAAATTTAGGAGCTCTCGATATCAAATCTCAACTAAAATAAACTTTTATGGTTTTAACACCATTTTAAGACACAGAGTTCAAGTTTAACTCAAAAAATTTATTACACTTATATATATTATAATTTGATTTTATCTTTTATATGATATATGATCTTTAACACATCTTTCATATTAAAATAATTTAGAATGCTCGATAAAGAGTAATACAATAGACCCATTTAAATTACTATATCTCTAATATTATATCAAGGTATGCGCCTAACTCAAAGTAAGAGAAATCTCACCTTACTAAGTGAATTTAGTCTATTAGATTTAAAAACCTACTACCTTCCTATAAATTTATAGTTATAGTAAGAGTCTATCTTAGTCAAGATTTGAACTTATTTTAATTTTCATGCTTGAAGAAAGGAACATTTAATGTTATAATTGTGTACAAAAGATTTAAATTAACTAAAAATAATATCAATTTACAATAAATATATATATATATATATATATATATATATATATATATATATATATATATATAATATGAGTTTGTAAGAGAAAACAAATTTTATATTATTAAACTAATTTTATAAAATTGAATTAAGCTTAAACACATTATCCTAATATACACTAAAAGATTATCTACCCAAGACCTAATACATACTAAAGTGTTCTCAAACATTTCTTTACTTTGTGTTAAAAGCGGTTTATGTGAAAATTTGCCTGCAAAGCAAATTTTGTATTTTAAAATTATATATCATAATTTAATTATATAATTATAGGTAATTCTATACTAATGAACACAATACATCTAAACAAATCTTTTACAAAAGTTATTGTAAAATAAAATTTACACTTATATATATATATATATATATATATATATATATATATATATATATATATATATAATATTTCTCCATACAAACTCTTATTGTTAACAAGACATGAGACTGTAAAAAACATCATAAATGAAGAACTTATCAAGCATTTAAGGCTTATGCTTATCCTCCTACTTAATTAGTATAGCATCATATCAGTTTTTGCCCCCTTTAGTATCCTAATAAGGCCATTTTAAGAATTAGCACCCCTCCCCTACCTTACAGATTAGAAAAGAATGCTCAAAATCCTTAGTAGGCCCAAATTAAGAAGTTTCTTTGTTCGAGACAGGCCACTTAAACAACTGAAGTGGAAAAGGTTAATGCCCTCTTACCTTCTTGATCAGTCATGGAATAGGGAAAAATTATAATGGTATAACTTTATAACAAAGGAAAAACGTGAGTAAAATGAATAGCATGATAGAGAGAAAGATTGAATTATGAAAAAGTTTGCAGAAAGTATATCCTCCAATCAGGTAAAGTCTATTGGGATAGGCCATCATATCAGGTCGGTGAGTCAAACTTGTTTCCACTCACGGAGGGTCATGTAAGTAGATTTTCCATTCAATTTTCAAAGAACAAAATTTGTGATAAATTAAGGTTGATTAAATTTCTTAGAGAATACTAATAGTAAAAGAAAATAAGATTAAATGAATTAAGTTTCTCGTACAAGATAAAAATAACATGCAATAGTTAAAATGAGTTGAGAAATTTTCTATAATTTGTGTATTACTTTTTTATCCAGTGTCTTTTCTAATAATAATTGTTCAGAAACTTATTCAAATAGTTACTACAACCTAATCAGCTTCTGGAATACCATGTTCCCGACATACCCACCCGAGTGATTTTGCAGTCACCTTAATACCTGCTCATATGTTTTTATGGTCAAGACTCAACTGGCAATTGTGGTTAAGAATTTGTTTTAAGGAACAAGTTCACCATGACAATTGAAAAGTGAAGACACAATAATTTAGACGTAAACTCAGTTACGTTTTATTAATTGCAAATAGTTTTAGCAGTTGCGTGGTGCAAACAAAACAGCCAAACTGTGTACAGTGTTTAATTTTGTGTATACATCACCAAGGGTGATTGGAGGAAGAAAGAATTAAAAATTTGTGCATGCTGACTGGTATAACTTCTTGACAGTGTAGTATAATAACTATATAGATTGAGAAATTTAAAAAAAAATTAATAAAATTGCACGTAAAAAATGATCTGACAGTTCAACTTGGGAAGATGATATCAGGGTTCCGGATGTGTACATTTTCAGCAAGCAGCTCTTTACTATTATTAACACAAGAAATGCTCCAGAGCGTGTCCTCATTCAGCAACTTCTTGGTACACAGCGGAGATGACAAAACAATTGCTTTTGATGTTGAAGTTGAATGTTTGACAGTACTAGCCATGCCACTGGCAAGCAACCACCGGATCCCAGACTGTTGCTGAGTTACAGTACCCCAATGTTGCTTGCTTCCGGATTTGGTAAGGACACCTGAAAGATGAATCTCTCTGATTTTGAATCCAAATCGAGGTGATTCATTTTCGGTATTTGAATCTTCAAAAAACTTGCCACTTATTTCATTTAGTAAGGTCTCATTCTCCATTCCCTTTTCTTTTCTTTCCAGAAAATTGCTGTCATCTTGCTGCATTACATGTATGTTAACCCTTTCCACCTGAGTCAAAACCAGCATTGGAGCACCAACTGGTTCATAATTTCGTAGAGGATTCCTAAGCTGGATCATATAAGCCACCGTTAGGTGGTTCCCCAAGAGTCCATGCTTTCTGCCAAATGTTTTTACCTGGTCCATGGCATTTTTCAACCCTCGATCATGCAGTAACTCTGTGATTTTAGAATGGTGTACTTGTAAGATCTTCAAAATTTGTTCTGAATTCTGATCTCCTTCAATAATGCCAGAATCCAATCTCAACCATTGATCTAATGTTACTGACAGACCCATCAATCCATGATCATCATGACCAATTTCTCCACCATCTTCTAGTTGCATTTTATCACCTCTTTCTGATGTGGGAAACCATTTCCAGTTGGCTCTTCTGCTACCGATGAAAGGCGTCTTTGCATGTTGGGGATGCATATAAGATGGTGCCTCCTCGTACAACATGCCAGACTGCACTCTCAACCCTTCTATCAAAAGGGATTCAATCTTATCAACAGTCATAGGAGCTATTGCTTCTAGAGATACAATGTCCAAGCTCATGTCTTCATCTGTCAAATAGTTACAATGAAATTCATCAAAGGAATCGTGCTGCCATGTCCTCTGCCTGAAACAGAATTAAGAAAGGAGATCTTTAGAAAAATTCAAATACTTCAAACTAAAGAGTTTTTCACTAGTAATGTGACAAACACAGTTGCTTACCTTCCAGGAGTCCCTTTGTTGGTTATGGCTTCCCACGAAATATGCTCAATGGATTTTCCAGTGATATCTTGCAAAGGCAACAATTTATAGATATGATGACACAGCTCTTCAACTCCATCAGATGCCACATGCTGCAGTATATCCAGTATATCATTACCCATTTCTGCAGGTAGAACAACAGGATTAGAAGCCTGAGTGATGAGGTTACCACAATTCTTAGCATTTTTGAAAAGGGAAGGACTCATGGACCTTAAGAAGCCTCCACCCATAATTTGAACAAATGAACCAAGTCCCTGTCCAATTGAAGGTAACATGCATGATTCTTCATTGGGTAGTTCAATTGGACTTCCAAACCCACCAGAACAAGTTCCCGGAGAATTTTCAAAGTCCCTCTCATTTAAACCCCAGAGTTGCATCAATGAATCTGTCTCCAGGTCTTCCAAAATTTTGGCCTTTCTTCTCTGCATTAACAACTGATTCTCCCTGGCATGCTCCTCTTCAGCAGCTTGAATAAATAAAGACAAATCAGAATCCACAGTACAATCATCGTAGCTATGTCCAAGCGTCTCTGTCTTCAATTCCTCTTCGTCTGCATTGAAATCAAAAGTGAAGTTACCTGAAGCTAGAGCCTCCTTTTCAAACTGTATTAAAAGCTTCTCTCTGGGAGAATGTGGATCCCCGTCACGACTTGAGCCAAATGAACCACTCTCTATGGCCAGCATGTTCAAGAAATCATTTGCAATAGATTCGGTGATAGAATCCAAGCTACTTGATTTTTTTGCCATTCTATGTGATTTATAATTTGATTTAACATTAGGGTAGTGCTCTTGGACAAGAAATTCTGATGTCTCAGGAAGTATATCTACATCCTTGATGCAAGTTAAACTGAGACACGAACTACTGCATTTATGTTTGCTGTCACCTGCCACAGTTCCATTTACACAACTAGTGTATATGTCATCCATTGAATCAAAACTTGTGTTCTTGTCAACAGATATGTCATCATCCTTAATAATATCATCTACATTAATGATTTCAACTGTTGACAAATCAACTGTTTGATTTCCTGCCTGATCAGTTTTCAAGGGATCCCCTTCCAATGTTTCTACTTGTTCTATAATGGAAAATTCAGTGTCATCAGCTTCAAAATTTGATTCTTGAGGTGACTTTGATTCTAGGACATGAGATTTAAGTGGTTCAAAATGTTCCGAGTCTGCCTGTACTGAATCATGGATGTTCTCCTCATCAAGTTTTTGATAAAGGAAACTGATTGATTTGGAAAGACTTGAGCCAGAATTCATCAATGCTTCCCGGGATAAAATCGCATCATCAGAATGAAAAGGGCCTGGACCAAAATTCATACTTGTGCTGCTTCGCCTGCCTGGCTTCATATTAATAAGGTTGAGAACATTCAAATTATCACCACCAAATTGCGTTAACTCATCCTTCACTATTTGATAGCTGAAACTAACATTTAGGCTAGCTCCCACAGCTTTTCCTGCCAACCTAAAACTTGTGCTCCATTTCCCTGAACTTCTATCACCCCCTAACTCTGCCAAAGTCAGAGGTAAAAGTCTAGTGAGATCCACCTGATGGCTCCCTATTTCATGTTCTGGTGCCCCCACAATGAAGGCATAGATCAAGAACCGCTTAGACTCATACTTGAGAGAATGACCAGAGACAGCGCGGCTAAAATAAACAGAACATCCATGACTCATAGTTTCATTGAACTCCACAACACCCTGGATAACCCTTGAGGGGCGAGTCTGCAAAATGTTGTTCTTTCTTTTCCAAACCACACACAGCCTAATGCTATCAAAACTCAAAGGCAGACCCTCAATTGAGTGAACATGAAGGTTAAAGCAACATTTGATCTTTTGATCACCAATATGGGTCAAAGCTTTCAAGGGCTTCTTCCAATTCCACGCGGAAGACAGCTTCTTGTCCTTTGACAACAGATCATCCTTCAGAAATCCCGGGGTTAAGGAAACTTGAGATTTCGACAACCGGGTTTTTCCCGCAGATTTGGATCGATTATGAACAGAGGAAAAGGAAGGCCTAGAAGGAGCATAGAGGGCTTTGCTTATTTCTTGAATGTCTTGCAGTAGGAGATGACCATTATTCCAATTAAGGTCTCCATCATCAACATTAGCATCTTGGTTTCCACACTCAAACATAGATTTCATCATTATGCTGGCATTACAATTGAACAGCAGTAAAACCAAGCAATTCTGAACATTGCATCATATCTCTTATCTCTAACAAAGCAGATAAAATAAAAACATAAGCTCGTTAGTGAGAAAGGAAAGAAAAAAACATCACAGGTAAAAAGGGGGAACAAAAAACATCATCCTATTCATCTTCATACAGCTCCTTTCAAAAGTTAAGTTCTTCAACAAGTAGATTAAAATACAGAAAACAAGAATTTTGAAGAAACCCCAATTGCTATTCCGTAAAATAGCTTACAAAGATCACATGATTGGAAGATGGGCTTCCAAGCAAAGAAGAAAAGCATAGGGAAAAAAGCACTTGGAAAGGAAAAGACTCACATGTAAAGAGAATACAGAGGCGTTGCAGTGAAGAAGATTGTGTGTCTTCGAATGCGGGCTTTGTCTGTAATAAGAGGAAAATGAAGGTGAAAACGTAGTTAATGAAAGGAGAAATATGATTTGACTTGTCGTTAGTTTAGTTTCGCTTGTTTCATATCTACCAGCTCAGCCGGTGGGGTAGGTGAACATTTTCATATTCTATTCTAAAATGACTGCTATATATTAAGATTTTTTACATATATTAAGAAAAAATAAAACAATATTTTATTTGAATAATTTTTATAAATAATTTCATAATTTTAGTAAAAAAATATTTTATATCTTACAAATACAAGTAGTCATTACATTCTAAATTTTCATTATTAAATTAGTTATCCTTACCTTTTCCTTTTTAGGTTTACTTTTTTATCTCGTTGTTTACTGTTTTATCTGTTCATATTCTTTTATTGTTTTAGAAAGTATTTATCTGGCTTTTTATATATCAATTTCTATCTTTGAATAATTTAATATAATTAATTTGATACGACGGTATGAAAAAACAGTAAATAATCTAAACATCAATTAAACGATAAAATAATGTAATACAACATGTACAATACATAGAGAATTGTTTTGTTAGACTTTTACCTATAAGTTTTATAAATTTATTAGTATTTACAAGTGATCAAATAAGTTGACCTATCCTCATTGCTTCGCCAAAAATACGTATATAAAGGAAAAAATATATAAAAAAACAAAAACAAAAAAGTGGATTTGCAGTTAACTTGTTAAATGTTTTAATTTTAACTTTATATTTAATAAATATGTACTAGCAAATTAAATATTTATATAAATTTTTTGAACAATAAATAATTTAAAAATTAAATAAGCATTGATGATATACTTATATAACATATATAATATGAAAATAAATACTAATTTTTTCTTTAAAAGATATGTTAGTGGTTGACTTCTTAACTTTTTTTTTAAAACAACACAAATCTAACTATCTTTTTCTTAAAACAAAAATTAAAATAAAAAACGAATTCATTACTAACATCAGCCCACCTTAAAAATAATCGATCCAACTTGTTTACTATCTTTATCAACTTTCTTACTCATGATAAAATGAATTCTATCATTCTCTTTTTCTTTTTTGTCAAATGACATTTACTTTCTCTTATTTTTTTTAACACTAGCACTCAATCATTCGATATGTTTCTTTCTATTTAACTCTCTCATTCCATATAAATATTTACATATATAATACTCCACAGTAGATATAAAATAGATAATTTTAATATAAAACTCTAAAGGTTATTGTTCATCGTTATGAATACAAATCAGAATAATTTTATTTGGCTTTATCTCAAAAATACACATGAGTAATATTACATTAATCTATGAAAAATACAAAACATAAGACACAAATAGAAAAACAAGACACATGCCAACATCTTAATAACACATTGAAAAACACATTTCAAAATAAAAAAAAATCATTCTCTTTAAGTAAATTATTAAAAAATTCATTCGCCCTTCCTGTGCAATAAACTTAAAATGTCATTTTCTCTTATGGAGTTCTTGATCTCTCTATTCGTGGTTTTTTCTTTTATCTACATTTTTACCGATTTTGATTTTGTTGGAAGTCTCACGTCGACTAGAGATAAGGCCAATTCATACTTTATAAGTAGGTGCAAACCTCACTCTACAAGCCATTTTTGTGGAGTTGAGTTAGGCTTAAAGTCCACTTCTAACAGATTTGTATTGGTATGAGTATGGGAACAAGGATGAGTCAAGTATACACATATTTATTTATGTCTTCATATCTTATTGAAAAAATCGAATAGTATCCAAACTCAGATAATATAGAAATTTCCTTTCAAAACAAGGACAAATTTGTACAATACTACAACTCCATCACTATGGCTTTGGTTTTTCCTTCTCTTCTTCTCCCTTCTTTTTCTCTTCATCTTCCCACTCATCTCTAATTCATTTATAAAAAAAATTCATCAAATTTGACATACTTTTTGTTGTTTCTTTTATCGACGAAAAAAAATTTGTTAATAATGAGAATTATAAATTATCAATAAATTTTAGGACATATAATTATCAAAAACTTTTACACGAATTGATTAAAACTCAAAGTGAAAAGTTTGACTCTATTTTACCGATGAAAAATTTCATTGGTAATAAGAATTATAAATTATTGATTGAATTTAACGAGAGAAATATTTCTCACTAATACAAATTTTAATTTTTTTGACAACTTTATTATCAACTAATATTTTTATTGATATTGAAATTTTAAAATTTGTTAATAAAATTCATTGATAAATTTGATTTTATTAATGAATTTGTTTTAATTGATACAATTTTGTTGATATTTGTGAATGTTTATGGAAAATTTGACTAATGCAATTCAATTGATAAGTTTTACATTGATTTTTAAACAATGCAAAAAAGAAAAATATTACAATACCATATTACAACAACTATGACTTGAATTGATATAATATATGTTTTTGTAAGCAAAATTTTATTAGATTTGAAAGCATATTACAAGGCTGCCTAAGAGAATCAATGTAATGTAACATCAAATCAACCAAAAATTGGCTTTCACATGAGACATTACATGAGTGAAATGCTTGTGATAACCAACATGTTGGGTGTTTGTTCTCCCTATGTAGTGTGAACTTTGGTTCTATTGTAAGTTTGATAAAAGTGTTGCCTTTGGGTTGTGCGTGGTTTTCCTTTGTACCTTCCTTGTATGTTTTATATTGACATGAAATTCATAGTAATCTAGTTGATCAAACATTACTCCTCGTATTGAGAAATTTGGAACATAAATACATTCATTAGATTGGTCATTCCGGTAATATTTACGGATCCGGTGACTTATTCCGTATTGTACATTTCGGTAAATACTTCTCTCAAATTTTGATCTCCAAATCATACATTTCGGTTCTTACACCTTCTGGATTCAGTAATCTAGTATTCACTGTCAGATCTGAGACAACGTTTCAAAGTAACCAATCCAGTTAACAACTATTTTTACTAAAATACCTGATTTGGATAGTATCACTGAGGGGTTAAAATGGAAAAGGGAAAACGTTGGAGGTATAGGAAAAAGAAGTGGGGTGTAGAAAGAAGTCCCCAAGATAATAAGTGAGTTAGATAAAATTGACAGGAAAGTGGGCCAGATGACGAGAAAGCAAGTGAGAGAATATAGCTCTTTGCTGAACTAAAAAATATACGTTTGAGGCAAGAATTAGTAGCTGGACAAGAATAAGAGCTAAAGTACACTACAATTAAATTAAAAGTTTAATTTATATAAAGATTGATGTTGGAGTAAATTAAATCATATGTCAATCAACATCGACCATCACTACACCTGTAAATCCAGATTCAGTAGCTTTTCCAGATCGCCAAGGCTGCAAAGTCGATGTTCCAGCTTGGGCTCTACGTCAATGGCCGCACCGGCTCATTTGTCGTCGTGATGAAGCTTTGCGACATGATGAATGTGGCGGCACCGAACAACGAGCTCGTAGAGTTACGTTCGATTATGTCGCTTCAACAGTGGTTGTCGCTATTCGAGGTGGATCTGCTACTGTGCAGGTGCGCTGTGAATCGATGGATCTGGTCACGGTGATGGAGTTTCTGCTGTTTGATGATGAGAGGTCGAGGATAATCTCTGCAGTCTATTCCGGATTACTCAATCCGGTAAGTTAGTTCTATTAGGAAATTTTTTAATTTAAAGAGGATAGTAAAAGAATAGATAAAATTGTAAAGATGAGAGTAAAGATGGGGATAAGAATTAGATAAAAATATCATATACGTAACTATAACAATATCGATGAGATGGTCAAATTTAAAAAGTCACCATAAAACATAAATGAGGTAGAAGAGAAAAACAAAATTGGTTCTTCATGTTTTAATTTTGCATTTAGATTTTGTACACTTTGTAAATTTACAACAAAAGCTTTATTATATGAGCATTTGATTTTACAACTTGCTCCTCTGAACTAACTCTTCTCGATGACATTCTCCTTAGGAGGAGTGATTCTTGAGCATCTGAAAATTTGAAATGGGAGGATTTATGCTTTTCTGGATGACGATTCAAAGGGATCGGGTTGCCCATTATTAGAGAATTTTGCAGAAAACATAGGCAATGGCACTGCTTGTTTAAGAACATTTATAACCTGTTCTGAGGTTGGCCTTTCCTTGTGGTCTTGGAGGGTACACCATATTCCTACATTGAGCAAGCATTTCATTTCATATATGTCAAAATCCATCTTCAATTCCTCATCAGCAGCATTCAAAATATTCCCATCCACGTAATGTTTCCATACCCATTTCGCCAAAGGCACATGATTATCTTCGCCATCCTGGTAAGTCCTCCTTCCACATGCTATCTCCAAAGCCAAAACCCCAAAACTGTACATGTCTGATTCTTTGCTAACCCTCCCTTCCTTTATATATTCTGGAGCTAGGTACCCATATGTCCCCACCACCTTTGTCCTCTGAGTCCTCAATCTTGGATCCACCAACCTTGCTATCCCAAAGTCACCAATCTTTGTGTTGAAATCTGTGTCCAACAAAACATTAGCTGATTTTATGTCCCTATGAAGAACACTTTGCTCCGCGTCTTCATGAAGATAACGAAGTGCTCTAGCCACACCTAATGCTATCTTGTATCTCACATCCCATGTCAAACTTCTTCTGTTGCCAAACAGATGATTGTCAAGGCTTCCATTGCTCATGTACTCAAAAACCAGTAATAACTCTTCTTTCTCTTGGCACCACCCCATGAATTGCACAAGGTTTCTATGTATAAGACGACTTATAATGTTCACCTCGTTTCTAAATATTCTCTCAGAATCTTCAACATCAGAAAAAATCCTTTTCACAGCAACCACGCGCCCTGAATCTCCCAGAAACCCTTTGTAAACTTGTCCAGAGCCTCCTTCTCCCAGTCTTCTATCATCTGCAAACCCGTTCGTGGCTGCAACTATTTCCTCATAACCAAACCTTCTAGGCATAACATCTCTATCTAAACCAAAACCATCCTCTGTTCTTCTCCTTTTGATAATCAACCAAGAAATACTAATAACCACAAGCACAAAAACAACAGAACAAATGACTAATAACTACTATCTTGACCTGAACCTTGCATTTGGTTGCGATGGCACTGTCCACTCCATGCGTAGAATTAAGATCTAGGTTTGAACTGAACTCCCAGGAATGGATCACGTTTTTCTCAGTGGACGATCCAGTTGAACCCGAAAACCCAACATTGACCCACTCCGGCAAAATTGCCCGCAGGTCAATCTTGTACGAAAGATAACCGCTAGGAGTAGAAGAAGATTTAGTTCCATCAAAGGACCACGAAACAGCCAGGAGTTGGGCAGAAGCATTGTAAGTTATCAACGCATGCACCATCTTCCCTAAGTTGTTTTCAATATCAAACTTGCTATAATTGAGAGATGCCACAGAGTTATTGTTGATCCCTACGTGTTGCATTGGTGGGTCTAACTCGTTTATAAAAGTGTCAAATTCGACAGCAATGATGTTATTTTGGGTGGCATCGTATAGGCCGAGAAAGGAGCCATCGGCGGTCGGTATCTGGTATAAAAGGGGTGCCAAGAAGAAGGCAAAGCCATCACCGTATTTG
Organism: Vigna angularis; assembly: GCF_016808095.1. Classification (NCBI taxonomy): domain Eukaryota; kingdom Viridiplantae; phylum Streptophyta; class Magnoliopsida; order Fabales; family Fabaceae; genus Vigna; species Vigna angularis. The sequence goes on along the minus strand of NC_068976.1, from coordinate 12,987,182 downwards.
GCTACTGTTGTGTCGATAGTGAATGAAAAACGAGTTGAAAAATCAGTGGCAAGTCCATCAGAAGAGTCTTTTAGGCGTAGAGGCTGGCCATAAATGGCTCTTCCATTTCCATTCTCGATGATTGGGTTGAGCACAACAGATCCGTCCTCAACCTTGGCCACGCCGGCGTATGCAACGATGCTTGCATTTTTAGTGTCGTTAAAGTTAGTTATGGTGAAGGAAAGTGGTCGAGCCAAGTTTATTGGAAGGATACAGATGACGAGGAACAGAAGAAAAGCTTTCGAGTAGTGGAAATTTTCGATGGTTGGCAACATGGTTTATTACCACTGAGTCTAAGCTTGAGATAATGGCAAGACATAACATTGGATAGTTTATATGCCCGTACCATAAATTATAATAGCACGTTTTGTGAACCCCTAAACAAAGACTTTTTATTATCTTCTTAATGTGACCGGATCAAAAATTTAATTAGTGAAGTTGCTTGGAGTTCAGAAAAAAATTGCAGGGTCAAGAATAATATTATCATAATCATGCAAGTTTTTCTTGACAATATATACTATTATATCATGAGTATATGTATTTATATTTATTTGACTTAAAATAATTATGAAAAAGTAAAGTTTTGTAGTTTTTTTAAAAAAGAAAATATAAAATAAGAAAAAATAGTGTGAAATGAATTAAAAAAAAGTGTCAAATATATATATTTTTTACATTACTTATCTCTTTCTTATATTACTTATCTATACAGCTTCATAGATGGTCTTGCAGGCATGAGCGCCCTATTGTATGTCTTTTTTTGTCTCACTCTTAAAATCATGTGCATGCATAACTCTTAAATTCTGTCAGATTTTTTTGTTTTTTAATTTTATTTGTAGGGCTGTCACAGATCTGTAGTTAGAAAAGAGAGATCAATAAGGTAATGAAGGAAAGACAAGATAGGATATTTGGATGCTTTGAGCTCTTCACAATTCAAGAGCAAGTTTTTTCTTTTTTTTTAATTATTTTGAACTGGACAGCATTATGTTTATGACAATGAAATGCAGATGAAGGAAAACAAAGAAATGAAGTGTGTAGTGTATCTGTCGGCGTAACTGATATGGAGTTGACATTAAGGACTTGCGTGGGCTAAGAGTATAGAAGTTCTTGTCAAATGTCTATGCTCATAATTGTTTGCTTTAAATATTGTATTTCTCGGAACATGGCTTCCTTTGGCGTTAACTCATCCTTACACAAATATAATGTAAAAAAATTTAATCAAGGATTTTATCAATGGTCACTTTTTTCAAATTGGTTTTTTATTATTTTTAATTAGATTTTTATTTTTAAAAAATTGAAACTATTTGATTCTTGTCGTTAGTTTCATAGAGATGTCATACCCGAGTGGTTTTTTTAAAATATTTTTTTTAATTATTTTTATATTTTTAAAAGTTTTTTAGAAAAATAAAAAAATTGTCATATGTCAAACTGACATTATGTCATGTGACAATGACATAACACTGATAGTAGCACATGTTATTGTCATGTCACGTCTCATTGTATTAATCTCAATTTAGTTCATGTATTTTTATTTTATTTCGATTTAGTTTTTTTTTAAATTAAACAATTTTGTCCCTCTTCAACTTCAAACAAAATTTAATTTGTATATAAAAAAAGTCATTGAGTGAAAGGTGGGACCTCTAAGCCCTTGGATGGTGGTAATTTTATACTAAATTGCGGTTGGGTGCTAAGGTCTCTTTTAACCTAACCATAGAAGAGAAAGAAATGCTAAAGGGTATGACTGAGTAAGAAGCGATGGATTCCTTTACTAGCTTAGAGTTTAGGCAACACTATTGAGCACCAAGGTTTCCATAGTTGTTGATAAAGTCGAGGTCGAGCGATTAAGGAAGGAGTTGTCTAAGGCCCAAGTCAACTTGGAACTAGCTTTGAAGGCCAATGGTGAGTTGGATGACAAGTTGAAAGCTTTGAAGGCCTATGATCTCTTATCCTTGTTAGACAAAGTTTTCTTTGGCCATTCCTTGTATCTAAAGGAGGCATCGGTCAAGTAGAAAGAAATCTTCGACCTATTATCCTTGGTATAGAAGTGTGACCGGTCAACTGGGTTCACTACTATCTTAAACAACTCATTCTTAAATTTCTTGAATGAATGAGAATAAGCACTAACAAACACGTACTCAACCTGCCCATTAACAACAACCACGTGATAGGATCACTTAACCTGGTAAGGTAAAAATGAAGAAAACACTCAGGAGAATGTGACAAGTTAAGGGCTTGAGAACCAACCTAAAATGTTGAAGACAACCCCAATTATTTGAATGAAGTTGAGTTGGTGTAACATTAAGAAGAAGGATACTCATGATGAACTCGTTAAAAGGTAGTTAGATGTGAAGTTGAGTGAAGAAAGATATGTACATATAAAAAAATCTTTCTCACACCCCTCTTAACAATGATAGACATTGTCGATGACATTGTTAACTCTTTCACAAGCGTACCAAATCGTATAAGTAATATACCAGAAAGATCAAATATCATTTTCTAAGAGACTCGTGTAACATCAAACGATTGTATAATTTCTTAACTAATCGAGACTAAAGAATGATTCCATTAAATGAGTCTTAGGTGCAAATAAAATAAACATGATGCATAAATAGTAAAATGAACTTTTGTAGCTAAAACACTTGGAAATGGAATTAGATTCGAAATGATATAAAATGGTATTGTTGGAGTAAGATTTCACCTACTTCACTTTCATGCATGTTAAAAACACTTCTTCTTCATTAATATGCTAATGTCAACCTACTAGTTTACTCAAAACCCAATCCCTTGGTATAAAGAGCATAGACTTCCTCATTAGATTTCAATCCGTTGAAAACCCTAAAAAGTAACTCCGCATTAAGAAATAAGATTTACGACAACTAAAGGTCCAAGCTCCATTCCTAGATACAATTTCCTTTAGATAGCTTATTCCAAGTCTAGGTTCATAAGATATTTTCTAATGTCAAACAAACCAAAAATCAAGTTATGAGTGGTCAAACCATAACAAGCATTAAGTAAAGGAACAAGACTACTAGTATTCATTGAAAGAAGCAATATATATATTCAAAGCATATTCATGTACATGAAATTTCTTTGGTTACATCTTTTCCCAACAAAAAATGGAGTTAGCTCTCCATTATCATGGAGAGCTCAAGCTTACAATGGAAGAAATGGAAGAAAGTGGAGACCCAAAGAAGAAGAAAGGAGAGCTCTCACACACCCAAGCTAGTCTCTAGGTGCTCTAAGAAGTTGTTTTTTGTGTTCAGCCTCCAAAAGATACATTCCTATTTGCATGTTAGCAATAAATAGGTTAAAACTCTCACATAAGCAAAAGTCGCGCTCAGCGCCCAGACAAGAGGGCGTCCAAGCGCCAACTTTGCGAATTGAATGACGCTCAACGCTTTGGATGGGGCGCTTGGGCGCGAGATTTCTGAAGCAAATGGCACTCAGCGCCTTGGCTAGGGCACCCAGGGACCAACTTTGAGCATCAAATGGTGCTCAGAGCCTAGAAAAGGGGCGCCTAGGTGTAGTCTTTGCGAGGCAAATGGCGCTCAGGGCACTTGGAGGGGCGCCCAGGCGTGATCTTGGACTTCATGAGCTCATGCTTTTGATGTTCCTGGTGCTTTTCCTAGGTTCCATCGCCTTGATTTGGTTTAGGTTCTTCCAAAGCACATAATTAGCCTACAACATAATGGAATTAGTGATGATATCTCCTAACTGTAACCTAACTATAATTATTTACAAAAGTAAGATAAAAGAGAGAATTAAGCAAGTTTCAAGCTAAAAGGGAGCTGATTTTGTTTCTAAAATGAACATCGAATAATGGTAAGAATTACTGTTATCAAACTACCCCAAACTTAGAACTTTGTTTGTCTTCAAGCAAAATGTAACTTGGCCTAGAAAACAAATCAATTGTAGTGGTCTAGCAACTCAAGAAAGTACCTTCAATCAAAACAAAGAATTCAATCATACTTGCTCAACATGGTAAGAACGATCATGAGATAATGAGGCTTTAGCGAAACAAGCTTCAACTATGGTGCTCATAGAACAAAGACTATAAGACAAATGCACAAGGTTTATGAGGGATCAACAACACATGGCAAAATGTTTTCCTTAAATGCATGGAACCTTTTCTTACCAAAGAAAGTGTCTCACTCAAGCTCACTGGTGTATAAGGATGTGTGTCTTTGACTCTACCATCACAATGTCACACAAATTAACTTTGCCCTTCGTTTCAACCAAAATAAACACATTCACATGCAAGATAAAATCATAAGGACTTTCATGGCTTGAATTGTGGCTAGGCTAAGAAGAAAATTTGGTTTTTCTAGATACAAAGTACCTTGAGTTAAGAGAGCAGACAATTCAAAACATGATAACTTAAATCTCTTTTTTGCTTCAAATCAAATGTAACCAATTCCCAACTCATCATCTAGCTTTCATTCATTAAACTCTTTTTCTTGGTTTTGTTCTTCTTTCTTCTTTTTCTTTTCTTTCTTCATCTTGTTTCTTTTTGTTTTTCTCAATGCTCCTCTATAGCATGATTTTCCCAACTACCCCAAAATTAAATCATTCTCCTATACCAGAAATAAATGCTCTACTCAACTCAAGGTAAGGAGGTCAAGGATTTTTCATTGAGCTTGTTTGGCTCAAAATGTAGAAAAGAGAGAAGAAAAGATGGTCTTGATCATTTGTACCAAGCAAGTGAGTAATTCAAAAGAAGAAACTCAGGCAAAATCAATTGTGATCCAAAGTGATGACAGTTAACAAAACAAGACAATCTGGAGCACAACATCTGAAAGGTTTGCTCAAGGTTCCAAAAATTGTTAAACATAATGTCATGCACATTAACCACAAGAAAAACCAAGCATATATCCAAACACATGAGAGCAACCACAATATAAGCTTAACAAGCTTAACCAACATCATCTCAATTTTTTTTAAAGAAAATCAAATGGATAGTGAGCAAGCACAAAAGATTTACATTCAAAGTATGCATATCATATGACTAACTCAGATCACCAAACCAATTGCAAAAAAAGTATCCACTAGGCTAGTTATAACACAAAAACTAAGGATTTAAATCTAAACTAGGAATTAATGCAAAAAGTTTAAAAACAAAATTGAAACAAAACAAGGAAAATTTATGATCCTATGCAGCTTATGATACACTATCATCACTCCCATCAGAATTGTCGTCTTCTTAAGCTTTGAAAGAAGCACCACCTACCTAATTAGAGTAGGCCTGGTCCCTAAGCCATGCTACTCGAGTGTCAAACTCTTCAGGTGTCATGTAGTGAAGGTCAGGAGAAGCATAATAAAGGTGCTTGATCATCTTGGCGGTAGCTAGATCGCTTCTGTGTAATGCCTCAAGTTTGGCATCCAATAAGGCCATCTTCATCTCCATCATCTGGTATGGATCAGTTGAAGGTTGAACTAGTTGAACTGATTGAGGACGACGATGGATCTTGGGAGGTTGAGGTGGTGGGATAAGGAGACCTTCTTCATCAAGCAAGTAGTACTGAGTATAGTAAGCCAAGTCAATTCTCTTGCGAGATCTCTCAAATGGGGAGCTGAAATGTCAACCCCTACCAATTGGCATATATGAGTGATCAGAGATGGATGCCCAAGAGGGGATTTGACACTTGTAACATGGGCAAACATGTTTATTTCACTCGCAATGATCTGGCCTACATTGATGGATAGGCCTGAAAGGATGTAATATAAGATAATGGCACGAACAGTGGTGATGTCAGAGACATGTGAGCATGGCGAGAGGTTGGCATGTATAAAAGACATCCAAAGCTTGCTCAACGGGGTGAGAAAGGATCTCTTGATGTGAAGAGGTTGGTCTTGCCTGTTCCTTTGAAATTTTCACCCTAGAATGCATATAGTCCTTTCAACCTCCCCAAAATCGACATCACCTTCCAAAAGTTTGGCATGTTGGCATGGTGCATTTCCCCCTTCCCACACAGTGTTCAAAAATGCATTGAGGGTTACCACATCATAAGGAATGTGTTTGCCCCGCACGTAGCTCATGAATGGTTCAATGTCATCAGAATAAATCTGTGTGTTGGCATAGAATTCTTTGACCACCACAATGTTGGCAGGGGTTGGATAGGTGGCCAACTTATTCCAATGCCTCCTTACGAGTTCGTCCTCAAATTCAGTCACTTCTTGAGATGAGAGAGTGACTTTTCGCTCCATTAACAAATGCCAGTTTTGAATCACCTCAAAATTTGTTTGATGTTTCTTAGAGAGGAACTTGTGGGAGTGCATCTTTTCTTTCCTCTTCTAGCCTATCTCAGTGTTGGCAACAATGGTTTTGATTCTTTTGGAACTGGAGGAAGAAGTCATATCTGCACACAAAAATTGAACCCAACAACAACATTTGAGTGTCAATCAATGAGGACAAGAATTTTAACACTTCATCATTATGGATGCATGCATGAAGGCTCAAAGGTTATCAAATAACAAGGTGTTTTTGCAGGTAAATCATGAAAAACCAGACAAAATAGTGAGCATCAGCACGGTAGGCCAATCTGGTATGGCCCGTTGGTGCCTGGGCACCCCTCAATAGAGGGCACTGAGCGTAGCTAAGGCAGAAGCACATGGTATCACACTCAAGCTCAAAGCACATAGTCAGCTCCTAACGCGTTGGCGCCTAGACGCCCTGCAACATAGGGCGTTAGGGTGCGATCGAGTCAGTGTTGACAATGCAATTGAATGACATTAAGCATACAAACTACAATTTAAAGGGATTTGCATAAAATAGACAATAACTACAAGAAAACTTACTCAATTAACAAAAACATCAACTAAAGCACTAAAAGAACAAAAGATTGGATAAAGGAATGCCTACTTGAGTGGAAGAGAAGAAGAATTGAATAATTGAAGAATTGAAGAATTGAAATTGATGGTGTGAAAGCAAGGGGAAAAGGGAGAGGTTGCAGTAGCAACAACAAGGGCCCCTTAAGTGGTGAATGAACAAGTGAATGAGAAGAAGAGAGAGACCACGTGAGTGAATGGGTTGCAAAGGATAGATCTGTTTGTGAGTTTAGTGGAGAAGAATGTTGGCTTCTGGAGAAATTGGAAGAAAGCAAGGTTGAGAAGGGCTTGGGCATAAAGAGAGAGCTTTTGAAGTGGAGGGATAATGGTTAGGGTTAGAAAAGAGGAATGGGCCCAAGTATTGTGAACAAAAGCGCAACATGTCGCTTGGGTCTACAACGCTGGCGCTTGGGCGCCCCTAAGCAGAGGGCGATGAGCGCGACTCATCAGAGTGCAGTTTGCAAATCAGAGCGCTCAATGCCTTGGCTGAGGTGCCCAGGCGCCAACTTTGCGCATCAAATGGTGCTCAACGCCTAAAAAATGTTCACTCAGGCGTAGTCTTTGCGAGGCAAATGACGCTCAGGGTCCTTGGAGGGTCACCTATGGATGATCTTGGACTTCATGAGCTCATGCTTTTGATGTTCTTGGTGCTTTTCCTGCGTTCTAGTGCCTTGATTTGGTTGAGGTTCTTCCAAAGCATAGACTTAGCCTACAAAATAAGAGAATTAATGATGCTATGTCCTAAGTGTAACCTAACTACAATTATTTACAAAAGTAAGATAAAAGAGAGGATTAAGCAAGTTTCAAGCTAAAAGGGAACATTTTGTTTCTAAAATGAACCTCAGATAATGGTAAAAATTACCGTTATCAAGCATATACCATTCTAAAAGACATTGTATTCTCTCACAAATCACGGTAGTAAAGTAATCTCTCAAGGATCAAGGTGCTCACTAACACAAATGAACACTCTATTTATAATAAAATATTTTTACTTGTTCGACTTCCCACCCCCTCATCTCAACCCTAGGATCTCTTCATATCTAAGGGCATGGGTCATAACTCTTCACCTTCTCATTGTTGTTTTGATTCCTATTCAACCTAACAACCCTTCGAATCCCATATCAAATCAGGCCTGCCATTTCATCATTACAACATCTTTGTCTTTACATTTCTCGGGACTAGGGGGCAACTAAACCCATAGGGTCAAGTAACCAAAAAAATACATTTTTTTTTTCACATAAAGACACTGTATATCGACACCATGACAACAACATCAAGACTTGAGTATATACATATCGAGTGTAGGAGGCTAGTATACCACACGTATTCGAGTATATCTCGGTCACATATGCCTTGACCCTGCATGTACTTGACCCTTATGGTATAAGGACAATCCATGAAGACATGGCCGACGGCAAGGCAACCTCTGTGACAAACATTGATTACATTAACCATATTAACATCAAGATTAAATCATCATTAGTAAAATTGATTAACTAAATACTAATCCGGGTAATTGACCACATGAACCAGGCTAAACCCATTCAGGCAAAAATTCAGTAAATAATATTATAAATAGCACAATTTACGAGGTAACTGATTACGTTTTTCATTAATTACCACATTTAACTATCCGCTAACGCACTTGGCTGACTTGAGCTTCGAAATGTCTTTTGTAGACACAACCCTAAGCTAAGAGAGGACGAGTACCCCTACAATTGAAGGCTTAAAGCATTTTTTGAGTGTCTATTGGAGTCTTTACCAAATATATTTGGTCATATGAGAACAATTTCAATATTATTTTATTTTTTTCATGAATCAACTTACCATGAACGTGACATCTCTTTGAAGAAATTTAGCTTCCAAAATAGACATTTAACTCAAGTGAATAAATGTTTCTTTCCAAGTTTTGGCTATTTTATGATTAAAAGTTTAGGGCTAGTCACTTAATCCTATTATTTATTGTACAACCAAACAAAGGTTTTAGTTTCTCTAAGTTGAAAATTGTTTAATTTTGTATATAAAATAAGATTCTCTATACCGAAAAATCAATTAGTTTTAATTTTTTTTCAAAGCCTTTAATCATCTTTCTACCAATATTAATTTTGGACTATGATATTTTAACAACTTTTTTTAATAATTTTTTGACAATAGATTATGTGTCACTATTTTATTAGTTTGTATATTTGAAACGGATCAATCACGAGCTACCACATAGGTTGTTGTAAAAAAATTGTTAAAAAAATATTTTCTATTATTTTTTTTTAAATTGTTAAGTATTTTTTTTTCTCACTCATTCATCTGTTCCTTAGTTGTATGACTCTAATACTCCAAGAATATTTTTGAGTGATTTCTTTTTTATCTATTTCCTCGTCAATAGTCGTGTGAATTCTAAGTAAAAATAACAGAGCATATCATAGAGTGTGATAGGCAATTTGTTGTAGATATAAAATATTTGGAGTGCAAAGTGAGAGAAAAATCTTTAATAAAGAAAATATATAACAATAGAGAGTATCTAAATTTAAAACAATATATAGATAAAGAGTATCTGAATTTAAAAATGTAAGGAAATTTCTCAATTCTTAACGAAATCAACCTTTGTCCAAACTCTCACTTGTAAAAGTATAAGAAAAAGAACAAAATAAGAGATCAATTCCAATTGATCAACTAGAATGAGTTTTAAGAATGTGAAACAAACTTTATTCAAAATGAAAATATCTTCAACCCATTTATACATATATAACAGGTCATTAAACATAAACAAACTTACAAACTTTATTCAAAAGGAAATTATCTTACACAAAGACTTATATTGGCAGTCATCTAACAACTTCTTAACAACTTCTCACAAAAGTAAAAAAACGAAATGAAAATTTGCATGAAAAGGTACATGACTTAATTCCTTCCTAAATACATAAATTCAATGGTTGCGTTTCCAAATTAACGTCCAACATTTATAAAGCTGTCGGTGAAAGGTAGTGTCTGAATGGACTGAAAATTAGGTTGTTCTGAATATGTAACTAGAGAAGGAGGAAAACAATCATGCATATCAAGTGGAAGCTCTGGCAATGGTGCTTCTAACTCAAGAACTTTTATCACTTGTGCAGCCTTTGGCCTTTCCTTGTCGTTGGGGTTAGTACACCACAATCCCACAATGATCAAGCTTCTCATTTCATCCACATTAAACTCTTTGTTCAGTCTCTCATCAACAACATCCATCACATTCCCTTTCACATACTGTTGCCACACCCAGTTCATCAGAGGCACATGAAACTCTCCATCATGGTAAGTCCTCCTTCCACATGCGATCTCAAGAGCCACAACCCCAAAACTGTAAATGTCTGATTCCTTGCTAGCCTTACGTCCGTTAATGTATTCTGGGGCAAGGTACCCGAAAGTCCCCACCACCCCTGTCATTTGAGTCCTCAACCTTGGATCCACAAACTTTGCCACTCCAAAATCTCCAAGCTTGGTGCTAAAATCTGTGTCCAATAACACATTCGCTGACTTAATATCCCTGTGAAGAACACACTGCTCCGCATCTTCATGAAGATAACGAACTGCTGCAGCCACCCCTAATGCTACCTTGTACCTGTCGGGAGAATTGGGATGAAACGAGAAAAAGAAGCATGTACTAGTAAATATGTATACAATGCAAGAAAATATAATGCATGTTTGTCTATGTTTATTTAATTATTTATTTTCTTATTTTCATATTTATAGCAACAACAGATGGAGAAGTTATTCTTTTAAGTGGTGTCAGATGTTATGCAAAACACACATGGTAATATATTTGAAATGTTCCAAACAGATAATCTATTTTAGCTCCAAAGGAAAATAGCATCTATGTTATCGAACTCACCTAACATCCCAGGTCAAAGGTTTTTTGTCCCCAAAGAGATGAGTGTCGAGGCTTCCATTAGGCATGTACTCAAAAAGCAACAGAAACTCACCTTGCTCGTGGCACCACCCTACGAACTGCACCAAGTTTCTGTGTATAAGACGGCTTATAACCCTAACCTCATTGATGAAAACTCTCTCTGAATTTGCAAACTTAGCGAAAATCCTTTTCACCGCAACAACCCTCCCCAAATCACTCAGAATCCCTTTGTAAACCTGTCCCGAAGCTCCTCGTCCAAGCTTTCTATCATCTGCGAATCCATTGGTGGCTGCAAGTAGTTCTCTGTAATCAAATCTTCTTGGTATAGTTGCTCTATCCAAATCAAACTTAACCAAGTTGGCTCCACCTTCACCATCATTACTCTTATCAACCTTATCCCTTCTTTTCTTCCTCATCATTGCCCAGACTGCAACACTCACAACCACGGCCACCAAGACCGCCGAAGAAGTCGCCAGAGCAATCACCCAAACCTTTCGTTTTCCGTTCCCGCCACCGGAGGAATTATCCGAAGCATCGGAATTCAACGTTGAACTAAAGTCCCAGGTGTAAATAACATTGTGTTCAGTGAATTCGCCTGTTGAAGCGGAGAACCCCACATCCACCCACTCTGGTAGAATTTCCATGAGGTCAATCGTGTAAGAAAGTGAAGAATTGGAGTGTGACGTTGCTGTTCCGTTGAAGGACCAAGCCACAAAGAGGGTCTTGCTGGAAGAAGTGTAGGTTATCAAAACGTTACATTTCTTTCCCAGGTTTTTGTCAATGTCAAATTTGCCAGAAGTCACGGAGACGAGAGAGTTATCGTCTATGCCAACGTGCTGCATGGGTGGGTCAATGGTGCCATTATATGTGTCAAACTCAACCGCGAGGACGTGGTTATGGCGAATAAAGGTGTTGGAGGTGGTGTTGAAAAGGGCAAAAGTGCCACCACCTGAGTTGGGAGGAATCGGGTAGCCATGAGGGGCGATGTAGAAGGCGAAACCGTCAGCATAGGTGCCGTTTTTGTTTTTGTCTCTGTCAATGGTGAAAGTGAAGCGCGTGGTGAAGTCTGTGAGAACACCCGAAGATTGGTCCCACAGGTGCAGAGGTTTTGCGTACAAGGCTCTTCCAACGCGGAAAAGATAGTCCACAATGTTGAGTTCTACGCTGCCGTTTCTGGCTTTGCCATCACCTATGTATGCCATGTTTCTTTCACTCTCAGGGTCGTTGAAGTTTGTTATGTTGAAATTTAGTGATTCTACAGTTTTAAGAAAGGGAGGATGAAGAACCAGCAGAAGAACAAAAGTTGTCACCATTTCTAGCAACCTCATTCTCATTCTCAGTCGCTGTTCTTTTTCTCCCCTGTATCATATAAATTTTTAAAGACAAGGGGAAGAACAGTTGTAGCTAGAATTGATGAATGGAGCTTACATATATATATATATATATATATATATATATATATATATATATATATATATATATATATATATATATATAAAGTATCACATGATTAACAATTTCTCCCTTTCGATCGACTTTCTTTTGTTTCTTCTGCATTGATAAGATTAAAAGTCGACCATAGATAAATAAAATATCCAAAACTCAATCAGAGTAGTGTATGCATTACATGTAATCACTTCGTCTTAATTTTTTTTTATCAATTTTTTAACCGTTAAATGCTACTATTTTTTTTTCTGTTATTTAGCTTGAAATGTCAATTGAATAGTATCGAATATATTATTTTTAAATATAACAAGTCTTATTTCTACTTTGACAAGTCAGACAATAACAAAAAGAGACAATTTGCTTAAGGAAAAAGTTTTTTTTTTAAATTTTTATTTGACAACTCTTATACGTGATATAAGGTTTAATAATAAATTTATTTTTTTGATCACCTTAATGCCACGACTAAATGAAATATTTCAATATTTGGGTTTAGTATAAGGTTAATTTAGTTAAAAGTTTTAGGCGTAGTATATAAGGTTAATTTAGTTAAGAATTCAAGTTTTAAAATGGAAATAAGCAGATAAATATGAAGAAAAAGTAATAAAGTTATAGTTATAAAATTATGAATTTTTTGGGATTTCTTAAAGAAAAGCAAGAGTCATGCTTTGGCTATGAAAAATAATACTTTGACATATATAGATGTTTTATTTTCATTTGATATTATCCTTTCTTACGTTTTATTCTCTTTTTTCTTGAAAAAATAAAAAAATTTACACTTTAATATTATTTTATCTTTTACTGTATCAAATAAATGTAAAAAATGTGTTATGATACATTATTTTTTGGTCATATATGGTTTGATGTTATCTTATACCAAATTTCCTTTTGTCAAGTTTTTCAATGGGAATGGCTTATCTAAATATAAAGGTTTTTCTTGATTTTTATGATCATGAATGTTGTTGTGTAATTCTTTTTTTCTACATCTTTAATAATACTTTTGGCATGACAAATGATGTTGAGATGGAAATATCTTAATTAGAATATCATAATCCATAAAGACTTGTCACTTTGTAAAATATATATAACTAATTCACATAATATGTATTCATTATAATTGAACCAAAAGTCTTCAATCCCATCATAGACCCACTGAAAATTTTAGTAGAGATAATTACATTGACTTCAATTGACTTCAATTATTTGATGTGTAGGTTATATTTTTTAAAGTTGTGAAATAAAGTGTCATTCTTTGACTACTCTACTGCCTCTCTCCATAGGTTATATCAAACGATGTTGAGATGGAAATATCTTAATTAGAATATCATCATCCATAAATACGTGCACTTTATAAAGGAAATATATAAATAATTTATATTTATTTATTTATTATAATTGAATTTTTTTTACATTTAATAGTTTTATATCATTTAGAAATTGAGATCCAAAATTATTTAAATATTTCTTTTTTCTATCATTTCAAAATATTTTTTACAAATAAAGTGTGACAAAACTGTCATCTTAAAAGATTAAATATATAATGAGTGACCCTAATCATATCGCATAAAATTCAAATTAAAACAGAACAAAAATCTTCGCTCACGTATACTTACTAAATAAATTCCCTTAACCAAAAGTAATAATTGGACATACGGTGCCAATTAATTCAATGTTGAGGAAGACTTCCACAATCAAGGAACCAATAAGATAGATACTACCGGGTAGAAAAAATTTAGTAGAGATAATTACATTGACTTGAATTATTTGATGTTTAGGTTATATTTTTTAAAGTTGTGAAATAAATTGCGTCATTCTCTTTGACTATTCTACTGGCTCTCTCTCCATAGTGAAGACTTAGTTTAACGATAATAAATGATTCGATTTTAAAATTTGTAAGATATAATAATTTTTTTATGAGCACATAATAATTTTCTTAAAATTAAATATTTAATAAATTAAAAAATTTAGGTTTTTAAGTTCTTAAAAAATAATTAATTTTAGGTTATTTGTAACAAAAAATATAGTATAAATATTATAAAAGATTCATTACAATTTTTAATAAAATATATCAATCAAAAAACGAGATTATAAAATTATTTTACACTTATCTAAAATAACAGAATAATACGAAATACTAAGATTTAAAACTATAAACAAAATATGGTTGTCTGAACCATCAAAATAAGGAAAATGCCCATAAAGGTATATATTCATTAAATTATCTATGGATCAGGAAATTCTCCACCAAGAGTCTATTTTAGGGTCACCACATTTTTCTATGCTCACACTCACTGGATTATCATACCCAAAATTAAAGCACAAGCACATACAAACAATACACAAACAAAAGGGTAAGTTAGATACAAAATAATTCATATAACGTTTAGAACATGGCATACATGAATAATAGATATAACATAAATTAACTCAAACATCTTAACATGCAATGACCCAGAATGGACTATTCAGATTTAGTATGAATGTCGAGTTATGGTTGGTTGTGCACTTGTGGTGACATCTACTACTTTGCAAAGTCATTGTTAATGGATTTCATCCTACCACTCTCACAAGATTCGTTTGTACCGCATCTTAGGTCATACTGAAAACACCTAAACTAAGACCTCCTACTACTCTCACCACATGCATCAAACCTCCCTACTTGAGAATGAAATTATCATTAGAATTTCAGGATAACCCCCAAGATTGGGCTCCCTGCATTCATACCAATAACACTTTGATACAACACTTAAGAACCCTCCTTAGGACTCTTACACACCTCATTCCATTCAAAACATAAGTTCTAAACATTTCCATATCTCATACAACAAACTAATATATCTTTTCAAACCAAACACATAGGTAAAACAATTCAAAAAAACTTAAGAAAATACATTCACTCGCCCAGCTAACAGACTCTGCTCGCCTAGCTAAAGGCAAAACAACAAGCTCCACAAACTGAGTGAACTGGCTCGCCCAGCCACTGCAACTCATTGCCAAAAACCCCAAATACTCGTCCAACTAACTATTTCTGCTCGCCTAGTGAGAGCCAAAACAGAGAGCTTCCCAAGCTAAGCGAACTGGCTCGCTCAACCACTGGAGTTCACTGCCAAAACTCCCCTACACTCGTTCAGCTAGCATATCCTACTCGCTCAGCCAAACTGCATAACTCTACGCACTAAAACTACACAATTAGCACTTCTAGACTACCCATTACCTATTCTAAACATTTTTACCAATTTCTAACACTCTTAGATTGAATTATAAGCTATTTTAGACTTAAACAAATGCGTATAACCTATCTTAAACTAATAATCAACTATTCACAACAAGACATCTACTAAAAAACCTCTAAATTCTCAACTTAGAGACCAAAATCACATTCTACCCATTCTAGTTCATTTTTAAGTGGCTTAAAGGCTCTAACAAGTCAAAAATGACTTAGTAATAACCTCTAAATTGGCCAATTTGATCCATAATCTATAACTCAAATTCTAACCACATCAAACCCCTAAAAATTCTCTTAAAATCAACTAAACCACCCCCAAAGTATTACTAACTCTTTTCTAAAACTAATTTCAACAACTTCCCAACTTTAATAACCGTCAAATCACATCTAAATAGATTCTAAGACTCCATCTACTCGTTCTAGTCTTTAACTCAAGAACTCACACACCAAAAGCTTGCAAAATTGACCAATAACAAATTACAACTCAACCTAGTTCAATTCCCTTTACTTTAAATCAAATTCAACATCCATCAAACACCACAATAACACAATGTATCATGCAATTAGAGTTTCACCCCCAAATCATTCAATATCAACAATCTTCATGTAATCAAATTCACTTACTCAACAACAAAAAATATAATACTAACATTTTAATCATAAACATCCAATTTCTACAACTACACAACCTAATCAATATCAATTCATACTTTATAAATTTTACCAAAAACAATATCTAGCTTCCCTTGCCTCACAAGGAACTATCAAACTCTGAGAACGTCTCTCGGTTGCTTGAAACACGGGAAAATTCTAGAAACACCTACGAAACATCAAATTGGACACAAAATGAATCCTTAGAACCTCAAATTATCAAAAAATTAAGAAAAGAGATCATGAATAATATGCAACAAAAGATTACAACACATGATCTCAAACTAATAACGATTGAGAAAAATGAGTCGAAACTTATTTGCTCTAAACTAAAAATTGATCGGATAAATAGATAGACGTTGTAATGATCGAGTAAACACCTCCTTTTCGTCAATGACTTAAGAGTTAGAAAAGTAAGAGAAAAGATAGAAAAAACTAAAAGAACAAGTTCTAGAAAGATGAGTTGTATTTTTAAGTAATAAGATAAATTTAAAAAATTCTATTTATGTTGAATATTTTAAAATAAAATACTCAATCTTATTATTTTAAATCTTATTATTTTAAATGAACTCTATTACTTTATTTTATAAATTCTTACATTCTCAAATATTATATTATTTTTAATAAAGTGATGTTAAAATAATTTTTAGTTTTCAATTTATTTTCTGTCATATATATCACCGCATAAGTTTTTATTAGTTGATTATGTATCATTTCAGTGTTCAAATCATAAGATATTTAAGGCATATAACACTTCAAATTGTATCACATCGTGCTTCAATTTTATAAACATATATGGGAAGTAAAAGTAAGAGAATTAATATCATATACTTGCCAAAAACTTTAATGCATTAGGTATTTTTAATTTGAAAAATAATATGCATAGTTTTTTTATATATATGGCTTTTGATATGAAAAAAAATCTAATAATACATAATTATTACATATATTCAATAAAAAATGTAATCAATATCTTATACATATGATGAAGAAATTAATAAAAGAAAATTAGTCCAACCAGTAGCCAATTTTCTACCAACTTTACACGCCTCAAAAGGTAGCCAATCATGTTGAACCACTACAAGAAAAACGCATCACTTGAATTTTCTTTTGCCTCCACTAATTCATGCCACTAGCCAAATCATGTTGGTCCACTACAAGAAAAATACTCATCACTTGAATTTCCTTCGGCCTCCACTAATTCATGCCTCTCATAACGATCACTACTCATAAGAATATGACTAGCCTTGGAAATTTAACGCATATTAGACAAGGAAACAATAAATATGATGGAAAACCGAAGAAATGGACAAAAGAAAAAACAGCTATTCCAAGATCTATAACAGTTTCAGCCCTTATATCTATGATTCTATCATGAATATCTCTCTTGTACAGGAAAGGACAGCAAAATGAATATATATTTTAACAGATAACAGATACTCATGTATTTAAGTATTTTAATATGTACAAAATTTATTTCACTAGAAGTTGTCAATAAATATTGACAGATAATCTCTTAGTAACTATTGACAGATACAGGTCGTTAATAATTACTGATGACCAACATTCATCAGTAATTATTGAGAGGTACATCTGTCGATAATTATCGACGATCAATATCTGTCGATAAATACAAAAACTAGTAAGAGACATTTATCGACGGATAAATTTATCGGTAATTTTTGTATAATTTGCGCCATGTTCAAGTGTAGTGGAATATATTTGCTACCACACATTAAACCATGCACATAAAAAAAAAAACAGACAATCAAATTAAAACATTAACATGCACACAAACATGTTTATAATGTAATTAATAAAAACATAGAAGATTGTATAATGTAAATGTTTATAAAACTAACAAAACTCTAATAATCTACATAGTCATTTGAACCACTTTTCCTTTTTTCATTGTGTTGTTGTTGTTGCTATGGAGGTGGTTGGACTAGGGTAGGCTCGGTTGGAGAGGGTTGTTATTAGGACGGTGTTAGAGTGGACTAAGGCCGTGGAAAATAACTCTATGCTTCTAGAGACAAGAATTTCATGAATAGATTTCGGTAATCCATAAATTGTTGTCACAACCCATCATAAGCTTGGTCACATTATTCTAATCACTATGAGAGGTGGACAACAACCTTCTCTGCACTGCTGAAAGTATATGGTTGTGCTTCAATGTATCTCTTCCATCAGTGTAATTGGCAGTAAGTTGTCGTACCCCATATAGTTGTCCTTTATTTTTTCCACCGACGACGTCAACCCAACATTATGTCCTAATGATGTGCTCTTCATCATGGTCTTGTTGCATCAACATGACCCTTGTCTAATCTGACTTGTGAGAGTCTAGTTGAAAATTCTTTATGTTAAACATTTTACAAATTGTTAGTAAATAGAATGAAGTTTAAAAGAAACATAATAGTACAAGTTTGAAGTTTGTAAGAGTGTTTGCTTACATGTGTCCGTCGATACCTATTATCAATAAACTGGCCATATCTCTTTCGAAGATGAGTATGTCACTCGGAAGGCAAATCAAGGTAGATGAACCAATACCAGATGTTTCAAGCCGTTTGGTGATTGACAATGGAAGTTAGTCATTCTCTTCCCTTCCCATGTAGAACTAGGATGACTAAAGCCCAGCGTCGAAAAAAGATTATAACTTTCAAAAAAAGAAAAGAAAGTGGATAAATGTGATGTGAAAGAAAGGTTAGGAAATTTGGTTGATCGAGATAGGGTTCTATGTTTGGTATCAAGTGAGAAAGAGTGGAAAAATACTAATCTGCTACATATGAAGCAAACTTGGTCCTGCCCGTTGAACTTATCTCATCCCGGGATTGAGATAGGCTACCTCATCAATATGTACACCCTTCCTAGCTCTTATGCCTATAATAGAATATGAAGTTATATATATACATCAATTTTAAAATACATAAGTTATGTCATAATGGATAAATAAGGAATGAGGTTTGTACCATACAAATGACATTATCATAAGTGGTAATGGGACCACTTGTATGTAGAACACCATCCTTTTTTGAAACTCGATGGCCTACCTCTTGTTATTAAGATAAAGATGAATCAAGTCCTGAGGTTAATCAAACCATATTTAGAGGTATGATTAATTCTCTTTTATATCTTACTACAAGTAGGCCTGATATTATGCAAAGTATATGTGTCTGTGCTAGGTACCAAGCTTGTCCTAAGGAATCTCATATTGTAGTTGTTAAGCGTATCTTAAAATATCTTAAGGGAACTACTTCATTTGGCCTGTGATATCCTTCTAATGTGTCTCCTAGTCTAGTAGGATATTCTGATGCTGACTTTGGAGGGTGCAAAATAGATAGAAAGAGTACTAGTGAAACTTGTCATTTTCTTGGATGTTCTTTAGTTTCA
The DNA here is from genome assembly GCF_016808095.1 of Vigna angularis. NCBI lineage: Eukaryota > Viridiplantae > Streptophyta > Magnoliopsida > Fabales > Fabaceae > Vigna > Vigna angularis. The sequence continues at coordinate 12,967,734 of NC_068976.1, read as the reverse complement.
TGGAACTCTAAGAAACAAGCATGTGTGGCTCTATCCACTACTAAGGTTGAATATATTGGGAATTTTTGTGCCCAAATTCTTTAGATGAAACAACAACTTGAGGATTTTGACATCTTCCTTAACTAGATTCCACTAAAATGTGACAATAGAAGTGTTATAATATATGACCAAGAACCCCATAATGCATTCTAGAACTGAACATATTGAGGTTAGGCATCACTGTCTTAGGGATCATTTCAAAAACGGTGATTGTGTCATAAAGTACATAGACATTATGCATCAATTAGCTGATATTTTTACCAAAGCTTTACCTAAGGAACGATTTTATGAGCTTAGGAGGGACTTAATGTTGAGATAAGATCATTTAGAGAGAGACTGGATTGTCTAAAGCATCTATAGTTTTGAAGTTTAACAAACAACATTAAACGAAATAATCTTGGACAATCGAATGCCTAAAAATATAAAAGAACATATATACATCACATAAAAAACAAAAGAATAAAATCTCATTCTCTAATGATCATAAGAGAGAGCGTCTAAACACCAGAAAATGGACATCATAGAATCATCTAGGCACAAACCATCTAGATGCCCACTTAGCTTGAAAAAGAAGTCTGAAAGAAAAACGTTTAAATATTAGAAGCATTTACGAGTCAAGCTAAATCAAAAGAAATTCAAGGTTATGTCTAAAACTACATGAGGTGTTAAATGGTGGAAGAGATGAACTAAAATGACATAAAAGCGTCTAATCAGTAAAAGAAGTCTACATACAATGTGTCTAAAATATACAATCACAAAGTAATGAGCATAAGAAGTGTCCAAGTAAAACTGATAAAACATTAAACATAAGAATTGATCAGTAACTTGCAACGAGTATTTTTTAAAGAAAATATGCGTAAAATAAATGAATATATCTTTAGCCTAAAAGATAACACTTCACTTCTAAGAAGAGAAATAATACAAAACATTAGTGTTGCACAACAAATCAGTACTACAAGAAGAAAGGGAGTTTGCTAAGACAAAGATCAAAATCCTCTAGCATCTCCACATGATTTAATGAACAAGACTATGAGCGAAATAAATGATCAACAAATTATTACCTTTGTAAAACCTATGTTGCTAGATAAAAAGACTTCCTATGAAAGAAAAAGCTTTAACAAACACACTAATACATAAGTAAATACATTACTAAATGTTTTTCTTATAAAATGTGTCAATATACAATATGAAAGTAAACGCATTTGTTCTATACTTTGTTAAACAATGTTAGACGAGCTCTTATTATCATGTTTTCGAATAACTTAATTTTATCATTAATATGAAAGGACTTTTTTTTTCATAATTATATATATTCTAACTTTATTACATTTCTTCTTCATAATCTTTATTATATATACCTTTTTAACGTAAAACATATAATACAGACATTATTATTGAATGGATGAGATAGTGATTCGATATGCTAATTAGTAATCAATACTGTTTTGAAATTTGAATTAAAACTTAACATAATCTTGGGAATCTCACTTATAAAGTTAGGTATTATTTTGCATTTATTTACTTTAATTTAGTTATATCCAGTACATATTCCTAAGCTAATTTGTCTTGTAGTGATTATAATGTTAATTAGCATCTTAAAATAATAGAAAAATTAATTCTTTTGACGTCCGAAGACGGTTTTTATAAAGAAAAAAAATAAAGTTAACCCAAAAAATTTAAATAAATTAGCAAACACTAACGACATCTGGTTAGAGCCAATACTATTTTCCAGCTGATATATATATATATATATATATATATATATATATATATATATATATATATATATATAAATAAGTCAGTGATTATCTTTCTGTGTTTTAACTATGATAATCAATAGAAATATTCATATAAGACATGTTAATTAAGAGAAGACATGTTAATTAAGAGAGCTTGGTGCAAGAGTGTTTGAAAATATTGAATGAGATGACGAATATTAAAACAATATGTGTTTGTCTGAATTGACAATATCTTTGTTTGAATTGACAAGGGTCAGGATAATTGGAAGGTGATCAAGATAGTTTCTATTAAAGATAAGATCGTCTAAATACTAGATTGACTATAGTAACTTAAGTTTTGAAAACATTAAACGAAATATATTTTGAAAGAAACATTGTTTTAAAATAAAAATGTCTAAGAGAAATATACTCTAAAACATCTTCTCTAGACAAAAGCAAGCTTACAATAACATATTTTAGATGATATTGTCTGATAGACAAAGTGTTATAAACCACATCCAATGAAAGGAAATGTCTTTCATAAAGAATCATCTTATAAGCAATGAATCATAAAATAGCGCTTTCAAACACATATCGTCTAAACGAACCATGTCTTACAAATAACATCTTACAAAAGGAAGCATCTATCTCAATGCTCATAAGCACACTAAGGCTTTGTTCACATGTGTAGATTTGTGGGAGATGATTTGGGGGAAAGTGATTGAGTAGATTTGAGGGGATTTGAGGGTAAAGTTTTTGTTGTTTGTTTCAGTGGATTTGGAGGTAATTGAGAGTGGATTTGTAAGTAAAGTTTGTGAGAATTAGTGTAAGATTTGACTAATGTGACAGATTTAAAAAGTTTGTATAATTGGTAAAAAATAAAGATTACCAAAATGCCCCTAGTTATTAAAGTAATATAAAATGTTATTTGTTAATGTAATATATAATTGTAAAAAAGTTTGTAAAGAGTAAAATATTGAAATATTAATTAAAAATTATTATAAATAGTAAGCAAATTAATATTTAGTAAAATGAATTTATTTTTAAATGTAGTATTGCTTTGTAATATAATTTTATACCAAGTGTCGCAACCGGGATCGCGACGGGACGGCGAACCGAAAACAAACGGGTTTGAGAAAAATATTTTTAGAGTTGCCACCATAATTTATTATGGGAAAACTGTAAAACCCTAGAACCTCAAGAACTTACCTAGTTGTAAAATGTTTAAGTTATAATGTAAAATAAAGTGTTATCAAACTTGACATGGTTTACTATTTTAATTATAACTTTTTGTGGAAAATATTAATTGAGTTGATTCTTTTTTTATTGGATAGTACACTCAAAGTGCTTTGATTTGAGTACTCATAAGTGCATTTTCGACTTCGGTAAGGGGGTCAACCAGACTGTCAAAGTTGCGACAATGGTGCTGCTGGGGGGCCCGAGCGTGAGCAGTGATCTGTTTTATTTTATTTTTTTGCGAATGTCGACAAAATGAGCTGGCTGACTACGGTTCTTTTTGTGGGAATATTTTGGGGACCCTTTCAGACATTCCCTCCATGTTTTGGGGTTGGAAAGGAGTATGGGGTATTGTTTTATTGATTTATCATTACTAAATAATAAATCCATGGGTCCTTTTGTGTCTAGGAATCATTTCCTTTAATTCCAAAGCTAAATGGGTGTTTTGGATAGAAGAGTAAGGCTCTTAATGAGAGTATTTCGAAAATTCTAAGTGTGCTAAGTGTGGAGGTTGTCTTGGCCTGTGCAAGAAGGTAGGAATTCCAAGAAACTAGAGTTCTACCAAGGTTGTGGAAGAGATCAAGTTAAAGTGTTCAAGGCTAAAGGTAAGGGGTTTAACTTGGAATATAACATAGTGTATGATGGGTAGAGAGTAATACAATATAATGTTGTTGCACGCTTTCTTCCTTGTGTGTTGGGATTAAATTTAACATGTTGAGGTATGTATTTTTCTTTTTGGTTGTAAGTTTTGCGATTTTTCCCAGATTTATTTGAGACCCTTCCCGAAGTCCAAAATAGTTGTATGAGTAGTCAAATTAAAGATAATTGAGTTTAGTTCCCAACAAATCAAGAATCAACTGAATTGGAGTTCGGTAGAGATAGTAATGAGCAAAACAGTCATCAAAGGTCAAAGCTGAGCATACCAGAGCGTGATTAAATTTTCCGATTTTTAATAATTGTACTGCAGCTAGCCCTGTAGTCCAAAAATTTCGAGTTGTGTTTCCAAAAATATATATTTGAGTCTAGTTTCTAACAAAGCAAGAATCAAATCAATTGGAGTTCGGTAGAGAGAGTAATGAGCAAAATAGTCATCAAAGGTCAAAACAAAGCATACCAGAGCGTGATTAAACTTCCAATTTTAATAATTTTACTGCAGATAGCCCTGTAGTCCAAAAATTTCGATTGTTGTGTCCAAAGAAAGATATTTGAGCCTAGTTTCCAACAAATCAAGAATCAACTCAATTGGAGTTCGGTAGAGAGAGTAATGAGCAAAATAGTCATCAAAGAACAAAGCTGAGAATACCAGAGCAAGATTAAATTTCCGATTTTAATAATTTTACTGCAGCTAGCCCTGTTGCCCAAAAATTTCGAGTTTGGTGTCCAAAGAAATATTTTTGAGTCTAGTTTCCAATAAAAAAGAAATCAACTCATTTGGAGTTATGTACAAAGATTTATGAGTAAAATAACAAGCAAAGGTCAGTGTGGACATCGTTCAATTTTACTCGTTGGGAGCACTTATCTACACTCTTTGACCAAGAGTGTGGGTAAGAGGGTATTGAGAATTCTCTTCCATTGTTGGAAGAGGAAAGAATGAATTATGAGAATGAGATGAGTGTGTTTAGAGAAAAAAAAGGGGTGTATTAGAATTATGTTTTTCTTTGATATTGGGTATTAATTAAAAAGTGAGGGTACACTAGAAATGGTTCTAGTTGATGGAAGTGTGAAATTAGTAATTTTAAAGGGGTACGACAGTAGGATAAATAATTAAATTAAGTTATTTAATTATTTGTTAGTCAATGAATTTAGTTGACTTTATATATGATGGTGATGGTTGTGATGGTAAAATTGTGAGAGCAAGCGTTCTGTCATTTCCTTAGACTTTTTGTCGAATCAATGGTGTTCGTATTGTGATACGATAGTGTGTTGAGTCTCTGCGGAGACTGAGGTTCGAGTGTCACCCTTTCCTCGTACGCGGGGACTAGAGAGGGTTGGATGTCTCGCCCAATGACTTCGGCTCGTGTGAGTATAGTGCTCGGTGGGTGCGCCTAACCGAAGTTTTTACTCGTAATTCCTTGAGGAGTCGGGGAGATAGGTCTGAAGTTGCGATGGAAGATGACTCAAATCGCCCTGTTTTGCGAAACAGGTTTGGTACGACAAAATTAAAGGAAACAACAGAAGCTCGTGTAAATGATTGAGTTGTGAGTTTAATACTGTGTTGTATTGTAAGGTTGTGACTAAGATAATCTGAGTTATGATATTTTAATATTGAAATTATATGCTATGTTAGATTCTTAGTTACTCACCCTTTCATTTTGTGGTTGTGGTTCCACCTACGATGATCGTATTTGTACGGGAGTAGATGGCGTTGCAGATGAGGCAGAGATGAAGTAGCACGACGAGAGTTATGGGAATAACTATGGGGGACTTATCATGTTTTAAAGTAATTTTATGTCTTTGAATAATGAATTTGATATTTGTAAGGTTTTAACCTTATGTTGTAAGATGCTTAAACTTTTGATGGTTTAGTTCTGCGACGTTAATTTAAAAAAAAAATTGGTGTAAAATTTTGGATTTTGTTATTTTCTAGTGGCACTCCGTAAGGGGTGTTACATCTTGTAACACCCCGGCAACTTACAGGGAATATTGACTGCCCCCACACATCACCACGAGGCTTTCCAATGTGCTTTGTCCTCACTCGCACACTTTGGAGTTCTTATGGGTTAGGCTACCGAAAAGCAAATGCATTTGGTAATATGAGTAACCAAATCAATCCCTTTAAGCTATCCTTCAACTATATAGTCTCATACCTATACAGTCTCTAGATCCCTCTCATTCCGGTGTATGTTCGATTCGTCCATGTGCCCCTTCCATTGGAAGCCTGCCAGGAGTCACTCCTTGTCAGTGCCCCTTGCACTTCGTGCCTCTTGCATCGGCGATCACTCCCCGCTCTTGTCAGTGCCCGAGTGTCACAAAAACTATGGAAAACCATAAAATAAGACATGGTCTACGAAAACTAGATTTTAGGTTCGGGAATCAGTTACGAGTAAGGAAGGTGTTAGCACCCTACCGCGCCTGCGCAAAGGCAGTACCTTTAATTAAATGTGTAAAGTTGACGTGGTTTTTCAAAATGTTTAATTTTCCCTAAAAAAATAATATAAAGAAACTATTAAGAAACAAAAAATATTTTTGTTTTATGAACCCGACAAGGATTGACCTTGCTCCTTCGTATATCCATTTGTGATGGACAATCAGGGATCGCGTAGTTCTTTATCTAGACAAAGGTTTGAGTTTGTTTGAAAATTATTATGGATTATTTTGGATTTTTGAGAAGTGAACTCGATTAGGATTGACATCGTTTTTTTATTTTGAAGAAATTCTTTTATTTTGAAAATGATGGGAAAAAAGGAATGAAGTCAGCCATAGACCGATGAGTACTTATGAAATTTATTTTATGACTTATTATTATTTTTTTATAGGAAAATATGTGATAAGAAATATTTTTATTTATTTATTTTTATAAAAAAAATATCACATGCAGGAGATATAACCAATATCAAAAGAGACGAGAGAAGATATTCTTTTTTTTGAAAAAAAAAAACATTATTGGTGTGTAGTAAAAAAAATAATACCTTTAGAAAGACCTTCAACTAAAAGAGAAAAAGAAGGGTACAGAGATGACATATCTTTTAGCTTTCAATACTCCTCTAGTTCTTCTTTGATAGTTTCTGTTGGCAGAGTCCCTCTACCATGAGAACTTATTTTTCTCTATACTTTCCCATACTCTTTCTATCTCTATTATTTCGAAGTCTCCCTCTATTTTTTTCGTCCCTTTTTCATGACTATTTATATACACATATTGTAATATGATGGTAATCTTGCCCTTAATTGTGAATTAATTGGCAACAAACAAAATAGGGAAATAAAATGTCTTGGTTCCCAGAAAAAACAATCAAATAATATTCAAGACATTGATTATAATTGTCAGAAAATGTTTCCATTTTTAAAATCATATTTTCCTCTTTAAAAGCAACTGACGCAGCAAATTATATTAATATATTATTTTAATTATTGCTTATAATTACTGGCATAATATTGATTCAAATTATTACCATATTAAACTAACATTTCAAAAATATTATGTCTGGTATTATAGTTATTATTTTATCCTTTTTACCCACCATTAATTATTATTCTTTTATTCTCTATTTTTATTTATTTACCTACCCGAACGAAATTGGATGTTGAAGAAAGAAATATTTAAACGAAGTTATATAGTATGACATTACACACTTCTCCCACACTGATATTTAAGATTTGACAGACTTGGTTGAAGGAAATTATCATCATGGAATTTTTGGAACTGCTTATCAATTATAATAATTAGTTTTAATTATATAGAAAAGTATTTGAATGAATTGATTTCATCATTTGATTATAGTGGTAAATATACAAAATTGATAACCTAATTGGAAAGAGTAAAGGGGACAAACTCCACCAATTTAGCTCTAACAATTAACCTAAATAAAGGGAAAGTAGATATACAACAATTGGCTAATAAAAACTAATTATTATAATTTAAAACTAATTATTATAATTGATATGCTGAATCTATAATTGGATTTATTCCTACGACACTACCACACCCAATAGAAAGGATAACATACGTTTAAGAACTTACAAATGTAATAAGGAAAAAAGAGTTATCAAAACGAAAATAAACTAAACTCAGAAGAAGTGAAATGCAATTGGAACTACACCTGTGAATTTGTTGTACATGTACATTAGGGTTTTGAAAAATTTGTTGTAGAATTGACACGTACAAAAGATTTATGCAAGAAATGACACTTGTGAAGTGTGAGGTACTTCATCAGAGAAGGTTAATAATAGTTAATAAATTATAATCAACACCTTTGAAATGTATAAAATTATAGGGCTCGTTATGTAAAGAATAAAATGTATATCAGTTTCAATTAATAAGTAGTGTCATCAGATCAGAGAATCACAGAGACATAACCACCTGCATCAGTTTTCTTTTCTCTCTTTTCTTTCTGTTTGGTCCAAGCAACAAGAAAGAAACCATGCATGTGGTACAAGTTTTCAGTATAGCACCAACTTTGGAATCAGAAGAATTACCAACTCAAACATCGCTTCCCCTCACCTTCTTTCACATTTTGTGGTTAAGATCACCTCCTATTCAACGCATCCTCTTCTACCAATTCTCTCACCCAACCCCACCCTTCTTCCCAAACTCATACACTCTCTTTCTCTTGAACTCGGTCACTTTTTTCCTCTTGCAGGCCACCTCACTTGGCCCCTTCACTCCCAAAACCCCATGATCAATTACAAAACAGTTTCAAAGTTTCACTGGCCGAAGACTTCCAGCAGTTGTTCGAAGTTCGGTTTGGGAACCGAATACCACTCCTACATCTGCTTCGTGAATTTTTTCACTTCGCTGGAACCGGATACGTAGTAGCAAACCAAATACAAAGCTTTTGAAATAACTTCCCAAGAGTGGAACCAAATACCACTGTCCTGGAACCGAATACGCTACCCTCATACTTCATTCCAAGCACTGTTCATCGTCTTCTTTCTCTCTCAAACCCGCTTCTTCTTCATGCCATCAACCTGCAGAAGCTCCTTCTTCGTCCCCATCTACAACCCTGCAAGTCAAAAACAACAATAAATTTGTATAAACAAGACACTACCTTACTAACCTCACAATTTTCTCTTCGTCGTCAATACAAAAGAGCCAACAACAAACAACTGATGGAATTTAATAAAACGATGAGGGTACATATGACTTTTTACTATAAATCCCTCCTAATCTCTTCACCAGTGCGGGTGACCGAAAATCCATCAATCCCGCAAATCCGTCGTTGTCCATCGTTGTTTTTCCTCTCAAGCGAACACGAAAGATAGCTTAATTTCTCGCTCGCAAAACTGTATGAACAGTGAAATCGCTTCAAGCGAACACAGTGTAAAGCTTAAAAGATATTTTATTCAAATAGTTTCGTTTAAGCAAACATATTATGAAATGTATCATCTAAGGAAAGTCCGTCAAACAATATAAATCACAAAACAACTTCCTAATATAAGCATCTTACAACGTCTGATAATTATATGTTGAATGTTTTGTTAAACTATTATTTATTAATGAATTCACAAATGATAGAATATCTTGAACATGGAATATAACTTAATATTTATAAACATTCAAAACATTTAATGATATTAAATGCATATAGAATAAAATGTTTCTATACTGGTATACCTTACTCTTCATATTATATATATTACTTCCTAAATATCCACATCTTCCATGTATGCTCCCCAGGAACTGTCCAAACTTAGTAGTTTTCGCCATCAAATACCGATGGAGAAATTGAAGAAAGATTTGGACTTCATTCAGCATTCATGACAAAGACTTACAGACCCTTAAAAAATAAGGCTCTGATACCCATTGTTAATTTTTAAAAGCAAAACAGCAACCCACTTGAAGCAAAAACGTTTATATTATTGATTGAAAAATAACGAATAATTAATCCACTGTTCCAACGCATAATTAAAATATTAACTAAATTCTAAAAATAAGAAACTGACTTTCATTCAATTAAATTAAAAAATAAAGGTTTAATCATTTCGAACATTCTTATTTCTGTAGGATTGTCTCAAGTAGGTCCTCGTATTGTAAATGTTCTCGATTAGGTTCCTTATTATGAAAAATTGAATCAATTTAGACCTTACTATTAGTTTCATACTAACACCGTTAAAGGATGTGATACGTGTCAGTTCATGGTTTTTTTGAATTTTTTAATTATATTTTTATTATTTTTATTTTTATTTTTTATTTTTTTAAAGTAAAATTTAAAAATGCCACGTGTCAAACAGATAGTGTGCCACGTGGCAATGGTAGTGTGACATGGCACTAACAATGTCACGTGTCACTAACAGTGCCACATGTCATTGTCAGGCCACGTGTCATTGCATTAGTCTCAATTTGGTCCCTGTATGTTTATTATGTTTCAATTTGATCCCTGTATTTTTATTTTGTCTCAATTTAGTCTTAATTTTAAAAATTAAACAATTTTTTCCCTCCTCAAATTCAAATAAAATTTAAATTGTATATAAATCTTAACAAATATTTTTATTAAAATTAATATTTTGAATAAATATTTTTAACAAGATTAAGTTTAATTATATTTATATTTACTTAATCATATAAATTTTAATTATGTTATTTAAATATATCTATAAGGGTTTAAAAAAAAGAGTGACATAACATGCTGGTGTGAATTTTTGTAGTGAAAGTTTCCATGGAAAATCATGAAAGAAGAAACTACCTTTAATTACCGTTGTCACGAAAACTTTCTCCAATTTTTTATTGAAAAAAAAAGTGAAATTTCACATTAATAATTTGTTCAATGAGCTAACTCGTTTGAAAAATTTACACCACCATGTTATGTCACTGTTTTATTAAACCCTTATAGGTATATTTAAATAACATAATTAAATTGAGACAAAATAAAAATACATGGATCAAATTGAGACACAATAAAAATACATGGACCAAATTGAGACTAATGCAATGACACTTGGCCTCACAATGACACGTGGCATTGTCAGTGCCATGTCACATTGTCATTGCCACGTGGCACACTATCAGTTTGACACGTGACATTTTTAAATTTTACTTTAAAAAAAATAAGAAATAAAAAAATAATAATTAAAATATAATTAAAAAATTCAAAAAAATCACGAAGTGACACGTGTCACCTCCTTTAACGGTGTTAGTATGAAACTAACGGCGAGGCCTAAATTGATTCAATTTTTCACAATAAGAGACCTAATCGAGAACATTTATAATACAAAGACCTACTTGAGACGATCCTATAAAAATAGGGATGTTCGAAATGATTAAACCAAAAATAAAACACTAGCATTCTCTAAAAAGTGTGGCTGCGCGAACAACGAGGTCGTAGCGTTACGGAAGCTTATGTCGCTTCAACAGTGGTTGTCGCTATTCGGTGGAGAGGTGGATCTGCTACTGTGCGGGTGCGCTGTGAACCAGTGGATCCTGGTTACAGTGATGGAGTTTCTGCTTTTTTGATGATAAGAGAGTAAAGATGGAGATGAGAATTAGATAAAAGTTTCACATACATAACTGTAAAAATATAGATGACATAGTCAAATTTAGACTGCACTCGTCCCCAATTCCTATTGATACTTCTTGTGACTGACTGATGAAGTTTGCTATTGTTAATAAAACAAATCTACTTGATATGGCAGCCTTTTAAGATTTTTCTCACCTAAGTTAAAGTTCCCTGTTATGCTTAAATCCTAATAATTAAGGCAAAGGCAACGCTAGAGAGAATTTTAGCGAGAGTTAAAAGTCACAATAAAACATGAATGAGGTAGAAGAGAGAAACAAAATTGTTTCTTCATGTTTTAATTTTGCATTTAGATTTTGTACACTTTGTAAATTTACAACAAAAGTTTTATTATATGAGCATTTGAATTTACAACTTGCTCCTCTGAACTAACTCTTCTCGATGACATTCTCCTTAGGAGGAGTGATTCTTGAGCAACTGAAAATTTGAAATGGGAGGATTTATGCTTTTCTGGATGACGATTCAAAGGGATCCGGTTGCCCATTATTTGAGAATTTTGCAGAAAACATCGGCAATGGCACTGCTTGTTTAAGAACATTTATAACCTGTTCTGAGGTTGGCCTTTCCTTGTGGTCTTGGAGGGTACACCATATTCCTACATTGAGCAAGCATTTCATTTCATATATGTCAAAATCCATCTTCAATTCCTCATCAGCAGCATTCAAAATATTCCCATCCACGTAATGTTTCCATACCCATTTCGCCAAAGGCACATGATTATCTTCGCCATCCTGGTAAGTCCTCCTTCCACATGCTATCTCCAAAGCCAAAACCCCAAAACTGTACATGTCTGATTCTTTGCTAACCCTCCCTTCCTTTATATATTCTGGAGCTAGGTACCCATATGTCCCCACCACCTTTGTCCTCTGAGTCCTCAATCTTGGATCCACCAACCTTGCTATCCCAAAGTCACCAATCTTTGTGTTGAAATCTGTGTCCAACAAAACATTAGCTGACTTTATGTCCCTATGAAGAACACTCTGCTCCGCGTCTTCATGAAGATAACGAAGTGCTCTAGCCACACCTAATGCTATCTTGTATCTCACATCCCATGTCAAACTTCTTCTGTTGCCAAACAGATGATTGTCAAGGCTTCCATTACTCATGTACTCAAAAACCAGTAATAACTCTTCTTTCTCTTGGCACCACCCCATGAATTGCACAAGGTTTCTATGTATAAGACGACTTATAATGTTCACCTCGTTTCTAAATATTCTCTCAGAATCTTCAACGTCAGAAAAAATCCTTTTCACAGCAACCACGCGCCCTGAATCTCCCAGAAACCCTTTGTAAACTTGTCCAGAGCCTCCTTCTCCCAGCCTTCTATCATCTGCGAACCCGTTCGTGGCTGCAACTATTTCCTCATAACCAAACCTTCTAGGCATGACATCTCTATCTAAACCAAAACCATCCTCTGTTCTTCTCCTTTTGATAATCAACCAAGAAATACTAATAACCACAAGCACAAAAACAATAGAACAAATTACTGTAATAACTACTATTTTGACCTGAACCTTGCATTTGGTTGCGATGTCACTTTCCACTCCATGCGTAGAATTAAGATCTAGGTTTGAACTGAACTCCCAGGTATGGATCACGTTTTTCTCAGTGGACGATCCAGTTGAACCCGAAAACCCAACATTGACCCACTCCGGCAAGACTTCCCACAGGTCAATCTTGTACGAAAGATAACCGCTAGGAGTAGAAGAAGATTTAGTTCCATCGAAGGACCACGAAACAGCCAGGAGTTGGGCAGCAGCATTGTAAGTTATCAACGCATGCACCATATTCCCTAAGTTGTTTTCAATATCAAACTTGCTATAATTGAGAGATGCCACAGAGTTATTGTTGATCCCTACGTGTTGCACTGGTGGATCTAACTCGTTTAAATAAGTGTCAAATTCGACAGCAATGATGTTACTTTGGGTGGCGTCGTATAGGCCGAGAAGGGAGCCATTAGAAGTGGCGGTCGGAATCTGGTATAAAAGGGGTGCCAAGAAGAAGGCAAAGCCATCACCGTATTTGGCTACTGTTGCGTCGATAGTGAATGAAAAACGAGTTGAAAAATCAGTGACAAGTCCATCAGAAAAGTTTTTTAGGCGTAAAGGTTGGCCATAAATGACTCTTCCCTTTCCATTCTCGATGATTGGGTTGAGCACAACAGATCCGTCCTCAACCTTGGCTACGCCGGCGTATCCAACGATGCTTGCATTTTTAGTGTCGTTAAAGTTAGTTATGGTGAAGGAAAGTGGTTGAGCAAAGTTTATTGGAAGGATACAGAGGATGAGGAACAGAAGAAAAGCTTTCGAGTAGTGGAAATTTTCAATGGTTGGCAACATGGTTTATTACCACTGAGTCTAAGCTTGAGATAATGGCAAGACATAACATTGGATAGTTTATATGCCCGTACCATAAATTATAATAGCATGATTTACGAATCCCTCAACGAAGACTTTTTATTATCATCTTATTGTGACAGGATCAAAAATTTAATTAGTGGCGTTGCTTGAAGTTGAGAAAAAAAAAATTGCAGGTGTTGTTGCAGTGAAATCAAGAATAATATTATCCTAATCATGGAACTTTCTTCTTGACAATATATGATATTCTATTACTGATCACTCAGTTTCATAGATGCTCTTGCAGGCATGACCGTGTATGTTTTTCTTTCTCTCACTCTTAAAATCATGTGCATGCATAGCTCATTCATTATGTCAGAGTTTTTGTTTTTTAATTTTATTTGCAGGGCTGTCACAGATCTGTAGTTAGTTAGAGAAGAAAGAACAATAAGGTAAAGAAGAAAAGGGAAGATAGGATATTTGGATGCTTTGAGCTCTTGAGAATTCAAGAGCAAGTTTTTTCTTTTCTCTTTTTTATTATTTTGAACTGGACAGCTTTATGTTTTTGATAATGAAATGTAGATGAAGGAAAACAAAGAAATGATGTGTGTATCTGTTGGCGTAACTGATATGGAATTAACATTCAGGAGTTGCGTGGGCTAATAGTATAGAAGTTCTTGTCAAATGTCTATGCTGATAATTGCTTGCTTTAAATATTGTATTTCTCAGAACATGGCTTGCCTGGCGTTTACTAATCCTTAGACAAATATAATGTAAAAAAACGCCAAGGAAGGGAGCAACTTGTTTGTATCCATACATACATAATAACATATGGAAAACTTTCTTTAACAACAATATTTTGCCAACTTTTTGACAACGCCACGTGACATTGTTTCATTGGTTGGTTTTAAAAGACTTTTCTAAAATGGTGGAATTTGTTTAGAAGGGTAATTTTGGAATGAATTTGGATAGAAACTCCTTTTAACAGTTTATTTTTTCAGATTCACTTGCAGTTTAGTTTTCTCAACTCTCTCTCCACCATTGAAGCTTCCATCTCTCTCCACCATTGAAGCATCCATCTCTCTCCACCGTTTGGGTTCTCTTCGTTCCTTGCTTTTCTTCACTCTTTGTCCACCATTGAAATGTTGTTTCTCTCTCCCCTTTGAGTTTGAGTTCGACTTTTCTTACTTTGTTTCTTGGGTCATTTGTTCACTGTCGAGGATTTTGTCTCTCTCTTTATCCATTTCCCCATTTTTTGATGCTGTGACTGTGGACTCGTTGGCGGTATATATCCCTCGTCTTGGAATTTTGTTGATTTTGGCGTGCATTGTTGTTGGCAACATTTTCGTGGTTATGTAAGTCTTTGGCTTTTGTCTCCCATTGTGGTTGGCGGTATTTCTCCCAAGGTTTGGGTTTTTTCGCACACACCGTAGAGGTTGGTATCACCAAGGTTTGGGCTTTTTCGCACACACCATTGATTCATTACCAAACTTCACATTAGAAGTTGTAGAAACCATCAATCATGACCAACAAGGGTCCTTCATTCATAAAATCTTAAAAACACTCATAACAAACAAAAAACAATCATGGGGAGCGCGGTTGTCACACCTGGGTAGCACAGATCAGCTTTCAGTACAAAACTACAAATTTAACCTGGTAATCGATTACAACCTTTCTGTAAGCGATTACAAGTGCATGTCTCCAGTGTGTATGGTGCAGGACCTAACCTGCGTTGCTAAGACCACCCAGGATGGGTCTTCCCTACACAGAAGACTTACCAAACTTCATACTACAAGTTGTGAAAATCATCAACCATGACCAACAAGGGTCCTCCATTGACAATATCTTAAAAAGACACTCACAACAAACAAAAAACAATCATGGGGAGCGCAATTGTCACATTTGGGTAGCGCAGATCAAATTTCAGTACAAAACTGCAATTTTAACCTGGTAATCGATTACAACTTCGCTGTAAGCGATTACAAGTGCATGTGTCCAGTGTGTATGGTGTAGGAACATGTTAGCTCATTGAATTGTTGAGAAAAAATGTTATTTAGGTGCTTTCATGTAAGTTAGATGAGCTCCATAAGCAGTTTTGGCCAATTTCTGCCCTGGTAATAGATTACATGGGTCTTGTAATCGATTACCAGAGAAAAAAGGGTATTTTATACAGAAACTTCAACTATACTCCCCAGCTAGATGAACAATGCTCCCCAACTCTGTTTTTCTGACCTTTGCTACTTTTTTTGTTCTTAACTTTCTCTACAGAACTCCAAATGACTTGATTCTTCTTTTGTTGGAATCTAGACTCAAAGAACTTTCCAACAAAACAAGAATCAACTCATTTGGAGTTTGGTGGAGAAAGTTATGAGCAAAACAACCAGCAAAGGTCAAAGGTGGTAGAAATATATAAAACGTTAACTTTAAAGAATTAACTGCACCTACTCAGGTGTCCAAAAATTATAAATTAGTAGTCATTGAAAAGATGTTTGAGTCTACTTTCTAATAAAAAAAGAATAACATCATTTGGAGGTCTGTGGAAAAAGTTATGATTAAAATAGTCAGCAAAGGTCAAAGTTGACAGCATGGGTTATGCATCTCACCTCAATTGGAGAAAACCACCTAAATGGACATTTTTATTTTGAAGAAATCAATGACCTAACCTCATTATTGGTACAGGGAGCTCACCGAATAACATTGAACTCACTCACCCATCTCAAAAAGGAAAAATTCAACAAAAGTAGAGAATGGGGAGCAGTGTTCATCTAGTTGGGGAGTACAGTTGAAGTTTGTGTACAAATTACCCTTTTTCCTCTGGTAATCGATTACAGGGGTCTTGTAATCGATTACCAGAGGAAAAAGGGTAATTTGTACACAAACTTCAACTGTACTCCCCAGGTAGATGAACACTGCTCCCCAACTCTGCTTTTTTGACCTTTGCTACTTGTTTTGTTCTTAACTTTCTTCACCGAAATCCAAATAACTTGATTCTTGTTTTGTTGGAATCTAGACTCAAAGAACTTTCCAAAAAAACAAGAATCAACTCATTTGGAGTTTGGTGGAGAAAGTTATGAGCAAAACAACCAGAAAAGGTAAGAGGTGGTAGAAATATATAAAACGTTAACTTTAAGGAATTAACTGCACCTACTTAGATGTCCAAAAATTATAAATTAGTAGTCATTGGAAAGATTTTTTAGTCTACTTTCTAATAAAAAAAGAATCACATCATTTGGAGGTTTGTGGAAAAAGTTATGATTAAAATAGTCAGCAAAGGTCAAAGTTGACAACAATGGTTATGTACCTCACCTCAATTGGAGAAAACCACCTAAATGGACATTTTTATTTTGAAGAAATCAATGACCTAACATCATTATTGGTGCAGGGAGCTCACCGAATAACATTGAACTCACTCACCCATCTCAAAAAAGGAAAAATTCAACAAAAATAGAGAATGGGGAGCAGTGTTCATCTAGTTGGGGAGTACAGTTGAAGTTTCTGTAAAAATTACCCTTTTTCCTCTGGTAATCAATTACAGGGGTCTTGTAATTGATTACCAGAGGAAAAAGGGTAATTTGTACACAAACTTCAACTGTACTCCCCAGGTAGATGAACACTGCTCCCCAAAGTCGTTTTTGTTGTTTCATGAAATGTCATTACGTTTTTTTTATTAATGTATGTGCTTTTTAATATTGTTATAATTTTTCATTACTCAATACCCTTCATTATTTCGTTTATATTTGTTTAATATTGAAGTATTCCAACTTGAAGTGTTCCTTTAATGATCCATCCATAAAACCTTCAAAAGACAGTCATAACGAATCCAAAATATTCTTGGGGAGTGCTTAAGCCACGTATGGGTAGCACTCTTTAACTTTCGGTACAAAAGGAGATTTTTCTACTGGTAAGCGATTACCAGCTCCCTGTAATCGATTACAACAACATCAGTTCTTTGTCAATGGTGCAGGAACTCACTTCTCAACCCAGAAACACCTTAACTTGGTCTTTCAATGATGACGAACAAACAACTGCATAAATGGAGGAGGGAGAACACTACTATGAAGAGAGAAGTTGAAATGAAATTCAAATCCCTAAAATGGAGAGAGAAGACAGTGATAAGGAGAGAAGATAGAGTTCGAAAACGAAGAGGACACTTTCGGAATTCAAACTTCAACCCATTCCAAATCAGATTTTAAATTTTAAAAAATATTCAAATTCAACCAATTAAAACTTGACATGTGGCGTTGTCAAATTTTTGTCAAATTGGCGTTGTTAGAATATCGCGATCCATAACATATATGAGAAAGGATACTTTACAACTAACCACACCATGATGTCATCCATTTTTTTTAGTCTCTTCATTTAGGTATTTTTAATTAAGCATATATTAAATTTGTTTTATTTATAGAGTATTCAAAAATTTTATATTTTACAATTAAATATTTTCTGTTTAATTTTTTTTATTAATTGAGTATTTTATTTACTTTTATTACGTGTTATATAAGATTAACTTATTAATATAAAATAATAAAATTATATTAAAAGTAAAATGATAAATAAATTTTATTGTTTTTATTACAAACATGTTAGATTGTTAGATTATTATACTTTTTAATATTTTTGATATCATCGTTTAATACGACTAATAAAAAATCCCGTAACCATTATTATTTTTATATTATTATAAAATTTCATATTTATTAACAATATTACCAAATATAACGACGAATATATATATATATATATATATATATATATATATATATATATATATATATATATATATATATATATATCCAACAATCAACTAAAAATTAATATAACATTTTTAAATAATTAATAAACTAGAAGAAATATCTATATAAAATATGCGTAATTATCCAAAATAACTATATTTCAACCTCATGTACATAACTCTAATCAAGACTATTTATTTAATTACAAAGGAATATTTACAATTTCAACTCAAAATGAAATTTTAATTAAACAAAGACAAACTATACATTTATACCCTTGTCGCTTGGCATTAAATTCTGTGTTGTACTTATATCTCATATCTCTCTGTTCACATCCATCAGGTAATCATTCAAATTCATACAATAAAAGCATACAACAAAAAACATAGAAAGCGTAAGTTAATGTTAAAAGAATTAAACATGAAGTTTCATAAAACATTATATATTACATTTAATTTACAATCAAGCAAATCCTAAGCATATCATTGAGCTAGACTTGAGCATCCGGATATAAGTATGAATGTCGAACTATGGCGAGTCATGCACTTGTGGTTGTCTCTACTATTCTACAAAGTCATTGCCAAATGAGTTTCACCCAACCACACTCACAAGGTTAGTCTGTTATATGTTCTAGGTTCTTACATTTTTTTCAACAACAAAAATTTTTTACCTCAAAAATCAGACTTGCTAAAGAACAGGTGAGGATAAGACTCTCTCACAACTCCCTCTAACTTCCACGTAGAGTCACATGTTCAGCTATCCTAGACAACCTTGACTAAACTGATGGTCTTTCCTCTAAGTTGTTTTGTCTGTCTCTTCACTATTCTAACAGGTTGCACCTCTACAAACAAGTCTTCTCTAACTTGCACATCTTCTACTTCTAGCACATGAGAAAGATCAAACGCATACTTCCTAATTTGTGAGAGGTGAAACACAAGATAGAGATTGGACAGTTAAGGAGGCATAGTTATCTCATAAACTATTGTTTCAACACGTTGTAGGATCTAATATGGACCAACAAACCTAGGAGACAACTTCCTAGATCAAATAGATTTTCCTACACCAGTGGTAGGAGTCACTCACAAGAAGACATGATCTCCAACTGTAAACCATAAACCCTAAACCCTAAACTCCAATGGTCTCCTTCTCTTATTAGCATAATTTTTTTATTAATTTGAACACCAATAAACGTCAATCCTCTGACCCACTGACGTCTAATTGATGTAGAAATGCAATTAAATGTATTTTTGGTTTAGAACTTTAATGACTCAGCACAGTTAGACATATGTTGTTTGATTGACAGATGTTTAAAAGCCTTTAAACGTTGGATCCATTGATTACTGACGTCTAAAAGCCTAACATATGATGTCAAATAGAACTTAGCCGACGTCTAAGTGATTTATGACATTTCTTTATTAGGTAACCAATGTCTAATTAATGATTTTATTTACAACAATGTCACCGGACATTTTTTACGTTGGCTGAATGGTATACGTTGAAGGGACATTTCACACTAGTGATACTTGTTAGTAGTCAGCTCTTAAGGTATAAATCTTCTCCCACTCGGTAGCAAAGTAATCTCTCAACGATCAAGGTGCTCAACTAACACAATTGAACACTCTATTGTAAAATATGTGTACCTTTTTGTCTTTCCACCCCTTATGTCAACCCTTGGATCTCTTATATCTAAGGGGCATGGGGTCATAACTCTTCACCTTCTCAACGTTGTTTCAATTCCTATACTACTTATAAACCCTTCATCTCCCACATCAAATCAAGCATGCCACTTCATCATTACAACCTCTTTGTCTTTATGTTTCTCGAGATTGGAAGCTACTATACTCATAAGGTCAGGTAACCAAAGAAATACAATTTTTTTTGCACACAACGACAATGGATTCCGACACCATGACAACAACATCAAGATTCGTGTATGTACATATCGAGTCTAGAAGACTAGTATACCACATGTGTCCGAGTACATTTTGACCACCCATACCTAGATGTACTTGACCCTTATGGTATAAAAACATACCATGACAGCATGGTCAACCCCAAGGCAACCTTTATGGCAAACATTGACTACATCATTAGCAAAATTGATTAACTAAATACTAATCCGGGTAATTAGCCACATGGACTAGGTCAGGCCCATCAAAGTAAAAATTCCATAAATAATAATATAAATTGCATAGTTTACGAGATAATTGATTATATTTTTCATTAATTAACATTTACTACTTGCTAATGCACATGACTGACTTGAACGTTAGAGTGTCTTCTGTAAACACAATCCTAAGCTAAGAGGTTTTGAGCGAGTGTTTGTTGGAGTCTTTAAAGGATATATTTAGTCCTATAACAACAATTTCAAATTTATTATTCTTTTTTCCATGAATCAATTTACAATGTAACATATCTTTGAAGAAGTTTACCTTATTTTAATAGACATTTTAGTGCAAGTGAATAAATGTTTCTTTCCAAGTTTTATATTTTATGATTAAAGTTTAGACCTAGTGACTTTAATTCTATCATTAAAACCAAACAAAGGTTTTAGTTTCTATAAGTTGAAAATTGTTTAATTTTGTATATGAAATAAGATTTTCTATACGGAAAAGTCAATTAGTTTTAATTTTTTTCTTCAAAGTCTTTAATCATCTTTCTACCAATATTTTTTTTTTTAAATTGTAAAGTTTTTTTTCCCACTCTTCGTCTATTCCTTAGTTATTATGGCTCTAATACTCCAAGAATATTTTTGAGTGATTTATTTTTTATCTATTTCCTCGTCATTAGTCATGTGAATTCTAAGTAAAAATAGCATATCATTGTGATATGCAATTTGTTGTAGGTATAGAATATTTAGAGTGCAAAGTGAGAGAAAAAAAAATTAATAGAGAAAAATATATAACAATAGGTTATAGATAAAGAGTATCTAAATTTAAAAATGTATTAAAATTTCTCAACTCTTAACGAAAAACAATCCTCTGTGTAAACTCTGTCCTTTAAAGAAAATGAACAAAATAAGATATCAATTCTGATTGAGTTAATCAATTAGTATAAGTCTTAAGAACAAGGTGAGACAAACTTTCAAAATGAAATTATCTTCAACCCATTTACATGTATATATAACATATCATTAATCACGAACAAACTTTATTTAAAGGAAATTATCTTACACAGCTAATTGCTTATATTTGACAGCCATTTAACAACTTCTCACAAAAGTAAAAGAAATCACAAAACGAAACGAAAATCTGCACGAAAAAGTACACAACTTAATTCCTTCCGACATGAATTCAAAGGTTGCGTTACCAAATTAACGTCCAACACTTATAAAGCTGTCGGTGAAAGGTAGTGTCTGAACAGACTGAAAATTAGGTTGTTCTGAATATGTAACTAGAGAAGGAGGAAGACGGTCATGCATATCAAGTGGAAGCTCTGGCAATGGTGCTTCTAACTCAAGAACTTTTATCACTTGTGCAGCCTTTGGCCTTTCCTTGTCGTTGGGGTTAGTACACCACAATCCCACAATGATCAAGCTTCTCATTTCATCCACATTAAACTCTTTGTTCAGTCTCTCATCAACAACATCCATCACATTCCCTTTCACATACTGTTGCCACACCCAGTTCATCAGAGGCACATGAAACTCTCCATCATGGTAAGTTCTCCTTCCACATGCGATCTCAAGAGCCACAACCCCAAAACTGTAAATGTCTGATTCCTTGCTAGCCTTACGTCCGTTGATGTATTCTGGGGCAAGGTACCCGAAAGTCCCCACCACCCCTGTCATTTGTGTCCTCAACCTTGGATCCACAAACTTTGCCATTCCAAAATCTCCAAGCTTGGTGCTAAAATCTGTGTCCAACAACACATTTGCTGACTTAATATCCCTGTGAAGAACACACTGCTCCGCATCTTCATGAAGATAACGAACTGCTGAAGCCACTCCTAATGCTACCTTGTACCTGTCGGGAGAATTGGGATTAAACGAGAGAAAGAAGCATGTACTTGTAATGCAAGAAAATCAATGCTTGTTTGCCTATGTTTATTTAATTATATATTTTCTTATTTTCATGTTCATAACAAAAGATGGAGAAGTTATTCTTTTAACTGGTGTCAGATGTGATGCAAAACACACATGGTAATTATTTGAAATGTTCCAAACAGGTAATATATTTTAGCTTGAAATATATTATATTCCGAACAGGTAATAAAATATATTGAAGAAAATAGCATCTATGTTATCGAACTCACCTAACATCCCAGGTCAAAGGTTTTTTGTCCCCAAAGAGATGAGTGTCGAGGCTTCCATTAGGCATGTACTCAAAAAGCAACAGAAACTCACCTTGCTCGTGGCACCATCCTACGAACTGCACCAAGTTTCTGTGTATAAGACGGCTTATAACCCTAACCTCATTGATGAAAACTCTCTCTGAATTTGCAAACTTAGCGAAAATCCTTTTCACCGCAACAACCCTCCCCAAATCACTCAGAACCCCTTTGTAAACCTGTCCCGAAGCTCCTCGTCCAAGCTTTCTATCATCTGCGAATCCATTGGTGGCTGCAAGTAGTTCTCTGTAATCAAATCTTCTTGGTATAGTTGCTCTATCCAAATCAAACTTAACCAAGTTGGCTCCACCTTCACCATCATTACTCTTATCAACCTTATCCCTTCTTTTCTTCCTCATCATTTCCCAGACTGCAACACTCACAACCACGGCCACCAAGACCGCCGAAGAAGTCGCCACAGCAATCACCCAAACGTTTCGTTTTCCGTTCCCGCCACCGGAGGAATTATCCGAAGCATCCGAATTCAACGTTGAACTAAAGTCCCAGGTGTAAATAACATTGTGTTCAGTGAATTCGCCTGTTGAAGCGGAGAACCCCACATCCACCCACTCTGGTAGAATTTCCATGAGGTCAATCGTGTAAGAAAGTGAAGAATTGGAGTGTGACGTTGCTGTTCCGTTGAAGGACCAAGCCACAAAGAGGGTCTTGCTGGAAGAAGTGTAGGTTATCAAAACGTTACATTTCTTTCCCAGGTTTTTGTCAATGTCAAATTTGCCAGAAGTCACGGAGACGAGAGAGTTATCGTCTATGCCAACGTGCTGCATGGGAGGGTCAATGGTGCCATTGAAAGTGTCAAATTCAACCGCGAGGACGTGGTTGTGGCGATTAAAGGTGTTGGAGGTGGTATTGAAAAGGGCAAAAGTGCCACCACCTGAGTTGGGAGGAATCGGGTAGCCATGAGGGGCGATGTAGAAGGCGAAACCGTCAGCATAGGTGCCGTTTTTGGCTCTGTCAATGGAGAAAGTGAAGTGTGTGGTGAAGTCTGTGAGAACATTCGATGGTTGGTCCCACAGGTGCAGAGGTTTTGCGTACAAGGCTCTTCCAACGCGGAAAAGATAGTCCACAATGTTGAGTTCTACGCTGCCGTTGCTGGCTTTGCCATCACCTATGTATGCCATGTTTTGTGCACTCTCAGGGTCGTTGAAGTTTGTTATGTTGAAATTTAGTGATTCTACAGTTTTAAGAAAGGGAGGACGAAGATGCAGCAGAAGAACAAAAGTTGTCACCATCTCTAGCAACCTCATTCTCATTCTCAGTGGCTGTTCTTTTTCTCCCCTATATTATATCAATTTTGAAAGACAAGGGGAAGAACAGCTGTAGCTGGAATTGATGAATGGAGCTTCTTGTTTAAAGATATATATAGATAGATAGATACAAAGTACCACATGATTAACAATTTCTCCCTTTCAATCAACTTTCTTTTGTTTCTTCTGCATTCGTAAGATTAAAACTCGACCATAAATAAAATATACAAATGAAAAATATTCTTTTAAACACCTAAATTTTTTAAAAATATTCTTTTAAACATCTATTGATATTATCTTCGTTTATTTTTTACTTTCTTTTTTCTTAAAAAAAATACCAAACTTTATAGTTTTAGAATCATTTTACTCTTATATTTTGTGTAAAATAAATATAAAAATGTGTTATGGTACCATTTCTCTATTCAAAGTGTGTTATAGTATCATTTCTTTATCCAAATTCAATCAGAGAAGTGTATGCATTACATGTTGTAATCACTTCGTCGTTAATTTTTTTTTTTTATCATTTTTTAACCGTTAAATGCTACTATTTCTTTTTTCTGTCATTTAGCTTGAAATGTCAATTGAATGGTATCGAATATATTCTTTTTAAATATGACAGGTCTTATTTCTACTTAGACAAGTCAGACAATAACAAAAAAAAAAGACAATTTTGTATCAGTGATCTAAACAATCCTGGTAGATATAAGTGTTTTGGAATTGGTTTGGTTTGAAGAGGTTTTGGTTCACTTCTACGTCATTTAGTTATGGCATGTTCTGCGTCAACGTATGCTTATTGATGAGAGTCTACTTATGTGTTGTCGTTCTGGTTTGTAGTTTATGAGACAATATATGCATTGAAAACTTCAAGGTTTTGAATATTTGGAATTGGTTTAATGATGTTGTTGTATTGGAAGGTAAGTGGTCGTTGATATCCGTTACATTTTGGCAACTGTGAAAGTGTTTAGAATTAGCTTATTGTTACGTGATATTAGTATTTATGCTTGCATATTTTATGATCCCGTAGGTCCAATAATAAATCTATTTTTTTAATCAGTTTAATTAATGCCACGACTAAATGGAGTATTTCAATCTTTGGGTGTAGTATAAGGTTAATTAAAAGTTTAAGGGGTAGTATAAGGTTAATTTAGTAAAAAATTCAAGTTTTGAAATGGAAATGAGCAGATAAATTTGAAGAAAAAGTAAGAAAGTTGTCGTTTTGAAATTATGAATTTTTTGTGATTTCTTAAAGAAAAGCGTGAGTGCTCATGTTTTGGCATGATTTGATGTTATCTTATACCAAATTTCCTTTGGTCAAGTTTTTCTAGAAGTTGGAATGGCTTATCTAACTATAAATGGTTTTCTTGATTTTTATAATAATGAATGTTCTTATGTAATGTTATTTATTTATTTTTATCTTTAATAATACTTTTGACATGATGCAAATGATGTAGAGATGGAAATATCTTAATTAGAATATCATAATCCATAAAGACGTGTCACTTTATAAAATAATATATAAATAATTCACATGATATTTATTTATTATAATTGAAGCAAAAGTCTTCATTCAGTAGTTAAAAAAATTCCCTTGAACAAAAGTGTTAATTGGACATACGGCGCCAATTAATTTCCAATTAATTTAAATGTTGAAGAAGACTTCCACAATCAAGGAACCAATAAGAAAGAAACTTCAGGCTAAAAAAGAATTTAGTAGAGATAATTACATTGACTTCAATTATTTGATGTTTAGGTTATATTTTTTTAAGTTGTGAAATAAAGTATGTCATTCTTTGACTATTCTACTGCCTCTCTCCATAGGTTATATGCATATGATTTTGAGATAGAAATATCTTAATTAGAATATCATCATCCATAAAGACGTGCACTTTATAAAAATATATATAAATAATTTACATGATATTTATTTATTATAATTGAATTTATTCCTATTATTTTAGTTTTTAAAGATAAAATTATGATTGAGTTTCAATCTTTAAAAAAATATCTAAATTTTTTACGATTAATCTTAATAATATTACTTGACATACTTAAAATTGATCACTATCCTTAATAATATCACATAGTTAATAATGTCACTCAACATAGATCAAATTAAAACAAAACTAAAAGTTTTCGTTCAAGTCGTAAACCCACTAAACAAATTCTCTTCACCAAAAGTGTTAATTAGACATATGGACCAATTAATTTAAATGTTGAAGAAGACTTGCACAAGGAACTAATAAGAAAGACACTTTCGGCAAAAATCTAATAGAGATAACTACATTGGCTTCAATTACTTCATGTTTAGGTTATATTTTTTTAAGTTATGAAATAAATTGTGTCATTCTTTGACTATTCTACTGCCTCTCTCCATGGTGAAGACTTAGTTTAACGATAATAAATTATTCGATTTTAAATTTTTAAGATATAATAAATTTTTATCAGTACATAATAATTTTCTTAAAATTCAATATTTGATGAATTATAAAATTTAGGTTTTCAAGTTCTTCAAAAATTATTATTTTTATGTTATGCCTAATATTATATTATTTTTAAAGTGATGTTAAAATAATTTTTAGTCTTCAGTTTATTTTCTGTCATATATATCAACGCATAAGTTTTTATTATTTGATATTGTATCATTTCAGTATTCAAATCATAAGATATTTAATGCATATAACACATCAAATTGTGTCACATCGTGCTTCAATTTATAAACATATGGGAAGTAAAAGTAAGAGAATTAATATCGTATACTTGCCAGAAATTTTAATTCATTAGATATTTAATTTGTAAAAAAACAATTAATGAGAATTTAAAATAAATATCAATTATATGTTATATATTTGAAATTTAAGTCTAACTAATTTTTTTTTGGTCACTTGAAAACATTTACAGAGATTCGATATTATTAAATTAAAAATAAATTTATATAAAAACTTATGACACTATCTCTAACAAAAAATATTAAAATAATATGTATAGTTTTATATATATACAGGGTTAAAATACTCGGTTAGTCTATGTATTTGTTCAAAAAGTCCCCATATTTTTATTAGTCTAAATTAAAGAAAAAAATTAAAAATGTAGAAAATTTAAATTATTAAGATATAAAGTGTTAACAAGTAAATATTCTTAATACAATTCTAAGTTTATAAACTGAAATTTGGATTTTCAATTTCAAGTTTTAAACTCTATTAATTCTTAAAATAAATATTAACTCCTTTCATCCTTCATCTCAATCAATTTCTTGTAGTTGTTGAAAATATTCTTAGTATTGATTTCGTAAAGATATCTATAACTTAATCTCGACTTGTCATGTGAATTGGAGAATTGCATTAAAGTCGTAAAACCTACTTTTAAGGCAACTCTAAGATCCCTCTTAGATTTCAACTGTTTTTTAAATCTTGAAACATTTTACTCAAGTGCGAAGTGTCACTCATGCAAAGCATGTTTCCTACTATCTAAGATAGCTTGTAAAATTACATTCTCTAGCCTTTTTTGCAATTTTGTGTTACAAATCACCTTTTCCAATCTCTTGCCTCCGAATAACAAGCTCCTTTCCTTTATAATTGTTTGAATTCTTTGAATTGCTTCTTCCCCGTAATGTTGATAGTGAGAATTGAAACTAGCACTACTCACTTTACTAGTTTGCTTCCTAGAACACTATTCAACCACAAGAATTGGTAAATGGTTGTTAGGTTCCACAAAAAATATAAAATATCATGCATAGATGGAGTTGAAGACAACAAATTTGAAGGTGTAGGGAGGATCAACACACACATAGGTCTTCATATTAGTAAGATATTGTCTGTTTTTGGCAAAGTCCTCACGGATTTATTTTTGGTATTATTCCAAAAGACCTCTTACCAATAGAAGTATCTTATGTGTATATAAACACATATACATCTTTTGTTTTATTCAAAGAGAGACTTTAGTTTGTATCCTAACAATTCTTCCATCAAACAAAGAACTATGGTTCTCCACCTCTCCTATAGTAAAAGTCTTTTTTTTATCCATGAGTACACCATGGTTTGCATATGGTCACTGTTAAACTGTCTTTTTGTCGCCTAAAAACATAACAAAACCTAGTTCACAGAACAAAACCAAGTTCTCACTAATGTAGTATAAGGGAAACCAGGGAATCAATCCAAGGACTCATTGTAATTAAATTTAGAATGTAAAGTTTAATCTTGTTTTATTTAATAATTAATTAACTACGTATTGCAAGGTGGGGACACTAAAAAGAAATAAAATTAAAAAAATTATGCATGTGTCTACTTTTCTAAATCTAAATGATGACTGAATGATGTATGAGTGCAAAAACAATATCTAATTCAAGAAAACATGTGTAATGAAAATAAAAGAAAGATGTGATGAATAAGTTAATGCAATGAACATAACAGCAAGATCCTAAACGATTAACTGAATAACTAAAATATTCCTACTTGGCAATGGAAAAATGAAACTTAAGCGTAAGTAACAAAATCTAATGGATGAATGCAAGATGTAAAGAATAGAACAGGAATGTATGTAGAGGTTTATGCTATGCTAAAGCAAGGAAAACAAAATTTGAATTAAAACACAGCAGAATGGAGTATGCAAATGAATTGAATCAACCACTAAGCTAGTGCAAAATGAGCTATTAATGAAAACAACACATAATAGAATTAAAAGAACAACAAGAATTTTCAAAACAGAAAACCAGAAATTAGATTTACACTTCTATGTATTGAACTCATCTCTACTTCAAGAAGACATCTTGATAAAGAATGTCCACTTTAGGGTCATTTAATTCTCATAGGGAATCATATGTATGCAGAGACATAGAATCCAACTCATTCAGGTAAAAAAAATAAGAACGACTATTCCTACACCCAAAATTCTTACAAAAACAGAGAACAAGAAAGCAATTTGACTAACCAAAACATATTTATGTGAAACACAAGCAAGGAAGGAACAAAATAGAAATTAATATAATCTAAGTCTATCACAATAGCTACAAATGAAGTAAAGGAATGCGCACAAACAACAGAAGTAAGAGTGAATTCAAAGAACATGGCAGAAGAAATGAAAACTCTGAAATAAACGTGCAATAGGTTGGTGAAGGGAGTCTAAATCACACTTCCAAAAAGACATTTTGTGAAAATTAAACCCACCTTGGGGTCTTTAGTTCCTAATTCTGAAACTTAAAATTGGAAATTTTCACTCACACCACCAACCAAAGCAACATCTAAAACTGAGTTGTTCATTGATCTAAAATCAGCATCAGAGCCTATTTCTAAAACAAAGGGAAATGACTACCTATGTTCCAATCACAATTATTAAATGAAACAATCATCACCAACAATACACAACAGAAAATCAATCCTAATCTATGGGATATCTCACAACTCAGAAAGGAAAAAAAATTCGGGAAAAACAGAATCAGCGACAACAAATGAAAGTTGTACAAAAAAATGAAATAGGAATGCAAGGAAAAGAATCGCAGAACTGAAATCTAAAGACAATACATGAATTATTGATACGGAGTA
Organism: Vigna angularis; assembly: GCF_016808095.1. Taxonomy (NCBI): domain Eukaryota; kingdom Viridiplantae; phylum Streptophyta; class Magnoliopsida; order Fabales; family Fabaceae; genus Vigna; species Vigna angularis. The sequence continues at coordinate 12,938,376 of NC_068976.1, read as the reverse complement.
AAACCTAAATTGCAAGAGTCATCAAAGTAAACTACCAGAATCGCATTTAAAAGAAAGCAAGAAACATAATATCGTTCAAGAAAGATAAAGGAACAGAATCGTATTGAACCCGAAGAACTAGGTTACAAGAAATGTACTAGAAATCGCAAAAGACAATCTATCTACTATGAAAACTCCAAGAATAGAGACTGAATCGAATAGAAATTAAAACTAGAAAACCCTAACTACGCTACCTATTCTCTCGCGATCTCTAATCATCTCCGCTATCTACCACTGTACATTCTACTTTCTCTACACTGTAGATACATGTCTTATATTTACAAAGACTCTTACAGGTAAGAATCGAAGAAAAACGAAAAGGGAAAAAATAGAGAACCTCTGTCGCGTCAACGGTCTAGCTCTATGGTGTTTGGCATTTGGAAAATAAAGCCCTTATTCGAGGGGTGTTTCACCCTGCACTCCACCCCATTGTTTTCCTCTTTGATCTTCAAAGTTAAGAGAGATTTGAGATGGATATTTGTTGAGGCAGTTTGGGGTGTTCGAGGCAGCTTGGAGGTAGTGCTTCGGAATAGCTCGTGGTTGGTGTTGGTGGTTGTCATTGCTGGGAGTGCTTCTTTAAACAATCAGGTTCATGATTTTATATTATCAGCTTTTGATATGCGATATATAGCACATTAGATATAAGAGTAAAGCTTAAAAAAAATAACTGGAAATTAATCACAGCATTCAATAATGTTATGATTTTCAATGTTTATATATCAAAACGGAACCAACTTGATCCGATTTACGGATTGATTAGTCAGCCAACTTGATTCTTTTATTAGATAGTTAAAAAAAGTTTAAATCCAATTCGATCCATTACGAATTGATAGATTGAAGGACTGGTTTAATTGGTTATTTAATTATAAGTTTCTTTTAAAATAAAAAATGACAATTTTTTTTAATTCAAATATAAATAAACCTCACATTAAACTAAAATGATGTTAAACTCTAAACACAATTCAAAATAAAAAAATATCATACAATTCAAGCGTAACAGATATAAAAAAAACGAACAAATAAGTTTTTAATATTGATAATTTTTGTATCACTTGTCTATTTATAATATTAGAGTCTTGAATAGATAAATCTATAATATCTATTTTTTTCTCTTGAAACATCTTTATCATCATCATCTACAATATAATAAAAAAATACTAATTAATAATATTGAAACACAAAATAATAAATAATTAAATTAAATTAGGTGGGTTCGTGAGCCAACCCGGTTCTAAGTAAGTCGGGTTGAAAACTAGCCTGCATAAAAAAATTACATTTTTTTAAACCCAACTCGACTCAAACATGCAGTGTGCCAAGTTAGCTCGCGAGTTACAACCCATTTTGAGATACCTGATTCACATTTTTGAAGTTTATTTTATAAGTGTTTAATTATATTGTTTTTTTAATTATTGTATTAATTTGTATATTTTTTTAAAATTTATGTATAAATTTATAAATATATAATTAAATAATTATTAATTATTTAAAAAATAATTTGTATAAATTTATTAAATTTAATAAATATATTTTAGAAAAATAAAAATTAATATAAAGATGTTTGTATCAGGAGAATATCATATCTCAATATCCAATTTTTCCTATATTGAATGTCGATATTCGATAAAAGAAAAATTGAATATCTACTCTCCCATTCGAATTTTCATATCCAATACTTTTATATTGTGTTGTGTTTGATATCTGATAATTGTGTTGATATTCGATGTATTGATGTATGTTTATTTTCATATCCGATGCATGTTAAATTAAATTCACGACCAAGGTTTGGATATGCTGTGTTATGTTCTGTGACACCAAAACATGTGGTTTGGTCACGTGAAAATTTACTAAATATTAGTAGCATGACACGTTGTATACTGATGAAGCCACCTTAGGAACCTTAGTAGTGATTATTCTGGTGAAAAGATGGACCAGGAATCTCTCAGCTAACATAAACAAGTTAATTACTAAGTTCAAATGCTCTTATTGGTATGAAGAACGGTAATAACTTAATTGGTTTTTGTTCGTATCCCAATAATTAATTAATATTATTTAAAATAAAATCAGCATTGTTAACTTAATTTTTATAATTATTTAATTTTGTTAATATAAAAAATGCATTTTAAATGTATAATTTTTATAATATAAAAAATGCATATAGTTATTTAAATTAATTTTAAGTTTGTTATATTATTTATAAATGTATTAGTTTATGATTTTATAATTTCATTATAAATGTTTAATTTATTGTATTATTTTTTAAAAAAAAATTGTATAAAATAAATTGTATGACTTTTTTTAATTTATTAAAAAATTTTGGTATTTAAAATTCATATGAAAATTTAAAATAATTTTTTTAGGTAGTTTTATGAATTATTATTTTGGTAGTTCGATGATGAAGCTAACATCGATCTTCCACATCTGATATCGGCCTTTACGCGTTTCAAATTCGATGCAGGTCAAACCGCACACAGATCAAACACCCATATTACAGATAAAGTAGTTTAAACACGTTCTAATCATCCAATCTACATATCAATCAACAAACATGACAAACATGCAAAATAAATTTAAGAAACAATGAACCAACCTTTGAGAGAGAGGAACGAAGACGCGAAGGACAAAATGGAGGAAGAAGACGAAGAACAGTGATTGGATGCACCAACAAAAACAACCTCAACAAAGAAGAAGAGGAAGTTGTGCCTCTGTGACTGCGAAACAGAGCAAAGAAAATGAGAAACTGAAATCCGAAAATGACAAAGATGAAGCTGTTAGTGTGCGCAAAAGAGAAGCTGAACATGTTTCTGTGCTACGAAAACAACAACCTTGTATGCGTGCCTGTGCTACAAAAAGAATGAGAAAGAAAATCCAAATGAGGAAGAACAAGTGTGCGTGGTGCTGCGCGAAGGGAAAGGAAATTCAAAAGAGGAAGTTCAAGCTTTTGTGCATGAGGAGGGAGTGCAAGTGAGATCCGAGAGAGAGAAACCCACAAAAGTTGAACTGAAATTGATGAAGAATCTTTGACAGATTCTTTTTTGGTTCCTACAAAAATTAAAACAGTTTTTAATTAGGGGCCAAATAAGTATTTTAGCAAAGTTCGGGCTGCAAAGTGAAAGGGTTGGAAGTGTAGGGTGAAACCCCTTACTCAAGCACCCCGAAGGGAGCAACAACCCAGCCCAAAACGGCATCGTCCCAATTAATCGCAGCCCAATCCCAGTGGCCCAATGTACAAGTTCAATCAACCCCGAATGGATCATTGCCCAGGTTACTTCTGCTCACGAATAATGCTTCCTCCATCACCCCCATCTTCTCCTATCTCTCCAATTTTTTTTAAATTCTAAATTTATTTTTTTTACTTTTTACTTTTATCAATTTTACTTTTTATTTTTTAAAACCCTACTCCAATCCCCTTTCACTTTCTTTTTCACTCTCAGCAGCAAGCTCTCATCCCTCACTATCACTTTTTCTTTTTCTCTTAATTTTCATTTCCGTTAACACAAAATTTGACAGAAAAATAAGAAGACAAATTGAACTAACTATTTTTTCTTTTATTCATTTTTTATTTTGTACTCAACAAACATACTTCTTTTTCAGTGCATCATTGTAAGTACGGATGTAATTTTAAGCATAGATTTGTCAAGTTTGGTTATTTAAAGACAAGGAAGTAGGGAAGAAATTTTTAGCAAATTATATAATGGAATCATAATACTTAAAAACTCATGAAGTTATAAATGTTTTAAATTTATACCATGCAGAATTTGTTTTTTTTGTTAAATTTTGTGTTAACGGGAGTGAAAATTAAGAAAAAGAGAAAAAGTGACAATAGAAGGTGGAGATTTGCTGCTGAGAGTGAAAGGAAAGTAAAAGTGAGAGGAGATTGGGATTAGAGTTTTAAAAAATAAAAAGTTAAATTGGTAAAAGTAAAAAGTAAAAAGAATAAATTTAGAATTTAAAAAAGTTTGGAGAGGTGGAAGGAGAAGATGAGGTGGTGGAGGGTAAGGCTGGACAGAATTAACTTAAAATACTTAAACTATAGTTAATCTATACTTTTTTAAACTTAAAAAACTAATAATACAGTTAACTAAAAACTAATTAACTAATTAATAGTACAGTTTAAAAATACTAAACTATTTTATATTAAGTACAGTTAACTGCAGTGCAGTTTAGGTTTATCCATCCTTTCCCAATCACAGCTTCATTTTGCTTTCTGCCTTACATCTCACTCGATGTTTCTGCCTTACATCTCACTCGATGCTGCTGTTGAAGGTTGCCGTTGTTGAAGGCTGCCATCGAGGTTACCGCTGGTGAAGGTTCGCCACCGTCGAAGGTTCGCCACCGTCGAAGGTTTGCCGTCGTCGAAGGTTCACCGTCGTTGAAGGTTCTCCGCCGTTGAAGGTTCGCCGTCGTCGGAGGCTCACCACTGTCGAAGGTTTTGCCGCACTCTGCCGTCGCCGAACTGTCGAAGGTTCTACCACCATCGTCGAACACTTCTGAGAACACTTCTCCTAAGGTTCTCTTGTAGCTTTCCCTTCTTCACTGTTTGGCAAATGCTGTTTGTTTGAGGTTTGAGTCAGTAGTTCTTTCTTTCTCTCTCAGAGTGTTTGGTTGGAATTTTTATATTACAGGTTTGATGATTCTAGTAAACGTGTACATCGATGCTTGTTGATTCTATTTGAATATTTCGTCATTGCATTCACAATGCAGTTTGATATTGATTCAATGAAGGCACAATAGAAAAGTAACATCCAATGTTTTCAAACACTTAATTAGCACAACCTTCACTTTTCTTTATCTCTGTTTTCTGATTACATCGTACCACTTACCATGTTTACTTATTTTTATCTTTTTCATAAGTGTCAAACTGCATTTTCAATGTCCAAAATCATTTTAGAAAACAAATAAGGACAAAAGTCATGTGATTTTCATTAAATTTTTTGTTGTATTCTCCTATTAAATTGGATTTTACCAAAAGCACTTTAAAGAATTACATCTTTCTCTAAATAGAAAAAACAAAATTAGCCTTGTAGTTATTGGATTTAATTTATTTTCCGTTCATATCTGTGCATTTATCTTCATATATTTATATTCTATTTTTATATTTATATTCCGTTTATATATTGTTTCAAACAATTATATATATGTAAAATTGTACTCTCTTCTTATGTAATAAGAAATACAATTCCTATCCTTTCTTTTCTCATAACATGGTATCAGAAGAAAATTAATTTTTTATCACGTTCTTCCGCAACCAATTCTTTTCCTGTCCAGATCTTCATTTTCTACCTTTCGTTCTTGGCTTTTCTGCCTTTTTCTTCTCCTTTTATGGCTACTCCCTCTGTTACTCTCGCATCGTTACAAGATACAACACATGACTATTACATTCATCCTAATGAGAATCCTTCATTGGTGCTTGTTTCCCCGATTCTTGAAGGTCACAATTATCATGGATGGGCTCGCTCGATGTCTATGGCACTACAAATGAAGAATAAATTTGGCTTTGTTGATGGTTCCATTCCTTGTCCAGCTGGTACAGATCCAATGGTTCAAGCATGGAAGCGTTGCAATAATCTAGTTTTATCTTGGATCAATCATTCTGTTTCTCATGAGATTGCTACAAGTATTATTTGGATTGACTCTGCTGCTACGGCATGGAAGGATCTCAAAGATCGTTTCTCCCAGGGTGATTCTGTTCGAATTTCACAATTGCATCAAGATCTTTATTCAATGCATTAGTCTGATCTAAGTGTTACTGCATATTACACTAAAATGAAGATTCTCTGGGATGAACTTTGCAATTTTCGCCTTATTCCTGAATGCCAATCTTCTGCTTCTTGTTGTGTTGTTTCTAAGACAATGAAGGAATATCGTGACAATGATTGTGTTCTTTGTTTTCTTAGAGGCTTGAATGATAATTACTCTGTTGTTCGCTCTCAGATCCTTCTCATGGATCCCTTGCCTTCTTTACCCAAAATTTTTTCGATGATAATTCAACATGAGCGACAATTACAATCAGGAATTCTTTCTCAACCTCCAGTCATGGCGTCACAAGTTTCTCAATCTAAACCTTCTTTTTCTACCTTCAATGGCAGAGGTAAACCCTCTCCTGCCAATGATTATGGTCGGGGAAGATCTTCATATCAAGGTTCTCAGGCTCGTTATCAAGGTTCTCAGGCTCGTTCCTCAGGGGGAAGGTTTGGTGCACCTCGACAATGCACTCACTGTGGCAGGACAAACCACACCATTGATACTTGCTTTCTAATACATGGATTACCACCTGATCTCAAATCCAAAAGAGTCCACAATGTTACAACAGATTCTTCTACAGTAGTTCCTTCTTATAATAATTCTCCGGCACAGTCACATTCCGCAATTTTGGGACTTTCTCAAGAGCAAGTTCATGGTTTATTGGCACTTCTTCCTCAATCTAATCCCACAATCCCACATTCTACTAATCTAGTGAGCTCTCATAATGCTTCCACTTCTTCCCAGGCTCAAGGTAATATCTATTCCAAATGGATTCTAGACACAGGTGCTACTGATCATATATCTAATTCTTTGTCTCATTTTATTTCTTATCATAGAATCTCACCAATTACAGTATCACTACCCAACAAGAACTCTTCATTTGCTCATTTTTCTGGCACTGTTTCACTTAGCCCACACCTTACTTTACATAATGTCTTGTTTATTCCTAATTTTTCTATCAATCTTATTTCGGTCACAAAGTTAACTAAATCTCTATCTTGTAAACTTAACATTTCTGAATTTTCCTGTGAAATACAGGACAAGTCAACCCTGCAGATGATTGGCAAAGCTGAAGAAAGAGATGGCTTGTATGTCATGATAGTTCCTGCACCCACACCCCTTGGTTCACCAGCTGCTATTACTTCTGAGAATTCTATTGCTTGTTCTACAAAAAGACATAACTCTATAGATATTTGGCACTATAGACTAGGGCATCCTTCTTTTTCTTGTTATACCAAATTACGCAACATGTATGCCACTTTACCCAATACAAAATACACGCATTGTGATGCTTGTCATTATTCTAAGCAAAGAAAATTACCTTTTCAATTAAGTACTACTGTTTCAAAAGCTCCTTTTGATTTAATTCATGTTGATATTTGGGGGCCCTATAGTACTTCTTCTGTTGATGGTTTCAAATATTTCTTAACTATAGTGGATGATATGTCTAGATACACATGGATTAAATTAATGACAAGTAAATCAGATACAAGATCACAACTTATTGGCTTTGTTTCTTATATAAAAACACAATTTGGCATTGATGTAAAAGCTGTTAGATCAGATAATGGTAATGAGTTTGCAATGACAGATTTTTATAGACAAAAAGGGATACAACATCAATTATCATGTGTTGAAACACCTCAACAAAATGGAGTCGTTGAGAGAAAACATCAACACATTCTCAATGTTGCTAGATCTTTAATGTTTCAATCCCATTTGCCCATAATTTTCTGGTCTTTTGCTGTTCGTTATGCTGTGCAACTCATTAATATTTTACCTTCCAAAGTTTTGACATATTTTTCTCCATCTCAGCTGTTACACAATGTTAAACCTGACATTACTTACTTACGAGTTTTTGGCTCACTTTGCTATGCTTCAACTCTTCAAACTCATAGAACAAAATTTCAACCTCGTGCAAGAAAATGTGTTTTACTGGGTTTTAAAACAGGAGTGAAAGGCTACCTTTTGTTAGATTTCAATTCTAGGGAAATTTTTCTATCAAGGAATGTAGTATTTTATGAAAATATATTTCCTTTTCTTACTAGTGACAAGCACTCACCTATTAATACACAAAATTCCTTGGATTTTGTCACCAAAATTATTTCACCTCCATCACCTCTTTTCTCAGAAGTTACTGATCAACCCTCTTTACCACTTACATCTCCTCCTTCTATTGTTTCCGACCCTGTTATTTTCTCTTCTCAGCCTGTTTCTGTTGAACCTGTCACTGCTACTCCACAAAGGAAATCAATTAGGCCAAAACATACACCATCTTATCTGCAGGACTATCATTGCAACATGTCATCTACTTCTTCCGCCACTCAGTCATCCACAGGTACCTTAATCTTTCCCAAGTTAGTGAACCTAAAACCTATAACCAAGCCATCAAACATGATTGTTGGAGAAATGCCATGGATCAAGAAATTGCAGCTTTAGAAAATACCAAAACTTGGGTTTTGACTGATCTACCTAATGGAAAGCAACCTATCGGATGTAAATGGGTATACAAAATAAAGAGGCATGCTGATGGGAGTATTGAACGATACAAGGCAAGGCTTGTAGCCAAAGGCTACACACAACAACAAGGTTTAGATTACTTTGAGACTTTTTCACCTGTTGTCAAACTCACAACAGTAAGATTGGTTCTAGCTTTAGCAGCTTCCAAACATTGGTATTTACATCAACTAGATGTAACTAATGCCTTTTTACATGGGGATCTAGATGAAGAAGTATACATGTCTCTTCCTCTTGGTTATAAATCTGAAAAACCAGGACAAGTTTGCAAGTTGTTGAAGTCTTTATATGGACTCAAACAAGCCTCTAGACAATGGAATTACAAGTTGACAACTACTTTACTTTCTTTGGGCTACACACAATCAAAATCAGATTATTCACTTTTTGTCAAAAGTGATTCTGCTCATATTACCATCTTACTTGTTTATGTAGATGATATAGTTTTGGCAGGTGATGACATCCAGGAAATCCAAACTGTGAAGGCTCTATTGAATGCAAAGTTCAAGATTAAAGACTTAGGCCAACTCAAGTATTTTCTGGGCTTAGAAATTGCAAGATCTCAACAGGGCATTAATTTGTCACAAAGGAAGTATGCTCTAGAGTTACTAGAAGATGCAGGATTGTTGGGGTGTCAACCTGTTTCTACTCCTATACAGCCAGGCACAAAATTTTCCAAGACAGAAGGGAAACCCTATTCAGATGTGCAGGCCTATAGAAGACTTCTTGGCAGGTTACTATATCTAACCAACACAAGACCAGATTTATGTTTCGCTGTTAGTACTCTCAGTCAATTTCTTTCCAATCCTTTGGAAGATCACTATGCAGCAGCAATAAGACTCCTGAGATATATCAAGAACAATCCAGGACAAGGATTATTCTTTCCCTCCAACACAGAACATGCTCTCAAGGCTTTTAGTGATTCTGATTGGGCTGCTTGCCCTGACACTAGAAGGTCTGTGACTGGTTTTAATGTGTTCTATGGTGCATCATTAATTAGCTGGAAATCCAAGAAGCAAGGTACTATATCTAGATCATCAACCGAAGCAGAATATAGAGCTTTAGCTTCCACAACATGTGAAATTCAATGGCTTCTGTATTTGCTCCATGATTTGAAACAACCTCTACCACAACCAGTTTCTCTGTTTTGTGACAATCAATCTGCTATACAAATTGCACAAAATCCAGCCATGCATGAAAGAACAAAGCATATTGAAATTGATTGTCATCTCATAAGAGATAAAGTTCAAGCTGGTGTAATTAAGCTCCTGTCCATTCCTACTTCAGCACAACTTGCAGACATTCATACTAAAGCTTTGCATCCAGCACAATTTCAATCTTTGTTGTCCAAGCTGAGCATTAAGGATATATATGCTGCAACTTGAGGGGGGATATTGGATTTAATTTATTTTCCGTTCATATCTGTGCATTTATCTTCATATATTTATATTCTATTTTTATATTTATATTCCGTTTATATATTGTTTCAAACAATTATATATATGTAAAATTGTACTCTCTTCTTATGTAATAAGAAATACAATTCATATCCTTTCTTTTCTCATAACAGTAGTAGCCCTTTTATTCTCTTACACAATGAGGTTGAAACTATTGATTTTTGGCTAAGAACAGAAGGTGGGATAGTTGAGGGCGTTGTTGTTTAATGCTTCTGGCTAGAAATACTTAGGATACAAGTTTTTGTGACTGAATAATAACAAAATCAAACGAAAATGCAGATGAGTTCTTAGAGGGAATCTGCAGAATTATGAGGTTCTGAAACGAATTTATATAAAAGAGAGTTCTTTATTTAAAGTGATTATCGGTGACAAAGTTTTAAAATGAAACACGCACTCAATTTCAGATGGTACTTTAAAGTTGAACTAAAAATGTAGAGTTGATGATGTTTGAAAATATGAAGCACTGTAGTACAAAAAAGGCTCTCAAGTATGAAGTAAATATCAAGTATGAAGTAAGCTTAATTAATACATGTTCTTCATCGGCTAAAGCTTATATATAAATTATACATTGTTTTTCCTCTAATTATGAATTCTAATAATGTATTTGCCATCTCTTGTAACATTGTTTTTCTGCTTTATTTCTGTAAGTTGTTGGCCAAGTCAAAATATAATTTTGTAATGTTTTTTTTTTCTCTGTAGAGTATATCCTCTGCACAGGCTAAAAGATTCACAAAATTCAGGGAAAGGAAAGGGCTTATTGAGAAAGATGTGGTAAGCTAGTGGAATAGATTTTAAATTTGAATGACTATAAATGAACAAATAAAAGATGCTACTGATATACTGTTGAAGGTGAGAACTGATAGATCGATCCTTTCAAATATTCTACGAGATATACTGTTGACCTATTCATTTTACAACTTTGATCTTGGTTATTGCCAGGTAACTATGTCGTGCATTTTGGACTTAATTTTAATTGCTGTGAATATTATATATATGGAATATATAAATGATGTACTCCTCTTACTTTAAGAACTAGTTTTTTGGATTCAGTAAGGTAAAACTAAAATTTTTAAGAGCTAAACTTATCTGCACTGAACCATCATGCATCTGTTATCAGTAATTTAATTGAAAAACTAATAATAGCTAATAGCCCCTGTACTATTTTTTTAGCTAATAATACGCAAATTTTAGAAGACCCTTGTGAAGATATAAATTTATTCAATATAGGAAAGATCCTTTTGTCAAATGGAGATTTAGATTCCATACTTAAGTCCATTACATACAATAATTAGAATAGCAGTAGCAGTGTTTGCTGTTGTTTAGGTTACATAACATGTTACAAAGCTATATCATCATCATCATTTACAAAGCTACCATGTATTGACTACTGTTGATTAATATTACTATATATCCTAACTTTGTTTGTGCATGTTTTCATTCTACACAGTTTGGTTTGAAAAGGATTATGTGCTGGAGTTTAAGTTACATTGATTGAATTCAGTTACATTGATTGAATTTGGATGATGGCACATATCATGAATCAGGATCGTTTCACTTATTGGTGTGTATAGCTCCTTTGGACCCGTTGTAGCTCTCTCCTGGTAGTTGAAATTCTGTCCAGAAAATTTCTCCTCTCAACAGTTTCCAAGATGTCACAGCTAGTATTGTTTTCCTTTGGCCATGACTAGGGACACTCTTTTATTTGTATCTTCTATATGTCATTTTAGAAATGTCTCATAAATTTTGGAGAGACAACTTCGAAGATCTTGCTAGTGTTTCATAATTGCAATCTTAAATTTCTTCATTTCTTGATGATGTAAGCTGTGTTTTGGAACAGATACTTCAGAACTTGTTTTTCTCCCTTCTATGTTTGTTGCTGCATTTCTTTTTTGCACTTTTTGTCAGTTGAATGGGTGCGGGGAGTGCATTCTACAGTATGCATATTAGAATAAAGTGAATTCTTGTACACATTTGGTATGCCAATAGTTTTTTACTCTATAAATATAAATTCTTATGGATCTTAACATATTCATAGAAGATTATCTTAATTCTTGAGTATTGAACTATAGGAATATCAAACTATTCAAAGTTTTTATCAGGATGAAGTGTTGAATCTTATGTTTATTTTGGAGCAATGCACATTTCATTATAATTTTTTTGAACTTTCTGTTTATTTTCAGAGCAAAAGAAACAAAAAGTTTCTGAAATAAAGACTGGAATTGATGAAGCTGAAGTTTTGGTACTTCTTTTTCTTCAGCATTGGAAAGCTGTATTTATTTTCTCTGTAGTCTGGTTCAGATGGTTTATTTAATGAATCTGTAGATTCGAAAAATGGACCTCGAGGCAAGAAGTTTGCAGCCAAACGTCAAGGGTGTGCTTCTTGCTAAGTTGCGGGAGTATAAATCAGATCTAAACAATCTTCTCATGTTTAATTTACAGGATGAAGTGCAGTTTTATTAATACAATTTTACTAGTTAGTGCTATAGTTGTTAGTGTTGTATAGTTAGTGCAGTTCTTGGTTAAAATTAGTATAATTTAGTTCAAAATTAGTATAGTTAGTAGTTTAGTTCAGTTTATAGTGTAGTTTAGTACAGTTAAGTATAGTTCAGTTCAGTACAGTTTAATAAAACAAAAACAATTCAGTTCAGTTTTTCTGAACTATTTTTTAGTGCAGTTTAGTTTTTCTGAACTAGTTTTTAGTTTAATACAGTTTTTAGTAGTACAGTTTAGTTTGATTTGCCCAGCCCTAGTGGAGGGAGCATCACTCTCTGCTCACATATTCAGCCCAATGTTTCATGTTGACCAGGTGCAACCTAAATAAAAAATAACCAGCCCAATTCCAAAAATGGCCCAATATGCAAAAAAAAAAAAGAAGAATGAATTAAAGAAGAGTTAAAACATAATTAGTTATAATTAAACATAAAATTATATTTAGAATTTAATTATTCTTTATATTCATTTAATTTTATGAATAATTTGTAAAAAATAAAATAAAGATATTATTTTCAATTTTATAAATTAGTTATTTTATAATTAGTTATTTTTAAATATTAATTCAAATATATCATTACTAAAATTAAATCATGGAAATCCTTTGAAATTTATATTACTTAATGAATTATTTTTCTATGTATGAATCAAATGTTAAAAAAAGACATTGACTTGTTTTCATTCTTTATGCTTTCATCTAAACAACTTTTTTTTTCTTCTCTTGTATCCTTCCCTTTCCATCAACAAGCAATCGAAACAGGCCAAAAGAAAAAGGTCCATAGTCATAAGGTAAACCAAAAGAAAGACTAAGACTTGTTGTCAAGGTCCATATGTAGGCCAAAATAACCCTCCAAAGAACCTCCACTTATATACGCAATAGACTTGACTATGGTACAAGAGACTTTATCTCTATGTTAACCAATTGCATTCATCAAGCATATAGTAATCATTTCTGCATAAAACACATTTTCCAACATATTTTCACCTTCAATTATGCAGAACATTTCTCTTTACTTAATTAACATCTAAGAAATTGGATTAAACTTATTTTGGGTGAGAAAAATATCTAAGTCACTTCAAGGACATCAAGTCAATTCTTTAATCAAATTTGTAAACCAATTAACATTAAGATAAAAGATATACAAGTGACTTGGTATTTCTTGTCCTCATTACAAGTTGTGGGTTTGATCTTCTCTACATCTTTATTTATAAAATAATTTTCCAACTATCATTTAATATTATAAAATTGTGTTTTCATTAGTTAGATCAAACAAACATTAAGAACAACATAAAAATATTTAATTGAATAATCACATAATGTTGGGAAGAAACTCATAAATTACACGCTTCGGATAGCTACGCCATTCTCGATCACTCGTACTTTTACATTACTAAAAATAGAAATAAAAAAGGTATATACAAATATTTCAATTTGTGTATGCTTAGGTTGATTTATAAGAATTTTTGTCTAGACTTAGATTTATAATATTAAGAATTACCTAGCTTCATATTTAGAATATTTTGAATTCGGTTTTTCTTCGTAGCCTGCTCTTAGAGTAATCCCTTAGGTCTACAAATCTTCTCTCAAACATTCGGGTACTCACAAATATAATAATCCAACCGTGGAAAAAAAAAATAATGCTAAAATACTAGTATAGTTTTTATTTTTAAAATCGCATTAGATGCTTTAGTTACAGAGTACAACATATAAATATATTGTAATTTTGAAAATTTTATGAATTTATAAATTTCAGTTTTTGAAAAATTGAAATCTATCAACTTTTATGTTTGATTTCTTAAAATCTAAGATATAAAGGTTCTTAAAATTTAAAAAAAAAATAACTATTTTATCTGAGAAAAGATATATAAGTATTTAAATAGAAGATGAAGACGTTTAAGCTTTCAGTTCTAAATAACAAAGACTACAAAATTCACCAAAATTTTGAGTTTGTTATTGAGGATAGAGTTTTAGTTCTTAATTATTTTTATAACTAAAACCAAAATTCACCAATTATTTTAATTAATATGGTCAATATCAACTTGTTTTTACTTCTGGCTTTATTTTATGGATCGCGATATTCTAACAACGTCAATTTGACAAAAATTTGACAACGCCACGTGTCAGGTTTTAATTGGTCGAATTTGAATGTTTTTTTTTAAATTTAAAATCTGATTTGGAATGGGTTGAAGATTGGATTCCGAAACTGCCCTCTTTGTTTTCGAACTCCATATTCTCTCCTTGTGACTGTCTTCTCTCTCCATTTTAGGGATTTGATTTCATTTCAACTTCTCTCTTCATAGCAGTGTTCTCCCTCCTTCCTTTCAGCACTCTCTCCTTCTTCAAAACATTCTCTCCTCTCTCCATTTTAGGTTTTCAGTTTTCATTTGAACTTCTCTCTCCATTTGGTGAAGGCTTCGAAGTGGTCGTTGAGCAATCATTCTGGACGTGGAAGTTTTGTCGTCGTTGGCCTCGAAATCTTTCTTTCTCTCTCGAGTTCGTGATTTCAACGATATACGTTCAGCGATCTTTGTGATTGGTCTGTTGAAAGTGTCTCGTTGGGTGTGGATTTTGTCGAAGTTCTGAGTTTTTTTTGTGCAATGGGTTCGTCCGCTGACATTGGTTCTTCTAACAAGGTATGAACTTTTTCCCTTTCTGTATTTGTATTTTGGGGTTGGGTTTTTGCTTTTGGCCTTTGTTGGTAATTTTGCTGGTTTTTGCTTTTGGGTTGTGACTTTTGTTGGTTATTTGTAGCAACAAATATTAATTTTTTTTGCAGTTGTTTGTTCGTCATTCATTGAAAACGAAGTGTATTATTTCGAAGACGCAATTTGGATGATTTCTAGAAAAATCCCATTTTGTACCGAAAGTTGAAGAATGCTACCCAGACATGGCTTAAGCACTCTCTAGGGGTCCTTACGAGTGTGTTTTCAATGTTGTGTGGATTTATTATCCCTGTTGGGCATGGTTGAAAGTGTCCACAACAAGGAAATTCAAGTCAGGTCAGTCCTATGTGGATGGAAAACCAAGTTAAGGTATTTCTAGGTTGAGAGGTGAGTTCCTGCACCATTGACACAGGATTGATGTTGTTGTAATCGATTACAGGGAGCTGATAATCGCTTACCAGTAGAAAAATCTCCTTTTGTACCGAAAGATGAAGAGTGCTACCCGACGTGGCTTAAGCACTCCCCAGGAATATTTTGGATTCTTTATGACTGTCTTTTGAAGGTTTTGTGGATGGATCATTAATGGAACACTTCAAGTTGGAATAATTCAATATTAAACAAATATAAAAGAAATAATGAAGGGTATTGAGTAATGAAAAATTATAACAATATTAAAAAGCACATACATTAATAAAAAAACGTAATGACATTTCACGAAACAACAAGTTTTGAAATGAAAAGATACATAACAGTATACAATGAAATGTAATCTAAGAAGATGTTTGTCGATCAAATTGATTGCGGAAGTTAATAAGTTCTTCCTCTACGAGTTGTGCAAAAATTGTCATGAACTTGAACTACCTTGGTTCAAACACCTATAGGAGTTTTTTCCTCCACAATTGAGTGGACGGAAACTGTGTTTTGATACACTTGACACCATCAATGATGAGAAACATGTGTTTCATCCACAATTGAGTGGGCCAAGCTGTGTTTTGATGCACTTGATACCATCAATGATGAGCAAGGTGAGTCATCCATGCAAAAAAAATAGAAAAGATCACTTATAGGGACACAAAAACGACTTTGGGGAGCAGTGTTCATCTAGCTGGGGAGTACAGTTGAAGTTTCTGTACAAATTACCCTTTTTCCTCTGGTAATCGATTACAAGACCCCTGTAATTGATTACCAGAGGAAAAAGGGTAATTTGTACAGAAACTTCAACTGTACTCCCAGCTAGATGAACACTACTCCTCATTCTTTATTTTTGTTGAATTTTTCCTTTTTTGAGATGTGTGAGTGAGTTCAATGTTATTAGGTGTGCTCCCTGCACCAATAATGAGGTTAGGTCATTGATTTCTTCAAAATAAAAATGTCCATTTAGGTGGTTTTCTCCAATTGAGGTGAGATGCATAACTCATGCTGTCAACTTTGACCTTTCCTGACTATTTTAATCATAACTTTTTCCACAGACCTCCAAATGATGTGATTCTTTTTTTATTAGAAAGTAGACTAAAAAATCTTTCCAATGACTACTAATTTATAATTTTTTGACATCTGAGTAGGTGCAGTTAATTCCTTAAAGTTAATGTTTTATATATTTCTACCACCTCTGACCTTTGCTGGTTGTTTTGCTCATAACTTTCTCCACCAAACTCCAAATGAGTTTATTCTTGTTTTTTTGAAAATCTCTTTGAGTCTAGATTCCAACAAAACAAGTATCAAGTCATTTGGAGTTCGGTGGAGCAAGTTAAGAACAAAACAAGTAGCAAAGGTCAGAAAAACAGAGTTGGGGAGCAGTGTTCATCTAGCTGGGGAGTACAGTTGAAGTTTCTGTATGAATTACCCTTTTTCCTCTGGTAATCGATTACAAGACCCCTGTAATCGATTACCAGGGCAGAAATTGGCCAAAAATGCTTATGGAGCTCATCTAACTTACATGAAAGCACCTAAATGACATTTTTTTCTCAACAATTCAATAACCTAACATGTTCCTACACCATACCCACTGGACACACGCACTTGTAATCACTTACAAAGAAGCTGTAATCGATTACCAGGTTAAAATTGCAGTTTTGTACTGAAAGTGGATCTGCGCTACCCAAATGTGACAATTGCGCTCCCCATGATTGTTTTTTGTTTGTTGTGAGTGTCTTTTTAAGATATTGTCAATGGAGGACCCTTGTTGGTCATGGTTGATGGTTTTCACAACTTGTAGTGTGAAGTTTGGTAAGTCTTCTGTGTAGGGAAGACCCATCCTGGGTGGTCTTAGCAATGCAGGTTAGGTCCTACACCATACACACTGGAGACATGCACTTGTAATCGCTTACAGAAAGGCTGTAATCGATTACCAGGTTAAATTTGCAGTTTTGTACTGAAAGTTGATCTATGCTACCCAGGTGTGACAACCGCGCTCCCCATGATTATTTTTTTTGTTACGAGTGTTTTTAAGATTTTATGAATGAAGGACCCTTGTTGGTCATGGTTGATGGTTTCTACAACTTCTAATGTGAAGTTTGGTAATGAATCAATGGTGTGTGCAAAAAAGCCCAAACCTTGGTGATACCAACCTCGACGGTGTGTGCGAAAAAACCCAAACCTTGGGAGAAATACCGCCAACCACAATGGGAGACAAAAGCCAAAGACTTACACAACCACGAAAATGTCGCCAACAACAATGCACGCCAAAATCAACAAAATTCCAAAACGAGGGATATATACTGCCAACGAGCCCACAGTTACACCATCAAAAAATGGGGAAATGGATAAAGAGAAAGACAAAATCCTCGACAGTGACCAAATGACCCAAGAAACGAAGTAAGAAAAGTCGAACTCAAACTCAAAGGGGAAAGAGAAACAATATTTCAATGGTGGACAAAGAGTGAAGAAAAGCGAGGAACGAAGAGAACCGAAACAGTGGAGAGAGATGGATACTTCAATGGTGGAGAGAGATGGAAGCTTCAATGGTGGAGAGAGAGTTCAGAAAACCAAACTGCAAAAAAGAGTGAATCTGAAAAAATAAACTGTCAAAAAAAGTTTCTATCCAAATTCATTCCAAAATTGCCCTTTTGAACAAATTTCACCTTTCTAAAAAAACCTTTTAAAACCAATCAATGAAACAACGTCACGTGGCGTTGTAAAAAAGTTGGCAAAATATAGTTGTTAAAAAAACGTTTTCCTTATTTTATATATAGACACAACTTTCTATAAAAATAGCGTTTATTCTGAAACTCATGTTTCATTATTTCAAGTATTCTTAGTGATATTTTCGCATACATAAATTCTTTACATTTATTTGATGTTATTTTTTTTTTTTTTTTTTTAAAAAGAAAATTACAAAAATTCATTATTTTATCCTTGGTACGTGACAAATAAATGTAAATATATGTCATTCTATTTCCAAAATTCTCTTTTATTTATTTATTTTTTATGGCCAATTTGTGAAAATAATATCAATCCTCGGTTACATTACCTGGAATTCTTTTATGAAACTCAAGTCAGTAGCTGAACTATTTCTTCAAATCTAGTAGTATTGATAAATTATTTTAAAATTTAATTACATTATAACATCTTAATATTTTATCCACAAATATTTTAGGAAGTTTTCGTTTTGAAATAAAATTCTCAAGAATCATTCCAAAAAATCATGACCATTTCAAAACGTGTGGTTAGGGGGTGACTACGTGATTATGTATGCAAGTTTCGTGTGAATCATCTTCTTCCGTGTCTTCCCTGGAACCTGCAAAGACATATAAGACAAACCTGAACTTGCATCCTCGGACCCAGTATACTGTGTCAGAGAAAACCATGTTAGCTACCTCACAAAATTCCCACCACTCGACAACTTTTCTTCTGCTTATCCTTCCAATAGTCATAGTTCAACCATTCTCCTTCAGTATAACTAACTTTGAAGACTCTGAAAGTGCAGCCCTAGTTGGATACGCAGGCGTAGCTAAGATTGAGAACGGAAGCATACTACTCAACACACTCACCTACAGTGGAGTTGGAAGAGCAATCTATGGCCAACCTCTACACCTCAAAAACTCTTCTAACGAACGAGTCACCGATTTTTCAACTCGTTTTTCATTCACTATCCAATCCCCTAATTCCCTTTACGGTGACGGCTTTGCCTTCTACGTCGCACCTCTTTCCTACCAGATTCCGAAAACCGACAAAACTGGTTACGGTCTCGGCTTATACGGTGAAAACATACCCATAGTTGCTGTCGAATTTGACACTTTTATAAACGACTTAGACCCACCAATTCAGCACGTAGGGATCAACAATGGCTCTGTGGTATCTCTCAATTATACCAAGTTTGATATTGAGAACAACAAAGGGAACATGGGGCATGCGTTGATAACGTACAACGCCTCTGCCAAACTCCTTGCTGTTTCGTGGTTCTTTGATATAAATAGTTCCTCTTCTACGCCTAACGCTTATCTTTCCCACCAGATGGACCTAGCGGAGCTTCTACCAGAGTGGGTCGCTCTTGGTTTTTCAGGATCAACCGGATCGTCCATTGAGGAAAACGTTATCCATTACTGGGAATTCAGTTCTAGTCTGGATCTAACAATTTCCCCACCAAACGAAGAAAATGTCATCACAACAAAATACAAGGGTCGGGGAAAAGTAGTGGTTGGTGCAGTGATTTGCTCTATTATTTTTGCGACAGTGGTTGTTAGTATTACGTGTTGGATGATCAAGAAGACAAGAAAGGAGGATGAATTTGGTTTTGACAGAGAAGCTACGCCTAGAAGGTTTGGTTACAACGAGTTAGTTGCAGCCACGAACGGGTTTGCAGATGATAGAAGAGTTGGAGAAGGTGGGCATGGAGAAGTTTACAAAGGGTTTATGAGTGATTTAGGGCGTGTGGTGGCGGTGAAAAGGATTTGTTCAGACGTGGAAGATTCGGAGAGAATATTCAGAAACGAGGTGAAGATTATAAGCCGGCTTATACATAAAAACCTAGTGCAGTTGATTGGGTGGTGCGAGGAGGAAGGGGAGTTATTGATAGTTATGGAGTACTTAGATAATGGAAGCCTTGAGACTCATCTGTTTGGGAACAGAAGGAGTTTGAAATGGGATGTGAGGTACTGCATAGCATTAGGTGTGGTGAGAGCAATTCGTTATCTTCATGAAGACACGGAGCAGTGTGTTGTTCATAGGAATATTAAGCCTGGTAATGTGTTGTTAGACAGGGATTTCAATGCTAAGCTTAGTGATTTTGGAATGGCGAAGTTGGTGGATCCGAGATTGAGGAGTCAGAAGACAAGGGTGGTGGGGACATATGGATATCTTGCTCCTGAAGGAAGGGCTAGCAAGGAATCAGACATGTACGGTTTTGGGGTGTTGGCTTTGGAAATAGCATGTGGAAGGAGGAGTTACAGGGATGAGGAGTATAATCATGTGCCTTTGATGAATTGGGTGTGGAAACTTTATGTTGATGGGAAGATTTTGAATGCTGCTGATGAGAAATTGAAGAGCGATTTTGATGTGAGTGAAATGAGATGCTTGCTCACTGTGGGGATATGGTGTACCCTAAAGGACCATAAGGAAAGACCAACAGCAGAACAGGTTATTAATGTTCTTAAACAAAAAGTGTCGTTGCCAGTGCTTTCTACTAAACATGCATGATTGTCCTTCTTATCCTAATGTGTGTGTAATTTGATTCCTAATAATCATCATCCTCTCTCTGTCGTTTTGCTCTTGCGTTTGTAATTTATCAGTTTTAACAATGCTATCAGAATTAACTATACTAAATTTTAAAATAATAAAGTAAAGTTTGTTTAAATATATTTTGGCCACTGTATGGTTTTGGTATTCTTGTATATATCTTTCACTTATTTAATATTTTTTTAATGATAGGATGAAAAATAATGTACGAGTGTAAAAAATTTGTCAAATTATTTTTTTCCTTAACAATAAACATTAAAGTTTACCAAAAGCTTTTAGTTCAAGAAAATCAACCCGACAGTTTTATCAATAAGTAGCTTTCATTTAATTTACCATTTTCTTTTTGGAATTCTTCCTAAACTTTTAAAATACTCATCACACATTTGTTAATCTTGCCAAGTGGAGCCCAAAGCAGTTTTAGTGAAATGCTTGTCTGTCTTTCTTGGCTTATTCTATTGGCTCTTTTCCATGAAAACTTTTAAATTATGGTTTCTTTTATAAGTATAATAAATAACGAGTGAATGATCATAGATATATTAGAATCAAAGTTAATTAATTAAATTTGTCTTGCTAATTTGGCTGAAATTTTTGTGTTTGTTTCTAGTAACCGTCCATTGACAAGTGTCCATGACTTTCATATCATTTCTTATAAGATAGAAATGGTTTTAAACTATTCCATAGTCGAAAAAGAATATGCAAGAATAGAATATTTAGCTTCAGATTAATTATCTTAAAAAAAACAGAAAAGAAGCGTATATAAATTATTTTATAATAAAAAAAGTTTACAAGTAGCTACCATTTTTTTTTATCAATATATATATATATATATATATATATATATATATATATATATATATATATATATATATATATATATATATATATATATTGTCAGGACCATTAAATTCAGAGAAAGGTGCAATCCAAGTGTATGCAGATGATTGGACCGAGCGATTTTTGACGGTAGTATATAAGTAAACTTTTAAAAATTTGAAGTCACTTTCTGCATGCACCTCTTCTCTCCAAATTTCTGAGTTTTATTTTCTTCTCCTTCTCTCTAAAATTCTCCTCCTTCTTTCTACAAATTCTCACATTTTTCTTCTTCTGATCATCAACCAGGTTGTGCCTGAGTTTTTCCTGGTGGCAAGAGTTTCTCTTTTCACCAATCAAGTTGTAGTTGGAGTTGGTAAGTTAAATTCACTCATTCTTTGAAGTTTCTGTATTTTCTGATACATGCAAGCACTGTTCAGCTTGCATGTAGTCATCATCTACTTCTCTAAATTTGTTTTCTGTCTTTGATCCTCTGGTTGGTTCCTTTTCACTGACATACTCATCTCATATTAAACAAAATCTGTTTATCATTGGTTATTCTGCTATTGATCAAACTGCATTCGTATTTAATTTTTTGTCTTTACATTTGAAACCAATGATCTCATTTTATTTAAGTCTTAATTAATCGAGTTTAACACACGAATGTCTAGTACCGAGAGTCCTTTGGGATACGATACTTAGTCTTACCATTTTATATTACTTGTGCGATTCGGTACACTTGTCGATTCGTCAACATTTATTCGAGGTAAGGGAAACTAGTAATTTAATTATGTTTGTTTATGTTTGAAATTATTGGTTGGACGTGTGCATGTATGGATAATTTGATGTTGGATTGATTTTTATGTATTGCCGAGACTTGTGAACTGGTTGAGAAGTTCTGTAGAATTATGTAGAAAGCAGAGCACTCGTTGTTGAACGCTCGGTCAGGTCATGTAAACGGGGCTTAGCATTATTCGGTTTTGTAGTGATATTCTAACTTAGTGTTGTTCGGTTTAGTATTGACGTTCAATTTTAAAAATACTTGTTTTCGACCTCGGCAGTCTTCGGGTTGGTATTAACATTCGTTCTTAGTCGTACTACGTTTAGCGTTCGGTTTTAGTAGTATTCGGTAGTCATAGCGATCGGCCTGCTCGCTCATCAACCGGGTTTAGTCTCCTTAATGTTACCGACGGTGAACGTTCGATCTTAGGTGTGTTGGTCTTTCTCGGTAGTGCTCGGTCTTGTACTAGCGCTCAGTCTGAAATATACGCATTCGGTTTAAGTTTTTAAGCCTTCGTTTTAAAAACTCTTAGGGTTGAGTTAAGCTTCTAGTGGTTAGTTTTTCTCTAGTGATCAGCCAGTAATTACGTTAGGCAATTTCTTCAGTTGTATCTATTATGGACCGTTTGGTTCCATCTTTTGGGTAGTGTGAAGGTGTTCGGTCTCCAACGTTCACAGATTCTCTTTGTCTTATGAGTGAAAATATAACTGATGAACGATTGTTTATGTTAATTTATGAGAATTGTGCTTTCAAATACTGTGGAAGAGAATTCCAAGGTGGAATGTCTCGTGGATGGTTATTGAATTGTAAAGTATGAATATGGATATTGCTAAGTTGGCGTTCATCCTGAAATTCTATAAGTATCATTCTCACATAGAGAGAGATATTTCATTTGTGAGAATAGCAGAAGGTCCTACCACCTCAGTGTGTCGAGGTAGGTATTATGGGATTAACCTTGGATAGTAGCTTGATTGGTGTCAGTTGTTACACTACCACAAGTGCAAGAACAACTATAGCTACATATTCATACAATCTGGATGGTTAAGTCATAGTGTTCGGTTTATATATAAATTGTTGTATTCATTTTGTATACGATTGTTTGTATTTGGTGTTGGCATGAGGTGGCGTTTGGTTTGCATGGTTTGAACTTGTATGAAATGTATAGATATGTTTATAATTAAATTACAATAGCTTACCCTACTTTCTTGTTTTGTCTTGTATTGTCCGTCTGGTTACCTTTTCTCTTGCAATGATCATCCCGTGGATGTGAGCAGAAGGCGATGAGTGTTCGGTGAAACAAGCGTTGGAAGGCGAGGATGTTGCAGCTTAGATAGGACCGTTCGGTCATTAGTCTTAGCTTATCTTTTGTAAATCGATCGGTTTATATAGGCTATTGTATAGTCGTTTGGCTTATGTCTATGTTTTGTATTAAACTTATGGTAATTTGTAAAGTGTTTTTAGTTTTATAGTTATTTTGGATAACTGTACTGCTAAATACTTTGCTAACTCTTGAAGAACTGATCTAACATATTGTTATATGTGATTAATCTATGATATAGTATTATGCTATATTTTTGGGATGTTACATCAATTTAATTAATATTTCATAGATTTGTTTTTGGCAGTTTTCATTGTGTATTTAATTTTCACATATTATTATGTAATGAAATCTCATTTAATTCAATTTTCAATATTATCGTTTTAATTTGAACTTCTTAAAAAAACTAATCCAACTAATATTAGAAATATATATTCAATATATTAAAATAAAAATTGATCAATAATTTAGAGATATTGAGAGTAGGGAGACAAAGGGGAGAGAAAGACTTTTGTCTATAAAATAGGTAATCGTTGGTAAAACACTTAAGAATACTAAGAAAACATATTAAAACGTAAAAGACACAAAAATGAAAGAAAATTACATAAGATGAAAGTTAGTTGGAGTAGTTTATAAAAAACTTTTAAAATAATCTACTTTGATTTACCATACCAACTACTTTTATTTCTCAATTGTATAAGCTAGTCACATAAATTAGTAACTACAATATATACTATGAAGAAAAGGCTTTTATTTTATGATAATTCATTCTTTAATTATAAAAAATAGTGAGTCACTAAGTAATAAGATTGATTTTTTAGATGAGACGAATAACGAGTAATAAATATTAAGGGTAACAAAACGAGTCGATTAGACTTGTTTTGGTTTGATTTGATTGTTGGCATGTAAAAAATAGGTTGGGTTGAGTTAGTCTAATTGTAAAAAATGGGATGAAAATAATAACTTGTTTCATCACTAGGTGGACTGACGAGCTGACGGGCTAGCCAACCAATTTTCTTATTTCTTTTCTTTCAGTTTTCGACTTTGTCTCACATGACTTGAACCAACAATTTTATCATTGAACTTTACCTCAACTTTACTCATAATAGAATAGGACAACATGCATAGAGGAGGAAAAAACATATATGGGGAACAATAGTGTCGGTAATACATTTTGGTTAGGGTACCCACAGAAATCAACGAAGGTGGCTATAGTGACAAACAGCGTGATGGTGTTCACTCGTCTGATGGTCCAAGTGTAGTTACGGTGGCTCTAGTGTGAAACCCCCACACAAGGAGGAAATAGGGTTAATGTCGGCAACTCTAGGTAGCTTCGATGACATCTCAAGTTGGTGACTTTCTCATTTGTAGGCGGCAAGATCGGAGGTGCCTCGTTGGAGGAAGAAAATTGTTAGATCTAGCTCCACCTCTGATAATGTATGGTGTGTATAGTTTGGATAGTGAAAAAAACAACCATATATTTACGAGCTGGCGGACTAGACTCATTAATGCAATTTTGACTTTTGTAATAACCTTATAAATGAAGCATATAAAGACGCGGTGAGTGTTTTGAAATTATTGCAAACTTATAAGTTTCAGTTGTTGAAAGAGTTAAAGCTCGTTCCTTTCTATGCTTCGGTTACTAAGGAACTGAAACCTATAAGTTTGTAAAATTTTTAAAATTGTCATTCTTTATTTTAACTACTTTATCTAAGCAAGAGGTATAGGCTTTGGTTCAACAACCGAAACTTATATAGCCAACATGCTTCAATTGTTAAGGAACCAAAGCCTAAAGGTTCACTAAAATTTCAAAGTTTCCACTAAGCGTAGAACTTTAGGCCTATTACATTTTAGGCTTCAATTTTATTAATAACCGAACTCAAAGCTCTACCTAGAGTTAATTTTGCAAAAGTTTCAAAGGTGTCAAATTCATTTTTGCAAATCTCCTTCCTTTCATCCACTATGCACACCTTTTATAACCAATTTTCTTCTTTTTTTCACTAAACGCCCTTCTTCCACCTCTGTCCTTGTGTCGTAATGACGTCCAAGAGGTCCTTACTGTCCGTCACTGTCTTTCACATATTTATATAAGACCTTTACTCTCCATTGCTCCACTTTTTGCAGCTAAACATTGAATTGATGAGTGATTTTTTTGATTTTTTTTTTCATTTTTTGTTGAATTTGTGTCTTCCTTAAGTTCATTGTTGGTAAATTTTGCATTTTTTATTGTTGTCTGTCCAAGTACTGTTACATTGTGGTGGGATTTTGTAGTTTTCCAAAACACGTCCAAAATTGCATCTTTCTCCATTGTTACGTCTAAAGCCTAACCTTTTTTATTTTAAAAAATTATTTAATTTTAAAGGTATCATATTTTGTTTCTTTTAATAATTGAACTCTAATCTCTTTGTGATTTAAAAAATTATTTAATTTCAAGGATAATACGCTTCGGTTATTTAAAGAATTGAAGTTTAATATCCCCTTAAAATTAAGTAATTTTTAAATCAGGATTAAACTTCGATTATTAAAAGGGTTGAAGATTAATCCTTTTATTTTTAATTTTCATTATTTGTTTATGTTTTTATACTTTGGTCAGACTTCTTCTGATTTGTGGGTTCAAATATCTAATTTGACCTACATCTTTTCTATTGGGTTAAGGTTCAACCCATTTTTTCATCCCTAACAGATTCATAGGTAAGCACTACTCATACTTGACTTGATTCGTTATCGTTTGTATTCTTAACAATTGTAAGTTATATTCAAGTGTGAGTCCTATAAATGAAGTATATATGATGGAAATGTTTGAAGTATTGTATGCACAAGTGGTAAGAAACCTTATATATCATGTTTTGTACAAGACCAAACATTACACAACTAATTGGAATCATAATTAGTAGATTCATGGCAAATCCTAGAAGCATTTGAATGTTATTAAAAGGATTCTTGAAGACATCAAAATAATATTATGTATTACATTATTTTTGGAGGATAGTTGTCAGAGATTATGATGATTCAAGTTTTGTAAGTAATCTTAAAAAAATGAGATTTACTATTAATTGTTTATTTATACTTATAGAAGAAGTGATATGATGGTTATCCAAATTAATATTGTCCATCTGTCTGCTATAGAAATTGAGTACAAAACGGTTACTAAAGGAATCTATCTGAAATTAAAGTTCAAGGAACTCAAACATGTTTATTGTATCAGTAGTGTAGGGAGAAACCTTATATTTCAATTTAAGACAAAACACATAGTTATCTATTACAACTTTCATTGATAAGTAGTAGAAGAAAGAAGTGTAAATATGTAAAATATTTGCACCCTAACAAATGTTGTGATAAAGATGATTAACATTTATAAGTTTATATGATTTGATAATAGTGTGATATCGATTGAAAAAATAAGTAAAATGAATGAAAATGGATAAAAAATAAAAACTTTATTAATTTAACCATAATCTTCGAGTAAAAGAAAGTCGCACGTCATATAAAATTTACTTTAGTATTTTCTTATTAAGACACTCTAAAATCACTTCATTTCTTTATACTACTTTAATACTTAAAAAAGAAAAAAAAATTCTTCTTTAAAATTCTTTTAGTAATTGATTTTTTATTTGTAAAAGAGAATGTTATTATTTAAAGACAAAGTGAATTTCTTTTCATTTGATATTTAGACATTAAATAAGGGTTAAATATATTTTTGGTACCCAAACTATCATGTGATTTTAGTTTTCGTTTCTCTTTGAAACTTTGATCCATTTTCATCACTCTCTTTTTAAAAAGTCTCAAATGTAGTCTTTCAGTCTATTTCTGACGTGGCTAACGTCGTGCCACATAACCTATTGCATATAATAACACATGGCTGCAACATGTTTAATTTTATTTTTTGAATTAAAATTAAATTTTGATGAGGGGGGATTGCCCAACCAAGGACTACCACGTTGCAGTTTTCCTCATTCACCCAAGTTAGGGTTTCCATGCTTGCATAGGAAAGTGGTTAGGGGTGGTCTCACGTTAGCAACAGTGGTTGGTGGTGTTTTGTGATTCTGATTTAGATTTGAGGAGACGTGATTTGGAGTTTTCGTCTTCGTGTGGGTTCTGATTTGATTTGCAGGTTGGCTTGGATTGCATGATTTACGATTTGGGTGGTCTGTAAGTGGTGCGATGTTGAAGATGATGGAGGCACGAAACAATTGTTCGCGATTAGGGTTTCGATTTGGGGGTTGTCTAAGATGGCATTGTGATGGATGAACAGGTCTATATTCTGTGTTGGGTTTTTGTAGCTGGGTGGACAATGGTGTGATTCTATGGTGGACGTTGTGATTGATGCTGGATTGATGGTTATAGTGATGGCACGAAGCTATCGCGAAGTAGTCTATAGGAGGTGTTTGTTTTTCCTTTAGGGTTCAATGGTTGTAGTTGTGATCGTGATTTAGGGTTTTCATTTGTTGCTGCTCTAACGAGACTCAAGTGGATGCTCGCGTTCTAGTTGCTCGTGATGGAGATTGTTGAACAATGGAGGAGGCGAGGTTTGTGCGAAGATCTAGTGCATTGTCGGTGTTAGTGGGTTGTAGCTGTGATTCGCCATGGTTAAGGATTCGCAGTGGTTTGCGAAGTAGTCGCTCACGTCAATAGGTGGTGGCTGACAGTGTTTCATGGTGTTAGGGTTTTTGGTGAGAAAGATGATGATGTGGCAACTACATGTTATTATATACAGCAGGTTCTGTGATACACTATTAGTCACATCAGAAAAAGATTAATTTCGTTAATTGTGAAAGACTACATCTATAACTTTTGGAAAGAAAAAAGATAAAAATAAATCAAAGTTTTGAAGAAGAATATAACTAAAATCATAGTTTAATGACAAAAACATATTTAACTATATATATAATAATAATAATAGAAACTTTTTGTCAAAATATTGATTTATATAATTTTATTTTATGAGTTTTGACTTGACTTATTCGTGATTTTTTTTTTCTTTCTCTATGGAATAAGACGTTTTTCTTTCATGGAATATAAGACGTGCGTTACATGTCACCTTTATTACAGAAAATAGTCAATCTAATACATCATACATCACCCACAATACATCATTCTCTTCTTAGTAAGTGACATCTACTATTTAAATGTTCATCGATGACTTTTCAAACCAGAAAGCAGATCATCATCCAACCACTACCTGCTCACACTAGTAAAAAAACACCTTTTTAACTCGTGATATATGTCGCGGTTTTGTAGAAACCGAAGCATTTAAAGACGCGGTGGCAGTTTGGGAATTAAGATGAAGTTATATGCTTCAGGTATACAAAGAACCGAGGCATAAAACGTTTACGACACCGGTTAATGAAGGACCGAGACATAAGGATCTGATACTGCTTCGGTTGATGCAAGACCGAGGCACAAAAACCTGCACGTTTTCCAGTAAAGCAGGGCAGAAAGAGCTACGGCCTCGGTTAATAACAAAACCGAGGCATAATGTGTTGCACCTTTTCAGTGAGCCACTTCTACTCTAAATGTTTCATTTCCCATTTCCCATTTCACGTTTCACTTTCCCTCATCCCCTCCCTCCTCTCCTACAACCCCTCCCATTCTCCAGTCCCCTCTCCCTCAACTCCATCATTCTCTCACCAGATGACTTCTCCCTCTGCATCCCCAGGACGGTGCGGCGACGGTGCGGCGAGGCGAGACGAGACGAGATCTGACGAGACGAGGCGATGACGGTGACGAGACGAGACGGTGTGGCGACGGTGCGGCGAGGCGAGACGAGACGAGACGAGGCGTTGACGGTGACGAGACGAGACGGTGCGGCGACGGTGTGACGAGGACAGATCTCGCGACGGTGCGGCGAGGCGAGAGAGCTCCGACAGCGCGGCGAGGGAGCTCGCGACGGTGCGGCGGGAGCCCGCGATGGGTGGCGAGATAGCCCGCGACGGCGGCTGCAATGGCAGAAACCCTTTTCTGCGTTTTTTGGTTTTTGATTTTTGGTTTTTGGTTCTGTTTCTTTGCAGGTGGATGTCAAAATGGATCTCTGATTTTTTATTTTTGGTTTGGATCTCTGATTTTGGTTTGGATCTCCCGTCTGCTCTCTCTGCTTCTTGTTCCCCCTTCTTGGACATCTGAGTTTGTTTGTGAAAGTAATTTTGTCCAAAGACATGGATGAAGAAAATTGCAGAAAAGAGAAAGAAGTTTAACCACGAAGAGAATAAACAAACATAACAACAGTGATCTCGGTTGAAAATAAAAAAATTTAAAAAACTTTACTGCCTCGGTTATCTGTGCCGAGTTAGAATCTGAATCCTTTTGATTCAGTTCAGAACCGAGTCAAAAAATTCATTCTTTTTATCTCGTTTGAATATACACCGGTCATAGAATCGGTGTCTATAAGTGAAAATGACCGAGGCAGTATACCTTTATTGTACTAGTGTCACCAAATACTTTGTAACAAAAGCAGGATCAAAATAAAATATTACAACAAAATAAACTATCACTTATCATCAACTTAGCAAATTAACGTCCAGTACTGACAAAGCTGTTAGTGAAGGGTAGAGATTGTAAGGAATTACAATTGGGTTGTGCATGCGTGTAAGTACTTAGAGAGAGAGGAGGACGATCATGCATATCAAGTGGAAGCTCTGGCAATGGCGCTTCTAGCCCAAGAACTTTTATCACTTGTGCAGCCTTTGGCCTTTCCTTGTCGTTAGGGTTAGTACACCACAATCCCACAATGATCAAGCTTCTCATTTTATCCACATCAAACTCCTTCTCCAATCTCTCATCAACAACCTCCATCACATTCCCTTCCACATACTGTTGCCACACCCAGTTCATCAGAGGCACATGAAACTCTCCATCAGGGTAAGTCCTCCTTCCACATGCAAGCTCAAGAGCCACAACCCCAAAACTATACATGTCTGATTCCTTGCTAGCCCTACCTCCGTTCAGGTATTCGGGGGCAAGGTACCCGTAAGTCCCCACCACCCCTGTCCTCTGAGTTTTAAACCTTGGATCCATCAACTTTGCCATCCCAAAATCTCCAAGTTTCGTGCTAAAATCCGTGTCCAACAACACATTCGCCGACTTAATATCCCTGTGAAGAACACTCTGCTCCGCATCCTCATGGAGATAACGAAGGGCCAAAGCCACGCCCAGCGCTACCTTGTACCTGTTACAAAATTTGAGAATACAAGAAGTGCATAATTGAAGATCCATGTTTTGTTCATGATCAAATACATAGAAGAAGGTAAAGAGTTTATACCTAATATCCCAGGTCAAAGTTTTCTTGTCGCCAAAGAGATGAGTGTCGAGGCTTCCATTAGGCATGTACTCAAAAACCAACAGAAACTCACCTTGCTCGTGGCACCACCCTACGAACTGCACCAAGTTTCTGTGTATAAGACGGCTTATGATCTTAACCTCGTTGATGAAAACCCTCTCTGAATTTTCAAAGTTAGTGAAAATTCTTTTCACAGCAACAACCCTTCCTAAATAGCTCAGAACCCCTTTGTAAACCTGTCCCGAAGCTCCTCTTCCAAGCCTTGTTTCATCCGCAAACCCTTTGGTGGCTTCAACTAGTTCTGTGTAATCAAACCTTCTCGGTATACTTTCCCTGTCCAAATCGAACCTAGCCGAACGACCTTTACCACTATCATCATAACCACAATCCCCCTTAACCCTTCTCTTCTTCATGATTACTATCCAAGCTGCAACATTTGCTGCCACGGCCACCAAAATCATTGAACACGCCACCACAACAACCACCATAGCCATGCTCAACGCTTTCCCGCTCTTCTCATTTCCACCGGAGGGGTTATCTTTCGAAGCGGTGGAAGAATTCAGCGTGGAACTGAACTCCCACGAGTGAATGAAGTTTCGTTCGGTGAGTTCGCCGGTGGAAGCAGAGAACCCAACATCAACCCACTCGGGGAGAATTCCCAAGAGGTCAATCTGGTAAGAAAGTGAAGAATTGGATAATCGCGTTGCAGTTTCGTTGAAGGACCAAGCCACAAAAAGGGTCTTGTTAGAAGCAGTGTAGGTTACCAAAGCGTTACATTTCTTCCCCAGATTTTCGTCGATGTCAAACTTTCCAGAAGTCGCAGATCTGAGAGAGTTATCGTCTATGCCAACGTGCTGCATGGGAGGGTCAATCGAACCGTTAAATGTGTCAAACTCAACAGCGAGAATGCGATTTTGGGGAAGTAAGCTATTGAAAGTGCCATTGAAAAGGCCAAAAGTGCCACCTGCGCCGTTTGGAGGAATCTGATAGCCTTGAGGGGCTATATAGAAGGCGAAACCGTCAGCGTAGGAACCTGTTTGATCGTTTCCTTTTTCAATAGAAAAGGTGAAGCGTGTGGTAAAGTCTGTTACAACTCTTGAAGAGGAATCCCAAAGGTGCAAAGGTTGTGCAGACAAGGCTCTCCCGACACGGAAAAAATATGAGACTATGTTAAGGTCTACGGAACCGTTCCTTGTTTTGCCGTCACCCATGTACGCCATGTTTTTTGCACTCTCAGGGTCGTCGAAGTTTGTTATGTTGAAATTTAGTGATTCTACAGTTTTAAGAAAAGGAGAAGGAAAGGCTAAGAGTAGAACAAAAATGGTGACCATGTTTAGAAATCTCATTCTCAATGGCAGTTCTTTTGTCTCAACTTTTGCTAGAGCTAAGAAATTCATCTGGAAACCAAAGAACCGAAGTGGATATGTTGAGTAAGTTTGTTCTGAATTTGTTCACGCAGGTTGCTGCTTAAATAAAGTTTAACTCAACAATTTAATATAGTAATTTTTCTTTTTAACAACAGTAATGTCACAAGGAGGTCTAACAATGGTTAAATACTTCTTTCTTCTTTAAGGAAAAAATCGTCAGAGTCTAAAATTCTAAAAACAAAAATATAAAAATAATATGGGATAATAAGTACTTATTAACTAAAGAGGAAGATCAGATAAAAACGTTTTACTGACTGAGTCTAAACATTTTTGTGTGTGACTGGTCTTCCTAGGTTGCATCCCAGATACTGCGAATGTCGTGTACTGCACTTTTCTTTCAATTTTCAATTTTTGTGTTGACTTGGTAGTCAAGCGTAAAGAAGGGAAAAGTTCGGAGTGAGACAGCGTGATTTAATTTAGACACTCTGATATGTTGATTATTTTATTGATTTGTTTAAATTTATTTTTAAAAAAATATTTGAAACGAATTAATTACAAATTATTATGTTATAAAAAAGTTGTTAAAAAATATTTTCTTTAATTTATTTTTGGTTTGCGATATTTTAGTATTCAAATCAAAATAATCTAATTAGTAACATTTATAATTACATGTGTTCATCCTAAGAAGAGTTCAACTATAATTTTTAATAATTAGATTAGCGAGATTTGTTTGACAAATAGGTTTCTTTTTATCAGCAAATATATTTTTATATATGCAAATCTCTGAAAAAAATTAGAATTTTATTTATAATATTATAGAATTTTATTGATAAGTATTTGTTTCAAATATAGGTATCAATCTCTTTATGTCATATATTGTAAAAAAAAAGTACAATGTAACAACATGCGATATCATTTTGCTGATTTATTTTCCCTTTCACTACAGACAACTTTTATATAAAATAAAGTTAAATATTATATTTAGAAATTCTATTAGTGTTTAGTGAGACATATTTTATTTTATGTATTGATTCATAATGGTAAACTTAAAATATTATTATTCTATATATTGAAATTTGTATAGCACGGCACTTAATTTATGTCTTCTTCTCAACCTATAAAGTATTTTGGTTTGAAACGTTATTGACTGAATTAAATGAGGCAACGTAATGCAGAGGAAGTTTCGCAATAGATAAGTAAGATAATTTGGTTTTGATTATAATTGAATGAAGTTGGCATAGAATAAGCCAATGGTGGATGCAATTAATTTAGGAGTGTAAACCAAACTCGCTTGACGAGAAATGGAGATAGTAGTTGGGGCCCACGCTAGGGTTTTCTTTTGTCAAGTTATGAAAGTTTCCACTAACCTACTATATACTAATCTCGCTTAAATTTATTTGTTTTGTAAGTCATAGTTGTAATTTTTAATGTTTTAGGAACTATGCTTTCGACAATATGCAAAATAATTCCAACTAAGACATTTTTCTAAAGATAATTAATTGAATTATGATTCATGTTATTATATACTTCCAAACAAAATATTTCATATTATCCTTTGGAGTATTCTAAAGGATAATGATACTTTGACAATATTTTTTTTATAACATTTTAACATCATCTACGTGTCATTATGTGATTGGTCTAAAATTATTTCACAATCAATAGTAATAATCATAAACACCAATATAAATCAATCACAGAATGACATATAATGATGTTAAAATATTGTTAAAAAAATATTGTCAAAGTATCATTATCCTATTCTTGAAATAAAGTTATCCATGTACGAGTACATCTTGGTCCTCAAATGAAGATATATTCAACCTAAGCATTTTCTATCATAACAAAATCATATCAATCCACACCATTAACTTTGATAAAATAGGTTTAAATTAATAAAAAGACTAAAACGCAACCACATGACTAGGTCCATTTAGATAAAAGGACTCATAACTATAATATAAGTAGTACAGTACACAAAATAAATTAATTATATTTATTCATTATTTTATTTATTATCATCTAAGCACACTTGACTTAATTGAGTATGCCGGCACACCCCTCATTCAACTTGGAGATGATAAATATTCAGACATCCCAGTCTAAAAATATGAAGTTGGAGTTGGTTGACCAAAACTTAATTTTTTAAAACAAGAAGATTAAAAAAAATTCAAATTAATTTTTAATTGTTTTCATCAAATAAATATTATATTAACATTGGTGTAGTTAATAAAATATAAAATATTAAAAAAAATAAAACTAACATTAGCTTAACAGCCACTAATTAAAATAAATATAAATAATATATAAGTTAGCATCGACTTCACGATCACTAGTAAAATAAATATTCAAAATAAATAAGTTAGCGTAGGTTTAAAACCACTAACTAAAATAAATAAGTTATAATCAACTTAGTAGACACTAACTAAAATAAGTTTTCATCTCCTTTATTAATATTTTCATTCATATTTATTTTCTTCTTCTATTCTCGTTTCTTTTATCTACACTCACATCCTTTATCCATTATAATTTTCTTTTTCTATTCTTTCATTTATATTTTTTTGAACATTGTACGTTTTTTTATTATTATTATTATTGTTAATGTCAATTAAACCAATACACATTATATCAACATTAAAAGTAGATTTTATTGGTCAATTTATTATGAAAATTTGCCAATTTATATATTCATAATTTATTATGAAATTTTTTTTCATGAGTATACTCATTCTCCAAACCCATATGTATTGATTTTTTTTTATTTAGCTTTCTAAATTAATTATATAACTCCTAGGGTAGGTGTAAACTTTTTGGATTGTGCTTCACGTTCAAAAATAAATTCTTATGAACCATTCCAAGTCAAGACCATTTCAAAACGTTTGGTTAGCAGTCCATAAATCATCCTATCGAATGCAAACAAATATATAAGACAAGAGAATTGCGAAATATAGCTTTCTCAGACATAGAATCTGTCGTGTTGCCTACCATGAAAAGTTTCCACAACTTCAAAACTTGTCTTCTTTTCTACATCTTCCTCGTTCTTCCAATAACCGTAGCTCAACCACTCTCCTTCAACGTAACT
This sequence comes from Vigna angularis, assembly GCF_016808095.1. Lineage (NCBI taxonomy): Eukaryota > Viridiplantae > Streptophyta > Magnoliopsida > Fabales > Fabaceae > Vigna > Vigna angularis. Next base: position 12,903,166 of record NC_068976.1, on the reverse strand, counting down.
AACTTCAACGATACTCAAACTGCAAGCCTTGTTGGATACGCTGGTGTGGCCAAGAGTGAGAACAGAAGCATAGTGCTAAATTCTCTCACCGACAATGGAATTGGAAGAGCCATCTATGGCCTCCCTCTACGCTTCAAAAACTCTTCTAACCGACATGTCACTGATTTTTCTACTCGTTTTTCATTCACTATCGATGTGTCCTCCAAAACCGACTACGGTGACGGTTTTGCCTTCTTCGTCGCACCCCTTGCCTACCCGATTCCGTCGGATTCAGGTGGCGGCGGCCTCGGCCTTTACGGTGCCAACCAGGATAGCATCATTGCTGTTGAATTTGACACTTTCCCAAATGCTAATGTTGATCCACAAATGAGGCATGTGGGGATAAACAATAACTCTTTGGTGTCTCTCAATTCTTCCTTTTTTGATATTGAGAGCAACATAGGGAACATGGGGCATGCGTTGATAACTTACAATTCTTCTGCCAAATTCCTTGCTGTTTCATGGTTCTTTGAGGGAACCAGTTCTGGTTTTATGCCTAACACTTCTCTTTCGTACCAGATTGACCTAGGGGAAATTCTCCCGGAGTGGGTCACTGTTGGGTTTTCGGGTGCAACCGGGGCGTCTAATGAGGAGAATGTTATTCATTCTTGGGAATTCACGTCAACTCTGAATTCCACACCGTTAAACAATAAAGAAAAAGATGGCAATAATGACATCATAGTTAAATACAAGTTTTCAGTCCAAGTAGTAGCTGTTGCAGTGAGTTGCTCTGTTTTGTTTATGCTCGTGGTTGCTGCAGTTTCTTGGTTTATCATCATCAAGAAGAGAAGAAGCGAAGATGGTTTTGGTTTCAATGGAGCAGCTATGCCTAGAAGGTTTGGTTATAAAGAGTTAGTTGCAGCCACAAACGGGTTTGCGGATGATAGAAGGCTGGGAGAAGGAGGCACTGGACAAGTTTACAAAGGGTTTCTGAGTGATCTAGGGAGCGTGGTTGCAGTGAAAAGGATTTTTTCTGATGTTGAAGATTCTGAGAGAATATTCACGAACGAGGTGAAGATTATAAGTCGTCTTGTGCATAAAAACCTGGTGCAATTGATGGGGTGGTGCAATGAGGAAGGAGAGTTGTTACTGGTTTTTGAGTACATGAGTAATGGAAGCCTTGACACTCATATATTTGGCAACAGGAGAACCTTGACATGGGGTGTGAGATACAATATAGCGTTAGGTGTGGCTAGGGCACTGTGTTATCTTCATGAAGAGGTGGAGCAGTGTGTTCTTCATAGAGACATAAAGTCAAGTAATGTTTTGTTAGACACAGATTTCAACACTAAGGTTAGTGACTTTGGGATAGCAAAGCTGGTGGATCCAAGGTTGAGGACTCAGAAGACAAGGGTGGTGGGGACATATGGGTACCTTGCACCTGAATATGTGAATGAAGGAAGGGCTAGCAAGGAGTCTGACATGTATGGTTTTGGGGTTGTGGCTTTGGAGATAGGTTGTGGAAGGAGGACTTACCAGGATGGAGAGTATAACCATGTGCCATTGACAAATTGGGTGTGGAAAAAGTATGTGGATGGAGATATTTTGGATGCTGTGGATGAGGGATTGAAGGGAGATTATGATGTGGAAGAAATGAGATGTTTGCTCACTGTTGGAATATGGTGTACTCACCCAGATCACAGGCAAAGGCCAAAGGCAGAACAGGTTATTAATGCTCTAAAGCAAGAGACGCCATTGCCAATGCTTTCACTATAACTTCACACACCAGTGGCCTATCTGATTTTGTTTTAGTTGCACTCATCAACAGCATCCAATGTATATCAGAAGATAGGATGTACCAAGATTTGGTCTAGTTTTGTCTGTGTCTGTCATTTGTATTTTATATGCTTGTATGTGTTTTTATAGGAATGAATATAAATATATTAGAGACTTATGATCTTACCAAATAGAGACTATAGAGAATAAAAGAAAAACTACTACTTACATTAGTTTTGGTAAAGCAAAAGTCAAAATTTCCTTCTTAGAGAATGGATTCTGACCATAAACAATGAATCATCTTATCCATATAAATATTTGTGAATTATATTATATTGAGGTAAACTATTCTAGCGGGGTGTTGCTCCCTCCACCACGCCAAGTCTTTTTGCACCTCTCCACTATTTTTTTTATTCCAAAAATATTTTACACCTCTCCATTATTTTTTTTATTTCAAAAATATCCTACATCTTCCCACTATCCTCAACAATCTTTCTTTTTCTCTCTCTACATTAATGGAGCATTCATATGACTTAAATTTAAACTTGATATATTGTAAAATATAAAATTCAGAGCAAACTTTAATATTAGTGCTTCTACCACTTCCATTTTATAAACTTAAAAGTTACATGCAAATACAAAATAATAAACATAATAATATTAATAGTAAATAATATATTATTATTATTATTATATACTAACTTTATAATGACGAAAGAACTAAATAAATTTCAAATCTTTAACAAATAACTTTTCTTTCATATTTTAAGTATTTAATAATATTTTTATATTATTTATCTAATAAATTAAATACTTTATTCAAAAGGTAAGTTAAAACATAATATAATGTTAAAAATTTTAGATATTAAATGTAAAAAAACACACATATATATAAACATTTTTCTAGAAATTTAGAACAAAATTTTACCATTTATTAAGTAATTTGAAAAAAAAATATTGAACAGTAAAAATAAGATTGAATCAAACTTATTTAAGGAAAAGTGTAAATAAAATTTTGCAATGTATCACAAGTTTATATCTGAGCCATGTGAATGCTTTATTAATGTGGAGAGAGAAAGATTGTTGAATATAGTGGAGAGGTATAGGGTATTTTTGAAATAAAAGAAAATAGTGAAAATGTGTAGAATATTTTTGAAATAAAAGAAAATAATAGAGAGGTGCAGGAGCACTTAGGATGGTGGAGGAGCAACACCCATTCTAGTCCTAAGCTAGTTGGGGGGAAAATCTCCTATTGCCCCATTTTGTGATGGGCAAATCAATCTTGTCCGTGGGTTACATAACTTGTTGGGACCAATACCATAGCTTTCTTCCTGCACCCTCATAAAAAGTTTTTTTTTTAATTTTACCATTTCTAGGAAATGAAAAATAATTTTTAAATTATATAACTATTTTTGAATTATACCATCCAAAACCGAAAATAACTCTCGGACTATACAATTTGCAAGTCTGGTGATTTTTAAATTTTCAAATTATGCAATCCAAAAGTTAAAATCCAAGTCCTTTTTGAGTTTTGAATTATATAATCCAAAGTCTTTCAATCTTTCATATTGTCGAAAACTGTTTGACTTCTAAATTATATAATTCAGCCATCTTTTTAGATTTTATAATTTAAAAGTTATTTTTTACTTTTGGATTGTACATCCCTAAACTCTTGGATTACACAATCCAAAAAAATAAAAATAAAAACTTCTAAATTGTTGTACAATCGATAAAATGGGGGAAAAAATATGACATTGCAGGAAGAAAGTTATAAAGGTGCAAGAAGAACATTGTTGGCAGCAGCATTAATTCTGGCTAATTATCAGGATAGGCAATTTTGAGTAAGAAAGTGAAAGAAATAATGAAGAGAGTCTTCTCCCTTCAGGTTTAGAGGATGATGAAATCAATATTGGGAGATCAATGGAAGTGATACAGCATAAATTATTTAAAAAATAGTGAAACACCTTACTATTTCTACACATCTCGTTTTTTTTTCTTTTTTTTAACCAATCCCTTCTACTCAAAATATTCATATCTTATTCAAGTAGAAATTCTCTTCTACAAAAGTAAATAACTGAATAGTTGCAGTTGCTACCTCCCATTTATGAGCATAGCATCTACCACAACAGAAGAAATGAGCCATGTGGAATATGAACTCTCAAAACTAGCATTTCATACGACATCGTGAATTATAGTGTATTTAGAGGTTACTCAACAGTGCAACTTACTGGTTGACAATACAACAAGATGAAGGTATTTTAAAAAGACAAATCCTCAGACAATTGAAGGTAGAGCAACCATGCCCACTACAATCATTTGTGTTTATAAAACTTCAGCAGTAGCATCTGTCGAATTATAATTACGAGCCAGCATTTGCAGTATTCGGTATTCATATTACATAGCCAGCGAGGTATAGCCACACAACAGCAGGTTCAACCCTTTGCGATTTTTTACATTGAATTGCCAAAAGTTAGGGGATTAATCAATGTGCCAATTTCTTCAAATGCTGGAAGGTTTTTTGCTTAATCCACTGTCGATCATGCGGCAAGTAAGCATGAATGGAACTATCATACCTATGCAGCAGAATCAAAACGTCATATTAATTAATGACAAGCCAAGCCACATGCAGAGAAGACCCAATATTTAAAAAACAACAACTATATGCATAGACAATTGAAATATCCTGTCACAAGAGACCACTCATCTTTCGTAACTTTTTTCCGAGGGTCAAAACATGTTAAGAGCAAACATATGATACAACGATTTCCATGATTTATTAAGTTCTTACCAACCCTCAAGGCTGATGGGAGGTGGAAGGGGAAGAAGAAGTGTTCAAATCATATTGTTTCCTCCAACAATGTTATCAAGGATATAAGACCTCCAAAAAAATATTAAAAATTTATTTGTGGCCGCTTATTTCATCTATAAGAGCACAAGCTACTCTATTAAGACTCATAAGTGCTACCAATTTATCACCCCATAATCTCAATTTTCATTTGACTTGTCAATTCTCTACATCAGTTAAACCGACATACAGAAATATTATCGGAGCTGTAAAACTACGTCACTGAATGCCTTTCTAATAAAATCTGACTGAATTAATGAACTTTGCACGCACTTGACTTTTGAGTGAGAGAAAGAGAAACATACACTAGGGCGCTCATGTCCGCAAGACCATCTATGAAGTTGTAGAGATCAGCAATATCATAAGAGAGATTTCTGATGGCCGGATTTAACTCCTTCAGTTTCCTTTCATACAATGCACATATGCCTGTACAAGCACAATATTAAAACTGTATTTAGTGCTAAAAAAGTATACAGAAAATAAAAAATAAAAATAGAATGTATCTAAAAAAAATATACCAGCTTGTACCCAAAAAGAAAAGCAATTATTTTCATAGCAAGCATCAGTTACCTATCCATAACCTTTCTAGCATGCTATACTTCTATGTTAGTGAAGACTCTTCCCACTATTTTTCATGTATTTATCTACATTTGATAAGTTATGGGCATTTCTTTAAAAAGCCAAAAGAATGTGACACCTTTTCTACGAAATGGAATTCAGATCAAAGAATATTTTTAGAATATTCATATTCATTTCAACACAAGCTTATTTTCTTATTTAAAAGAATTTGATTAATAAAAAAAGAGGTGATGAGAATTTAATTGGTGTGATTCTTATCAATAAAATAATTCTCTATTTTCATGCATAGTTTAAGTTGGTACCAAAACTCCCCATCTAGGGAGCTTTTTCTCACTGCCACATAAAGATCTGTCACCACTGTTAAGGCCAGTGGTGGGTGAGAAAGATGTGCCCCATGTCAGTAATCACAATGCCAACAGTTGCATCATAATCATATTGGGATAAGTTGCATTTACTGCTGGATAACTCATCAATAGGTTACCCATGTCTTATATGACATTGGACCTATTGAGTCTCTATTGTCTTTTTGTTGCTTCTTCTACACTAGTTTCAAGTCTACCTTGTTGAGTATTTGGATATTTTGCTTTTGTTGACTCTAGTCCTACTGAACCTCAAAAATTGGCATGTAAGGTGATTTTACACCCACTTGCATACTATATTTTGGTGAAATCTTCAGTCGATGTAGGATCTCTTATGACAAAAATCTCAAACATGAGACTACATATTTGTAGATAGTTTGATAGCAAATGACATGATAGGTTTGAATAACCTCACTAAGATAGACTCTAATATCATTTCAGAAAGTAAAATTTAAACCTAACTCAATTTCAAAAAACAATTTGTAAAGGTGAGGATCGCAATCATTTATATACTAAAGTTTATTCATATCTGTAATTGGCGTAGAATCTTCAACACTAAATCATCATGTCTCTGCCTCCATGGATGTCAACTTTCATCAAAACAGAATCCATATTTTTCAACCATGCTATTCAAGGGAGAAAGCATTTGAAGCAAAGAAGCTCTCCTTCCTATCATTACCACAACTATCTTTGCAAGATGTTCAAGATATAAGTAATAAAGCCACAACAAATTGGATTGAACCAACCACAGTGAGGAAGAAGAAGACAAATTCTTCGACAAAGAATATCAAAGAAGGAAACAGTCCTCTTTGACTCCAGGTCAATAAGAGTTGTCTAACTCAAAAGGTGAAGATCCCTTTAGATAACAATGAGAAGATAAGTGTTATTAAGAATTTATCAATTACATTGAGAAAGGGAAATGGATCATGTATTAAACATCCTATTTCTCAATATGTATGCATTGACAATCTATCTTATAAACATCAAAGTTTTATTGTTTCTATTGATGTTACCAAAACTCCTACCTCAATCCAACAAATCATGAAAAATGAACATGGGACTCATACCATGAGAGAGGAGATGAGTGAATTAAAAAGAAAATCAACATGAGAGATTGTTGACAAACCAAGAGACGAAATAGTTGTGGGGTCCAAGAAGCCATGAAAATTCAATGAGAGAGAAGATGAATACGTTAAAAAGAAACTCAATATGGGAGATTGTTGACAAACCAAGAGATAAAAAGGGTTATGGGGTCCAATAAGCCATGAAAGTGAACATTGAACTCAAGTCATGATAGAGGAAATTAATGCATAAGAAAGAATCTCAACATCGGAGTTTGTTGAGATTGGTATCGCGCAGCAGAATGTTTAAGAGCGTGAAAATAGTCAATAACCAATAAGGGAGAGGTGAATTGGTTCTTTTAAAAATTATAATTTTCTTTCAGTAATTTTATCGAACAGTTAGTAAACAAAGAGTATAAGGATAGAGAAAATCACACAAAGGATTTATATCCTGGTTCGAATCAACAGAGTCTACGTCCAGCCTTTAATCACTATAAAGAGTGATTAACCTTTTCACTATAATTTAGTTTTAGATTACAATCAAAATAATACAAAGATTAAGAATAGAAAACACCTTCCTTCGACACATGATCGAAAGAAAACCAACTCAATCAACTTGAAGAGAACCGCTTGGACCTTAGACGCACTAAACACAAGTTTCTCCTTTTCACAAGACTTGATTGAACTCTTACTTAAACTCAGAGAACTTCCTCAGAACTTATTTGTGCTCTCAAGTAGTTTAGGAGGATTGTATATATAGGCCAGGGGTTAGAAAATGAAAAGACTGCTCTCAACTGTTAATGATAATCGATTACCATAAGTGATCATCGATTATTTCAGGCAGTTATAAGGTTTTAGAAAACATGATAATCGATCATCACCTTTTCTGTTTTGGCATGTGATAATCAATTATCCCCTACGATAATAGATTATTGCCATAAAGAATCACTAGTTAATGAAACTTTTAAATGCTTTACAAATGAAAAATGATTCTTATACAATGACTTCTACAATGTATGCTTTTAACATTTACAATATCGATTCTTCAAGTCTTTCAAGTGTATCATCATCAAAATCACTTCAAGGCATCAATGCTCCTCATTGATATCAATCTCCCCCTTTCTGATGATGATCAAAAAATTCTCTTTGTTAAAAGCATTTATGTTTATATACACAGTCTTTTACTTTCAAACAGCATAAAGATGTTAATAGCATTAAATAATAATAGCACTATTATAATGTTTCTCCCCATTTTTTATCATAAACAAAAAGGTCAGAAGAAAGAGAGACTCCCCCCTCAAATTTTGCTCCCCCTCAACAAAATAAAGATGCAAACCAATGATAATAAAATTTTAGATTTCATAAAAGCAAAGCAACTACATCATAAAAGAGGAAATACAAGAAAACAAGCATTAAAACATAAAGACATCTAACTTTAAAAAGTAGGACTAGATGGTTGATCAGGAGGTTGAAGGTTGAGACGATCCCCAATGTTTCCTAGCTGAATATCAAAATCTTCAAGATGCTCAGCGACATATGTGTAATGAGATTGATGCATCTCAAAGAGTTCTTCATGTCGCGTTTGGTGAAGCATGCTCATCTCTTCCATTTGCCTTGAGATATTTGCAAGATGCTCTTAATGGAGAAGGATGACGATGAAGGGATGGCTGAAGGACCAGCTACAGATGAGGATGATGCAGATGACGATATTGATGCCCACATGGCGGATCTAGTAAATGAAGTTGATCCATCTGTAGCTGGTCCTTCAGCCATCCCTTCAACCCCATCCTTCTCTATTAAGAGCATCTTGCAAATATCTCAAGGCAAATGGAAGAGATGAGCATGCTTCACCAAACGCGACATGAAGAACTCTTTGAGATGCATCAATCTCATTACACATATGTCACTGAGTGTCTTGAAGATTTTGATATTTGGCTAGGAAACATTGAGGATCGTCTCAACCTTCAACCTCTTGATCAACCACCTAGTCCTACTTCTTAAATTTAGATGTCTTTATGTTTGAATGCTTGTTTATTGTATTTCCTCTTTTATGATGTACTTGACTTTGCTTTTATGAAATCTAAAATTTTATTATCTTTATTTTGTTGAGGGGGAGAAAAATTTGAGGGGGAGTTTCTCTTTCTTCTGACCTTTTTGTTTATGATCAAAAAGGGAGAGAAACATTATAATAGTGCTATTATTGTTTAGGCTACCGAGATCACCTCCGCCATCACAGGATTTTCTCAAGCCGCCTACCCAAACCGCCAGAAACAGAGAAAGCTGAATCGCACCACCCAAACTGCTAAGTCTTCACCGTCAATAATGTCGCAAGCCACCCTAATCTCAAACTCCATTCGAATCTTCATTCTCGCGCATTAGCCATGAATCATCCAAATCGAGAGCTTCATCGTCAGCACGACAATCCTTCCCGCCGTCACGCAAAGCTCCAAGGCCATCATCTTCTCCAACCTGCAGAGAACCACAACGAAATCCAGAAAAATCCCAAATCAAAGAAACCTAGAATCGCACCGCTGCTTGCCTCCACTGGCCACCATGAGTGCTTTCTTACACAACTAGGTTCGTCTTCTTCATGCTACCATGAGCCGCACAATTCGCGAAATCATCCTTCATTGAAGCAAAACCGTGAGCAACGTTTTCCTTCTTCTCGCGGCGCAAGAAGGTTTCCCCCAAATGCAAAACCCTAATTTTGGGTTAAAGGTTGAAGAAGATGGTGATGTGGCAGAAGTTAAATGCCATCTCATTAGTCTTGTGCACACCTAGACTGTCTGTCGTTAACGATTTAAACGCCGTTTGCAAAAAGGACTAAATTGAACAAAAATTACATTCTTTAAGACAACACTGAACAGAAAAAAAAAAACTGAGACCAAATCGAACACACCTAACGAAAATAGGGACCATCAGGGGTATTAAGCCTATTGTTTAAAGCTACTAACATCTTTATGCTGTTTGAAAGTATACGACTATGCAGATAAACAAAAATGTTTTTAACAAAGAGAATATAGATTCTTCAAGTCTTTTAAGTGCATCATCATCAAAATCACTTCAAGGCATCAATGTTCCTCATTGGTAAAACAGTTGGTTAAAGAGTGCAGATGGATATTTACAATAAAATATAAAGTAGATGGTACAACAGACAACTATAAAGCCAAATTGGTTGCAAAGGGATATACTCAAGCTTATGGAATTGGTTGTGTGGGACATCTTCTCTAGTAGCAAAGATAAATACAGTTTGAGTTGTTATTGCTTTGGCAGCTTATTTTGGTTGGAAGTTCCAGCACTTGGTTGTGAATAATGTCTTCCTTCATGAAGCTTTAGAGGAAGAAGTGCTTTAGAGGAAGAAGTGCACATGGAGATCCCTCAATGACTTGAAACCATAGTGGAAGGAATAATGTATGCCTAGTCCTCTATGGTCTAAAACAATCTCCAAAAGCATGGTTTGGAAGACTTACAAAAGCAATGGTTTCCTTTGGATACAAGCAAAGTCAAGGAGATCATACTTTATTCATAAAACACTATGTTATAGGTAAAATCGCTATATTGTTGGAATATGCGATATAACTATAGTGAGAGATTGGTGAAAGAAAAACTTATTTTTCTATCACAGAGAAGAAGACACATGCAAGCAATAGACAAAATTCTTCAATGCTTGAAGTCAAGCTCAAGAAAGGGGTTGTTTTTCAAGGTAAAAGACACTTTGACCTTGAAAATATATATTGATCTAGACTATAAGGCTTTTTTACTAAAAGAAAATCTACCTTTGGGTACCATGTATTTCTTTGAAAAAGTATGGTAACTTATTCTCGTGTAGAGTATCTCATTCTAGTGTAGAGGTCAAATCTGAGTCCTTGCTGAAAGGTATGTGAAGGACTTTGGATGAAAATCATACTCCAGGACCTTAAAATAAAGGTTGACATCCCCATGCAGTTGTACTATGATAACAAGTCAGTCATGAGCATTGCCCATAATCCAATACAACATGATATGACCAAAAACATATTAATAGTTATATCAAAGATAATCTTGACAAAGGACGTGTGGTCACAACTCATGCCCATGTAGAACTTTGGATTCAAAACATTTTTACTAAATAACTTCCTCAAAACAGATTCCACAATCCTAGAAGCAAATTAGGAATGATTGATATTTATTTACCAACTTGAAGGGAAGTCCTGTGAATAACTTATTATTAAGGATAAAAATATCCTTAATATATCCATAGTGATTAGAAAAAGATATATTTATACTAAGAAGTGGATTTTAAATCTAACTCAACCCCACAAAACCAACTTGTAAGATGAGGTTTGTACCCACTTATATACTATAAATTGGCTTTATCTCTAGTCAACGTGGAACTTCCAACACACACCCCTCATGTTGAGGTATATACATCTCGAGCGTGAGACTAAACATTAATGGGTGGCCCGATAGTGATGGAACAATATGTCCACACAAATCTTCCTACTCATTTCAACATATTTTTCTTTCCTTATTTTAAAGAATTTGATCATTGCAAAAAAAGTTGATGAGAATGTAATTAGTATAACTGTTATAAATAAAAGAATTCTCTATTTTCTTACATAGTTCAAGTAGTATACTTGATAGAGATTCTAGCCTTAAACAAATTGGGGAGAGGCCTAAACAGTTTCAATTTCATGGCCTTTGGAAGACAATTATTGATTGGGCCACAGTCCATGATCAACAAAAGGCACCCAAAAATTATGGATTTCCAAGGCTAGATGAGACTTCACCAAATAGTCCAACAAAACATCAGATACTTTTAACACTGAGAAAACCAAGGATCTAAATTTATTTATTCTATAAGAACAAGACAAGATTTAATCCCAATATTTTAAATTCTGCTCACCTCCTAAAAAAGATTAAAAGGAAAAAGGAAAGGAAATACTGTCAATGACTTAATTATACAAGTATGACATTTTGTTTTCATGTTATCAGTCAAACACCATTCATTTAAGAAACAAATGGGCTAGGATTTTAATAATGGGTCAGCATTAGGTTTAATTTAAAGCAGTTGAGTGAGAAGAATTTATGTATGTTATGGGAAGGAGTATTTCCAAGTACAAAAGATAGAAAAGGGTTAAAGGGTTAAAGGGTTAGAATTTTCGTTCCTGTCTGGGTGCTAAGAACAATGCTTGCATTCGATGGGTTCTAAATCAAACTCAAGTTAGAATTTAAAAGGGATGAGTACAAATTACTGTTTGTAAAGGTAAAAAAATTTCATCAGAGTATAAAACTAAGACAGGTTAAAAGGAGTAACCTAGACATCATACCCAAGGAGTTACTGTTCTTTGTCTATGATAATCAGCATTACAATAGGATTTCGGAGGTCTTCAAAAATTTAGAAATACTTCGTAAAACAACAAATAAGAATATAAGGCATCTAATCCACAGAAAACAAATTGGAACCCAACAACAGTCAGACCCTTGTCTTCCCAAAGAAAATAAATATTTTGAATACAACTAATTTCACGTAAAATTATATCAAACAATCCTAAAAGCTTAAACAAATTTGTGGAAGAATACATCAAATTCAAAATTGAAAGTAAACAAAAATACAAAGATGAATTCATCTTGGAGAGTTTTTTTTTTCAAAACAAGTGTACCTTGCATACATATTCCATCCAGAATATAATAACCCAAGAAAAAAAAAACAGAGAGAAATGATACACAAACCAACCAACACGATAATCTTCTGGTTAATCATTGATGTAAACAAACTGTTAACCTCTAAATCTTTATTTCTGGGTTTTCTAATAGTTTTTCTCTACATCCCCCTCCTTCCAACAATACAGCTACCCTCCATCTAATCTACTCTTTTTGAAAACTAGAAATTAAAACATCAAAACTAATTTAAAAATGACAGAATCATACACTAAAATCTAAGAAAACATCAGAAGACTTAAAAAGGAATTTGATTTCGGGTACTTGAATGTGAATCTGAAATTTTAAACAACAGAAAACTAAACCCAGAAATTTTGAAGAAACAGAAGACAGAATAAAAAATGAATAACAAGAACAATCACACTATATAAATTTATTTCAGCTACCAGAAGAATATCAATTCATTTTATCTTTCTATTTTCTTCTACTTTACACGTGCATAAGAGGACCTTAACAGGGGCGAGTGAGTAAGAAGTCTACCAGACATGGACTCCAGACAGACTACAAAAAACATTGGGCACCAACATAAACTGAATTTAATTTAACAAAACAACTTAAGAATAAAACCTAACACCGAATTACACTCTGTTATTTTCAATTGAGGAAATTACATTCCCACGCAAATTCATATAAACAAAGCACAACACAAACATCTATCTAAAGTTAAGTCAACCAAATACAAAATCAAGAAACAAAAAAGGCAAAAAAATGAGAAACTGGCAGTAAAAGTACACAGCTACAGTGCATGCAAGTATTAATTAAATCAATACCATCCATGGCCTGAGTGATGGATTCATAATCCATGAACGTCCTTGTTGCTCTATTCTGCGATGTCTGCATTAGAATAATGGTGTGCCGATTAGCCTGCAAAATTCACGAAAACAAAAGCACCTGTGAGTGAATAAATCGAGTGAAACAGAAAATCTCGTGAACATCACATAATCGGTTAGCACAAAGAGAAATTGCCCTAATAGTTGGAGAAAAGGGAATAGGTATAGGAATAGGTAGGGTTAAGGAAAACCTTACCATAGGAAGAAGAAGAGATTGAAACTGGAAACAATTCTCGCACTCTTTTATGAGAGTTTGCGTTTTGTTGCAGTGACGGACCACGCAGTGTTATTGGGAAACTCAAATTTGCACTTCCTTCCAGAATATGCTGAGTCAGTCAACTTCAACTCCCACGCTTTGGGCAATTTCGACATTTCATGGGTATCCGTGTTGGCCTCCTTTATTGAAAAGTGAAATTTCAATCTAGTAACATGATAAAAGATAATGCAATTTTTTTTTAACTGTTATGAGTTTTATTTTTCTATTTAAACATTTTTATCTGTGATTTTATATTTTGTGAAACTTTTTGAATAGTAAAACTAAAATGTTCCTACCCACTGATTGATGACATGATTTATAAAGGATAATTTGTTTTTATTTTATATAGAATTATATATACACTTTGTAATTTGTATTAAGTCTTTTTTTAATTAGATAAATTTATTGTTAGGCATAGATAATTTTTTAAAAATTATTATAAATTATTTAATTTTTTATTTATATAGATTAGTATTGATGTAATATATAGTTTTCAAATACCAAAATGTTATGATATAAAATTTTATATAAATATGAATTTATTTTTATAGAAATTATTAATAATATAATATTCTATAAAACATTATACATCTAATTTGAATTTATCCTTTTATACATATAGTCTGCATAGTTGTGTGTAATTACAATATTTTACAGAAACAATGTATATAAATCAATTTATATTTTTTTTAGAACTTTTTACAATATACTTATTTTTAAAAGTGAATTGAAAATTTCATTTTAAACAAATTTGGACAGTGATTCATTTTACATATACTTTTTGGATCTACTATATTTAATATTTAAATAGAATTGTCATTTCTAAATTGGAGAATCTTTGGTTTGTTAACAAAATATATTTTCTTTTTACCCAAGTTTATTTAAATAAACTAATGGAAATGTTTTAATAAAGTATTTACTTTAAAATGCTAAGTTTTAATTCATTCAAATTATTTTTTATATCTATCATGTGCATTTTGTGATTAAAGAGCTTAATTTTTTTTGTTAGACTGATGTAGAACATCAATTTCCTAAATTTAAAGAAAGACCAAAACAAAAATTCATCATCCGTTGATTGTTCTATTTAAATTATGATGGTGATCAATATGCAACATTAGTATAAACAAATAATAAAGATTGTATATTTACATTTTCTTGGTAAAAATATATATTTACCATAAATAAAATTATCAAATTACTATTTAAAGAATTTGATAAAAAATAATAAGATAATCACTTTTATTATTTTTTATGTAATGAGTGAAATGATGTTAATATTCTAAAAAAAATCGTGTTTTTAAATTGATAGTGTGTTTAAGGTAGTAAAATTCAATTATTTTAATATTAAAAATTAAGTATAAATTTAGTTTTTATAAACAAGTTTCATTATTTCAAAATATATCATCTCTCTAAAAATCTTCTTTCTAGAACTCTCTTCTTTCTATCTAGGTTTTCTTACATCTATCTATTCATCATTTGAAAATCGAAGACCGCTAAGGTGATCCTTGTGGCAAGTTCTTCACTTTTGTCCTATTAGTTTCTTCAATAGAGTAAGTTGGTTTTATGCTCCTTTACTTGGTTGGTATGTTCTTTTTGTGTACATGGACCATTATGGTTCGCATGTACTATCTGAGTCTTCTATAAGAGTCTATGTTGATAGGTAGTTTTAACGGTGTGTTCCGATCACAATCGTGTTGTTCATAGGGATAGATAGGACTTCATGTGCATGTAAAGGTGTTTTTATGATTCCATAAGCACTTGGTCTGTCTTACAAGTAATGGAACTTAGTTGCATTGTTTTTAACTGATAAATAACTTAATAACTGATTATATACTTATATGATAGTTGATTTGTGTAATTGAGTTGTTTGATGAAATATGACATGTGGAGTTAAGTTAGGTTTTTAATTTACCTTTAGTGTTTTGTATGTTGAAAGTTGATATGTTATATGGTTGATATTGCAACTGAGATGAATGAAGTCATTGAATTATGTATAATATGATGGTTGAAATGTTTTTTGTATTTGTGGTTATTGTTGGACTAATATGTAGGGCTTGAATGAAAGTTTTTTGCAGAATTATGTAAAGTTGTTAGGCAAACATATATTTGTCAAGCGAAGTCAAAGTTAGAGAATTACTGACTTGGTAGTCGAGAAGACACTCATTGGACGAGACCAAATTCATAAAACTCACTAACTTGACAGTAGTTGAACGAGAATATATTCACTAAGCAAAGTTAAAGTCAAATAAATACTAACTTAGTCATACACTAGTTGGACAAGATCAAAGTTAGAGATAGATATTTTCTACATTTTCATTGTCTTAGTTAAGATAACCTAGTTATATAATATTGTCTCAGAATCAAATTGTTTAACTTTAACACAATTTTCATAAACACGCTTTAGAGGAAGAAAAAAATTATTTATTAAAACTGGATGTTATTTTTTATGATAAAAATTAAAAATCACCTTGATTGTTGTGGCATAAATAATTAATATAAGATTATCTAATAATCGGATAGTATATTTAACATGTTTTTCTCTACAAACCAATGTATTATCTATTTTTACATTGTCTACAAATTAAGTCAAAATTAAAACTGTATATATTGGTGTCTTTCTCAAACTTTTGTTGGAAGTCCAACTATAAATATAATTCAAATTTTCTAACAATAAAATCAAAGTAAATAATTTATTGATGTCGATTAAATAAGGTATGATATATGCACCATCATAATTTTCATAGTTAAATAAACTAAGTAAATGTTGTTATGAAATATGCACCAACTTTGTTTAGTGATAAAAAAAAAACTTGCCCTTAACATTTACTTGGAGCAAAATAAATATGCCCACTGTTTTTATTAGTGAATGAATTTTCCTAATACTAAAATAATGTTGTATCCATGTGCTTAAGTGTTAAAATGAGTTGAATCCAATAGATCAACCCAAGTTAACCACTAAAATGTGAACAAAAAAAAAAATAGGGATTCAAATTTTCAATCCACATTATCCAACTTGTAAAACTTGACATGAGATAGGTTGAGTTGACCTACTAGGTTGGTATTCTTTAAGTTTTAATGCTACAAAATTTTAAAGAAAATAATTTTTGGGTATATTAAGATTTTGTATTTATTTAATTTGATAGATCAACTTATAAGTTGTATTTTGTATAATTGTTTTTGAAAAGACTGTAACATGTATTCAATAATTTTACAAATTAAAGGCGAGTTGAGTTAAGATGCCTTGAATTCACCATCTGAATGCTTATATTGTTGGTGCTAGTATAGTGTTACCTAAGAAGAATCTATATATTATATAGGTTAAATTCATTCGAAGGTGCCTATTTTCGTGGTTTTGTCACAGTTACATCCTTGTCTTTTAAGTTTTGTCAATTAGGTCCTTAATATTGGAGAATTGAAAGAATTGGGCTCTTGCCGTTAAATCAACTTAACAAAGTTAAGTTTTTACTTACCTGTGAGGGTGACGTGGATAATTTTGGAGACGTGGCGTGCATAAACCCTTATACTTGGGTTTTTATTTGCACGTGGCATTATCTTAAACAAACATTTGTAAAATTGGGGTTTTTGTGAAAGATTTTAAAATTAAGGTTAATTGAAAATTGAATTAAGATTAAAATTGGGGTTTCTCAAGCACAGGTGAAGTCCATAGTATAGAGGGAATTTGCTAAATTAGGGCATTGGAGCTTCGTGATTGGAGTAAAGGTTGCTATTTGGAGGTTGATGTGCAAGGTGAACAACAACAACTTCAGGTTTGCGACCATTCAATCTCGATAGGTGTGGAATCTGATGTTAAGAAGGAAGGAGCAAAACAAGTTAAAGCTCATGAAGTTGGGGTATCAGGAATAAGTGAAGAATGCCTTGTACCTGATTCCACATCCCCAGAAGACACGCACCAGAAAAAGGATTTTGTGAGGAAAAAAAAGAAAGCCCTTAAGTCTCAAGGGGCTGAAGTTGAATCAGAACTAGAACCAAAGGAGTCCAATATCACAGAGAACCCTCAACAGTGCACCCTGGACCTGAAACTTGTTCTAACCATGCACCTGCAGTTCGAGGAAAAATTGAAGAATGCCCTGGACCTGAAGGGGCAGAATCCAGTGATGGCAAGCCACCTGAAACGCCAGGGATTTTTATATCCTGCAGTAGCACTATCAATAGACCCTAAAATCCCAGACCAAGCTTCCCGAAAAGACACAGCAACCCCAATAGACCAAGATCAAAAGGTGAGTAAGAAAAATAGGAAGAGTAATCATGTAGACATCTATGCGTCTTGCTTTCCCACTTCCCTCTTTCCAACCTTCAATTACTTTCCAATCTTCAACAACAACAAACCCTAAATCCCTAAATTTATAAAATCAGTGATGGGAGCTTTTAAAAGGAGTCAAAAAACCCAATTTTTAAATTCATTGTTTAAGAAAATGCCACATACAAGGGTATACATAATAAAACCCACTTATAAGGTTATATGCACGCCATGTCACGAAATTTATCTAACTTACCCTCACAGGTAAGCTAACCTCGTTAACTTGATTAATGATAGGGGCTCAATTTTTTCAATTTTCCAATATTAAGGGCCTAATTAGCAAAACTTAAAAGACGAAGATATAATCGGGACAAAACCACAAAAATAGGGACTCTCAATGGATTTAACCTATTATATATATGCATCTAAAAATCTGCCATTTAGGAATTGCAGAGGTTAACATGTGTGCATAATCGCAACAAATTTGATCTAAAGTTCAGTCTTTCCATTGAAAGGGAGAAGTTCCAAATTCTCTTCATCTACATCATGAACTGTGTTATTTTCTGAAACATCAGAAGGAAGCAGTTCCTCATATTGACCTGTTTTAGGGACAAGAAAAACCAAAGCAAGTATTGAAAACCTGAGCATATCCCTTATGAGAACAGCCAACCAAAGGTTTGTGAAGTCAGTTCTGGTAATGTGGAGAAGACGAAGCAGCAACCCTCCACCCCACCTGGATAAGAGGACACCCATGCTATCAATGCACATTAGCAGAGCAAAAAATGTGCCCTCAATGCCTAAAGGGCACAACTGGGTGCTCAGCACCATCATGGGCATCCATTTGATTTTGCCTGTAATTTTTGAAGCACTTTCTTCAATGACAACAAAGAAGTAGTCAGGGATTCCAATGATCAAGTTCCAACGGAGGATGAAGATCAGATCCAGCACACCAGATATCCCATATAGGAGTTGTGCATAGAATACCAGGTCTCTGAATGCGTAGTCTTTGAGAGTCTTGTGGTAGATTAAAACCCCTATCAATGATGCCACTGCACCGATTGCATAGATCACCCCTACAAACTCCTGCAACACAGAGCAAGAGAATTAAGTTATGGTGTCTTGAGACAATCAGTTTAATCAGTGTGAATCAATCATAAGTTATTTATTACAAGTATGATTTTTTAAGTAATAATTAGTATAAGTATGTTAAAATACAAAGTTATGAACATGAGGGGTACCTGAGAGAATGCAGGGCCAAGTTTTGGATCTGTATACCAATAAAAATGGCCTTCGTGGGTGGTTACATTCAAAGCCAGGGAAAGGAACATGAACAGAGAAGGCTTCCACACTTGAGGATACCTAATTGTCTTGAACATGCTTCTGATAGTCGTTCCTACATTCTTCATCACTGCCTGTGAAATCTTATGTGTCTTGTTAGACAATGTAGGTGACAAACATACAGATGTAGATATTCCAAAATAGGAAAATTAGTAGTCTTTGTCTATCGTTTCTAAAACACTGTATCTTGAAATACATATATAGCAGACTAAGATGGGACGTGCGAAAGAGAAGATAAAGAAATCAAAATAAGAATAATTAGTGCATGAAAGATGAATAAGGGAATGCATAGAATGACATAATTTTAAGAGTTAAGAATCAATATATATATATTGAAGTAGTGTGAGTTTCTTCTAAACTATGCAGTGTAATGCAAAAAGTAATGAAACCTGTTTCTTTTCAATATGCGAAGTTCTGTTTTCATAAATCACAAAACCCAGCACAATCGTCAAAGCAGGAGAAAGCGCCAAGAGACCAAGCGACTCCTACAAAATCCAATTAACACAGTCAATCAATCATCAATAAGTCAACTTTTATAATAATTCTTTTTAAATATATTAAAAATAATAACTTTTAATTCGTTTATTATGAAAAAAGTTATATTTACACTAAATTAATTATGTTATGTTTCTAGTTCATACATGTTTAAAACAACTCCACTTTTAATCTTTTAAATTACTAAAAAAGTGTCGCGAATTACACTAAATACGTAAACATTAAATTTGTGAAACTAAATAAACTTTTAAATTGTTTTTAATTGTTAAACAGTACATTTGAAAAACTGAAATCGCATATTTTTTAAAAATTTCAAAAACTATAATAATTACATTTAAAAGGCCAAATATCACCTCAAATTTCCGAAATTAAAAGAAAAAAACTGAATTTAAAAATTATTTTACTACATATGAATATAATTTTAAACTAATTACTACCCAACTAAGTTCAAACGAAAAACCATGGAACCGTCGAAATCTGAGGAACTATGCAGAGTTCACGTCGGTGTTCGTACCTGGGGTCCGAGGCGGTGCACGAAGAACCCACTCGCGAGGTATCCGACGAGGGCGCCGGCGCCGGAGCAGTACCCGCAGAGGCTCTGCAAGTCCGGCGCCAGCTCCCTCACCTCGATGCTGTTCCTCGCAATACACGCATCGATTGTGACATCCGCGATCGCGAGCGACGCCGACACGCCGAGGAAGCAAATGAGCGCGGCTGTGGCGGTGAGGTTCCCGGTGAGCGCGACAGTGGCGGCGGAGACGGTGCCGATCACACCGGAGATGATGAAGTAGGGTCGGCGACGGTATCCTCTAACGGGGAAGGCGTCGGTGAGGATTCCCCAGAGAGGTTTGAGAACCCAGGGGATGAAGTAAACACCTACGAAGAGTTGAACGGTGGAGGGTTGAAGCTTCTGCACGTCTTTCCAGTAGTAGTCTGCCACTACCTTGAAGAGTGAGCCCGAGAGCCCTTGCCCTAAACCGTAGATGAGGAAGACGCCGATGACGAAGGAAGGGTTTAGCTTTGAGGACAGCATTTGCAGCCATTGGATTGGTTCTGTTAGAAGATAGAGAAGGATTTTGGTTTTGGCTTTGGTGGTGACGGTAACGTCAGTGTTCTCACCCATTGCGTGGTTCAAAATGCGTTGGGTTTGTGTTTCATGGATTGATGAGATGCGAGATTTGGTTTGACTTCAACACTGCAACAAGAAGAAGAAGAAGATGATGATCTGTGACGCGATTCGGTGTGGAAATAAGCGTTGGATGACCGTGATGGTTGGGTCAAGTTATGCAGCGTCTTCTCATTTTAATCATAATTTGGTGAAATATATGATTTGAAAAATTAATATAGAATAGGACACATTTCAATATTCAATACCCTGTATGAGATAATTCTTTTAAAACTAAACTAAAATAACAATTTAATTGAATTTGGTTTATGCAATTAGTGTGATGTGTTCAGACTCTTTTGGAGAACATAGCATTGGTCAAGAAAGATTGTGTATTTATTATTAAAACAGAGAGTTAACAGCTGTTCTTGACTGGGAAATATCAAAATATAGAAGAGAGAAAAAAACACAGAGAACTCTGAAAATGGGACGGTCTTCATTCTCGTACCTAACTCTAACAGCTATTAAATTTTTGTTCTATTTTCATCTTATTAAATAACCAGTATATACTATTTTCTTACTATTTTTATATTAATTAATCAATTTTTATAAAATAAAAAAATTACGATAAATAAATATTAAATATCCAATATCAAAATGAAATTATTATCGTTTTTCTAACATTAAATATTTATAAAAAAATTACAACTATATAAAATTAGAATACCAAATAAAATGTTTATTAAAATTGCAGAAACCTAGTTGATAAAATTTAAAAACATTTTCAAAAAATATAAAAGGAAAAAATATTTAAATTAAAAAATATTTTAAATTTCTCCTATATCAAATTTTCAAATTCTAATGAATTTTTTTATATATTAATAAAAGTATAATACATCAATTGGATCAAAATCAAATAAATAACAATGACTAAACGGATAATAATTAAAATTTAATATAGGTTCTCATTTTTTAAACTTTAATATATATTAGATGGTGATAAATAATATTTATAATAATTACATTAAGTTATCATATTATAACAAATAAAATTTATTTATATAATTATAATGATAAAATTACACTTATCATAAGTTAAAAATTAAAATTAATTATATGAAACTATAAAAAACAATATTTTACATGATAAAAATAAATAACAAATAGAAATATTAAAAATTGATTAAATGTGTGTCTTGAAAGTAATTTGATAAACTATTGAATGAAATTTAATAAAGGAAAATAAATATATAATTAAAAGTATGATAAAATGAAAAACATCTTAAATTTCTAAGTGGTTGAGAGATATTGAAAATTATTTAGTCAAACAAAAAAATTCTTCAAATAAAAGAAACATTAATAATAAAAGAATAAAGACTATAAAATTTTTGTATTACCTAATAAATGAAATATTTATACTATTGAATATTTAAATTGAGAGTTAATCATTCTTACGTGAAAAAATTACATAACAAATAAAAATATTAAAAACTAGTAAAAATATTCAAATGTAATACATAGAAAATAGTTAGTTGACATACATCATTTAATATATATATATATATATATATATATATATATATATATATATATATATATATATATATATATATATATATATATACACATATATTCTCGCCCTCGTACTTAATTAAAAGAATTAGATATTATTCATATTTATCAGTCAATATGAATTTTTTCGTCAAAATAGAAACGGATAATACATTTGTTACTATTCCACAGGGAAGTGTAAGAATGGAAGAACAGTGGAAAGATCTGGGAGCTAATTCATTGCAATGATTCCAATATATTTAGTGTATGGATTATTCTTATTTATGTGATTAATGCGATCATTTTTATATAGCAACTTCTTCACCGTTAATTTTTAACTTGTCCAAATAATTTCGTCAGTCACACTTTATGGTGTGATTTTCTTATTCATGGTTTATGCCCCTTCCAGTGAGTGTATGCCTTCTTTTATTCATAAAAAAATAGATTGTGAACTTTTTAATTGAACACACGGACGCAGTACTACATACCAAGAAGATTTATCTCTAATACCACTTCAGGCAAAGTGATGAATATTCAATGTGTGAGAAGAATGGTGTATACAATATTTGTATACCAGATTAACAAAACAAATCCCCAAATATCAGGGAAGAGAATCTGCCAGAATTATAGGAAATTGGGAAAATTGATTGCAAATAATACAGCATCTGTAATACCTGAATACTTTCATTCTATTTGGAGCATGCAAATTTTACAAAACTCTAACTCGTTGCATATTTAAGATATTTGAAGACTTATAATAGAATTTTGCAATAGAGAAAGCTTTCTTTGGCCATGAAGAGAATTTTTATCTAACGCAGTCACAATCAACTTCTAAATGTTTTGTCCTCTCATGAAGCTACTGCCAAATGTTTCAACCGCAAAAAACCTCACATGTGATGTGAACCATGTAACAAATTAGTAATTGACTTTGAACTTGACCTGGGAACAATAATTTGCATTTTTCTCTTCCATGACACCAGATGATCATGTATCACCTGCATACCACTGTCTCTCTTTAATAAATTTTTTTAACAAAAAGAAATAAAGTTGACAAATAATTTATATTTAACCTTCTTTTAAGGTGAAAAAATGATCTCACATAACCTAACTTCAAGAACATAGCGGTAATAAGAAACAGTATACTGCTGCATCTACCATGTTACACAAGTTACAAGCTTTTATAATGACAGCATATTATTAGGATAATACAAATGGCCATAGAATTTTCCCACAAAAACAGAACGAACAAATACTAATATGAACCATTTTGGGCAAACGAAGTATAACTTCTCTTCACTAAACTGGTAATTTCTTTAGTATAGACACCAAAGTAATTAACATGGCTATATTTATAGCTCATCATCTGTTTTAAGTATTAACTCCTTATGCAAGATCGCTCCCTTTATGCTCCTACATACAGTTCTTGTTTGTGTTCTGAAATGCAAACCTCATGCAGCAAGTAACCTCTGAATATCCTTCTGAAAAAGTAAATCAGGAAAAGGTTTAATTATACAATCTTTTTGATAGCTTCAGTATCCATTCTCAAACATACACGTATAACTTCTCTTATATATACACTTAAAAACAAATATATAGTTTTCTTTTAACTGTACTTCCTAATATCTTGAACCGGTGCAGCCCATTTTTTAGCAATTACAAGAAGCTATAAGAAAATATAGTACTAAAACTAACAGTTATAGCTACCAAGTAAAAAAACTCATTTTCTGCTGCTCTTGAAAGCCTTGTAGCATTTTTAGTGATACAGAATCATGCCAATTCAAGATGTATCACACAACTCAAAGCCATATGTGATTCATCACATAATAAACGAATCATTGGCTTACCAAATCTTATCAAATTGAGCAATTCAAACAACAAAGAATAGAAGCTTCATTGCTATTGTAACAATAAGAACCTGGACATTTCCTTCTAGGTGGAAGCTTAACATACCTCAATTTGGAAAGGCGACGTTGTTGGTGGGTATCTTTCAATAACTTTACCACTTTTATCAACCAAGAATTTCTCAAAATTCCACTTTATAAGATCACCCAGAAAGCCTCCAGCACTAGATTTCAGAAAACTGTACACTGGAGCCGTAAATGGTCCATTGACATCCACCTGTTTTATAGAACTTAATTACTTTGTTTACTTGTACTTTAAACTGTTCTGAACTGCTGCTGAAGAAAAAGTATCAAACCTTGTCAAAAATTGGAAATTCTGCTTTATATCGAGTGCAAGCAAACTGCTTAATTTCTTCATTCGATCCAGGCTCCTGCATACCAAATTGATTGCAGGGGAAAGCTAGAACCTCCAAACCTGAAAAGGAGCAGCATAAGGACACTAGATGTGTGTAGCTGAGAATCATATTAATTTAAAATTGAAAAGCTTAGAACCATATTCATAAAAACAACAGAATATAAAATTGAATAAAAATCACTTTTTGAATCTACCCATTGGAAGTATTTTAATTTTCCAAAAACAAAATCACCAAAGTTCTTCCAAGAATGAAGAGACCAGAAATTACAAGGCCAACGCTGACTGATTGTCCACCATAGATCATCATTGTCCCTCTACTCATTTTAATAAGAAACTTAAGGTGTGCTTTAGTAGCCAGAGATACAAGAATGACAAATCGAAAAATGGAGCAGCTACAATAGGCATTGTCATTTTGTAATTTTTTTCCACATCAACTTGGAACGAAATGCAATACACAGTCCAAACAAAACAAAAAGAAAGTGAAATTTTTTTACTTTCACCCCCTACCTAATCATTTTGTAAATTCTTTCGCCCCAACTTAGAATGAAATGCACTGTCCAAACAAAACATGGGAAAATGAGAACTTCTTTACTTTCAATCCGATACCTAACTCTTCAAATTTCCATCTTCCCTAAATGCACACTGTGCACCCTTAATTTAGCCACAAAGGATGGAGTCTGTATTTCTACATTCTACCCTTCTACGGCTAGAAACTCGCCTTGATCTTCATCATATGAAGAAGGAGAAAAAGAATGCTTAAAATTCTACATAATATTTGTGATTATTTTCAAAACATGCTGTCAAATAAATAATTCATTAAAACAATTTTTTTTCTTTGTTACCCATAGATGGTTTTGTTGGATCCATGGAAGAGGAGGTTATGGGGAAACACAAACACCAATGAGATATGAGCTCAACCATATAAAGGATTCACACCACTCTCTACTCAAAACCTTAAGACAAAGGATTAATGAGTCTTTCATCTTTATATAGTACTCTATTTCTCATTAGACTCCAACCGGTTCACGTACTTAATTAAATCCAAAATAACAATCAAAGTGGAATAAACTGCAGCACACGAGTTAACAGGTTCTGCAGTATTTTGTATCATAAACAATCCATTAAACAGGAAAAAACAGCAAGATAGTTTGTCAGCAGACAGGGAAGTCAATATACATTGTAAAATCATAATCAAATTTTAAGCAACCATATCAATAGAACTGCGTAGTAGAGGAGAGTTAACATGTGAGAAACAGACCCCAGCCAGTAAACTTCATTTACATCAGTATCCAATCTAAAGGTACGAATAAATTGTGCCCGAAGTCACAAAGGAGGGACACACTTCTCTCCTTGTTTTATACAGCACCCAACAAAAATAGAATGATTTGCACAAGTAGATAGATTCATAACCAAGAAGATATATTAGCAAACACCAAGTAAAACATGACAAATTGCCATTCTCAGAAATATAACAAATAACAATCTTCTGTACGAAACATACCTTGATCCTTATACTTTTCGTACAAACGAGACAGCTCCGAGTAATTCGATGACGTCAAACCGCTGCCACAGGAAGGAAATTTATTAAACGGTACTATAAGAGACAAGAAAGTTTGACACAACTGTTAGCTATGACCAATTTGGTTTTAAGATATAGAAAATTGTAAGAACTAATGAGGAAAACCAAGGCTTCATCAGACATATTGACCAACATATCTTCCTTGAAGAGTGAATAGCCCATACCATCGTGAAGCAACATTGACAATCAATAGAACCTTCCCCTTAAATTTGCTAAGAGCGACATCCTTTCTCTCAATATCCTGCATCATAAAATATAGTGCAAATATAATATATACCCTGAGCACATAACAAGTAAAAATAATAAAAATATAAAACCTCTCTTATCTAAGTCTGAGAAATTCGCCATTCAGTAAAACTATCCATAATAAAAATAAAATTATGGACACCCCACTTCCCAAATTCAATTTCCAAGGTCGACCCAATTCTTTTCAAGAAAAAGGGTTGTGGAAATTGAAATTAAACATGGTACCTTGACAGTAAAATCATAGATGGTCTTTTCTGTGGCAGCTCTGGCATGAACTGAGAAAGACCTAGGCTTTATGAAGAGCCTTGGAAAAGTTGATGAGGTTCGTAGGGAAAGGGAAGGATGAAAAAAGGTTGAGTTGGAGGAAGCAAAGGAGGATTTGATGAAAGGAAAAGAGGGAGAAGGTGGTGGGTTTGTTCTGGCACGGGTGAAATCATGGAGGGGAGTGAAGAAGGTGGTGGAGAAAGCCATGGAGGACATATTTGGTGGTTGCAAACTCAAGAGACTTCTCAAGTTTGGTCCTTTCTGTACTTGGAATATGGAAGATAATCTGTGTGTCATACAGAATGGAAATTGTAGGTTGGAAAGTTACACAGGGGGAAAAAATATTAGAATGTTGTAAAATTGAAACACATGATAATTAACAATGATTTTTTTCTTTTTATCAAAATAAACTCATTTTGAACAAAAATTTTTAGAAATTAGAACTCTTTGTGTTCAGTTTAAGAAATCCCCTCTCCAGAATTTTTCTATTGTTTTTTTACAGAAATGAATGATCCAGACCAAATTTCAGTTCTTGGAGAACTAAACTTTATTCTGATTTTTTCAATTTATTTTTTAAAATTAAAAAAAATACAATCTTTTGATAGTATCACTTTATGGAAGAACAAGATTCTCAGCATGTAAATAATAATCAAGTCTAAATTGGAACTTAAGATGGGAATAAATTTATTTGACTTTTTTTTAAATTAGTATATTTTGAGATGAAAATAATTTAAACTAAATGATTATCTACCGCTGAAAATAACAATTAACACTGTTGACAGTTTTACAATTTGACATTAATCATGTGAATTTTGAAAAAGTTATAAAATTATTTTATTTAGCAAATGATGTGTTTCAATTCATAATAAAAAATTATCGAATGAATTAGTTAAATAAACATGAATATGGTTTGTGGTTATTAAATACTAAAAAGACATAGGTATTGACTTAAATATTAGACATTATATCTTAAATATTAAATTATTATAATAATAAATAGCATATATTGAAACAGTGGCGAGAGAGGAACTTATCCGAATCTTCTACTTAAAAAGAAAACCAAAGGTAAAAGTAATATTATACGTTTAATTTTTAAAATTAATATAATTTTAAAATTATACGTCATATACAAATAATAATTATTTTTTTATGTATGATTACGTGGTTTAAACTTAATATAAAATAATTGGTTCAAATATATTTTAAACCCTCCGTTTTATTTTAATTTCTAAAAGTTTGTTTGATATTTTTAATTATTAATTATAAACTTAGTATCAAATATATAAATATCAATTAAAAATTTAACATTTGTTACAAATAAGATGATCAGATATGATTTGATCAAATTATTATTTAATTTACACAAAATAGACGATCGAAAAGTAATTTTGAATTGATAAAACATGAAATTTAACCTAATTTCGTCTTTTTATGGCCTTCTACTTTTCTCTTTATCCAAATGTGAAAAGATTAAGATAATGGAGATTGTTATTATGTGAGGTGTGATATAGGTGGAAGTGTTGAAACCTCAGGTGTAGATTTGCTGGACTTGTTTCTGTGGTTCATCACTCACCACACACTCTTCTTTGTCTTCATTTATTCTCTTAAGTCCTTATCTTTCACTCTTATAAACAAATATTATTTTCTTACATATCTTCAACTTACTATTTTTCTAAACACTATTTTAAATATTTTTTCTATTTTATTCTATATACAACTTTGCTCTCCCTGTTTAAAAATAAAATAAAGAAATTTCTTTATTTTTTTATCCTAATATTACAAATTGTATCCTACGCCAAGAGAAAACAAATTTATATATATAAACACATGATCTATGCATATTTATGTTATTTTTTACGAGTTACGCTAGGAAAGAACTGGAATCGTGATGCAGCGAAATGATGGAAGCTATATGGTAAGAGGTGGCGAGAGTTGCTTGTGAAATACTGGAAGGAAGCAATGATAAGTAAGAGAGAATGATTTTCAGACCAGAGGTTGGATGCAAATCAACAACGTAACTCTAATACACTCAAAAGTTATTTTACAAGAGTGAAGGGTGTTGAATTTATAGTGATTTCAGCACCCATTTTTGAGTTAACTACACGGTTGATCATCAGCAATTATCGAATCAAGTGCCACGTATTTGACCATGTAAAAGCTACACTATAAACACGTGCTCTCATATGTTGTACATGTTGCTGCTAGGCGCTAGGCATCGGATGTTGGGCGTTGGCAGGTTGAAGTATTAAAGTGCTTTCCATGTTAGAATTACCTAACAATTAAGTGACTCATATGAAAATAAATTAGGATCAAAATGTGATTTAATATAATTGAGGGATTTAATGGCAATTACAACTTGATGGAAGTTGTATAAGAATGGTTGAAGGGTTCTGTCCCTGATGCACAAATCTAATGTATGAAGCTCTCTCCCATTAAACCCACCATCAAGAAAGTCTTGAGAGAATTAAGCTTGCATCAAGGGATAGATTGGGTAAGGAGTTGAAGATCTAGAGCAAGGAAATCAAGAACCAATTAGCATGGATCAAGGTTAGTAAATTCTTATCCTAATTATGTAATTATGTTTAATCTAGTGAGAATCATAAATTCTTAAGATCCTAATGTCATGTAATTAAGATCATGAAAAACTTACATGTGGTATCAGAGCTTAGGTTGTTAGATTTATGATTCTCCTAGAATAAAGAAATTTGATTCATGATTTTTTCCTAAAAAAAAATGATGAAATTATGGTGCTGGAATAAATGTTTTAAGTTGTATATATAAAAGGCTGCATATTGAAATTATGTGTTTTTAGGAAGAAGATGATGAATAGTAATTTTTAGGAAGAAGATGATGAATAGTAATTTTAGGAAGAAGATGATGAATAGTTGTTGGATGATAATGCTTACGGGAATGGAATGCAATGCCAAAATGTTATTATTAAAGATTAACTTTATGAATGGGAGAAACTTTGTCTGCCGTAATGGTGTGGTGGATTCAACTTTTCCAAAGTTTTGTTTTTAATGAATAGTATTAAAAATCAAAATCAAGTTGGAGAAAGGAAAGTTTTTTGTTTTATATGAATTGGTGTTGAAACTTTGCAAAATGATATCAAACGTGAAGTGCAGCATAACAGTAATGATAATGATAAATTATTTATGCAAATTAAGTGATTAAAATTAAAGGAGAAGTGTTATCACTTTATGAAAATTTAGTCACTTAAATTGAAATTAGGTTTTTCAATTTAATTATTACACATAATAAATTTTATGTGAATAAATGCATATTGTTAAATTAAAATTAACAAGAATGCTATTTATGATTAATAATAAATTAAAGGTTATTATTATTATTATTATTTGAAATTAATTATGGTAAATTTTGTTAGTCACAAAAGTGACCAAAATTTTAAAGTTAATTTAATTTTAAATTATTAATGATTTTATTTCAATTACTTATTGTATGGATGCTAAATTATGAATAATTAATTTATGGGTTAATTGAAAATTCATTATTATAAGATATTTTGTATCATCCAAAGATGATTATTTGATCTTATAATTAATGAGTATGATTGTAGATAATTTTGTATGCTTGCTAGATTTATTTATATACCCAAAGGTAGTAGATGATTCTAGTTGATGCATATTTTAATTATCAATAAAGATTTACAATTATTAGCATCATTATGTTTATGTTTGTGTATTAATGGATCTCCCAAAGGAGAACACTAATATACATAGAATGATGATTAAAGTATGAATCTGTATTTATGACTCAAAGAACTAATGATTAGCATGTATTAATTACAGTCCCCGTTCCGGTATCTTTACACTCGCTCGCTACGTCTGTTCCGGTCTTTAATGGTTTAAATTTCCCTGATTTGAGTGAACAAGTCCAATTTCACTTAGGTGTATTGGATCTTGACTTGGCTCTTCAAGTTGAGAAACCGGCTGCTATCACTGATATTAGTAGCACTGAAGAGAAAGCTCATTACAAAGCTTGGGAAAGATCAAACAGACTTAGTCTAATGTTTATGAGAATGAGCATTGCAAGTAATGTCAAATCTGCTATTCCGAAAACCGAAAATGCGAAAGAATTTATGAAATTAGTGGAAGAGCGCTCCCAAACTGCTGATAAGTCCCTTGCTGGGACATTGATGAGTACGTTGACCACCATGAAGTTTGACGGTTCACGTACTATGCATGAACATGTGATCGAGATGACAAATATTGCAGCAAGACTTAAGTCTTTGGGAATGAAAGTGGATGAAACTTTTCTCGTGCAGTTCATTTTGAACTCGCTACCGTCTGAGTATGGTCCATTTCAGATGAACTATAACACCTTAAAAGACAAATGGAATGTGCATGAATTGCACAGTATGTTAGTTCAAGAAGAGACCAGACTTAAGAACTTAAGAAGCCACTCTGTTCATTATCTAAAGAATCAAGGAGCTGGAAAGAAATTTAAGAAACATGTAAAGGGTAAAGGACCATTAAAGATTGACGAGTCCTCAACCAAAATCCAGAAGAAAAATGATAAATGTCATTTCTGCAAGAAGTCTGGACATTTTCAGAAAGACTGCTTAAAGCGTAAAGCTTGGTTCGAAAAGAAAGGTAAGCATAATGCTTACGTATGATTTGAATCAAACTTAACTGAAGTTCCCCATAATACTTGGTGGATTGATTCTGGATGTACGACTCATGTTTCTAATGTGATGCAGGGATTCCTTACAATCCGAACCATAAACCCAACTGAGAAGTTCGTCTTCATGGGAAATAGAGTGAAAGTTCCAGTGGAAGCTGTTGGGACTTATCGATTAATTCTTGACACTGGATATCACTTAGACCTGATGGATACTTTTTATGTACCTAGTATCACTAGAAATTTGATTTCTTTGTCTAAGCTTGATGTTGCTGGATACTCTTTTAAATTTGGGAATGGTTGTTTCAGTTTGTTTAAGCGTGCCTGTATGATTGGATCTGGTACACTTTATGATGGTTTATATAAATTGAATTTGGATAATTTATATGCTGAAACTCTTATGACCTTGCATCACAATATTAGCACTAAACGCAGTTTAGTGGATGAACGATCTGCTTATTTGTGGCATAAACGTTTGGGACATATTTCCAAAGAAAGGATGCAAAGATTAGTAAAGAATGAAATCCTTCCGGATTTAGATTTTACTGATCTAAATGTATGTGTGGATTGTATTAAAGGCAAACAAACAAAACACACAAAGAAAGGAGCCACAAGAAGTACACAGCTTCTTGAAATTATACACACTGATATATGTGGTCCGTTTGATGTGAATACCTTCAATAAAGAGAAATACTTCATCACCTTCATTGATGATTTTTCGCGTTATGGATATGTCTATCTACTGCATGAGAAATCTCAAGCAGTGAATGTCTTGGAAGTTTACATAAATGAAGTAGAAAGACAATTAGACAGAAAGGTGAAAATTGTCAGGTCTGATAGAGGTGGTGAGTATTATGGAAGATATGATGAAAGTGGACAACACCCTGGTCCATTTGCTAAATTTCTTGAGAAACGTGGTATTTGTGCTCAATACACAATGTCAGGCACACCACAACAAAATGGTGTATCAAAAAGGCGTAATCGAACCTTAATGGATATGGTTAGGAGTATGTTAAGTAATTCATGTTTACCTGTATCATTGTGGATGTATTCATTAAAGACTGTCATGTATTTGTTAAACAGGATTCCCAGTAAAGCTGTTCAAAAGACTCCTTTTGAGTTATGGACAAATAGAAAACCCAGTTTGAGACACCTGCATGTTTGGGGTTGTCAGGCAGAAATAAGAATTTATAATCCGCAAGAAAAGAAACTGGATACAAGAACAATCAGTGGATATTTCATTGGTTATCCAGAAAAATCAAAAGGGTATATATTTTACTGTCCTAACCATAGTACAAGAATTGTTGAAACTGGAAATGCTCGGTTCATTGAAAATGGTGAAACTAGTGGGAGTGTAGATTCACGAAAGGTTGAAATTACAGAAATTAAAGTACAAGTTCCTGTAATTGGCACCTCTTCTTCAAGAGTTGTTGTTCCTCTTGTTGTAGAAACACACAACAATCAAGAAGAACAACACATTAATACTCCCATGATTAACAATGAACCAGTTGTAGAACAATCACAAGAAATAGTATTAAGAAGATCTCAAAGAGAAAGAAAGTCTGCTATTTCGAATGATTATGTGATTTATCTACAAGAGTCAGAAAACGACTTAAGTATTGATAACGATCCAGTTTCATTTTCAGAAGCCATTAATGGTGATAATTCTGATAAATGGTTAAATGCTATGAAAGATGAGCTTAAATCGATGGTACAAAATGATGTATGGGATCTTGTGGAATTACCAGAAGGATGCAAGAGAGTTGGGTGTAAATGGGTCTTTAAGACTAAGCATGACTCTCATGGTAATATCGAACGGTACAAGGCCCGACTTGTTGCCAAAGGTTTTACTCAAAAAGATGGCATTGACTATAAAGAAACATTTTCACCTGTTTCTAAGAAAGATTCTTTCCGAATTATCATGGCATTAGTAGCTCATTATGATCTTGAGTTGCATCAAATGGATGTTAAAACTGCTTTTCTGAATGGAGATTTAGAAGAGGATGTCTATATGGATCAACCGATGGGGTTCACTGAAAAAGGAAAGGAACACATGGTGTATAAACTAAAGAAATCAATATATGGACTTAAACAAGCTTCCCGACAATGGTATCTCAAGTTCAATGATACTATTATATCCTTTGGATTTAAGGAAAACACTGTTGATCGGTGTATATATCTAAAGGTCAGTGGGAGCAAGTTTATATTTTTGATTCTATATGTTGATGATATCTTGCTTGCAACTAATGACCTTGGTCTATTAAGTGAGACTAAGAAATTTCTCTCTAACAACTTTGAAATGAAAGATATGAGTGAGGCATATTATGTGATAGGAATAGAAATATTCCGTGATAGATCAAAAGGATTGTTAGGTTTGTCTCAGAAAGCATATATTAATAAAGTTTTAAAGAGATTTAAGATGGATAAATGTTCAGCATCTCCCGTTCCAATACATAAAGGAGACAAGTTTAGTCTCATGCAATGTCCAAAGAATGATTTGGAACGGAAACAGATGGAAAATATCCCTTATGCATCTGTTGTTGGGAGTTTGATGTATGCTCAAACATGTACAAGACCAGATATTAGTTTTGCAGTTGGTATGCTTGGTGGATATCAGAGTAATCCAGGAATGGATCATTGGAAAGCTACAAAGAAAGTTTTAAGATACCTACAAGGAACAAAGAATCACATGCTTACTTATAAAAGATCTAATCATCTTGAAGTGATTGGATATACAGATTCAGACTTTGCTGGCTGTATAGATACAAGAAAATCTACATATGGTTATCTGTATCTTTTAGCCGGAGGAGCAATCTCATGGAAAAGTGCGAAGCAGTCCGTCATTGCTACATCCACTATGGAAGCTGAATTTGTGGCATGCTTTGAGGCCACTATTCAGGCTAATTGGTTGCGGAACTTTATTTCAGGACTTGGAATAGTTGACAGTATTGCCAAGCCGCTGAAAATTTATTGTGACAATTCCGCAGCAGTCTTCTTTTCTAAGAACGATAAGTATTCCAAAGGTGCTAAACATATGGAATTGAAATACTTTGTCGTTAAAGAAGAAATTCAGAAACATAAAATGTCAATAGAACATATTAGCACTGATTTTATGATTTCTGACCCTTTAACAAAAGGGTTACCGCCCAAATTATTTGTTGATCATGTAAAGAATATGGGCATTATGTCTACCACTGAAAGTTGAATGTTAATGTTATTAATGCTTATGTGACACTGGAGTTCTTTAATGTATAAGTTTCTGAAATTTGTATTTGTATTTTCTTCTATATGGTTATGTATACAAATTATGATGAAGAAAAAGAAACAAATTATATTAGTTATTAAAATGACATTATGTTTGAACCCATTATGTATTTAAGTTTTATAACGTCATATTAAAGAGAAAGAGATAATACAGTAGTACATGGAAGGAGACATATCGGTTGAATGATGTGCGACCGCCATGACTCTTATTATTTCTATATCTTTAATTATGAATAATGATGAAGCCAATTATGTAAAGTCCTCAAATGCGCATTATGATTATTTATTAAATCACAGAATGTTATGACATCACAAGAGTCAAGTGGGAGAATGTTAAAATTACCTAACAATTAAGTGACTCATGTGAAAATAAATGAGGGTCAAAATGTGATTTAATATAATTGAGGGACTTAATGGCAATTACAACTTGATGGAAGTTGTATAAGAATGGTTGAAGGGTTCTGTCCCTGATGCACAAATCTAATGTATGAAGCTCTCTCCCATTAAACCCACCATCAAGAAAGTCTTGAGAGAATTAAGTTTGCATCAAGGGATAGATTGGGTAAGGAGTTGAAGATCTAGAGCAAGGAAATCAAGAACCAATTAGCATGGATCAAGGTTAGTAAATTCTTATCCTAATTATGTAATTATGTTTAATCTAGTGAGAATCATAAATTCTTAAGATCCTAATGTCATGTAATTAAGATCATGAAAAACTTACATTCCAATCTTCATGGGCTTCGGCTGCTTCAGTAGCTCTCAATTAAAATGGAGAAATAGCTCATTGGGTTTTTGGATGACTTAAGTCGGATCCACCACCACGTGTTGCTTCCTACACCTTCACATTCTCATTTTACCCTGCAGATCACGGACATGGGAGATTCGTTTGGACTTCAACGAATGTGAAGATCCATTTAGGCTTCATCTTGACATCCGTCTATCCCCGACCACGTCATCATCGTCGCCATGACCCTCCATGCCAACAACCTCCGCGGCACCATGGCGGCGGTTCTCTCCATGCTCCAGCATTTAACTTGCTTGAAAAATCTCAAACTCTTCTCCAGCATCAAGTCCACATTCCCCTATTTAAACATGAAGATTTACCGCTTCGATAGCAGCAGGGTTCGCGACAAGATTTACAGGTCCTAGGATCCTCGATAGAGCACTGCTTGATCAGAAGAAAACAAGCCCTTATTTTGGAGGATCAACCTGTAATATGTATTGTTGAAAGTTGCTGAAGAAGGATCCATAGTGGTGCCTGCATTTTTTGCCTGATTTTTTAGTGGACAAATTGATTTCAGTTTTGCTGCAAATTGATTTTCAACATCATGTGTAACATTAAAGTTGTGAAGTCTGCTCTTGAAAGATCTGGTGCATGATGTTGAAGCCCACGGATCTCAAGTCCAAACGGATTTTTGAAGAAAAAAGTGGGGGTGTAGGATTTTTATAAATATAAGTGATAGTTTTGGAATTTTTAGAAAATGTGGAGGTATAGGGAGAAATGTGGGGTGGTGGAGGGAGTAACTCTCCTTAAGTCCTTGTAAAGTCTTCCTGCCATTCTTTTAGTAGTTGGACCTTGATTAATTGTGGGCTTAGGCCCAAGTCATCAAAGACCATTGTATCAACGATGAAAAAATTTTGCGAACCAACAAACAATGACTGAAGATCTACGCAAAGAGCGAAAGCTTGCAGAAACCAACAAATAAAAAACAACAAATTGCACGAATAAGGAAAAACTTGCATGAAGAAGGAAAGTTTGCAAACAGGGAAAAAAAATCCAAATGAACCGTGAAATTAGGTTTGACGTTAGGGGAAAGGCTTCTACGAAAGGGGGGAAATGTGTGAAAT
This sequence comes from Vigna angularis, assembly GCF_016808095.1. NCBI lineage: Eukaryota > Viridiplantae > Streptophyta > Magnoliopsida > Fabales > Fabaceae > Vigna > Vigna angularis. The sequence goes on along the minus strand of NC_068976.1, from coordinate 12,866,936 downwards.
GTAAGTTAGGTTTAGAAAATTGGGAAATTCTTTAGAAAGGCGGGAATGTGAGAGTAGAGGAAGAAAGCTATGTTTTGGAAAATTTAAGTAAGGAGGGAAGGTACAATAGTGAAAAGTGTAGTTAATTTATGGAGGTCATAAACCTCTTCAGAAAACAATTAAAACTTTCATTATTATCAGTATTAAGAGAGCTTCTTTTAACCATCTTAAATAATGTTATGAAGGGTGTTTATAACCTCTACAAAATAACCCCAACTAAATAACAATTTTTATTTGTAGTGAAAAAGACCTTTAATGTTTGTTATATTTTTGCTTTTAACGTCTATTGAAGGTCTAACAATATAGTAGAATACGTCAAATTAGAGTTTATTGTTCCTCGACAGATGTTAACTAATGTTTGTTGCATTTATAACGGACTTTAATTAACTTTTGTTGTATTTCATGTACAACATACATTAATTTGTGACTATTTTAAAAAAACAAAAAAATCGTCAATTTTTCCTCCATTGAAACCATGAAAAATACAAACCAAGAATACACCACAACAATTCTTAGAATTTTATAAGTTGCATGAGTATCTCAAATATAGTTGTAAAGTAATGAAAAATTGGTGAAAAATACTATAACAAAAATACATTAAATGATGAATTTTTGAAAATTTCAGAACCTCATTCCCTTTCAAACAACTTTCATTTTTTTAGCGTCTCCATCCGAGGTCTGTAACAATAGTTATGACCATTTGAAAATTTTCACCACCAAATCTTCACAGCACTTAATTTGTGATCAATACCTCAAAGTTGAACACTCCATATTTGAATACGACCTAATAAAAGTCTCCACACAAAAAAAATTGAGTCAAAAATAATTTTCTAACTATTTTTTTGTAAACTTTATAAAATCAGTTATAAAATCAGAGTTAACCCAAAAATGCAAAAACGTGACCTTTATGACACACCATAATGGTTAAATACCAACCTTTATGCGAAATAAAAGTAGGAGAATGAAAGTTTGAACCTAAAGGAGCACCATAATGCCAAGATGGAGTGAAATGGGTTGAAAAACTTCCTCCTAAGAGTTTGACATTATCGTTGCTTCACTTTCGTGGTAGGTTTCATGCAATAAGAAAAAAAAAGGTGAGGGCTCTGGTGCTGTTTTTGAAATTTTAAAACACAAATTAACGTTGGACCCCTCACAATAGACGTCAAATTGAAAATTGATGTTGAATATAGGGTAATCCGACATTATTTAATGTCTATTGACCCTAGGTTCAACATCAATTTCTAATTTGACGTCTTGGGGTCCAACGTCAAATTGAATGAAATATTCATAAAAATGTCAGCACGCATTTTTAACGTCAAATTTTGAGTCAAGTAATGTGGAACTGGCAGCATTATAAGCCTTTTTTTTGCACTAGTGAATATGAATATAATTAGAATCACATTAACTAAAAAATATTATATAAAAACGTGTCATGTCCAAAAATAAATTTGCATAAATAGACTTACATTAACTTGTTCTTCGATAAGCATGAATTTCACAATCAATTTTAGATTAATTCATGTTAAGTATGATTATGAACTTAATTGGCATTTTAAAACTAATCAATCATTTGTTATTATGTGAAATATTATTAAGAAAAAGAAAAAGAGAATACAAAATATGGGAGATCACATCAAACCCATGATAGAAAATTACATTTTATGAGATATGGGAAAATTTTATCTATTATGAAAAAAAAATTAAATAAATACATGGAGGTAAAACATTAAACTACTTATATTACCTTTATGAATAAAAGTCAAATAAACTAACTTGTCATCACAATGGTTTTTCTCACGAAAGACACATGAAATTTTTTGAACTACGTATACTTACAAAAATGCAAACATCAACGTCCTCTCCCTTTAAGATTTTAAGAAATCACTCATTGATCCAAGAAACCATGACAAACTAAAATATAATCACTCTCCAACCAAAGCCTTCAAAAAATTTTCTTATGAGCGTGCTCCAACACATAAATGACCCCATGAATTTGGAATAAATAAAAGTTTGCAACCCTAGAAAACTATTAATATATTCACTTCGACTCCCACTAAAAATATCAACACATGTAGCTAAATCAAGACAATTGTTAATTGCACCATCAATATTTATCTTAAGCCAAATAACATATGAATCTTGCCATATAACAAGTAAATGAAACCATCCTACTTTGTCTAGTTTGAATATTAAAAAATTTTAGTGCAAAAAAGTAAGAGATGTATTACTCATATGTTTATTAAATTTATTCTCAATCATATACACCAACTCCTTAATTTGAAAAATAACTAAACTAAAAGCAATTGGAACCTAAAATCTATTATGGTTTCTTATCCTCCAAATCATCCAGATAACCACAATAATGATAGTCATTTTAATCGCTTTAAACAAAGGACTACATATCATAAACTGAACAACCAAATCCAAAGAGAAAAATTGCAACTCCTAAAAAACTTCCTTCAATCATTCTCACAACCGCTTAACAATAACAATATAATAGTGAAATGTTAAATGAGAGAAATATTTTACATTATTCCCACACAAATAACATGTACAACATAAAATCACACTTATTTGTTGAACCTCCAAATCAATTGGCAAACTATCATACAACAACTTTAAAAGAACTAAAATTTTAGTTGATGGCACAACATCCAACCAAATCAAATTCCCTAAACCACACATTCCATACAAAAAGCGTAAACATTTTTTGCAATTTTTTAAGAAAGCACACTAGTATCATCCAAAATTCAATTAGACATATCATTATCTTCATTAACCATAAAAAAAGAAAAGGCACATAAATTTGCAATAAAAGCAAGATAGTTCCTGTGAGTAATTGTCCAAGCCGAGCTAACAACATATTATAACCTTAATTTATCAAAATAAGGAAGCGTATCGAATTTGGATATACAAATGTCAAAACATCGGTAATCATTCCAAAGATTAATACAATCATCCTTACCTAGCGTCTAGAATGTATTTTCAAGAAGAACATCATATACAACCTTAATACCAGCCAAATTGACAATGATTTAAAAAACATATATTTTTTATATTTAGACTTAAGAAATCGAATACGCATGGGTTCAATCCAATTCATTTTGTCATAATCAAACTCTCAAGCTAAATGTAACATATAGACTTTATTTTCTAGTTGAATATTAGAAACCTACAAACTCGTTCACCTTAGAATCACACCAGATAGACACTTGAATAATGAGCAGTTTCCATTTTTGTGTATCCCCACTCTAAAATTTTTTTGAATCCATTGTTCCACCTCAAAAAGTAGTCTAATACGTTATTTATAAACTTGAAAGTTATGAGACAACAAACCAACATTCAACGAATTCACAAGTTGAATTCTCCCTCATCATACTAAGTAACCTTTCTTTTCAAGAAGTGAGCTTATTACGAATCTAATAAGCCAAAGGTTGAAAAAAAATGTGCCTTTTGGTGCCTACACAAAAATTGGCTCACCCAAATAAATAAAAGGAAGAGATAATTTATTACAAGAGAGAAGCCTCTTGAAATGTTCATCAAAAGAATAAGCATTAGTAGTGTAAAATTGGCTTTTAACAAGATTCACCCACTGACCAGAGAATGTTTCATATGCTTGCAAAGAAGATGTAAAATATTACAAGATTCTAGTATCTTCATTATAGAAAACAAATATATCATCAACATATAGAGTATAAGAAAAATATTGTATCCCTCTCGAATCAACTATGGAAAGTATAAGCTTCTTACATAAAATATTTGAAATGTCCCTGTTCAAAACTTCTTTAGCAAAAAAAAAAAAGTAATGGAGAAAAAGTTTATTCCATATATATGACTTATTCATTCTCCTAATATTTTTAAAATTTTCCTATTTATATAAAGATACAATCAAATCTACAGTCTTTTAATAAATAAATCATAAAAAAAACTGAAAATTCCTCCGTGAACAATTTAAAGTTACGATTCCATAAATTTATATTCACCTTAGTCTTTCCATCATATCAACACATCATCTTCCACACATCAACTCAATACTATGTGACCAACACCCACTACACATATAAATAGATACTAAAAACATAAATCTATATTATTGTTCCACCATAATAACACTTGCACCTAAGCTAGCCTTTTACTATGTGACAAAAACTCACTACTCACACCTAAACAACAATCCAAAAACACTATGTGACAAAACCCTAAAAATGTAGTTTCTGGTTTCTATTTTATGGACCTCTACTTAGTGAAAGTTATCCATGTAAATGTGGGCCTATGCAAGCTGGTTTCTTTTATGAAGGTTTGTGAGACAGAACCATTGCACCCATTAGCATGTTTATTGTTTTGCAAATTGGGAACGAAAAAACATTCGACGAATTTTTACTTTTTACACTTTATAATTGTTTCTTCCACCTCTTATTATAATAAGAATAACGAAAATAATCTTTAAAACTTTTATATTTTTCGAAAAATTATTATCTAGAATAATATTCTCAATAAAAATATTTGTTGAAACGAGGATTTCAATACAAATTCGTTTTTTTATTTCTTGTTTAGGTTGAATTTCTAACACATTTCAAACGTGTAGATGTTAAACATAGAATTAGATATTAATGAATATTTCAATGATAATATTATGAACCTAATAAATAATAAATATAGTTAGAATAGATTTTAGTTCATTATATTAAGAACTCAACTTTAAGTTTAACTTAATTTTACAAAATATATTAGTAAAATAAAATTTATACTTATTTATATACTATAAATTTATCTTATTTTTAAAACAATATAAGATTTTCAATAAAATTAAAATTTGTTGAGGATTTGTTTTTAACTATAAAATCGATAAATATTGGATTTAGTTAATGGAAAATGATTGAAATGAGCAAAATAAAGGTGGAGGATGCAAGAAGACGTTGTTTGAGTGAATGCAATAACTTGCATAGCTTTCCTATAGATGTAAAAACTTTAACAATTTGCACAAATTCTTTCCTCGGAACATCTTGCTTTGGATGGTTGTTCAATGATGAATTTTTAAAAATAAAATTTTAGTCCTTTTAAATATATTTAATATACTTTTAACTATGACATACTTCTATTTTTCAAAATAATTATCAAATACTTAATTTATAGGAATGATCCCGTTTTGAACCGTGCTCCATTTCTTCTATCAAATGAGTTGAGGCAGACCGACCACATAAAACTTACGAGTTAAAAAGTTTGGTTTGACTTGTACATTTATATACCAATCCACATAAATTAAAAAAGTTAAAAATTACATCATAACTTTTTAATCTCACATTTCACAACTTAATAAAAACAAATTATTAATTTAAACATAATTTAAAAAAGTTACAAACTAAGAATTTATTATTTATTATAGGTAAATAAAAGAAACATATTGTAAAAAAATGCTATTAAAAAGGAAAATAAAATCAAATTTATATATATACTTTTTGTTACTATGGACTCATAGTCGACCGAACGGTAAAAGTGCAGAAGAGTCAGCCCGACCGATGATACCTCTCAGGTCGAACCGATCGGTAAAAAGAGCTGTTAAGGTAATTAATGGTAATAATTATCGGGAAGTTAATGAAAATAATTGTCATTTATTGACAATTAATAGTCATTCATTGGTGGTTAATGAGTCAGACCCAATGGTAAGCTCATTATAATTTATAAATATTTGTCTCGGAAAGGGTAGAGGTATTGAACTGAACTTAGAGTTATGATAAAAATCTTGATTACAAGATTACGACGCGAAGTCACTGACTTGAGCGTCGGAGTGTCTTTTGCAGGCACCCTCCCCGCGGCTTGGACAAGGAGAAGAGAGAAGACAGCACAATTGGATATCGGAGCAGACAATTTTGAATGTTTTGGATTAGGGTTCTAAATCCTGCCGAAACACTTTTATATGTATATATAAAATTAGTATAGTTGTAAAAAGAAACGAGTCAACCCCTACTTTAATCTACTTAAATTATGAGTGATGCAAAACATATTTATACAATTTTTTGTAGGTAAGAATTTCAATTTAAAACCATCGTTGGGTATAAAATATATAGATATAAGAACAACTTATAACTAAATCATATTTTCATATAATCACTCAATCTATATCACATAGTGAAAGACCCAACATTCACTAAAGTCCAATCAAATAATTTAATATCCATACCTAATATCTAATCCCAAACTCAACTAATCTTTATGCACTTATTCAAACACTCATTCTATTCATTTTGATTTCTATGTACTCTTAACCCAAAATAATAAAACTTCAACTTTTACTTTCTTTTATTTATTAACTTTTCTTATTAACATCACATCAAATTTCTCATCCACCCAATTAAGAAGTTTTCCTGAAAAAAAAATTCTGTAATAGAAGAGGAAGATTGCTTTAAAAAAAAAAATCCAGAAATATTTAGTGTGTTTCGGAAAATAATTTCCAAAAATGATAGGGTGCAGGAAGAAATCTGATGGAGTGGAGGAAGTAATAGTCTATAGCCTAAAACAAACCCAACCATTCATAAAACCTTCTACCAAAACAAAAATAAAAACTATTTACACCACCCATTGTCGCCACATTAAACAAATCAAAGATTAAACATAATACAAATTTAATTACCATCTTTGAATTGTCTCACACAATTAACACACTAAAAACACCACTCACTACAATTATTCATATTAAATTGTATTAACACTGAACAAAAACAATAAGATCGTAAAGTCATTTATATTTTAGCATATTTTGAAAATTATACATTACATTACAATAAATATAAAATAATTTTAGATTAATATAAATTTTTATAAATATCAATCATCTATTTCAAGTTCATTAAAACTTTAAATTCAAATTTTAAATAATGTATGACTATTAAACCTTATATATATATATATATATATATATATATATATATATATATATATATATATATATATATATATATATATATATATATATAAATTATTTCTCAATTCAAAATCTAGTTTTAAAAATTATAATTAAATATATTTTTAGTCTTAAATTTTAATTTGAAAATAAAATTAGTCTTTTTTGAAAATTTTGATACAATTTGATTATCAAACTTAAAAAATGAATAAAAATAATTTTTTTAACTCAATTGTCTTAAATTTTTTTTACAGCCAAATAGCATCTTCAATTAACATTTAAATTGTGTATGGCTTTTAATACATCTTTAACTCATATGTTCAAATATTAATTTCAAAAATCGTTTAACACATAAAAAAATTAACTTTAAAATAAGAAAATTATCTTAATTTAATATTTAAAGACTAAAATGTTGAACAAATTCCAATTTTACTTCAAAATTTAAAAATTAATAACATATTTAATCCTAAAAAAAAATCATTTAAAAACTCCTAAACATAAATAATATTTTTTTATCAAACTTTTTTATATATAATTTGACATGGTGTGGTCATGCATTTATTAAATAGTCTCAAAGAAAAGAAATGATTTTTACTTTAAAAAGGATTAAAATATTTGATGGAAATGTTATGGTGAAGGCAGCATACCTCAGCTTGGCAAAGACTTTGACTAAGAGAAGTCTTTGTCCTTCATTAACAACAATGACACCATAGCAACTACTCATACCACACATCCTTTACTATAGTGCCCACACTTTTCAATTTTCTTATGTTTTTTTCATATTCTATTCTTCGCTTCTGCTTTATCTCTATCTTTCTCCACCCATTCAAATTTCTATTATCTTCCTCTTCATAATAAATATATTTACATATTGTTACATGTCACTGTCTTCTGCAGATTTTTTCCTCGTCAATGACTTCTTCCTAAATTCTGCAGCAATTATTAATTTCATTGAAACCAAGCTTGCTTTTTCTCATCTTGACTCTGTAAGTCTCGTTTTTAAGAACAGTACAAGTGTGTAAATTGCAGACACTCCTTTTTTTAAGGAGACCAAAACAACAGAGACTCCAAAACTCCTTATATCAATCAATAATTTCATGTAAAGGAGATTCTTTTCTTACAATTTTACTTTTTAATATATATCTTCTAATTTATAATCTATAAGAAATAAAGAATGCCTTATAATATATAAGAAATAATAATAATAGAGACTGAGTTGTAAGAATACATGAAATTGTGTAAAAAAAGTGTTCGGTGGATGAACAGTGTCTGACAAATTCAGAGGCTCTAAACCAGAATAAAGAAATATCATTCTTTGCCACAAAGTCTTTTTCTTTCTTTTCTTTTTCTTTTCTTTTTCTTTTCTTTCTTTATAATAGAAGCGGTAGTAATTGTACCTGTTTCTGTGTTCTCTTCTTCATTCTCTTTCCTTCACCTCTCTGTCGAACTCCAAACCCAACACCTCACTCTCTTCATACCTCTGACCTGTTATGTTAGTAGCGCTCTTGAATCTTCCCATTTGAACTTTGTTCATACTTTTCAAAAGTTTAAAAAAGGAAGAAAGAATTAAAAGTAAAGTCTTGTGCACCGTTGCTCATTAGATATTTCTCTTAACTTTCAAGTTAGAAAACACAGAATTATGAGCTGTGAACTCTTACTGTTAATTTATTGTTCATATTATCATCTGGGTATTCCTTGATTATGGATTCTACCCTCTGTTGGTCTCTGATTACTGCTTCTTTGCTTTTCTCTTTACTGTTGATTAATCTTGATCTTCATTACTTTTTGTACATTTCTCAACACAATTAAGACTTCAAGAATTTCCAATTTTTCTTGTGGTCATTTTTCCATATTGAGCACTGGCTCTTCTTTATTCAGCTTTCATTATATATAGCTTGAATTCAGTTTGGTCTGTCTCTTTATATTTTATTTTGGGTTGAAATTTTATGCTCCTTCTTGTGTTGCATTGTTTTAGTTTCAGATCATTCTTTATTTTCTAACCCTGCCACTGAGAAAAAGGAAAAAAAGAAAAAACCCTTTTGCTGACTGGAGTCTTCTTCTTAGTTCCTCTGCCATGCCTGAAAATCATTACCTCATCCTTATCTTTCTTCTGAAGTACTACTGCCATGTACTAGAACTGCAAAAGTTATGCTTCTAACTGTTCTCCCCGTTGAAGTGTCATTCAGTTGACATTTTCTTTCACTCTTTCTACTTTCCCCTTTGAGAACAGCTTATTCGTAATTTTTAATGTAGACATTAGATTTGTCTTTGAGCATCATGGCTTTTCTTTTCTTTGTAAGAGCTATTATAGAATGATATCCAAATTTCTTTTCAATGTTTTATTTTCGTATTTTTCATGCTTGAAGAAATAAAACTAATGCTTGTTTTGTTTTGTTCAGAAAGAATGGGAACAAATCTCAGCACTCCCAAAACTGAAAAGTCTTCCGATGATGGAGAAAATGATCATCTTAGATATGGTTTATCATCAATGCAAGGCTGGCGTGCATCAATGGAAGATGCAGTGAGTTGTCTCTGGAAAAGTTGCTAGTTAGTTTATTAAATTCATTATCTTGTCTGTGAGAAATACTGAATTTTGTCTGCACAAAAAAGGACTTCATTTGAAGATGCAATTTTATCTTCAGTCTCATGTTTTAGGGACAATGAGATTTTTGGTCTGGTCAATTATGTTTTCTGGAATGAATGTATGTATCATTAATTATCTGTGTTGCATAGATTGCTTTAGTTGAACATTAATCTGCTATTAAGTTTTTCCATTCTCTTTTCTTTTGCTAGCATGCTGCACATCTTGATCTGGATGAATCCACTTCCTTTTTTGGAGTTTATGATGGTCATGGAGGTAAGGCTTGAACAAGTTTGAGTATTTAGAACTAGTTTTACAATTTTATTACTGATGTATTCTGTACATATTAAAAAGGACTTGCTGTTTCAATAATTTTTTTTTTTCAGTTTTACAACTTTGTTACCCTTTCTGTTTCATTTTTCTCTCATTATCTTACCCTTCTAACCCCTGTAATTGAAAAAAGATAAGTATAATATGATATATTCTTGAAGAAAAGAGATGCTACTACAAGTTATTAAATAAACCCCTGAAAAGCAGAAAATGGAAACACCAATACTCTCCAATTTCTCTGATCAGTTAAAAGAGAGACTTCTGCAGAAATTATTTTCCTAAATGGTACAATTTTCAGAGCAAAATTTCTTATTTTCTCATAGATATCATCTAGTTAACCTTTGGGTGACTAGTTTCTTGTTGCCACTTATTTCAATACTTTTATTTGAACCACAGATAAAAGTTATTTCATGATACTTTGTTATCATACTCTAATTTATGTAAGTGGACTAATATACTTCTAGGTAAGCATTCACGAAAAAAGAAAAGAAAATAAGTGAACAAGGTAATATGGGTCTGAAGTTCTTGCATAAGTTAAATTTAACTTTGCTCCTTAAATTTTTGACAATTTGTCTCATCGAACTTTTCCATATTCTGATGTTCAGAAATTATATTAACTTGTAACTTATGACAGGAGTTTGATTCATTCATAATAGGTTCTTTCATTTTTCTACTCTTGTAAGTATTTCTTGAGTGATTTACCCCAGAAATATGTTATGGATCCTAAATTAAGATCAAAATTTTCAGGTAAGGTGGTTGCCAAGTTTTGTGCTAAGTATCTTCACCAACAGGTGGTCAAGAGTGAAGCATACATAGCTGGAGATATAGGAACCTCTCTTCGGGAATCATTTTTCAGGTTAGAGGAAAAAAAGTGAACTTTATGTCTAACTACTAAAAGGGATTCTTCTGAATATAGAGACTGATGCTGGTTTTATATTTTCACTGTATAAAGTATAGCATACGTTCAATTTACTGCATTTCATTAAAATTATAGAAGTGAAGATTACATAGGAAATGTGCGATTAAAATTTGGGGCTAAATATGTTTAGTCCCTAAATTTGGACGTGAAATTGGAATTTGTTTTTATCCAAAACTTTGATATATTTTGGTCTCCAAACTTTAAAAATGAATGGACATAGTCTTCTTAACCCAGCTGTGTTAGAATTTTTTGAGGTGTCTACTTCTTAGGACGGTGTTTGAGTTGCTTACACAATTTTGACACGTTCTAATTCAAATGTCAGCTTGGAACACCCTTTAACAAACCCATAAAATTACACAATTTTGACACGTTCTAATTCAAATGTCAGCTTGGAACACCCTTTAACAAACCCATAAAAATTAACGTCGTTAGGTTTAGAGAACTATATTTATTCATTTTCAAAGTTTGGGATCAAAATGTATAAAGTTTGGGACAGGGAAAAATTCCAATTTCGCGGAACTAAAAACATATTTAACCCTATATAGGCAAAAAAGAAATGTTCACTAGCTCCATATGCATTCATTATTTTCTTCTAATCCTTAAAGCAAAACACCATAATAAAATGAAATAAAGCAAATGAGTAATGAGATAGCATTTTTGTAATAATTGCAGGATGGATGAGATGATGCGTGGTCAAAGGGGCTGGAGGGAATTGGCAAGTTTGGGTGATAAGATAAACAAGTTCAATGGTAAGATAGAAGGATTGATTTGGTCTCCACGAAGCAGAGAATATAAGGCTCAAGAGGATAGTTGGGCCTTTGAGGAGGTAGGTATGACATTTGAAGGTCCTTCTTTAACATCATAACTTTCATGGGTGTTGGGAATAATCCATGTGAGTCTAAGTTTCACATTGGATAGAAATGATAAAATTAAATACCATATAAAAAAAAAGATTCATACCTTGAGGTTCTAAGTTAAAAGTAGTGTCAATCCCTTTTAATTTAAGAGTTGGGCTCAAGTCTAGGATATATAATCTCTCTCTAATAAATCTTCTGGGAAGAAAAAAAAAAAGAAAAAACTCATCAGTGGGTTATATACATCCCTTATAGCTTTTTAAGTAAAGAGGTAAGGTTTTAAATTGTGGTCAAGACTATGGGTTTATTGCAATTCTTGACATTGAAGGAAACTGTGGATAAATGCAGTCACAATTAAAGTTGCAATGCCATATCAGAGAGCCTAAAAACCTTGATTTTTTGGCCGAAATGGTGATCACAGACCAGTTTTTGAAACCTTGTAAAGAGTATAGTGTCCATAGATTTAGAGTGGTGTTTCTCCAAGTGTGTTGGTTTTGTGTGTGTGAAATTATAGTTTCTCTGCACCTCTATTTTTGTTTTCTGGTGTCTCTTTTGTTGCATTCAGTAATATGTCTTATGTATTGTAAGCAGGGTCCTCATTCTAATTTTGCTGGACCAACTTCAGGAAGCACTGCCTGTGTTGCAGTTATTAGAAACAACCAACTTTTTGTAGCAAATGCTGGTGATTCACGTTGTGTAATATGTAGGAAGGGTCAGGTAACTTCAAGATGGAAATTCTCATCTTTAAAATAACAGATTTTGTGTACAATTATTACAACAATTTTCTGACTATTGTTCATATTATCTGCAGGCTTACGATTTGTCTATAGATCATAAACCTGATCTTGATACTGAGAAGGAAAGAATCATAAAAGCCGGTGGTTTTATTCATGCAGGAAGAGTTAATGGGAGTTTAAGCCTTGCAAGAGCTATAGGTACTTATTTACTAGCAAGTGAGCTGTTATGAATGTTTATTAAAGCTTCCTCCAATTTTAGCTGGTTTTAAAATAGAAAATTGAAGATTTCATATATTTGTATTTGTTTCTTCTGGATGGTAATTTCTTTGTGACATGTTAATATAAGTTTATTTTGGATTTGTTAAGAATTGCACTTTAAGTCTAACTCAACCTTACGAAACAGGTCCGGTCTATAACAACTAGAAAAACAAATCTAATAAATAACAAATTTCGTTAGAATAGACTCTAACTCATTTATCCGATACCATCTTAAGAAGTAAATTTTAAATCTAACTCAATCTTACAAAATCGGCTTATAAGTGAGGTTTGCACCTAGTTGGAAACTGTGAATTGATCTTATCTCTAATCGATGTGAAATTTTAAGAGGATTTTTGGTAATGGTGTATATGGGTCATGGTTTATATGGTTCCCATTCATTATGTTTCACTATTCTGCAGGTGACATGGAGTTTAAGCAGAATAGATTCCTTCCTGCTGAAAAACAAATGGTGACAGCCAATCCAGACATAAATACTGTAAGTTTGTTCATGTGTGATACATTAAATCGATCAACTCTACCACAGTTTCATGGTTGCAACATGGAATAACCAAAAATGAAATGCTTGGTTAAAACTCAAGATTCTAAGTATTTTCTACCATCTTAAGTTTTCAACTTTTGACCGAGTATTATTTTTGTCATTTTATAACAGATTGAACTTTCTGATGAAGATGAATTTATAGTGCTAGCTTGTGATGGCATATGGTATACTTCTTATTCTATTATACTTTTCAATCCCCGTTTCAGTTCTGAATGTTCTCTATTATTTATTTTGGGGAGAATTATATGTTCTTGAGAATTTACACTTCCTGACCAATCTCTATATGACACTTAAAACGAGTTTATTGATTTTTTTATGATTCAAAAACTCAATTATGTGTGACATTAAGATTAACCAAGACCATAAACATTTGGTGGTCCGAACCATATAATAAATTTTTGGCTCTTATTGCTTCAGGGATTGCTTGTCAAGCCAGCAATTGGTTGATTTCGTACGCCAACAACTTCTCATTGTGAGTTTCTAAGTTATAAAATTTCCTAACATACATTAAATGAATAATGTACTATCGTTGCTTATACTTGATGATATTTAATGCAGTGTTTGGTACTGTCATGAATATCAATTGTTGTTTATACTTGTTATAAGTTAGAGAGAATTGGCAGTTTTTTCAAACTGGGGATGCATAATTAGTTACAGTGTTAATAACAAAAATTAGAGAAAAAAGGGCCCAACCGGGTTCGAACCGGTGACCTCTTGATCTGCAGTCAAATGCTCTACCACTGAGCTATGGACCCTATGTTGCTATTTATCGCACTAGGATTTTAATCTGATTACCATTTTGTTTGACAGGAAACAAAACTTTCTGCGGTTTGTGAAAGAGTGTTGGATCGATGTTTGGCACCAACAATAGCTATTGGTGATGGATGTGATAACATGACCATGATTTTAGTGCAGTTAAAAAAACCGAGCCAGTCCAGTGCACCAACATAAGAACAATGATCTTCAAATGAACTGAGAATTGAGAGTACTGAAATTAGGCTTTTGCACAACAACTTGTACTGTATATATAGTGTGGACTACTCCTTTCTGCTCAATCTAGAGTTATATCTTCACTTTAACTAGCATTCATTTTCAAATTTGTGTTTACTTTTAACTCTCCTAGAGTCTGTTTTGCTTCTTCAATAAGCGACTCTATGGAACCACCGAGATTATATATCCTTTATTGTTTTTTTGGTTATTATTGAACTGAAACATATATTTTCACAAAAATTTAAAAAATATCATCGTGTCATGTTATGTCGTGGTTTCTCGTAAATAGATGCTAATATTGTGTTATTATCTTATTTTTGAGAGTTTCTTCCTCCACCATCATCACTGTATCATCTTATTTCATGATTGTTCTTAAGTGAAAATTGAATTATCATGGTTAAACCATTAAAAAAATAAACAAAAATGGAAGATTTGTTGAGCTTTCAACGGATATCGACATCCGCTAACGGACATTCGTTGAAGACTAAATGAATATGTATTCGTCAATGAATATTTATGTCTGAAAGTCGAACGAATTTTCATATCTGTTTTGGTTTTAACAGTTCTCGTGAGGAGTGAGCAAAAGAAAAATTAATCTAAAGATATTTTTGAAAAATATAAAAAAATTTGAGAGGTGTAGAAAGAATGTTGTGATACTGGAGATTTTATGTATTTCGCTAAATGATTTTTTTTAAATGTTTTGCTAGTCTGAAATTGATTTATGGAATAAATTTATGAAGGTGCAGACCTCATTGGAGTCTAATGTGAAATTTAAGACAGATCAAAATTTTATTATAAAAATAAGGTTTAAACCTTCGGATGATTCTCATATTTATATGGGAATCTCAAATGGGTCATTGTTTTTTTTTCGGTTTCAATTGGGTCCATAAACTTGTAAATTTGAGCCGATTAAGCCATCTCTGTTAACTTTTCACTGACGCCGTTTAACTGTGCTGAGATGTATTTTTTTTACATGAAGTGACATTCTATATTAAATTGAATGGGTGATTTGTTGTACAATCAACAATTCGATGTGGCGGCTTCTTCTCCTACTTCTTCTACGGCCACCAGAAACCTTTCCAGAATCGCCCCACTGGCCGCGGCGGCCAGCTGCTGGTCCGCCGACCTCGACTGCAAAAAAGATTTCAATAGGGGTAGCGTGAAACAGGGGTTTGAGATGTTGGAGGAGATGGTTAGGCAAGGTTGGAAGCCAAATGTGTACACGCACACGACTTTGATTAATGGCCTGTGCAAGAAAGGTTGGACTGAGAAGGCGTTTAGACTCTTTCTCAAGCTTGTTCGAAGCGAGAATCACAAGCCTAATGTAGCGACAATAATGGCCTATATGTCACACATTCATCTCTTATCTGTCACGATATCGTTTTGGGAAAAGAGACTAATGCTTTCTTTATTGGGGGTGCAGGAATTGAAGGTGGGGTGGAGAGTTGCGTTGGCCACGGTTATTGGGTTTCTTGGATCAGCTTTTGGGACCGTTGGAGGGGTAGGTGGGGGTGGCATTTTCGTTCCCATGCTCACTCTTATTGTGGGTTTTGATACCAAGTTTGTTGTTGCTCTCTCTAAATGTAATAAGGCTCTCTGCTAAAATTGATTAAATGATAAAATTGAGGAATTCTCTGCTAAAATTTTCGTTCGACTCCACTCCAGGTTTTCCAATTCAGAGACAATTCTCTGTTAAAATTGATTAAATGATAGAAATAAAAAACTATTGTAACATTTACAGCAGCTAAAAGATGGAGAAATTGTGGAGGTCATTGGATTAGATAAGTTTAGTGCTGCCTCCGTGCAATGTCTCGCGGTGGTGTTTAATGGCGGAGGCATGGTGCCCTGATAAGGAGAAACGCGATTAGGTTTATGTGCTTTGATGGAGGTGCGGAGCGTTCTGGTTGTGGTCATGGAAGCACGACTTAGGATTTTTTAGTGGCGCGATTCGACCGTGGTAGCGTCTTCGCAGCGGCTTTCCGGGACTAGAGTTTTGCAAAGGAGATGACGACGAGGATGATGAGGGCAGTGGTGAGGGTTCGAATGGTTTTTCAAATTGGGTCTATGTGATTTTTCTGAATGCAGGCTATTTTCCCCCTTTTTTTTCTGCTTGCATATAATTTTTCTATTTTTTTTAATTTATTAAATTCCATGTCATCACTGTCAGCATATTTTTTTTTAATAAAATATCCACCTCAGTATATCCATCTCAACACATTTTAACACAGTTTGTGACAACTTAACGGTTATGGCAAAATTGGCTCAATTTTACAAATATTTGGACCCAATTGAGATATTTTGCAAATATATAGACCCAATTGAGACAATTGAAAATATGATGACCCATTTGAGATTCCCATATAAATACGGGGACCATTTGAGGGTTTAAACCTAAAAATAACTTTTACTTTTTAAGTTTTGAAAAGTAAATTTGTTAATACGAAAATTTAAAGCTTAAGTCTAATATGATTATTGGATTGAAACAAAAGTTGCAAGAAAATATTAAAAATATTTGATGTAATAAAATTACATAAAGTAGAGACTAGTAATGTATTGACAACCAGTATTATTTATATAGCAACTTGACAATCATTTATTTAATTACTTTATTTCTGATTAATTTAAATGTTCCTACTGTTATATTATTACGAAAAGGCTGTCAATTACGTGTATGTAGAAAAAAGTTGTTGAACCATCATTTTCTTAACGTAAAATAAAATATGATAGTGAGACTATTGTAAGATGACTTTAGAAATTTAAAAGTTGGTGTAAATTAAATGTTACAGATGACTAATGCGAAACATCCGTTTTATGGGATATTTGTAACTTTTAATTTTGACGTTTTAAAGGATAGACTAAAAGATAGCATACATCTTTAAGTGGAAGACTATTAAATCTAATATTATTTATAAAAGTTATTTTAATTTTTTTGCCTAACATTTTTAGTTTTAGGCATGTTATTTAAAATTTGTTTTTTTTTTTAATTTTTAATAAAATATGTTTTCCTTGTAACATTACTATTTGAAGATATAGTTTCATTAGATAATCTATTCACTTGTGTAATAAGGTAATTTGCTATTTTTTATAGAATATTTTTCCCTTATAACGTTAGTATTTTTTTTTCTATCACCAAGTTATAATAAGTTTCTCATGTACCATACTTTTGAAGCTAATAATTTTATTCTAAAAGGCGATTATATTAATAATAAACGAAGTTATATATATATATATATATATATATATATATATATATATATATATATATAAATAAATAAATAAGTGTGTGTTATTATGTTAGAACATGTTTTCTTAAAACGTCTAGTAGTATTTGAATTTATTATAAGTCATTTTACTACTTCTAAGTCATTATTTTGAAAAGATATCTAAAAAAACAAATTTAAATTATCTACACATAACTACATACAAATTTAGATTCATAGATAAAGTAAATATTACATACGAATTTTAAAGTTATATACGAATTTTTTTCATAAATAATGTAAAACAAAATTTCTACTAATTTTTTGTATCTAAAATATATATTTACATTTGACACGTTAGAACAAGAATTTTTGCAAAAAATATTATCTGTAGGTAATAGTACAAGATATGTAGGTAAGTGAATTTTTTTTACCTATTAATTTTACGTATGGATTTAAAAATAATTAATTATTAAAAATTAAAATAATGTTTAGTGTTGCTTTTTTTTTCACTCACTCAAATTCTCTCATAAAGAAGAAGAAAGAAGTTTTGTTGTCTCACCAGCTAAATCTCACTCGTAGAGAAGAAGAAGAGTCATTCTTCTTGCGCTCCCCCTTATTAGCCCTCCACCACGTACTCCTCCTTGCATAACCATAACCTCCACCACACGCATCTCCTCTACATTGGTCATCACCTAAAACCATAGCTCTACTGTGTGCCTCCTCCACACTAGGACACTAACCTCCATTGTGTGCTCTTCCATCGCACATGTCTTCTTTGCATTGGCCATCACCTGAAACTCTAGCCTCCATCATGCGCCTCCTTCGCATTGGCCCTCCCTGGAATCCCACGACCATGGTATCAAAGTCATGGTTAGAGTCTATCTAGCGATATTTCTTATTTCTTGGGCATTTCTATTCCACCCGTTGTCGGGTCAATATAGGACCACCCAATTTCTACTATCACGCTCGAGATGTTTATACCTCGGCGTGAAGGGGGTGTGTTGGAAGTCCCACATCGACTAGAGATAAGGCCAATTTATAATATATAAGTGGATGCAAACCTCATCTTACAAGTCGATTTTGTGGGGTTGAGTTAGGCTTAAACCCACTTTCTAATACCTAACCTCCACTGCGTGCTCCTCCTCTGCATTGGTCCTCCCTTGGAACCCTAGCCTCCACCGTGCACCTTTTTTTGCATTGTCCATCACCTGAAACTCAGCTTGTACCTATGCGCCTCCTCTGCATTGACCCTTCTCTGGAACCACCTCCACTCGAGCTCATTGCAAGTTCGTTGGCATCTAGAGCTCACACAGTTTTTATCAGGTGACAGAACTGTCATCCTACGACCATCATTGTGTCTTCTCATCTCCAACGAGGCTTCCCAAGGTTACAGTGAACAACTCATTTGAATCCTAAATTCGATTGGTGTTCGCAAATTCATTTGCGCTGTGCTTTGATTTTAGATTTTGATTATATTGAATAGTTGTATTGGGTCTACTCTATTGTGTGGTTTTGGATGGGTGGGTTGTCATGTTTTGTTCTTGTGTTTGCGTTTTTTATTTATTTATTTAGAATTGAAATGGGTTAGTGGTTCATAAGGTTACTACAACTTGTTGGATAATATAGCTGGTATCTTAGCTGATGCGACATGTGGTCACTTAACTATTGAATAAGTGGTGTAAATGATGATTCTAAAATTTGTTGGATTATTCGCCAAGAGCTATTGATTAAGCATTGAGATAATGCTCAAGAGGTGGACACTTAAATGATGAGTGATAATTTGAGCAAGGGAATAATTGAACCAATCCTATGGTAGCTCAAGTAAGAGTGATGTCAAATATATTCTTTGTCCTTTAAAGTTGATATTGTTCAAGTGGTATATGATTTCTTAAACAATGAAGATTTCCTTTGTTAAGGAAGTAAGGTTGCTAAAAAAAAGAGTTTGCTCAAACCATAACCATGTTAGGGAAGTAAGGTTGCTCAAAGAAAACGAGTCTAAAAGCATTTATACATGATGATATAATGTTGTATTGGTGATGAACATGTCAAAATTTATTTAATATATATATATATATATATATATGGGGTTTGCTAACTTATGTAATGTCTTAGTGTATCAAATTTTAGTTGACAAAAATATCCTTATGCATAAAAGAAGACACACTTTAAACACATGGAAATTTTAGTAATTTTTATTTTTAATTTAAAATAAAATATAAAAAATCAGAAATTATTCAAATACTCTTAATCTTAAAACTTAGAATCCATATGAAGGTATTTTTGTCAACTAAAATTTGATATACTTTAAGAGGTTACATAAGTTAGCAAAGTCATATATATATATATATATATATATATATATATATATATATATATATATATATATATATATATATATATATATATATATATATATATATATATTTATATATTTTTTAAACATATGATATCATTGAAATGATAATATGCTGAGTGAAAATTTATACATTCACCAAGTGTTAAGTTTTTGGAGTTGATTTTCTTGTAATTTCAATATGAATTACAAGGTTTTAAGGAAGTGATGAGTTATTCATTTGATTTATTTATTTGAGTTTGTTTTGATTTTTTTATCTTAAGTTCTATTTGTTGCTTTTAAGATTGGTATTGATAAATGTGAATAAAATTGACTTATCAAATCAATAACATTCAATATTGAAACACAATAAAAACTCTAGAAAGAGGGATTCGAATAGAATTTTTAAAACTTTTTGCAAATAAATAAGTGTTTAAGTGCTTTTGTAGAGTTAGACAGTCTACAATAAGTATTAAATACTTAAATATTTCTAAAAGCATTTAGAAAAACTTTTAAAACCAAAAGCAATAAGAAAAACTTATTTTTATACTAGTTCACTCCAAATTGAGCTATGTTCAGTTCTTCCTTAAGCGCTCTTAAGTGATTCAACTAATCTTTCAAAAGATTACAACGGGTTTAACCACTCCTGATTTTACATCTAATCCACTAGTTAGAAGAGATTCACCACTTCTGGTATCTCACTAGTCTAACTGACTAGACCATTTAACTCCACTGAGTTAAACAACCAAGAGTTTTAATTCACTTATGAATATACAAACACAACAAAGGTGTTTTTAGAAAACAAGTACAAATTATAACTCTCGTAGAAAGGATAAAATTTCTATAAAAATAAATCTGAAGACTTGTAATAAACTTTTTTTTCAAAGATAGTGTTAGACGATGAAAGCTTGAGAGAAAATAATAGCATAAAAATTTAGAGCGTATTCTTCTTATCTTTTGTTCATCCAATCATCTTTATATAATCTTCTTCAGAAAAAAAATATGTTACTCAGAAGCATTGACTTTCTCGTAGGTAGGTAGCTTTTTGGTACGAAATCAAATGCTATGTGCTTTTGTAGAGATAACTTGTACAGATTAGCAAAGCATAAAACTCTTGAAGAAACATTCCTAGAATATTTTTCTATCTCTTAATGTTCTTCTGATTCAATGCAGAACATTTGAAAAAAAATTGTACTTTTGTGATATGCACAAATAAAGAGAACACAACAACACACAAACAAGTATTATCCGTACATGCATTTAATACATTAGAGGTTAAGCATTTAGGTAAGATAAATATACTTAGTTTAAATGGATTCTGTTTTTAGAGTAACGTTAAGCGTTTAGGATAATGTTAATATGATTACAATGTTTAACAATCTTATCCTAAATGGTTTATTTGATTAAATGTTATTTTATTAAACACTGTTTGTTAAACTTCAAAACACGAGTGGCTAGACGATCTTGTCTACAATCTTGTTTTAATAAAGATAACAAGAATGAAACCTAGTAATTCATTATTGAAGTTAAAAGAAAGTTAACCTGCAGGCTTTAACACTCCATGAAGGTATTAAAAAACATATGTAAAATGAAAATAACACGACAAAAAAAAGTTAAGACGTAGAAGGACAATGATTGTACGAATTATATAAGAGAGTGGACCATCTTATGTCTTCCCTAGTCTTTTTTTTATAAAATTAGACTAGAGATCTATTTGTAAACTTTATTGGTGTGAATATTTAAGATTGACTATGAATATGAATTGTATTAATGAGATTTATATAGATAATTTCTTAATATTTATGAGATATTAAAAAAATTATGCTACTTTCAATGTTTGAAAAGATTTAGTTTAAATTTAGTTTATTTTTTTTATAGTTACATAAACAAATATATATACAACTTAAAAAACTATTTTTAATATTTAATATGGTTTTATATTTCAAATTCAATTAATTATCTTAGAATAAATTTTAATTAGAACAACATTTAAAAACACAAAATTGAAATAAAAAATTAAATTTATAAATTAAATGAAAGCATAAATATATATTAGTATTGTATATTGTATTTTATGGGTGTGGTGATGAATACTTTAATTTGGTTCCAATTGTTGGCTCTAAGGAGGTAGCAGCAGAGATTTGCTTCTTGGCTTTTCAAAATTATTAGTAGAATCTGATTCCTATTCTTAGAGCATTGGTGGATGAGCTTCATTGCTTCACTGCATTTTCTTTCTCCTTTTATGGGAACAAAATCATATAACACTTCCTTGTGCCACTTTCACTTTTACCAATATTCCATCTTTTTCTTTTATTTGTCATTTTTCATTAACTCGTCCAATTACATAACAAAATTAATCTTAACTTAATTCAAATTTCTCTTATTATGATAATGTAATCCGCTTGTATCTCTAATTGAGCTAAATTTTAGAATAGTTAATCTCACTTTAAGAAAATATCGAAATCACTCTCACGAAAAAAGAAAATTTAAAAATATTCTAGCTCAAAAATAGTTCCTAAAATCACTGCAACTAAGCTATTTACTGGTTTTTTTTAAATCACTAAATGCAATATATAAAATAAATATTTATTTTACATAATTAAATCTTACTTTCTGCTTCAAAATTATGGTATTTTTAGTTTAGTGTGAACATATTAAAAAAATAATGATTACATTTCTAATGTAAAATACTCCTATCTAATATACCTTTTGTTTTCATGCCTTTTATTCTGTTGTAATTTTTTATGTTTTAATAATTAAATTAAAAAGTGTGTTAATTGTTAATTGTATAATGATGTCATTTTTTGTTTATCTATACTAACATATAAAAAGATAACAATTTGATAACTATTTTTTATGTGTATTTTTTTTTTACAATTTTATCTTAAGGGTTTAGATAATGCTTTTTAACCGTTATTTTTTTTATAACTGTTTTTTATTACCTAAGAGAAATATGTATACATATGCATTATTTTTATTAATTTGTCTTTACTTTTTATAAAACGAAAGATCGAAGTGAATTTTGTAAATAAGCATTAGAAATAATAATAATAATAATAATTAAACCTATTTTTTGCTATTATTTTTAAAGAAACATTAACTTCAATTTATAATTAAAATTAATAGTAGAAAAGAGTAGAGACCAAGAAAAAAAACATTGAAAATGTGATTGAAGAAAATTTTCTATAATAGTTTTCGTTGAAGAATTGCTCGAAAAGATTATCTATTTAAGATGGTTATTCTAATTTATATAAATAAATTATTGAAGAAGACAAGAAAATGTTAATAAAAAGTTTCTATCAATCTATTTTCTTTTAAACTGGTGATTTAGTTTGTACATTGTATAGGACAATTATTTATTTGTACACATTAAAAAAATTTAAGTTTTTTTTAGCATTTAAATTATGCTGTAACACAATTTATAACAAGAAAATATCTTCAAACATGTCAATTATATTTTGGATTTATAGTAAACAGTTTAAATGCTTATTTATTAAAAAATATTGACACAGTTTAGAGTTAAATATAGAAAGATGGTAGACTGAAAAGGATAACCAGTTAAAAAAATATGCATATATAAAAAGAATAAAGAAAGATAGTTTGAAAATTTTCAAATAATATATTCTTATTAATTATCATAATGGTGCAAATATATTCTTAGTAATTATTCTAAGAAAATGAGAAAATATTATTAATAGGGAGATCCCATTGTCCAGCTTATGTACGTTTTAATTTATTAAACTAAAAATATTCGTCTTTCTTATAATATTACTATTTTTCTTTCTTCAACTTTTATAAATCATTGGTTGAATCTAATATATACAAAATAATTTACTTTCTTTGTATATGGTGTTAGATAATTCTCAAAACATTACTTCTTCTTTATACCTATAACTGATGTTTTTGAATCGCCGAGAGAAAGACTTTTACTGTAATTTATTTATTAATTAGGTTTGGTTTATATATATATATATATATATATATATATATATATATATATATATATATATATATATATATATATATATATACACATATATATATATATATATATATATATATATATATATATATATGACCTTTTAAGTTTAAAAGAAGCAAAATGTCATTTTTAAAATAATGGTAGAAAATCAATTTTAATTCCGCTCAGGGAAAAAAATATCAAGTCACACGTCTACTTCTTCATTATGTAAGTTATTATATCCAACAATAAATAATTTCTACCCAATATTGTGGTTAAAAAAATGTAATTATTTTTACTTAAAAATATTCAATAATATTTAAAATTTATGGCACAATCTAATTATAGCGTTGAAAATAGGTTAAAGTCCGTAAATCAAACAGATTTACATAATCCCGATCTATTAAACAAATCTTTTATATTTTAAAATTTTGAAAAAGAAAGATTCATGTTTATAATACTTCATTGATTAATTGTTTTCTTTTTTTTAAGATAATAAAGCATAATATAAAATTATAATTTAGTTTTGGAATGAATGATTTGTTTATTATTTTAAAAAAATAAAAATTATTTAGATTTTTTAAATTTTTATTATACATTAAAACATTAATATTTTTAATAGAATATTAGATTAAAAAATTATATATATTTTTTTTAATTATACGAGTTAACTCATTTAATCCTTTGATAAAACGAACTTGACTAAAATATCTTAAACACAATAATAAATAAATCAAATTAAATTAACTTATTAAATAACCAAATATGTGATAGACAAAATGGAATGATGCATTTTGACGTCTTTGATTCTAATTAATAAATGTAATATAACGTGATTACCTTTACCTTAAAATTACAATTATTATTCTGCGGTAGGATAATAACATTAATGAAAAACAAATTAATGAAAACAAAGAAAAAATTAAATTATATATTATATTAACACCAAACAATATTATGTAAATTTAGTTACATAGATATCACAAAATAAAATAAAAAATTCTTTCGGAATATGTAACACATGTTTAAAATTCGAATAAAAAAACTTCACCACCAACAATATTCTTAACCGTTTATCACCTTAATTTCCCTCTCAATATATCTTCAACCAAAATTATTGAAAGATATTTATCAAAAAGAATTTATTAGAAGATATGACATAATATAGATACCTCTTTTTCTCTTTTATTTTTTATTTTTTCATTCGCTCGCTCTCTACAATTAATTACAAACTTTCAAAACTACACTAAACTTATTTTATTTTACTAATTTAAAAGAAACACAAAAATAAAAACAAGAATCATAAAATATGATACTTTAGTTTTTTTCTTCCCTCTATCACTTTTTATCGTTATCTTTTTTTTTTATCTCTTATCTTCAACATGATTTCGAGTATCTATTTAAGTTTTTTACTTTCATCAAAAACAACACAAAAGTGTTCTTCATTTTCAGTAAGTAGCACAGAAAGACTCTCTTCTTCTTCGTCTAGGGTTATGATCGTTGTACTGTTCATGTTTTTTTTAATCCCTTTTTTTTCTCAATTCAAATTTTAATTATTGTGTTTAAACCTTATCAATGCAGATCATTTTCAGCAAAAAGAAGAAGTGCAGAAGGTTGTGATTTTTTTTTTCATACAAAATTCATTCCTCTTGAATTAAAAACTCAAATTGAAGTTCAAATATGAAAAAGGGTCGTCAATCTAGTGTCTCCATTGAAGATGCGAAGAACAATCTTAAATACAAATCGCTATTGGAAGATTATTTTCATATACAAAAGGTTAGAATTATTTTTTATTCCAATTAATTTAAAGGTTAAATATGTTTTTATCCTTTAATTTTTAGTGAAAATTATAATTAGTTTTCTCTTAAAATTTTAGACTAATTTAATGTCTCATCTTTATAAGAGTGTGAATTTAGTTCTTCTAATTAAATTTTAATAAGTTTATTTGAGGTGTTAAACATGTTTCTCAACTATTATTAAAGAAAAAAATACATCAAATAGTGTAAACAACTCATAGACTATCATGAAATGTTTAAAATGTTAAATAAATTTAACAAAATTTGGTTAATAGAATTAAATCTGCACATTTCTAAAGTTGAGAGATTAAATTGAATCAAAGTTTCAAAGAAAAATTAGTTATAATTTTTACTGAAAGTTAAGAAATCAAAACCATACTTAACTCTTAATTTCACTCTTATGATTAAAAACATGATTTGAAAGATCGGTAGAATAGAAAAAAATTTATACCAAAAATTCATAATTCTTGGAAATAGTAACTTATATTATTTTTATTAAAATCGTTGACGTATGTGCTAAGTTAAAAGTTTTAGTAACATTTTAATTAAAAAAAGTTAACCTGTTTACATGGGAAATATGAATACATAAATCATGTTTGAATGGCATTGAATATTTTTCTCTTATACGAGTAGAAAATATTAAATTTGGAAGGATGTTTTTGCTAATAAAGTTATGAAAATATTACAGGAGTATTTTTCTAAGAAAAGGAAACTGCAAACAGAAAAGTGTAAGAGAAACAAACTTGTAGAAGAAGTTGGGTATGAATCCTTGGAGTTAGTATCTTTGTTGTTGTTATATCTTACATTTTATTGAATAATGTTATGTTTTCTGATTTCAGATTTTTGAGACAAAAGTATAAGTATTTTACCGAAACACCGACAGATAGGAATGGCCAAAACAAAGAAGATATTCATGATGTGCCCATTGGGAAGGAGATTAATTGCATTGCTATTGAGGTATTGTCTTTGCTCAAAATATTAACTCAATGTTTTTTATGAGTAAGAAAATTTAAGTGTGAATTTAAATTTTATATTATTTATATTATAGGTTAAATATGTTTTAAAATTTTTTAATTTAGAGAAAAATTTAGAAATCGTTATAGTCTTAAATTTTCACAGAGTTTGGTTCTCTATCATTAAAAATGAATTTATTATATTTCTTCTAACTTAATTTTTTTAATATGTTAAATATTTCAAGTTTGTATTTAAATTATTTACATAATTTTATATGTTTTAACTCAAATTATATATATGAGAATTAAAATTAAATTCATTGATTTTTAAATATGAGAATTAAAATGTAACAAAATTTAAAATAAAAAGAAGTTTTAATTTTATGTCTAAATTTATAGACTAAAAATATATTTAACTCTTATATTATTTATAAGTGAGAAATTAAATATTTTATAAAAAATAATTTCTGTATATTTATTAGTTTTTTTTATTAAGGGTGATATTAACTTTTTATGTGAATTTCACTCATGTTTTTTATTATTCAATCTTTAGACATATGATGACTGGACTTGTGTACCATTATAATATGAAATAAGTGTTAAATATATTATTTTTATAAAACAAATATTTTTATTGTTAATTAAACTTTATGAACAACTATTAAGCGGTAAATTTTACACAATAACAAATGACAGTGGCAAAAAATATAGTTTATATTTTTTTGACAAATTTTATTCAATGTGTTATTAATAATTTTCTATTTAACAAACTAATATTCATCTTCAACCAAGAATATAATTGTGCTCAGTTTATTTGAATGAAAGAAAATAAAATTAATGGATTTTAAATTATTTGATGCAGACTGACTTGAAGCAAGAAAGCAATGATAGAGAGGAGGAAGTGGTGGGAAAGTCAGTGCCTATGAACTTTTCCATCAATGAAAAGAAGAGTAAAAAGAAAGTGTCATGGGATGAAAAGGTGGTTGTGTACAACTATCCTTGTATGGATTTGGTGAAGAATTTGAGGAAATGCAAAAAAATATGAATTTAAGGAAAAAGACAAGTGAAAATAGTATTCTTGGCATTAAGAAAACAATATTAGAAAGTGTAAGCATAATTGTTATAATTTTTTTCTTTCTAATAAAATGTTTGCAACAACCTTGACGTAAACATAATTGGCATTTAACATCGTTATTAATTTTGTCTGTGATTATTCTATGTTTATTTTATTTTTCACAAATATGAATATAGAAAATACATGTTATTTCTTAACAACTGGAATCATAGTTAAATTATTAATAAGTTTTATTTTTATAAATGATTTAAAAGGAATTATATTTGAGTGAGAACAATGATTACACAAGGAAAGGTGATAATTGAAAAGTTTAAAGATGGGAACTTTGATTTTTGAAAGATGCAAATTAAAGATTATTTTGTATCTAAATGTATATCAATGTCTTTCGAGAAACCAATTAGAAGTCATGAAAGATGAAGATTGGGTGTTTTTTGATAGGTAAGCCTTAAGAGTTATTCGTTTGACATTATCTTGCAATGTTACATTCAATAGTGTAAAAGAAACAACCACAACATATAATTTATGGATGACAAAAGATACAACATCAACGCAATATCTTAAAGAACTCAATAGTAACAACTAAATTGAAATATAATGGAATAGAATTTGATGAAGTATGAGCATTAATACTTTTGTCTTTCCTACCAGAAAGTTAGAATCCTACTGTCACAATTGAGTAGCTTATTGGGAGGTAATGTAACATCCCAAAAATTCACCCTTTAAAATTCAAAATTTAAATATGGTAATAATATATTTACGGTAACACCCCGTAACCTCATACACAAATCTATACATGAGTTTTAAGTTCAGAGTTAACTGCAAAGATAACATTGAATCATTCTAATTTGGTCTTCCATCTCTTCCTTCATTTGCACAGGATCATGCGACAATCCTTCATCTGCTCCCGTATAACAAATACGTTATACGATCATCGCAAAAATAAGATTTTTCCGATACATGCACAAATAAGTAAGGGTGAGCTAACATGCAACACAACAATTATAAAACATGCATAAATGATTTGATATAAAGATCATATAAAATTTATGTCAGACATCCTCATATATCATCATACCACAATTCCTACTAGACACTCATCCGGATGATACGTTGATGAGTGGTCACGGGAGGTTATGCACTTATGATAACTTTTACTTTTTCTTACAAATTCACTTCCAAAATACTTCATACTATTCACAAGGTTAGTCCCCTCATATACCACAACTCACATTATACCATTACAAAACCTCCCCACAATACTCATATCATGAGCAAATGCATAATCTCATATCAATGTCATGCATTCACACATATCACATTACAACATATATTCTAAACATCTATACGCATAATTCCATTCAACCTAGAATCCACACTATTAGTAAAATACATTTGAACGAGCACTATTCACCGAACTCAACTGAACGAACGTTACAGGTCGAACGCTACTAGACGAACGCTACTGGACAACGCTATCTGCCGAACGTTATTCACTTAACACTACTTGGTTGGATCCTATTTGAACGAACGCTAGGGAATCATATCTTATTAAGCCGAACGCTAAAACTCTGAACAAATTGACCGAACACTCTTAGAACGAACACTGGGATCAAACACTAGAACGAACGCTCAACACCGAACGCCATACTAAATCGAACTTTAATAGGTCGGACGCTATTGATTAAACGCTACTGGGTCGAACGCTAAGACACCGAACTCCCTATTTGGACGAACGCAACTATGCTAATTGGACGAACGTCACTGCTAATTGGACGAACGCCACTATGCTAATCGGACGAACGCCACTGCTAATTGGACAAACTCCACTGCTAATTGGACGAACGCCACTATGCTAATTGGACGAACGCCACTGCTAATTGGACAAACGCCACTGCTAATTGAACGAACGCCACTATGCTAATTGGACGGACGCTAAAGAGATTCAACACAACCATAACCGAACGTTAAAACCGAACATCATATTGAATCCACTATTGCTTGAACGAACGCACAAAGATCAAGTCTCATCATGAACGAACGCTACCTATGACTGGTACCACCTGAGGAATCGTAGGCTTACTCATCTTATCTGCCTGATACCCGTTTCTTCCATACCTAAACTCACTTCTGACTCTTAAAGATTTCCAAACCCTCCCAACTCATTCTCATATAACAACACCAATATTGTTTCAAAGAACTCGTCCCTCACAAACCACCAAATCCACCATTATGAAAGCTCTTCATGAATGCCTATTACTGACAATAACATGCTCACCATCATCCACTACGCTACTCTGATCCTCAAACTCCCTTACTCACTAATTGAATCAAGGGACACTTCCCTTGTGACTGTTGTAACCAGAAAAATGTTCACCCATGAAGAACCTTCTTCAAAACTTCAATGACCTCACAAAAACCTTGAGAAATCTTCTCTTCTCCACTTATCTTCATTAAACTCTATTTGACTTTACAATCCCTAATCTACACATTTTTAACTTAATCCTCTTTTGATATATAATCATTTATTCTCCTTAAACTCAACACTTCTTTTTAAAACCATAACCACACCTGATGAAAATTGACTTTACCACCACATGCAGCTTCATAACTATGAATGTCTCAACCAACCCATACTCTGATCATTCACAATGCCCTCTTTCACCACTTATACT
Source organism: Vigna angularis (assembly GCF_016808095.1). NCBI lineage: Eukaryota > Viridiplantae > Streptophyta > Magnoliopsida > Fabales > Fabaceae > Vigna > Vigna angularis. The sequence goes on along the minus strand of NC_068976.1, from coordinate 12,836,779 downwards.
GTAACCACCCTTTACCAACTGTTCTAAAACCCTTTTCTTCTCCTTTCTTCCTCTATTGTGCTCTTTAATTCTCTAATCTTATACTTTTCCTACCAAACCGACATTCTGAGGTACTTCTTCCTTCATCATTTGAAACCTTTCATCTTAGCTTAAGCTCAAACATTTCTTCTATGTGAACTACTAATCTTGAAACATCCAACTAAACTTGACTCTGAGTCATCCACTTGCTGATAAAACTTGATCATGTCCTTCAAATTTTTCACTTAACTTGAGATCCTTACAATACTTCATTCTTCTTCAAAGACCTTATGTTCTCTCAACTTGAAAATTATGCCTTATCTGACTGCTTCTCAAAATCTTCTTCTTCTACTTCCTTTCTTGATACTTATTCCCCTTAGTCCACTTTAGAATTTCCTATTCCTTTCTTAACTTGAACTTTAGGCCGTCCACCACTTTCTTATTCAGATTCCAACCATCACTGATACATTGATCCATGTTACCAATCTCACACAATGCCACTCTGTTTCTCACCAACACCTCCCTTTCTTCTGACTGCTGACGTTACTGATATACTAAACCCAACTCACTTCTCAAACCTTACTACAACCATGCTTATCTAAAGCTTCTCTTAATCTAACTTCTGAACCTCTTGCGAACGTATGATATAAGATGTTCTGACTTTGTTTCTTGAAATTTTCTTCACCCATAACATTACTTCTAATCTCCAATATCTTCACCTGTCCACCGAAGCTTAACTTTTAGTCTTCAATCTCCTATCTTCGAGGCAAGAACTTGTCTCAAAGGCTCAAACCAATACCAATAAAGGTATACAACTCAAGTTGTCCTTGAATTTGCATTCCTCTACGACTATCGAGCACATTACACTACCACAAAAACAAGAGCAAGACAGGAATTATTACAGGAAATAACACTAAAATTCTAACTCTTTCTTATCTCTAACCTTCAGAATTAAGAAAGGAAAATCATCTATGGTAAAAGTCATGAGTGTGCACCCTCATTACTCTTATCAAGACGTTTTCTGTTCTCAAAACCTCTAGTTAGATACACACCTTACTATATAGACTCGGAGGAAATGGTAAATCATATCATTTACACTCAATTCTTCAGAGAGAAAACATGACAAACCCACAACACAGAGGTCATCCTAAGGATGAACTGCTCTGATACCATTAATGTAACATCCCAAAAATTCACCCTTTAAAATTCAAAATTTAAATATGGTAATAATACATTTACGGTAACACCCCGTAACCTCATACACAAATCTATACATGAGTTTTAAGTTCAGAGTTAACTGCAAAGATATCATTGAATCATTCTAATTTGGTCTTTCATCTCTTCCTTCATTTGCACAGGATCACGCAACAATCCTTCATCTGCTCCCGTATAACAAATACGTTATACGATCATCGCAAAAATAAGATTTTTCCGATACATGCACAAATAAGTAAGGGTGAGCTAACATGCAACACAACAATTATAAAACATGCATAAATGATTTGATATAAACATCATATAAAATTTATGTCAGACATCCTCATATATCATCATACCACAATTCCTACTAGACACTCATCCGGATGATACGTTGATGAGTGGTCACGGGAGGTTATGCACTTATGATAACTTTTACTTTTTCTTACATATTCACTTCCAAAATACTTCATACTATTCACAAGGTTAGTCCCCTCACTATGTCCAAAACCGGCACATAGACCAGGACCTCCTGCTCCTCTCACCACATAATTCATCCTTCTCTACATGAGACTGGATGATTATTAGAGTATCCGGATAACCTCCAACTGCGGGACCCTCAACATCAACATAGACACTAATATCATAACATTTCAGAATCTCTCCATGAGATTCATACCATACTCATATACCACAACTCACATTATACCATTACAAAACCTCCCCACAATACTCATATCATGAGCAAATGCATAATCTCATATCAATGTCATGCATTCACACATATCACATTACAACATATATTCTAAACATCTATACGCATAATTCCATTCAACCTAGAATCCACACTATTAGTAAAATACATTTGAACGAGCACTATTCACCGAACTCAACTGAACGAACGTTACAGGTCGAACGCTACTAGACGAACGCTACTGGACAACGCTATCTGCCGAACGTTATTCACTGAACACTACTTGGTTGGATCCTATTTGAACGAACGCTAGGGAATCATATCTTATTGAGCCGAACGCTAAAACTCTGAACAAATTGACCGAACACTCTTAGAACGAACACTGAGATCAAACACTAGAACGAACGCTCAACACCGAACGCCATACTAAATCGAACTTTAATAGGTCGGACGCTATTGATTAAACGCTACTGGGTCGAACGCTAAGACACCGAACTTCCTATTTGGACGAACGCAACTATGCTAATTGGACGAACGTCACTGCTAATTGGACGAACGCCATTATGCTAATCGGACGAACGCCACTGCTAATTGGACAAACTCCACTGCTAATTGGACGAACGCCACTATGCTAATTGGACAAACGCCACTATGCTAATTGGACAAACGCCACTGCTAATTGAACGAACGCCACTATGCTAATTGGACGGACGCTAAAGAGATTCAACACAACCATAACCGAACGTTAAAACCGAACATCATATTGAATCCACTATTGCTTGAACGAACGCACAAAGATCAAGTCTCATCATGAACGAACGCTACCTATGACTGGTACCACCTGAGGACAAACGTCCTCGACAACGACCGTTCCATATGAACGATCGCTAACCATAAAACATCACCAAGATCGAACGCTCACTATGGACGATCACTAACTGAAAACGTTATCAAGATCGAGCGCTAACAGTCACTAACAGATATCAAGACCGAACATTCAAGATTCCAACCTAGAATATCAAAGTACGGTAGAACGCTCGTAATCACTAATACCCAAAACCGAACGCTCAACATCCAAATCCGAGAATCCAAATTATGGACGAACGATCATAATCACTAATTCGTCAATACCGAACGCTCAAGATCTAAATTCACGAATATCAATTTAAGACCAAATGCATGCTAATACATCAAAATCGAACGTTCAGGATTCAAACCTAAGAATGCTAACTTAAGGCCGAACGCTTACAATCTGTAATACACGAAGACCGAACGCTAAAGATTATTCCTCATGATATCAATTGAAGGACGAACGTCTACAATCACTAATAGCCAAAACCGAACGCTCACTTATACCCAAAAACCGAACGCTCAGTTATATCCAAACACCGAACGCTCACTTATACCCAAAAACCGAACGCTCATTTATACCCAAAAACCGAACGCTCACTTATACCCAAAACCGAACGCTCACTATCATTAATCTAACAAAACCGAACGCCGGAGATTACTTCACTAGAATACTAAGTTCAGGACGAACGCCTAAAGTCATAAATTCACTATTTGAATACGATTTGGACGAGCGTCTAATATAGTACTAACGAACGTTCGTTACCTTGAAACACCAAAACCGAACGCTCATATACTTTGGCCGACCACTATTTGGTCGAGCACCAATTGGACGAACGTCCAATTTTGACTCACCAAAATTGGACGAACGTGCATTATGCAGAATTCTGCAGAATCGCCCAGAATGCAGAGAAAACCCAGAAACCCCTATCTTCATCTCCTTCTTCCCAAATTTTTACCCAGATTTGCAGCAACCACAACATATCTCAAAAATCAAAGAAATAAATCAAACTCTCATTACCTCTTGAAGACTTCCCTTGTAAAATTTAGGATCTATCTTCCCCCAGACGTGCAGATCATGATCTCCTTGCAACTTCCAACAGTTCTCCACTTCTTCTCCCAGATCTTGATGCAACAACTTCACTCTCACAAGAAGCCCAACCCAGATCCTCCTCTCAGCTCTTCTAACGTTGGTATAACTTACCTTGGGTGCTCTTTGGACGGTTGAAAATGGAAGGAAGGAAGGGTTCCTTTCCTCTGGATGCTCTCCTCCATGCCAAAAATGAGAGCCTTCTTTTGCCAAGCCCTCCCCCGTAAATGCACACCTCTCCTTTTCTCCCTTCCCCCAATAATTCCACTCCAATCATGCAAGAAGTGGGTGTCCCCACCACTAAGAAAATGAGGTCCTTACAGGTAATAAGTTGAAATTTGTTGAAAGTGAAGAGGGAGGAGATGATGCATTGATATGTTTTTTAGAGAATAAGGAAGAGTCTTTGATGTTAGACTTTGGAACATCCTTTCATGCCACATCAAAGAGAGAATTATTTTAGAATTATGTCCTTAAAATTCATGGTAAAGTTTGCCTTAAAAATGAACAATCTTATAAGATTATTGGTAAATGTGCATTTAAGATTAAGTTAAATGGATCAATATGTGAATCAAATAATATTATTCATATTTCTATCTTAAAAGGAACTTAACCTCATTAAGTCAATTGGCGGTAGAAGGCTATACAATAGTTTTTCATAAAGATTATTAAAATATTTCAAAGGGTTCAATGACTATCTCAAGAATAGTACATCAACCATGTTTTACATAGATTTAACATGGAAGATATCAAGTTAGTTAGAACACCATTGGCTAGTCATTTTCGTCTATCCAATGTTCAATTACCTCATATAGATGAAGAAATAGAAATCATGGCTAAGGTTCCATATGCTTCAACTATTGGAAGTTTGATATATGTGATGGTCTATATAAGGCCAGACATTAGCTATGTAGTGAGATTTGTGATTAGTGCATATTTATGCCTTTATTTAGCCTTTAATTTTGGATTCTTAATTGTTTCTCATGCTTTAAAAGATTGTTTTAATTATGATTTTTTATAATTAGATTTATTGAGCATGAGATAGAAAAACATGTTAAAAACAATTTTTTAGTTGCATAATTTTTTTTTAATATTTTGAGGTATATTAGTGTAACTGCAATTAAGTTGAGCTCATGGAGGTGTCCAAAATAAATTGATTAAAATTTCATGACACTTTAAAGATAAATCCAAGAATATGAAAAAATCAAAACCACAAAATCTAAGTCAAACATTACATGAAGAAGACAATAAAGTGATGGAAAAGTCAAGAAATTTGGCTAAGCCAAAAAAGAGGGAACAAGCAACAAAAATTGGACTTTACTGTTTTTTCTACAAAAATGGCTACAATAATTGATACATGTGTATGATAAAAGATAATTTGGAGAAAATATATCTTTAGATAGTTTATTAAATATTTTAAAATAATTAACTTATTTAACTATATGAGTAAATATAAAAACATAATATTTGTCAATTTTTTTTTAATCTAGCGAAAATCTTAAATATTTTTAGATCTCAAGGATAATAAAATATATATATTGAAGATATTGGATTATTTAGAAGATAAATTAGAGGAGATTACATTATCTAAAAGAATATTACAACAACAGAAAAGCCGAAACAAAATCCAATTCAATTTCTATATAAAGATACTTGAATAAACATGTTAAGGGAGCTTATAAACCCTTTGAGTGGCCTAATTTCGTCTTTGGTCTCATCTTTCATGTTCTCCACCCTTTATTTTTTTATTTTTATATTATTTATAAATTCAATGGATGACTAAACTTTTGGGATTGATTCTCATATAAATTCTTAATGGATTCTGATGTTAGAATGTAATAATTGATTTGTTCTTTTGATTATAATTGTGATTTTTTTTATCTATAAATGTAATAATTGATTTGTTCATTTGATTATAATTGTGATTTTTTTTATCTATGTCTTTTGATTCTTAATCAAGTAAACGTCAATTTTTACATTGTAACAAAGTTTACATGGTGTTAAATATAATAACATATCAATCATATGAATCCAAAAGTTTTTAATTTTAATTGAAAAACTATTTTAATTAAATTTAGAAACTTTCATGTGATTGAAGAGTTTTTATTAATGATTGATAATATACTTTGATTAAAGATGAAAACTTTAACAAGAATTAATCAATAATGTACTTTGGTTAATTAACTTTTTAGTTAATATAAGAGGTAAAAGAATAAACATGATTAAGCATAATAATATTTAATTAAGAATGTAATTTGGTTAAATTTACTATGATTAATCTACAAAGTTTTTTTTTAATTGAGAACATATTTTGAATAATAGTGAGAACGTCAACAAATTAATTGAGAATTTAAATTAATTAATTTGAAAGTCTAACATAATAATTAATTGAAAAATAATATTTAGACAATAATTAATTGAACAATAATATTTAGATAACTAATGATAAATCCTATTTTGAAAAGGCAGTAAAATCAACCTATTTTCTTTCTTATATTTTGTCTCTTTTTATCTTTTTCTAATTTTATTTCATGCTTTCATTTATTATTTTCTTAATTAATATTTTATGTATTTTATTTATCTTTATCTTCTTATATTTATTTTATTTTATATTTATCTTTATCTTCTTAGAAATCAATTTTGAACAAATTCATAATGTACTTTAATTAATAATAATATTTAATTGAGAATCTACTTTGATTAAATTTACTATGTTTAATATGCAAACTTTTTATTTTTAATTGATAATATACTTTGATTAATAATGAGATTGTAAACAAATTAATTGAGAATTTACAATAATTAATTTAAAAATCTAATACAATAATTAATTGAAAGATAATTTAAATAACCAATAATGAATCCTATTTTAAAAAAAGCACTAAAATCAACTTATTTTCTTTTTTTTTTCTCTTTTTATCATTTTATTTCTTGCTTTCATTTATTATTTTCTTAATTAATATTTTATTTATTTTGGTTATCTTTATCTTCTTATATTAATTTTATTTTACTTTATTAACCTTTTTGTATAGCTTTTATAAGAAATAATTTATTAGGAATGAATTTAATGTTCATTGAGAGACGACTTATGATTGATTTTTTACTAACTAATTTGTTAACTACTGACTTAGAAGTCCTGAGGTTGCTATGGTAAAGTAGCATTAATTTGATCACATTAACAAATATGTTATAAATTTGTTAGCATGTTTACGTGAAATCTTGGTAAAACTCTTTAGGAAGTAGTCAAATGGATTTTAAGGAATCTAGAGACACCAAAAAATTGTTTGTACTTTAGTAAGGAAGAATTAAAAGTACAAGGCTACATAGATGCATACTTTGGAGATGAAGTTGATCATCAAAGAAGTATCATTAGTTACATTTTGAGAGTTAGTATAACAACTATTAGTTGGATGTCATAAATACAAAAGATTTTTACTTTATCCCGGATAAAGGTTAAGCATATAGTAGTAACAAAAGCCAATAAAGAATTAATATAGCTTCAATGTTTGTTAATAGAGTTGAGATTTATCTAGAATAGTGTTTTGTATATTGATGAGCAATCATTTGACAAAGAATTCAATATCTCATTCTAGAACAAAACATGTTAGTCTTCGTTATCACTTCATCAAATTTTTGATTGAAGATGAGGTTTTTATGGTTATAAAAGTTATAGGAAATAAGAATCCAATAAATATGTTGACAAAGGTAGTAATTGTCAATAAAGGTAGTAACCATTAACAAATTGAAGTTATGCTCAATTTCAATTGACTGCTAAAATAACATACAAATTGAAGTTAGTCTTCAAGTGTGAGATTCTTGGAATTAGTCAACAAAATAGTTTTGATAGAAAAGCATGTTGTTTTTAGAGAGAGAAATTAAAACTCAGTTAATTGAGAATACTACATAAATATAGATAATAAGATGTGCAGATTATATTCATTTCATTATGTATAAATACTTGTGCATAAAGTTTATTACTCATTCCAATATAAAACAAAAGAGAGGTAAGATAGAGAAAATGAAGAATAATATTCTATTTTTCTAGGTTTATTTGGGTTGTGAGTTGTGTTTTGTAAACATCTATTTTATAATTTTCTCTTTCAAATAAAAGGTTTACAAAAACTCGAAAACATAGGCATAATTGGTTGAATTCCATTGTCAATATTGTGTGTAATTATTTTGCATTTATTGTTGTTCCCCACAAATTTGAATATAGGAAATTTGTGTTATTTCCTAATACTCTAATATGTATTCCATGTCATCATTCAAATCAATAGTAACTTTGTCTTTGGATACATTGTCGGATGTCTTGTACTTACTTCTTGTCTAATGACATGATCAACACTCCTAAATATGTGAATTTAATATCAAAATCACAAGCTGCAAATCTTTTATTCCGCAAAAATAAGGGACATCTGAACGTGGGACCTTTACATGTACATGAGTGTCATCTATGACACTTAAACAATCTTATAGGGTTAAAAAATGGTCATAAGATTAAGAAGTAATACATTATGCATGTCAACTTACACTATAGTTCGTACAATATTACCTTCAACTATGGAAAAAATTGACTTTTGTTTAAAATGAGGTTCGACTTCGATCCTAAATAGTTTAATGAAGAATTATTTCTCCAACATCAAAATTGCATTCAACATATTATGAAAATGTCGAGAAACAATTTCCCCAAGCGGATAGAAAAAGAATTAAACAATTCGATTGTTAACGTTATTGTCTAATGATATGAAGAAATTTAATAACTTATTCCTTAACAATGTATTGAAATCCATCACTTACCAACTTAGTTACCTTTAGTCGATGACATAAGTTAATGAATACTTCTAGTCCTATGCAATAATGTAACGACATTGTTCTGTATACACTAAGTAAGATAACTTTGATCGATGATGTTCTTTTTGTGATACAAACTCTAAAATATTGTTAATGAATAACAATAAGTTAATGAATGCTTATAGTCCTCTACAATATTATTCTGTGCACACCAAGTAAGACAAAACTCTAAAATATTGTTAATCGTTATAGTTTACCGACACAACTATTAAATGCATAAACAATTATGCAAAGGATAACAATACTTTAACAACATTTTAACATCATCTACATGTCATTCTGTGATTGGTCCTTGTTGGTGTTTATTATTAGTAGTGGGTTTAAAGCCTAACTCAACCCCACAAAACCGACTTGTAGGGTGAAGTTTGCACCCACTTATAAACTATGAATTGGCCTTATCACTAGTCGATGTGGGACTTCCAACACACCCCCTTCACGCCGAGGTATAGACATCTCGTGCGTGATAGTAGAAATTGGGTGGTCCGATAACGGTCCGATAGTGGGTGGAATAGAAGAATAGAATGCCCACTTACAACTCGCTAGGATAGGCTCTAACCATGACTCTGATACCATGTTAGTAGTGGGTTTAAAGCCTAACTCAACCCCACAAAATCGGCTTGTAAGGTAAGGTTTGCCCACTTATAAACTATAAATTGGCCTTATCACTAGTCGATGTGAGACTTCCAACATTATGATTATTATTATTGATTGTGGAGTAATTTTGGACCAATCACAGAATAACACGTAAATAATGTTAAAATGTTGTCAAAATATCATTATCCTTATGCAAAATACTGTAAGGGTTCGATTTGATTAAAATCACCCCTAATAACATCAACCTAGTTATCAATATCTTTATAAACATAACATCGAGTAATTGCTCTTATACGCCATGTCAAATTTCTTTTAAAAAAACACTTATATTATTTAATTATTTTTTATTCGTTATATTTTCCTGCACATAATTCATCTCAATATCATTTATAAATTAAAAATTTACAGTTGAGTTAATTATAACAAAAATAAAATAAAAAATAAAGCACTCAAAAGAATTAAATTGGTAGTTTTTCAACATATTTTTTGCTTACATAAATCTTAGAAAGGAAAGAAATAATTCGTACTTGTAGTTTGGTTAAAAAATCGACTCAACATCATCTTTTTTATACTGACTACAAAGTTTTAACTTTAATGTAATTTTTGATGTTGTGGTTAGGATTTATTAATTAGTTTTTGATAAAAGAAAAACCTAGCCAACAGGGATTGACAAAAAGAAAAATTTAGAAAAAGGAAAAGAAAATAATAGAGCAAGACATTGTTTTATAAAGTGTTAGAAAGAAGAAAAAAAGTATGAAGCCTGCGTGCCAATACCACGGATTTGCATTTCCATTTTCAAATTACATAAATATACGATCCACTTTCGTAGTATATATATTCTCTTCCTCAGTTAAAAAAACCACAAACCTATCAATTTTATTTCATCGCCTCAACATTTTAATCTTATAACTAAGTCTTTAGTAAACCCAAAACCCGAATTTCGCACACCAAAACGATGTCGTCTTCCGAGTCCCAAGACCCGGCCGTCGCTGCATCGGAGGCCCAGATTAGCAAAAAGGCAGCCAAGAAGGAGGCCGCCAAGCAGGACAAGCTTCGTCGCCGCCAGGAAATCGCCGCCGCGTCTGCCGCCACTGCAAATCTCTCCGTCGACGAGGCTGACCCCCTCGCTGCCAACTACGGCGATGTGCCGCTCGTCGAGCTGCAGTCCAAGACGCCCACTGATGTTGGCGAGTGGACCCGCGTGGAGGCGCTCGGCGCTGCGCTGGAGAACAAGACGGTGCTTATTCGAGGGAGGGCACAGACGATTCGACCGGTCGGGAAGAAGATGGCATTCTTGGTCATAAGAGAACACGGCTACACGGTTCAGTGTCTGGTGCAGGCGCAGCCCGATACGGTGAGCCCGCAGATGGTGAAGTTCGCCGCCGCGCTCAACCGCGAATCCATTGTCGATGTCGAAGGCCTTGTTTCGATCCCCGCCGCTCCCATCAAAGGCGCCACGCAGCAGGTTTGTCTAGTTATTAGGGTTTGTAAAGTCTGTAGGTTACGTTGGTTCCTCTTCGATTCAATGCTCTCTGTAGTGGCAGGTGTACAGAGACTCTGAAGACACGCATTTTTTTTAGTATGAAAAATGAAAAATATTGAATGGGATTTTTCGGTATATAATGTTATAATTCTGTTTATTTGAAGATTTGATACATTTAAGATAAGTGGTTAGATTTGAAGATTGTGATTGCCAATTGAAAATATTGTTACTTGAAGATACGTATTTTCATGTTTGCTTTTTCTTGTAGGTTTAAAATTAATGGTTGAATTTGGAGTTTGTGGTGTTTATGGCTTGGTTTGTTGGTGCAGGTGGAAATTCAAGTGAGGAAGTTGTATTGTATCAGTAGGGCTGTGCCTACTCTGCCGATCAATCTTGAGGATGCTGCTCGGAGTGAGGTTGAAATTGAGAAGGCTGTTCAGGTTCTCTTTACTAAAGATGTTTCCTGTTTATGTGTCTCTGATTTTGTTTGACGAATGCGTTGTCATTGTTTCGGTCTTGCTTTATGTGCTTGTTAATGGCTGCAGGCTGGTGAGCAACTTGTTCGGGTTAATCAGGACACACGGTTGAACTTCAGAGTGCTTGACGTGCGAACACCAGCTAATCAAGGAATTTTCCGTGTTCAGTCTCACGTTGCTAATGTATTAATTTATTTTTTGTATCTCCGATGATATTCTGAAGACTTTATAAATTTATTTTAGCTATTACAGTGGTCTTCAATTTTATGTTTATTGAAATAAAAATTTCATACTGATTACTGAGACTCTCACTTAAGCTATGCAATTGTAGTTGGACTTTGAGCCGAATGGTTTGATTAACTTTTAATTGCTTAATTGTGCAGGCATTTAGACAGTTCTTATTATCTGAAGGTTTTTGTGAAATCCACACTCCAAAGTTGATTGCTGGATCTAGTGAGGGTGGAGCTTCTGTTTTCAGACTTGACTACAAAGGCCAACCTGCATGCCTGGCCCAGTCACCTCAGCTTCACAAGCAAATGTCTATATGTGGAGATTTTGGCCGTGTTTTTGAGATTGGTCCTGTATTTAGAGCAGAAGATTCCTACACTCACAGGCATCTGTGTGAGTTTACAGGTCTTGATGTTGAAATGGAGATTAAGAAGCATTATTTTGAGGTATATTTGGCTTGTTGGCAAATTTGATGAAACATTTGAGGGACTAGAATGATTTGCTGATGATTTGAGTTTCTTGGCAGGTTATGGATGTAGTTGATAGATTATTTGTTGCAATGTTTGACAGTTTGAACCAACATTGTAAGAAAGATCTGGAAGCTGTGGGGTCTCAGTACCCGTTTGAACCTTTAAAGGTGGTTATTTTGTATTATCATAAATATCTTATGTAGTCGATTGTTATGTAGTGTGCAATGTGAGATGTAAATAGATATTGTGCTACTTGTTTCTGATCTGACAATAGCCCTGCGAATGTGCAGTATCTGCGGAATACACTACGCCTAACATATGAAGAAGGGATTCAGATGCTCAAGGTATGTTTAAAATTCCTAACTTAATTTACTAGCAAGTGGTATATAAAAGAAGTGGATAGGATGATGGTGATGCCTGAATCTTACATCTTTATTCTATTGTCTATTTCATAACACCTACAGAAGAAGGGAAGGGGTGTTTAAAGTGCTACTTTAAGTATATCTCACATTTTAATCTGTATATTATTATTAGTGCACAAACAATTCGCAAAAGTCATGCAATTCAATATTTGAACATTAAAATAATGTTTAACCTCAATTCTAAAATTATATTATAAATAAATGTCACAGGGAGACCATGGTAATGTAAACCTAAATAATTAAGCTATTTTTTGTTCAAGCTCATCCTTTCACTTTTTCATTACTAGTTGAAATTCTATTTAGTTCAAAATAATTGCTAGGAACACCCTCTCTATCACTATCTACTAGTTGCCAGAATTGGTTGAAAATTACTAGTTTTGATGGGTTCTACTTCCCATTTAAGGACCTCTGTTGATTTAGAAGTGAGATCCACCAAAAAGTCTGAGTTGTGATGGTTAGATTTCAGTCACGTTGAACGTAACTTCAACCCAAAGTTGACTTAAGCTGTAGAATAGTGGGAGTTTTCAGTCTGCTTGTTTTGCTATGCGCAGGATGTTGGAGTAGAAATTGAACCTTTTGGTGACTTGAATACTGAAGCGGAAAGGAAATTGGGTCAACTAGTCTTGGAGAAGTAAGTCCTTTTCTTACCTTTTTTTTACCACCAAATATTATCCTTTAACGTGACCTGTTATTTAAGCTAGTTTGCTGCTACTGTATGTAGGTATGGCACAGAGTTCTATATCCTTCATCGATATCCGTTGGCTGTAAGACCATTTTATACAATGCCTTGCTATGACAATCCATCATACAGCAACTCGTTTGATGTCTTTATTCGAGGTAGGCAAGGATTTTTTGTCATAAATTGCATTGGCATGACAATCTTGTCCAACTGATTTAGTATGTCTGGTTTAATTGTCATGCTTATATATATATATATATATATATATATATATATATATATATATATATATATATATATATATATATATATATATATATATATGGCTGTGGTTTCTGTTCCTGTTCTGATTTGAATTACTGTGGGTTCCTTGTTCCTTAGGTGAGGAGATAATTTCAGGAGCTCAGCGTGTTCATGTACCAGAATTTTTGGAACAACGTGCAGCAGCTTGCGGCATTGATGTGAAGACAATATCTACATACATTGATTCTTTCAGGTATTATTTTTCTCCTCTTACTCTTTTCTCATATTATGTGTTTGTGCCTCCTGCTACTTACCTCTGGTAATTAAAAAATTGTTTAGCAAAAACCAATTGCTTGATTTTGATAATTTCCAGATATGGTGCACCGCCACATGGTGGCTTCGGAGTAGGGTTGGAACGTGTTGTGATGCTTTTCTGTGGCTTGAATAACATTCGCAAAACATCGCTTTTCCCTCGTGACCCACTTAGGATTGCTCCATGATAATGTTATGTCCCAACAGTTAGTTGCTCAAGCATTCAGTCTTTCAGTTTTTTTTTTATGTTTAATCTGAAACATTATTTAAATTCGCAGTTTTGGAGCTGATATTTAATTTTATCATGATAAAATGTTGACATGCTGTAACTGTCTTTGTGTATTGAATTGACCCAGTTTTATAAAGTCCATCTTTCTCCACTAAATCATAAATCTTATTATCTCTTGAAAACACTTCAACTTTAGCTTTGGAAAACTGGGCATGGTGTAATTTAATTTACTTTCGTATATATTCGAATCAAGATTAAATTTTGGTTTCTCACAGCAGAAGCATTAAATTTATAAAGCTGACTGCAATTGTGTTCAAATCATGGTTTAATATTTCTTTAACTCGTTACAGGAAGTAGTTGAAATTGAGTAGCTAAATCTACTCGGGAATGCACTGATCGAAGTTATTGACAGTGCATATTCTCTCCGGACACAACTATTTGTCACTGTTTTTGACCATTTTTGAATTTCACTTTAACCTTGTATAAAATTCATTAAAAGGATAAAATTTGAGCGAATTTATTAATAAATCGATATTCAGTATTTTTTAGCAAATAGTGGAGTTAATTAAAAAAGTATGTTAAATAATTAAACCCGTAGTATTTTAATATTTAACGGGGCATCAAAATTTTATTCTTATATTTTATAATTTTATATTGTTACATTTTAAAGAAGTAATTCTTAGTTGATTACTACTAGAGTTCAAATTTCAATTTGTGTTTTATTGAAAAACTACTATAACCCTTATTTATATCGAATTTTATTTAACTGAGCATTAACAATAATCACTCTTTTATAATTTTAAAATAAAATTATGATATAAAAATAAAAATAATAGATATTAAAAATTAATAAACACAACATAAAAAATTAAATTAATGCAACATTTTATAATATTTCATCATTCCTTCTACTTACGTTATTTTTTCAATTGAAGAGCTGGATTTTATATATTTTTTATTTTATGTGTCTTCTATTCTTTTTTTTTTCAATTTTGATTTAAATCAAAGATAAATTCATTCATATTTGAAATCGGACACAATCTAATTAAAAAAAAAAAACAAAAAACAAAAGTTTGGTAATATCTTAGAAGAAAGAAAATACCATTCTTGTTTTGATAAGTCTCATTTTACTAACCAGATAACATATTGTTTAATTCAAATTTAATTTGTAGAATTCCTCAAAAATTAATCTTTTATTAGGCTACCATTCTAGTTGAAACGTTTAAATTGAATCTTAATCTTGTTATTTAATCCACTATGTTTGAAAGCAATTATATCAAGTATACCATAGAAATACAAATTCAATTTTGAAAAAAAAAATATATATGCACGAGTTAACTACAGTAGATTAACCTTTGTATCTCATTTTCCGTCTTCTGTGATTGCATGAGTAGATGAATTGTTGAAGAGGGAAAAAAAATGGTGAATGGAAACGAAATTGATGGCATAGAAGTACCAGAAGCAGTGATGGAAACTCTGAACCGCACTTTGGGAAGCCTTCAACAGCTGGAGACTGAGTTACCCCAATTCCTCGCTCTCTCTGACCCTGACCTTCTCGCTCAACTGCCATTTCTCGAACGCGCTCACTCACTCTTCTCACTGGCCAAACTCACTTCCACCCTCTACTCATGTCTGCTCTTTTCTCCCCTTAAAACAATAATCGCTCACTCCTTTCTGTTAATATAGTTATTTCTCTTCAATTCAATTTCTTTTTTCATTTTCGTGTTCAGTGAAGTTGAGATGCAGAGGAGTTAACCCAAATGATCATCCTGTCAAATCCGAGCTTGTGAGTTTTTTTTCTCTTCTGGACATGTTCTAAACTGTCTTGCATGGTGTTTTAGTTGTTCAAGTTTCAGCCTTTGTTGATTTCTGTTGTGCTGCGTTGCTTGATTTATGATTTTGCTTTTTTGTTCCTCCAGGACAAGTTAAACTTATTGCAGAAGAAACTGGAGCGACTTCCGCTGTTGAGTGAAGGTACCTCACGTGGTTTTTAGCAATTTGTTGAGTTTTCATCTTGAGAATGAGTGATCCATGCTGCATTGATTTGAGAATAGCAATTTGGGGTTTTAAGGTTTCGTTATCAGGGTTGGCTATTTTCTTTGTTCCAGTTGTCTGATTTTAGAATTTGGTTGTATTAACTTGGAGGGTATAATTGACTGAAACAAACAGGATTACACATTTGACAATGTAGATTTGAGTCTTGCTGGTATTCTAAGTGTGGAGACTTTTCCTGTGTCCGAATGAGGCATCATCCCCTTAATTTGTTTTGTACCTATAAAAAAAATGATTGCACTGGAGGATTTGGTTTTTGAATAGTCTCTTCTTTTAACACTCCTTATGTCGCCTTGCGTGTGTGTCTTTCATTTTGAATCTCATGTCTGTCTGAAGAACTGGTTGTTTCTTGCAGCACAGGAGCAAGACATTAGGAACATAAATGGAGAGGAGGAACTGGAGATGAACTATGAGGAGCAGGCTGGTAAAAAGAGGAAGTATCCATCTTCTGAAGAGCCATCTATTCAAATTGATGATATGGAGTCCCTGGAGAAAGTAAAGGAGGAACATCTTGGTTATAATAGTGGAAATGTTAAGGGGATGGTAATTGATATTTCAGATGATGATGAGGTACTTGAACCTTAGTTTTCTCAAATTCTTGCAGTTTCTATGATGTCCTTGTTTACTATGCAACTTTGTTGTCTCTCAAATTTTATATATTTCAATGGCGTAACTGCATTGTGATTTGTAATGGCTGTTAAGAATTACTTTCTGTCATTAGAATAAGGAATTTTGAACCAACACACATATTAGGGGGGTTTTGGATATTCGCAGATGCACTGCTGGTACACAATTTTAACCAGCAGCTTGAAATATTTGTTTGTTGCAGTTAATTATTGGAGTGACCTTGTACTTGTACTGATATTTAATGGTCGAAGTTCGATATTTAGTTTTTCAAATGTCTTCATATGTGTAGATCATTCTCATAAGTAAACTTTTTTGCAAGTTAAAAATTGATAATTTCAATTTTAAAACTTACCAGTTCACAGAAACACGGGGTAAGTTGGAATACATGTTAATCTTGTCTGAACTGTTAGTAGTGTAACTGATGCAACATGTGTCTATTTTTGCTCAAGTTGCATTGTATAGTTCAATTTTTAAACGTTATTGGAAGTTTTATGCAGAATAGTAACCTAATACAATCTTACAAGTAATCATACATAAAAACATCTATCCTCTCAAACTACTAACAACGTCCAAGGTGGACTCATAGTCTTGTACTTTTTGAATTAGAGCAACGGATTCAAAATCATAGATTATATATTTGAATGTGGAAGCAGAATAAAATTTCAACATTTTAAAATGTATTTGAAACCAGTCATTATGTTATATTTGGTAAAATAGTTTCCTCTGTAATTGCGACTAGAATTTCATTCCCTATATATATATATATATATATATATATATATATATATATATATATATATATTTGGAGATTCTTCTGTGACTTACAACTTAGAGTAATTAATGTGACTGATTGAAATATGATTCCTGGTTCGTATATATGAAGGCCCCTGTTCCCTGGCTGGTTTTGAAGCGAATTGGTATGTGTGACACATTTAACTTTACTTTGTTTCTGTGTGCATATGAAGAAAAGAAAGTATTTTATTTTTTTATTCATGAGTAATCTAAGCATTCATATACCAGTAAACTGCAACAAATGAAAGTGTGAATTTGTTCCGGTAAAAGACAAATATTTATGAATTCATAGAAGACATTTCTTTGATGATAAGTAATTGTTCGTTAGGGAGTGAAATTTGAGTAATTAGGTCTGAAAATTAGGTGCATCTTTAGCTAAGCCCTTGGTTTTTTTTGAGAATATCAATAAATCATTAATTTTAGGGGATGCAATCCTCATGTAATGCGAGTAAAATAATAAATGATAGTTTCTTCTTGGTTATTTTATTTTTATAAGTTCTATGTTAATTTGAACAATCTGTATCACAAAACTACAAAGTGTGATAATGATATATGTTATTGTTAATATACATCATGAAGTTGTATGACTGAAATTCACTTCCATTCGAAGTTGTCAAACTTTAAAGACTCGTATGACAGACTTATATGAATTCAACTTGTAAAATGAAATGTAACAATAAATTATTAAATGGCGTTTATGTGAATGAAATGTAACAATAAATTTCAACTTGCTTATCTTTCATTACTATTATGACTTTGCCTTGTTTCTGCAGTTTATGTGAATAAAGGAGCTGTGTTTATGGAGACTTTTGGATTGGTGACACTGCAAGTGACTGAGGAATGCTAATTTTCAAATTTTGACTATCACAAAAGGTCCTTTCATTAGCATCTACACAGTTCCAATCTCCAGATTGAAAAGTTCGAATTTAGAGTTGGATTTTATGATTTCGAATACGCTGCTGTTTCAAGTTGTTGTAACAGAAATTTTGATATAAAACATTTTTTTTAATAAAGTTCACTTGTTTTCAACCTCTATTCTACTTTTGTGCCACGTCATTTTGTATGTGCAACGTCATTTTGAATGGGCATATAATATAAATTTAAAAAATTAATCATATATTTCCTGCAAAAAAACAACTGACAATCACCTCAATGTGACTGTCTCATCCCACACACAGACACACCGAGTAACACAAACACAACGTACAAATTAATCATATATTTCCTGCAAAAAAACAACTGACAATCACCTCAATGTGACTGTCTCATCCCACACACAGACACACCGAGTAACACAAACACAACGTACAAATAAAGAACTCAAGCTATTTTTACATAAAAATTCCCCACATAGCAACCAGAGCCACCATGACAATGCCCCCATGCAAAGCATTGGCACTGCTAGTAGGCGCAACAGCAGGACCATCAAACTCAGCAAGAGAAGGTGCAGGAGCAGGTGCTGGTGAAGAAACAATGCCACTGGACCTTCCCCTTGGAGTCAAAACCACCACCACAAGCTTCTGACCCTTCTCACAGTGACCCTTTGCCCCACTGATGAAGTAGAATGGCCCAGGACGGTCAAGCTTCACCTTCGTCGTTCCATCACTGTACACCTTTATAGGGTTTGAGATGCTGCAGTTTACATACTCCTCTCTGCTCACTTGCAAAACTGAGTCTTTCCCACCATCATATTTCCAAACTGACCACACAAAATTTTCAAATTTATATTAGTGTCAGAAGATTAGGCACTCCCCACATTAACAAGCAAGTTCAAAAGTCATTTGATTAAATTGATTGTTATCATAAGTACCCAAAAACCATACCCTGTTTTGATTCAAAATACAAAAAACCTTCATTCTTTAATGGTTATACAAGAAAGAAAACAAAAGGTCATTTTTTTAAAAGAAGTTTAATGCCATGATTAATTTTATTGAAAAATTGCAATATTTGCAATCTTAGTATTGATCTGAATCAAGAACATGCAACAGAAAATGTTTAAAATTTAAGCTATGTGCTGAAAACATACCAAGGTAAACATAGCATCAAGATCATTAGAAACTAAAAAGGAAAAAGTTTGGGAAATGAAAGCTAGCAAATAGTTACCGAGAAAGTCGCCAACTTGGAACCGAGACCTTTCGGCCCATTGGTTAAGTGCGCCTGATTCAGAGGCTGGAACCCTCCAAGCATCAGTCTTACCTCCAACCAGTATTTCCCTAGCTACAGAGAGACCGAAGAGGAGGAAGAAGGTGAGCAAAAGAGAAGAAGAAACTGAAGAAAATACAGCCATAACTTCTTATTACTATTCCCTTGATGTCTCAGAGTTAGAGAGAAAAAAAGGAAGAGAATAAGAAAGACGATGAATATGGAAGTAGTGTGTTGGATTGAAGCAAGAGAACCTCTGAGTGTGTCGTATTTATGGTTGCGGAGAGCAGCAACTAGCCGTTTAGTGACATTGGGAAGAAGAATGACGTGGGGTCCACTAAATTTTGTTTTATGTTGTGACGTGTTTGGGTGCCCTCTGAATAGTAACGGTCAAAAACACTTATTATGATAAAATTAATTGGAATTTTGGAAGGTAGTGCAGGGTGTCTGTGCTCTGCATGGGATCTGAGTGGTTAAATTGTGAGGAAGGGAATACGAATCACTCTTCTTCTGTAATTGAATCCAAAAAATGGAGGATTCAAACGGTGCATTCTGTTTCAGAACACAGCCTGTTAATAACATTTTCAATACCACTATTTTATCAAAAGGAATATATTTTTCAAGCTGTTTAATATCTATGATAACTGAGGTATGTGACAATTGCTTAGATGATATAGTTTGTTTATTACATGTAAACTTATAATTTTATAATGATTTAATTAATAATTTAGTTTTTATATTTAAGTTTATAATTTATTTTTGTTTTTAATTTTGTTGGAATGATTTTTTCACGTTACCATGCTCTTTTGTCATGTTAGCATTGTCTTTACCGTATCATCAAACACTTAACTTCATTTGTTTGTACGTAACGGTTAAAGTAAATTTTATCAGGTTTGATTATAATTGAAACTTTTTTAAAATGTAAGATCAACTTTAACACACTACACTGAAAAAAAAAAACAATTAAATCAATAATAAAATCATCAAACATGATATTATAAAATTAAAAGATTATAAAAGAAATGTGATGGAAAATATAATAATCATATCATTCAATTAATCACAGCATGATTTAGTTAACATAAAAATTAAACATTAAAAATTGAAAAATATAATTGTTTTTTAAGTAGTTAATAGATCTTTTCTCAATTAAAAAATTTTAAATTTACGAGATATATGAAACTTAATTAAGCATCACAATCAAATCATTATTTCAAAATAAATTTTATTGATATAAGTTCTTTGAAAGGGTAGGAAATCATTTATAAAATAGAAGCACTCATGAGATCTTATAATCTTTTTTAAAAAATCGGGTTGAGACTATCAGGAGTCAAGAATTGGGTGTGTAGTCATCACAAGAGGGAAGGTAATCATCACAGAAGGCTGTGTTTGGCTACGGTCAGAGAAATATGGCAAACCACTTCTCGTCGAGGTTGTTGTCGTAGTAGAGACGAGCGTTGGAGAACTAAGGGAAGAAGAGGTTGGCGTGAGTACAAATTGATAGACTGAGGGTTGGATTAGTCCAAAATTTTTAAAAAATAAATAAATACATTATTGACACTAGTTATCTTTCAAATAATGTCACATTAATTTCTTTTATTGAATAAAAAAATTAAATTAAGAATAAATAAAAAAGTAAGATATCACATTGAATAATCTTTATAAATAATAAAAAAGTTAAATCAGAATTTATCTTTTAAATTATTTTAATTTTAATTTTTAATTTAAAAATTAAAGAATCAACACGTCCAGTCCGTCTTTAACCTGCTAGTTTCATGAATTAGACGAAGCGATAACGCATTGAAAACTTCAACTTGACCTAAAGTGATGAATTAAATCAGATTGAAAACTTCAACTCGACTTACTCACTTTTTCATTCTTAATTTACAACCTAATTATTCCACCTTCTGTTTAATTCTCACTGCTTTTTTTTTAAATCTTAATCTTTTATTATAAAATTTGTGTTGGGATGCTTAAAAATTATATATATATATATATATATATATATATATATATATATATATATATATATATATATATATATATATTATAGATTGATGTGAAGCACATTACTACTTACGGACAAGTTAGCATTATGTGTATAAATAATAATTTCCGAACTGAAAAGTGGTAGCATGATGTGTGCGTGAAGCAGCATGCATGGTAAATCTGGTGAACTCAAGAGGCCATTTCAACGACACATAGTGGGTACGTGTTGGGAAGACATAAGAGTTGGGTGTTACGTGGCTTGAGAACATTTAACGGTTTATTTGAGACATGAAAGTTGGAGTCTTATACATGGCTGAAGTGGTGGTAATAATAAGGACTTGATATATATAGAGAAGAGGTAGTGGTGGAGGAAGATAGGAAGAGGAAAATGGATAGAGAAAAAGCACAAGCAGAGGCCTCAAAGAGACCCCCAGGTCATGGTGCAACTGAAGTACTTCATCAGAGGAAATCACTTCCTTACAGCTACACAAAAATGGCTATAGCTGGTTTGCTTATTACGGCTGCAGTTGGCTACACTGTCTTGTATGCCAAGAAGAAGCCCGAGGCTAATGCTAGGGATGTGGCAAAGGTTTCTGCTGGAGTTGCACAACCTCAGGACACTCACCCTAACAAATAGTTAACATGTTCTAGTATACCACTTCTGTCAAACTCTCAATATCACACACTACTCTTTGCATTTTCATTTCATATCTTCTTTCTTTGTATGGGGGAATGTAGAATGGACCACACTCTTTCTTCTACTTCATACATATGTTAGTAATAAATTCTTAATTACTTACTGTAAGAGAGAATTTTGTTCGTGCTTCCATCTTAAATTCAAATATTTAGTACATACGCTTTTTTTTTTTACTCTTTAAAATTGTCAAATATAACATTGAATTCGTGATATGTTTCATTTGGTTCTGATACGTTTGTTAGTGTTGTCAGAGATTCGTGATTTGGGTTTTCAGTTCCATTTCAGTCCTGCCATTGTCATGACTACAAATTCTATAAAAACGAGTTCTAAATATTAGCCCGTCGTACAATGATTAAAAATAATTTTTAACAAATGAGTTAAATGCAGAGAAAAGTTAATCTATCAAGTATAGAAGCTTAAAAATGAAAAAACATGGGCAAATCTTAAAGGTTAGTTCCATTTTTTATCCTGTACCTTTTTCTGAGAATTTAACAGATGATGTATAATTAAAGATAACGGTGAACTTTATTACCTTACTTTGTACTTTATTCGCTGCCTAAGCATTTCTTTTGGTAACATTAAGCAACTATTTTGACACTGGAGTTGTTTAGAACTTGATATTCCTTTACTTTGTATTTTCTCCTTTGATGCTTAGGACGCAAGCTAAGCAAATTCCGTGACACTTTAGTGACACTCAATAGTTGCTTTGAAATGCATAAACTTTTCTTCAATCCTGCTGTACTTGTGAACGACATATCATATTGCTTGCAAAGGGAAGCACGAAAGCAATACCTCAAACGTCATCAGACAATGAATACAATGGTAGCACCTATTGCCTGGCAAATTTTCGATTAGAACAAACATCTAAAATAGGCAACCTTCAGTCATTTATCAAATGTGAAAAAAATATCAATTCATATATGGACATATATGTGTAAGTAAAAGAAATAGGTGTGCGTAATAACAATATAAAAGTGGTTCAATTCAGCAGAGGCTCATAAGTTCGAACTACGTTGTTGGGATATCATTTTTATTACACCGCTAATAATAAAAAATCATCTGACAAGGAGCCAAATTGTAATTCTCCGAAAGTAACACAGAAAACGCCAAGTTAAGACTGCAGCGTACACCTTAAAATCTACACTTCGACAACTCTGGCAAGTAAAAGATATTGAAACAAAAGAATAACGGTGTTGTCACAATTCAAAACTGTATAGAATAGGTTACATCTGATTCTGAACATGACATCAGTACCTGAATTTGAAAATCCTTACACAAATGGTCTTCGTCCTTCAAGAAGTATAGTAGATTAATCCAACCCACTGATTGCTATAACTAATCAATCTTGACCGAGGAATAGATGAGCCTTGTGAACCAAAAGCATGCGTAAAATCCGATGGATCCAGTTACAACAAAGAAGGCATAGGAAGCTATAAGCATGTAACCGAAGTACAATAACCCAGATACCAACTTTGTGATTTCAAGCTTGGTGAAGAAGTAGAATGTTGCATAAAGAAATAGATAAAGAGCAGATGAGCCAGATGTAAGGTAAGACCGCCACCACCACAAGTAATCCTCACTGCACAACTGGAAGTAGCAGAGCACAATGGTTATTTCAGCACAAGTGACAATGAGGATGGTAAAGACCAAGAAGAGGAAGCCGAAGATGTAGTAGAACTGATTCAACCATATTGAAGTGAGGATGAAGAAAAGCTCAATGAAAACAGCTCCAAATGGAAGTATTCCTCCGATCAGAATTGAGAAGACTGGATTCATGTACCATGCCTGCTCAGGGATCTGCCTTGGGATTTTGTTTGTCTTCACAGGACTTTCAGTCGCAGGCTTCTTAAACCCAACATAGGCACCAACAAAAACAAGTGGAACCGAGATCCCAAACCATAAAAAGATCAGGGCAAACATTGTTCCAAATGGCACTGCTCCAGACGATTTTTGTCCCCATATCAGACCATTTAATACAAAGAAAATGGCAGAAACGATTCCAGGGAACATGATTGCAGTTTTGAGGGCAATTTTCTTCCACTCTGCTCCTTTGAACATTTTATATAAGCGAGCCGAGGCATAACCAGCGAAAATTCCCATGAAAACCCAAAGCAAGAGCATGACCGTCATTAGCCCACCTCGGTTTGAAGGAGAAAGGAACCCCAGGACAGCAAACATCATTGTTACTAGTATCATTCCAAAAAACTGAACACCCGTCCCAACATAAACACATAGCAAATCTGGGTTGTTTGGTGGCCTAAAAACATCACCGTGGACAAGCTTCCAACCAGTCTCTTCCTGTGCTTCTTCTTGGGTTTCTAATTCATTGTACTTTGAAATATCACGGTAAAGTGTACGAAGCATTATCATTGCTACCATGCCCGAGAGAAAGAGAACAATCATCAATGAATTAACAATTGAGAACCAGTGAATTTGGTCATCACTCATCAGCAAATAGGCATCCCATCTTGAAGCCCACTTCACATCACTCTCCTAAATGCAGGAAAAGGTAAAAGCAGGTCAAAGAAGATGACAAAAGATGAGAATAGAGGGAGTGAAGACTTCCCTTGGTTAGAAGAAAAAATGAAGAAATTAAGCTACAAGAAAGAAAGAAAAGCTATATTAAACTAGATAAACTGCCCATTAACGAGCGATGAACAATATCTACTAGGACATAATTCATAAAAGAATATTTTGAACTACTTGGCTTAATCCACCAATACCCATCATTGAGTACCAAAGAAAGTATACATGTACTATTTAAATCAAAATAACCTCACCTGGAATTCAACATCATAGGTGAAGATAATTTCCTTGTTCTCTTCGACCTCTTGAGGAGTGTTCGAATTCACAACTGTGTGTTTAGCATGAGGGTCACAGGTTGTCAAACGGGTGGCCTGTTCATCCCACTTCCCTTCAAATTCGTGTTTAACACTGCACAGAAACATTCGTAAAATCAATATTACATACAAACCACGACTGCTAAATGGAATAACTTAACCAAACAAAACAAGCACAAAAATACTGACCTGAAAGGCTTAACCTCAAAGCCCACAATTCTAGCAGATTCAGTAAGTGTATCTCTATGATACTTGACCGTAAAAGCCAAATGGTTGTGAATAAAATGCTTCTCTTCCTTGCTCTGTGTATTTCAACAAAGTAAGAACAAGAAAACACAAGGCACTCACAACAATAAACATTGTTCTAAAAGATGCAGAGCATACCCCAGTATACTGCCCTTTGAGTCCAACATGGAAACCAAGTTGATAAACAGTAGAGTCCGGTTCCACCCGTTTTATGGGAACAACTAGAGGAAGGTTATCTAGGATCCTGCAAGTAAAAGGCAGGTTACAAGATGTCAACATTGTGGCAGAGATGTGGAATGAAAACATATGAAAATTATTGAATGCCATACATGTTCACTCGATACTCATCATCAATCTTCTCTTTGAACTCTTTTGCAGTTTTGGCATCAAGCTTAAGCTTACACACAAT
The DNA here is from genome assembly GCF_016808095.1 of Vigna angularis. Lineage (NCBI taxonomy): Eukaryota > Viridiplantae > Streptophyta > Magnoliopsida > Fabales > Fabaceae > Vigna > Vigna angularis. The sequence goes on along the minus strand of NC_068976.1, from coordinate 12,811,153 downwards.
ATTGCACATTTGTGGTTCACGCATCTTAAACTGCAAATATGTCCAGTAACTAAGTTGATAACCATAACATAATTAGCCATGCAAGAATTAAAAATGCCATATGAAACATACCACATATCGAGAATTTTCAATGCGATCACCACGAAGCACTTCTCCAAGATTTTCAGCGCTATCCAATATTTTCTCTGGTGCACAGTACGGAAGAGAATAGTATGTATATGGAAGCTGAGTCTTCGTTGAAGTTAATTTGTTTACTTTTACTTGCAATGGATCTCCCTGCACCATATAAATAGATAGTCAGTAAATAAATATATCTATCCATGCATTTCTGGATATCCGTTATTATTAATTTAAAAGACAAAACTGGACAGCAAGAATACAAGGGTAGAAAACAATATTAACAAGATAAACCAGGAAGACCGAACGCTTAATTACATGATAATTGTGTGCACCCAATTCATTTGATGGGTTGTTATATGTTAAAAGAAAACAGGGGACAACAAAAACCATCCAAAGAAGAATAATTATTAAGTTTAAATGTGCGATTGTCCATAAAGATACAAATAGAAAAGAAATATAACCAGAAACAACAAAGTGAAAGAACAAAGTACATTATTAGCACATTCACAGTAGTAGGCCAGATGTGGTTGTTGAGTAGAGGCATAAGAAAATCTAAATATTTATCTTCTAGGGAACCAAAAGGTCTCATTTAGTTATTGAAGCTTCCATTGAGTATCTAACAATTAACATGAGCACGTATCCAACACAGCTAGCATTTAGAAGTCTCCATGCTTATTACATTACAAACTGAGCTTAAATTCCATCAACTGAACACACCATTTCAACAACAGAGTCTTACATTATCACAGAGACTAGAACGGATCAAATCATCAAAATGCGTCTCACACACCGCACCGAAGCAACTAAACCTTTTCACCGACACCAGATCGAAGTTAAATTAACACACACAATATCAACAACAACACTTCCAGATACAAAAGGCCTTGAGACACTAACACCACAATGTCGCTAAACTATGACTGAGAAAATGCAGACAAAAACCGAAAATCACAGCCTAAATAAAAAGAAAATTAAGAAACAATGTAAAACGAATATAACATCGGTCATATTCATCTCAGATCTCAGATTCAAACGCAGATCAAGCGGTTATGAAGCGAATAAAAGATAAATTTCGAAAAATGAACCAGTGCGTGTAATGTGAGATGGAAATGGAAATGCAAATGGAGTGAACCTTCTGGAAGTCCTGTGGAGCAACGCCAGGGAGGTAGAAGCAGAGTGCGCCATGGATGAAGAGTGGAAGAAGAATCGCGGAGAACGCCAAGGACCTCCAAAACGCCATAGCGTTTGAGACCGAAACGACAGAGAGAAAAAGAAGAGAACGATAGATCTGTGTGAGGTCTTTCGAATTCGTATTGTTATGTTCGTTGAGAGCAGAGAGAGTAATATAACAAGGGGGTGAAGAACGAGGTGAAGCTTTTTCTCCGGTTACTCCTGGTACGGTTATTACCTCATTCTCCTCACTGATGTCGCCACGTCACTGCTTAGGCTAGAAGCGAGGGCAGGATCGGAATTTCGTCTTTTATGAGATTGTTGATTGGAGGGAAAATTAGGAAGTCACTTATTATTATTAACATGTCAATGCTTCTTCAACCCAGATCTGTAGGAATGGTAAACACTACTTTTATGTTCCTTCTTCACAAAAAGTAAAATATACAACACAAATTTATTTTTTCAAATTTTATTAGAGAAAAAAAAAGTTTGTTTTTAAAAATGAAAAATGAAATGTGAGATCTGAAAGTTTCTTAAAGCAAATGTTGAAGACGGTAATTTGATTAAAATAATAGAGGTTGATGAGGAAGCAAGTTTTGTAACGACCCTAACTATTGTAGTTTTATTAGAACGATGAGATTATTAAAACCATGCTGTCGGCAAAACAATAGGGAATGTGTTCATTCATGCACTCCCTAAACAAAAAACAAGACATCATATAATTAAAATAATACATTACATTATACTAATTACTTATGGTGAGATCTTGACATCTTTCAAGATGTTATGTTAGGTTGGGTTGTCACTTCTCATGAAAACAAAGTTTCATATGCAAAAAAGATGAACATTTATTCATAACTTACATATTATTCCTGTTAAAGCAAGTCATGAGGAAAGAAACATAACCAAAAAAATTATAATTGGTTAACGAAAATGGCTTTTTCTTAATCTTAAATTTTGTCTTAAACTTGAAAAAAAAAAATGGTGTTTAGCACGTGTAAGAAGAAGAAAATTACTTAGGTTGTCACCGACAAAGTTCCAGCTCTGAGTTCCAACTTGGATGCAACGTAGTGGTTACGGTCTGTACTTTAAAAAGTTTATCTATCTATAATTTTAAGAGGAAGAATAAAAAAATAAAATCAGTCTATCTATAAATAAAATTTAGTTTATATGTAAATTAAAACATTTATAAATTAATATAGAAAAGCTAAATGATTGTGAAAACACATTGCTAATAATTGCATTATTTACTCGTTAATTATTATATATGTAATTTTTGTTGATAATAAAAATATATATGTAATTATTGTTGATATGATACTTTTCTGTGGGCCGCATCTATTGCTGGACTCGCACTCCAAACCATGTTACATCTAGATAAGTAATAATAAAATATGTATTATTTTTTGTTTAAATCAATGAAATATAATAGAAGTTATTTTACCATTCTTTTTCTTCTAGATTAAGAGGGTAAGAAAACAAATTAAATTAAATACTATTTTATTTTGTCATAAAATATAACATATTCAAGTGATGGAATTGTGAAAGTTTTATTACCGTCTTTATTGCTTAACTCACCCACTTTGAATACCAATGTTACTCCTACTTTGGAAGTTGGGATGTTAAAAAGCTAAATTAAATTGAAAAAATAGTAAAGTAAACTCAGTTAAATTATTAAAAAACTAAAACATTTTATTTCAAAAAAAAAAAAAACTTGCGTTGCAGGAATTAAAAATATATATGTTTATATAATTATCTATTGTATAGTTTTTTTAATTGGAAATTTTTAATCATTTATACAGTTAACACGTCATACATTTTTTTGTCTTATTGAAACTTTGTTGTTATCCATCTATCAAAGTGAATGACTGATTATTTTGCAAATTAATTGAGTGTACACTTTTTTAGAACAAACCTTTCATAAAATGTAGTTAATTTCATAAAAATTTAAATTTCTATTATTGTTTTGGGATGTTTTCAGTTTCATCATTGCTATTGTGGATGATCCATCGAAATTCTTTGTTTGATAGTAAATACCTGAAAAACTATACTTCGTTAGTAAATAAACTCACATTTTGGTCATTTTCAAATGGTATATCTGTTATTATAAATAATTACCTATTACGAAGATATTATACAAAAAAATTTAAAATCATAAAATAACATATGAACAATCCATTAATAACAACTATATTAATCACTTAACAGTCGTGCCATTTAATTAACAAAAATTATTTTAACAGCGAAAACTAAATTGAAAAATATAAATTTATTGAATAATCACTATAAGTTTCTTAGAGATTTAATTAAAAATTCCTAAATTTATTAAAAACATAAACATAATTAAGTAAAAAATGATTTATTATTATACGCTTACACAGATAATAGAAAAATATATATTATATATTATGTAAGACACACACGACACATATATACGCATATTAAAGTTCTATGAAATAGTTACTTCTAAATCTCTATAACTTTTTTTAAAATGAAAAATATGATGATAGTTAGTGATACATAATTTGTAATGTGCATTATATAGTTACTTTTAACGTTTGAGTAATTTATATTTATTTTAATTTTTAAATATAACTAAAGGTAAAATAAAATATATAAATAATATATACTAAAATAGATAATATATATATATATATATATATATATATATATATATATTACATAATGTATAATTGATAAGAATTATAACTATAATAATCATACCACTCATCTCCCAAATAAGATTAAGATTAAAACTAATATAGGGTGAAATAAAATCCGAATTAAAATTAAATAAGAGGATTTTTCACTCTTCTCCTTGTTTTTAATCAAAATTCACAAGTTCTTCTCAATTAATTATTTGCATTATAATAATATGTCATATATTTTTATTAGGTTCACACTCTCTTCCTTCATGTTCATTTAAGAATAAATTAAATAAAAGGGAGTAAAATTGTCTATTAAATCTCTTTCACTAATTGTATTATTTTCAAAGAAAATGTTCTAAAGTAATAAAAGAAATTCTTTCACACAAAAGAATAAGAAAGAAAGACACATGTTATTAGACTAGATCACTTCAACGAGACTATATCCATCTATTGAAAACTTCAAAGTTTAAGAAAATTCGTATTTCTCAAAGCTATCTTTTGCAAAACACTTAATTATTAATTTTACTTGACTTCTCCTAACAATTTTATCAAATGTTCTTTGAGATGTAACCTCTACAAATTGTACACTTTTTTGTGTCTTAAATAATTAAAAGTAAGTTATTCTCACATTTCTAACAATATAAGAGTACAGTTTTTAGAAAAAGATTATTTCTTATGAGAATTTTAAGATAATTGTTGTTTTTCTTATTTGTGGATATTTATACATTTTTAGATAATTGTTGTTGTATTTCTTGTTTGTGGGTATTTATACACGAAACTTTCAAAATGTTGATATATCTTTAGAGAGTTCTTTAAGAGGACATAAAAAATCTAACACACTTGAACTTTGTTGTTTTAGGTACATGGACACAATCGTTGTAGACCAAGGTCGATCTTCCATGTACGGATTTGTTGAACCTTAGAGCATTCAACCGTCTGGTAACACACTTGAAAACAGACAACATTATTTGCAAACATGGATGGATGAGTCAAAAAGAGACGTATACCTTGTGTCATACATTGATGGGTAGGTGTTGTTATATGTAAAAGTTCATTATTATAGTTTCCTTAATTAGTTAAATAACTATTTGTCCTTTGTGATAGGTTGCACTGGCAGCTGATGGTCATCATTCCCAAACAATGTAAAATTATATGGTTTTGTTCGTTGCATAGGAAGATGAAAAATGACTTGAGAACAATGCTTCAAGGGTAAGTGTTTCTCCAAAAATGACTTTGAATTTGATGTTCACCTTCAACTTTTATGATAAATATAGTCATATTAATTATACTTTGTGTTTTCAATCTGTATAGAGTTATTGGTAAATCTCGAGGTCAACTGGTTCAAATTTTGTATCCAAAGGTTGTAAGTCATTTATAGTTCTAATTCATTTTCTATGTTATTGAATGATCTAAATTCTTAACTATTTAGTTTGTCATTTTAGTGTAACCAGCAGCTAGATTCATGGGAATGTGGCTTCTATGTGATGTGTTGGATTAAGACCATCATTCGAGCTGTCATTACAGATGACTGGAATGAGGTAATGATGTATACCTTGAATACATTACAAATCAAATTCATCTTCAAACATATATGAAACCATAATGAATCTTTCTTGAATTTTGCAACGCTTCAAGAGTACATCTCCTATACCAGAGGACACAATTAGGCAGATAAGGCAGGAGTGGACCGCTTATCTTCTGCAAAGATGGAGTTAGGAATAGTTTTATTTGTTGTTGAACATTGCTTAATTTTAGTTTTAGTTTAATCTTGATAGTTTTGGTACTAGATTATTTTTTACATTAAGTAGAACTTTCTTTATATGAAACGCATATATATATTATACTATATTATTCTGGGACAATTTTCTGCTTTTCAGGTGTGGTTTTATTGCAAAAATAAATTAATTTAAAAAAAAAACGCCTAGTAGACGTCTGTTAGTGCACTGTCGGACGTCTATAGACGTCTGGCATTGCACAAACCGACGTCCAACCCAATCCCTAGCACAAAACCATTCAGACATATAGCCGTCGGGGGGATACACCTCGGACGTCTGTGTAGACGTCGGGGGGAGGAGACATCGGACGTCTATGTGGACGTCCGAGGGGTGCACATTGGACGTCTATGTGGACGTCCGAGGGTACACATCAGACGTCTACGTAGACGTCGGGGCTGACACATCGGACGTTTACATAGACGTCCGTTGTGGACCCCCCGACGTCTGAGTAACGTCACCCACAAAGACGTTGGGGGTAGGTCGGACGTCAAAAAGCCAAAAGAACGGACGTCTAAAGCCCTTTCTTATTTGTGGATATTTATACATTTTTAGATAATTGTTGTTGTATTTCTTGTTTGTGGGTATTTATGCACGAAACTTTCAAAATGTTGATATATCTTTAGAGAGTTCTCAAAGTTTAAGAGGACAAAAAAAATCTAACACAATAAAATGGCATTCAGTACATTCAATCAACTAACATTCTCTATAAGATTATATAAATTTTTGTAATTCAATACATTCAATAAATATATATATACATACTAAATGTGTAAGTAAGTGTTACGTTTGGTAAGAAAGAATGTGACATAGGGAAAAACTTTAACCCTTTGTTCACTTGAATTGATTTGGGGGAGAGTGATTGAGTGGATTTGATAGGATTTGAAGATAATTTTTGTTGTTGTTTATTTGAGTGAATTTGAAGGTAAGTGAGAGTGAATTTGGAAGCAACGTTTCTGAGAATTAGTGTAGGATTTGATTGATGTGACAGATTAAAAAAATTTACTTTCAAGTCCACTTTCACTTACCTCCAAATCCACTCAAATAAACAACAACAAAAATTATTTTCAAATCCTCTCAAATACATTCAATCACTCTCTCCCAAATCCATTCAAGTGAACAAAACCTAAAGGTTTACCTACTAAATTCAAGTAAGAGAAGCTAACATTTTGTTTTCTTACTTGTATGTATGTGTTATGAATTTAAGAACAATTATATTGAGGTTTGATGTGTATTTTTAATTCATTGTTTAAAGTCATGAGAATGAGATTTTAAGAAATTGCATGTTTATTTGGGTGCATGGATTCAAAAGCTGGTTTTGTGAAGGTTAGCATGTTTTGTTATTTGTAAATTTGTGTTTGTAATTTGTTCCATATCCTACCTTATAAGGACGATGTGCTCCACTTTTGGTTGGGAAAGTTGTCCTCTAAGGATATTGTGCTCCACCAACTCAGGAAGGATGTCATGTGAGGGTGATATGTTTCATTCTTTTTCGAGAAAGATTTCTTTTGGAGGCATTTTATTCTATCATAATCGAGGAGACTGCTTGTTGGGGCGATTGTTTCACTTTTCATTGGGAAGACTATTATTTAAGGGTGTTATGTGCACATTTGTGTGAAAATATTTTTTTCTATTTATTTATTTGTTTTATTAATTTGTTAAAGAAAGATTATTGGGTAAAGTTTTATTTATTTTCAAAAAGGCATTCATCTTCAATCAAACTGTGAGTTTTATTTTTTTTAAAAGACACTTTTCTGGTTAGCTTACCCTTCCATTTTTTATTGTGTTTTTCTTTCATTTTTACTACGATGATCGTGTAATGTATTTTTATATTACACACGAGAATAGGATGATTCAGGTAAAGATGCACAACAATGAAGAACAAGAGTTGGGCAAGAATAAGGAATAACAGGAAATTCTTAGAGTTTAATTTCACTATTATTTTACAAATTTATCAATAATTTTTTAATATAAGACATTGTTTATTTTTATTTATTCGCTTTAATAAAGTGGTAACATATTTTTAGAGTACCTATTTGAAATAAGGTTATCCATGTAGTTATAAAACATAGAAAGATAGGACGTTACAAAAATAACTATTAATAGTAGTGTAGAATATGTATTATTAGATCGTGTTTTTATTGAATTTTGCCAAGGAATCCTAATTGAGTACTCTCAACCGTGAGTATTGTATTTATAGGTAAAGTCACAGGTAAACAAATATATTAAAAAATTATATTACTCGAAGATAATCAAATATTATATCTTGGAGATATCAGATAATTAATTATTATATTATAATATCTTGGAGATGTTAAATAATTAATTATTATATCATAATATCTTGGAAATATAATAAAATTTGATAATAAGTTATGATACCATAATATATTAACATAAAAATCTTTGAAAATTTTTATAATATATTGGGGGTATGTACATAAGCATCCCCAACTATAGGAAGTTTGAAATAAGATGCAAGTAAACTATATTGATAGATGAACGAGTTTTATAATTATCCATGAATTGTATCTTGCAAATGTTGGATGCATATGAGCTTATGGGTGCATTCGAGCTTAGTGAAATGACATATCTAAAATAATGTCTCTCGTTAAATCCTTCCTCAACAAAAAAAACCCAATTTTGGGAAAAAAATCAAACTAAGAAAAAAGAGTACACATTTTTTTATGATAATCAATTGTCCAATTGTTACTTGTGAGTGTGTGGCCAACTAGGCATATTTTATTGTTGGCGAGTATGGTTTACTCAAGCATATTTAATACGTGAGTGACAAACTCATTAGGTAGACGAATAGGATGCATTTGGGGGTATTTAATACGTAAGAGGGGTTAGCCACTTGAATTCATTATGTCATTGAGTAGGTTGTACTCAGGCATATTTAATTTGTGATTAGGGTTAGCCACTCTAATTTATTATGTCATTGAGTAAGTTGTACTTGGGCATATTTAATACATTAGTGAAGTTAGCTACTCAAATTTATTATTTCACTAAGTAGGTTAAACTCGGACATATTTAATACGTAGGGTTAGCCATTAAGATTTATTGTGTCATCGAGTAGGTTGTTCTGAGATGTATTAAATACACGAGTGGGATTAGTCAGTCAAATTTATTGTGTCATCAACTAGGTTGTACTCGAGTGTATTTAATATGTTAGTGGGAATAATCACTTAAAATTTATTGTGTCATCGAGTAGGTTGTACTTAGGAATATTTAATATGCAAGTGAGGTTAGTCACTTCAACTTATTAGATCGACGAGTAGGATACACTCGGACGTATTTAATACGCGAGTGGGTTAGTCACTCAAACTTATTGTGTCATTGAGTAGGTTATACTTAATTTTCGATTATGTAGAGGAGTAGAGATGTCATTCAGACTCGTTGTGTCGTCGAATAGGTTGTACTTAGGCGTATGATTATGTCATCAAGTGGGTGTGGCCACTCAGACTTGTTGTGCCAGTGAGTATGGTTTACTTGAGTGTATGATTATTCCAATGAATGTGGAGACTATCCGAGCTTATTGTGTTAATGATTAAGTTCTAATAACGGGTGATTCCCTTTCTAGTAATGAAGCAGGGGAATAAAATGACCTTTGGTCTCTTAGTGGTAAGGATGTACACAAGAGAGTCATATTGCATGGTGTTGGAGTCTTTCCTCTCTTGTCATAGTTGGTGAAGCTAGAGAAGGCAACATTGAAGTTTGTTCCTTAGCGTGTAAAGTCGTTTTCGACTCCAAAGGAGTTTTTGTCACAGGTTTGGAATGTATGCTTGCCTACATTTTCGTTCTCATTATAGCTGGAGAATAATTGTTTCCTCATGTTGGTGTTGGCTTAAAGGTGTGTGGAGAAGCGTAAAAGGATGTATTTCTCCAAGCTTGGACATTCCTCCAGAAGTAAACAAGGTGTGCGGTGCAACAAAACTCCGATAATCATGTACAGAGGGTGAGCAAAGGCAAAGTGAGCTTCAACCTAGCAAAGAACTCAAATGCCCTTGCTGCATGTGAATATGTATCCTTCCACTTAAGTTCATGGTGTCATAATCTTGAAATTGAATAACACTTACGTGGGCCCAACACCCATGCATCTTGTGAAGGGGAAAGGTCAATGTCGTTGACCAGTTAAGCCGATAATTGGGGATCTATGTGGTGACACACCATAAAATATGTATACAATAAATACAATATTCATTTCAAGGCACGACAAGCACAATGCTAGAAGCACAGGGCCCAACATGTCTCGTTTTTTATATTTAATAATTTAGATTTGGGTAGGGAAGAAGCTGCTACTGACAATGACTCAAAGAGAAAAGATTGAAACTTCAGGACCAAAAAGTGTCCAATTGTAGTGTGAAGAATTTCCAACACGGTTTTTTGGTTGAGACATTCATGAGCTATGTGGTATACATCATTGTGGCCTCAATTAAGAGGGCAAAGTCGTTGCAAATGTTCCAAAAGGTTGTCAAGAACATTAATCTAATCATAGGTACCCATAAGGATCATATGCAATGTGATAGGGAAAAAGTTTTACTCGACCAAACGATGGATTCTTATGTTTATCAGAATTTAATAAAGTGTCTCTGACGTGGAGTATAAGGACTCTCAAGAGTTAAGCTTGTGTCTCTTATTGAGAGAGTTTGAAATATTGAAAGAAAATGAGAAGATCCAACTATAAAAGGACTCTTTTGTATTTAAGTCAGTAAAAAAATAAAGATTTATATAATGATAATTAATGTAGAAAATATGAATTAAGACTAATTAACGAAAATAAAAAATAACAAGAAAGTAACGAAAAAGAAACAAAATCTTATAAAAGAATGTCCTTTAATAAAAGAGACATTAAGATAGATTCTTGTTTAAAGTAAAACTCAAAATTAATGACAATATATAACATTTTAATATATAAAATACTTAAATGCATTTTATATTTGTTTGAATTATTTAATTAGGTTTCCTAATTTTTATTTGGTTCAGGTCATTATATTTGTAAAAAAAATCTAATTAGATTATTTATGTTAGATTGACGTTAATAGTGACATAGTTATAACTTGACATGTAAAAAAAGTCTTAAAAAAAATTAAAAATACTAAATGCGTAACGTATACAAACACAATATAATGTCTATTTGACGAAAATAATCTAATTAAATATTTTTATAAATATAAAAATGTAATTAAACCAAATAAAAATTAAGATACCTAATTAAATAATTCAAGCAAATATGAGAACTAAATAAACATTCCTTCAAGCCTATACAGGATAATGTTATCATATAAGCCTATACAGGTTATCATATAAGCCTATATAGGATGATGTTATCATATAAGTATATATTGTAAGGCATGGATTAAGATAACAACTAATAAAAGTTTAATATGATTACATTCTCATATTGGAAACAATAAATTAAGATTAACCTTTGGGAAAAATTTGTCTTAATTCTTTTTTAAGAAAAAACTATATATTTTTACATATAGGGTCGATGTTGTAGTTTATAATCTATTATTTTATTATTAGTATTAGTATTAGTATTATTATTATTCATAATTACTAATAAAATGTATTTCTTTTAACTATTTACTTATTTTACATATTTATTTTATTATTTTTGTAAAATTATCTAATAATTAATAATAAGAAAATTTTCAACTATTTTTTATATGCATTATTTTCAAATTTTTTTTAGTTAAAAAAATTGTTTATTATTATTATTAGTAGTAGTAGTAATGTAATATACAAAATAAAATAAAATGTTTTTAAATTGAAAAATCACCACATGATATCTCTAAAGTAATTTAAACACAAATTCTTATCTACTTAACAGTATAACAAAACGTATCCTGGTCTAAAACTATAAAGTATTATTTATTTATATATATGGACATATCCGAAATGGGGTTTTATACTTTTTCTTGATTATTTTTTCTTTCATATCATGCTTTCTACTTTGCTAAAGCAATAAAAAAATCTAAATTATTCCTACGTTATATTTTTGGATTGAGGAATTAGATTGAAATATATTTTCAAATTTAAAAGTACGTTCTGGAAAATTATACAATTTGAAATATATTTTATAATTTTAAATTACACGATCAAATATATACTTTTAAATTATAATCCCGAATAATTTTCAAACTTGAGCAATTTAATATTTTTTTTTTCATATTTATGGGAGTTCCAGAGAAAACTAGGGGTGCTAAATGAAAAGGTTATTTTTGGGTGAAACAATTTAGTTGGGCTGGGTCTTGGGCATTTAGAAAAAATAAACTTAATGTCAAAGTTTGATTCCTTATTCGGGATTTATTGCTGCATCCTAATGTTTTCTTCCAGCACCCCATAGATAAAGTGAAATGACTTAGTTATCTCTTATAACAAAATTTGTACATCTATGTTGACTTGTAAATTTACATTACATTACAGATTATATAAAATGAAATGTAATTTATATTTTAAATATTTTTCCAAATTTATATTATGAATTAAAACATTTACAATATAAATTTATTTTATGAATTATATGGTTTCACTTTCAAATTTGTATTATGAATGGTACCGTCCAAAATGTATTTTTATATTATAGATTATGTAATATAAAATATTATGAATTGTAAAATCAAGAATATTTTTTCTGTTAATTTCAGCTTGAGAATAACTAGAATTTTAAAAAGTATGGAGGTGTAAGAAGAAAACATGGGGTGCAGAAAAAAATTACTCCATTTTAATACTTACTATAAATTGATTCTTCACACCTACAACATCTTTGCATCAATAATGGGATTCAACCAACAGCATTACATGTGAATTTTATTCAGAAAAATAATAATGATAAATCTATAAAACTACTCAAACTTAATTTAAAAGATAATTTTGTGGAAAAAAAATAATAGGAAGAGACTATTTATAAAAAAAATAGCCTTTTCTCACTTTTCTTTTTCTTAAAACTCAATATTAGTAGAAAAATGTCTTGATTCTAACTGATTCATCAACACCCAAATAAGGTCCAATTTTGTTAATTCAGTTTAAACCCCAACACACATATAATGCAAAAGACCTTAGAAATAGAGGCAACATAATTGTTTAAAAAAATTCATATTCTTGGGCTATTTAATGATTACTCTATTAACGAAAAATATGAAATGAGTAATTAAGTAATGATGATATTTTTGTATTTAAAAAATGCAATGATGCTCCCTTTTATGCCTTTGCATGATGATGCATAGGACTTGCCATGATCATCATGGATTGTCGTCCTCTCCAACAGAAAAAGAAAAAAGAAGCAGGAAATGGTATTAATATGATTATTATTGTTATTGTAACATAATTTTGTGTATGATGGGAAGCATGTGATATAGAAAAAATGGCATTTGTGTAACCCTAATTGGTGTTGAAGTAGTAATAGTATAGAAGTGTAGATAAAGTTAGATAGGGTTTGAAGAAGAGATTGGTAGAAGGTTGAGAGAAAGCAAAAATGAGGAAGTGTGAAGGGAGAGAAGAGTGGGGCATAAAGGGAGGCACATGGTCCCCTAAAAGGGTCAATTTGCCAACTAAAAGGCCCTCCACACCCCAACCATTATCAAAAATTGGGACCCTCCATCAAACCCACCATTATTTATATGTGATAGCCTTTTGCCCACGCCTAATCTCACCCCATCATTTCTCCTTACCCACACATGCGCATATGATTAGACAAAAACCCCATAGCTTATGTCAATACCATACACTATTTTAGATACACATAATCACTTCTCTCAACATTAAATTATAATCAATACCTAATTTTGAACATCTTATTAAAGATAACAAATAAATTTAGATGTAAACTTTATCAATAAATCTATTTAGTAAGATTGATTTAGATTTAAAATTTATTTATTAAGATGATATCAAAATCATTTTAAAATTTGATCTAATAAAATTTATTATTTGTTAGGTCTATTATGTCATCATTATCCTACCACATATAAATATTTAGTTTCACATTGAATTTGTATATACCTCAATGTAGTATATCAATGGGTGTAAATAAGCATTGGTCATGGCTGACTCATATGGCCAAGCTCTTGTGGTCGAGCTCCAGTGGCCGAGCTTATTTGTAGTCGAATTTGTGTGTGACTGGTTTTATTGGTTTTTGTTGCAATAAATTGGTCAAGTCTTTCTTCTGTAAGACTTGATTAAGCTGCTCTACGAATTGAATTACGTAACATCATTATCTATTGAATTGGTCTCGTTAACCGCAAGATGCGAGATTCTTCCACATGTCATGGACTTTGGACTAGTTTCATATTTTATTCTCACTCTAAAAATAGTGCACATGTGGTCATTCCACATGCATGAAACACAAAATTACTTGACGAGCTCTTCCTCTCTCGTATAGTAAACATCTTGAGATATCCCTCACACTGTTCCACATGTTGAGCTCTCCCTTTCACTGATCACCTTCACGAGCTTTCTTTTCACACAGAATATGTACAAAGCTCGTTTTCTATCATTACTTTGTTTTCATATGAGTTTTATTGATTCTCAAAAATACTTGCTAGTTTTGTTATTTTTCGAATTTTTAGGAAGTTCTTGTTGTATTCTAAGAGAATTGCGCAAATACTCTAGATAAGTCCTTAAAGACAATGAATCTACACGCCTCAGAAAATTATTATTCTTAATTTTTATTAATATTTTATAACAATTATCATCTTATAAACGAATTTTGTAAAGTTGAATTTTAAGTTTAAAGTCCAATTTTTAAAATTATTACAATTTATAAAATTAAAATGAGATTTTAAACAACATAGTTACCCGACTTTAATAATTCATGTGGGATGTTTAAGAGAGGGAGATTAAAATGTTGAAATTGTGATGTTTGAAAATAAAACAAAAGTGAATTGAAACCTTAAAGAAATAAAAGAGAAAAGTGATTTTATCACCTTTATTGCAAGTTTTTAGCTTCGGTTTGGACATAATTAACGAGCATTGTCCGCAATTATGGTAGCTATATAGGACACTTTTGGAGTTGTTACACTAAATTATGGTTGAAATGTGTGTGGTTTTGGCATGGGAAACTTTATAGATGAATATATTATATGAGCTTGGACTTTGGTGAATAGTATAGTATCACCATTTGCCTAACTTATGATTAGAGGATTTTGTGGACCCATGTGGAAGCCACTTTCCTCACACATGCTACCACACCAACACCACGTACTACCTTCACTTTCTCCATACATCTCATCTCATTTTTAAATGCTTCTACCCAAATTAAATATTCCATCATCATCTTCTTCGACAAGGAATATACAAGTACTAATAATATTCATTTTAATAACTTCTTATACTAGAAAATTTACAATTCTAATTTCTCATGGTCAAGAAAATAAATACTTACAAATTTAACATTTTTAATACTTTCTTACACTCATAAATTAACAACTCTGATAAATTAACATCTCTGCTGTAATTTCTAAGAGAAAGTATTAGAATGAAACAAATTTGAGATTAAATATAAAACTAGATAAGTTGTTTTAGTGAAACAACGACTTCGTATTGCATAAGTTATGTTTTATAAGTACGGTTTAAATTTTTTATTTTTTCATTAGACATAAGCTATATTTAGTGTGCATGATTTTGTTTTAAATATTATTATTATTATTTTATTGAAATTGTGCATTACAAGTAAGTTTTTTATTTTTATTTAGTAAAATTATGTTTCTTAAATACAATTTCAATAAATTAATAAAAATATATATGAAATTAATGAAGTTGTGTATGCTAAATATGTTTTTTGTGTTGTAAAAAAACAAAAGGTTAAAATTTGTGTTTACGACTTACCCAATCTCCTAATTAATTTTAAGTACGTTCATTTTGATTATTTTTAAGAAATTATATTTTTCTCCTATACGGGCAATAGCTTTAGAATTTAATTGTCACGTAGTGAACACGTACATGATATTTAAGTCAAATAACTCCTAAACTATTATATCATTAAGAGAAACTCCTTTTGAAGATATTAACATATTTTTGTCTTTGCATACTTAAGTCCCTTATGATTAATTTAGGGGAACTAAAAATGGTTTGTGGATCAGTTAGGGACATTAAATTTATTAGTAAATTACATTATTTTGTTAAAATTCTTTCAAGATATATGAGATTCACCAAAAAAACAATTGTTAATTATATATTTATATTTACATACAAATTTGGATTTTTAGAAAAAATATGATTTATCTACGAAAATTACAATTCGAATGTATATTTGTTATACATGTTAACTTTTTGGCAAGTATACCAAATCGTTCCAAGTAATACAGTGAATAAGTAAAAATATCGTTCTCCCAAAGGACTTGTGCAACCCATGACAATTCTTCTTTTTATAATTCAATTAGACATCAAAATGCACAAAACAACACAAAAAAGTCTTTTTAGTATTTTATTAAACAGTTGGTGTGCAAGGAATTATATTTAAAAGAAACATTGTTGGAATTGGGTTCATGAATCATATGAACATAAAACTCTGTACAACATATCATTATTTCATTCAAACATTCACATCAAAGCATACTAGTCCTAATCCCTTAACAACTAGTTCTAAATTAATGTATCAAACTGTTAATCTCTTAGTCAATTTAACATACAATTTACATTAAGTCTGATGCTAAGAATGACCAAGTTATTGAGTCTGTCCCTACATCCCAAATCATTTAAGTGCTCTATCTATGTCCATGCTCAAAGTTACTTTCGAGTAATAAGAAACATTCAAATAGCATTATATTTCCATACAATGGTAGTAAATTCAAGAAAGAGCATATGAACGAACAATGATATATTAAAAAAAATTACATCAGAGTGAGTTCATTACATCCAATTCCAACGAAAGAAAAATTTAACTAGTCCTAGTCATCTAGAACGTACACATTTGAAGCAATCTCTTGCAACAATGGTGTCTTGATGCCTTGAAGTAGTCTCCTGAAGTTCCTGAGATGTTTTAGTTAACTTCTCTCCTTTCTTTATGTCTATTTCTCACTTTAAAAGCCAATTGAAAAAATAACTAATTCGCTAAGCGCACAACTGTTTATGCGCTAAGCGAATATTCAATTGCAGCATATCTTTAATTATCCTTTATTCGCTCAACGAGTTGTGCTGGTGCGCTGAGCGAATAAAACTCTATTTAGCTTAGCGATTTAATGCTGGCTTAGCGAGAAACATCTGATAGCACTTGATGTATAAATTCCTGTACAATTTACCACACACTTTCCTACTTCTAAATACAACTTTTTAATGAGGAAAACACATTATTTCATGAATAAATACAAATTTTGAGTTAATTAAGAAGTCTGAAAACATGTATTTTTCATACTTATCAATACATACAAATAAATTTATATCCAGTGGTTTATAAGTGTCTAAATTATATAATTTAACATATATTTTTGCCACAGTGCATTCAATTAATATATTTTTAGTAAACTAAATCTCTCTAACTAATTAGAATTACATAATGATCTATGAAGAATCATAATTTCTTGAATTTAATGATATTATGACAATTTTTAATGATTAAAAGATGATACAATTGAACCCCTAAATTTGTCATTGAATGTTAAAATGGTGGTTTGAAAAGATAATTAATATATGAATTTTTGTAGTTAAGTCACCAGAAAGTAATGTTAAACACTAAAGATGCTTAATAAGAAAAGTTAAAGATGACTAAAGAAAAGTTAAAGGCATAGCACAACTTAAACAACAAGAAAATGACACTCAACATTTAAGACAAAAAAAAACCCTACATAGAAGAATATTTTTGCAGTTGAGCGCTAGTGAAGATCTTAGCTTTAGGTATTAAGTGGAGAAATAAATAAGTAATAGTAGAGTAGGAATATGAGCTGACTTGGGCCGAAGATCAAGATAGACAGATCCTGGCCAAATGTCGATATGGGCTTACCAATCCGAAGGTCGAGATTGGCTTAAACCCAGGTCGAAGATCAAGATAGACAGATTCATGTCAAAGGTCAATGCAGGCTTACCAATTCAAAGTTTGAGACTAGCTTAAACCGAGATCGAAGGTTGAGACAGATTGACCTGAGATAAAGGTCGAGTTAGGCTAACGTGAGGTAAAGGTTATGATAGGTTGACACGGGCTAAAGGTCTAAACAGGATGACCCAGGCTGAAAATCGAGATGGGTTAACCTATATCTAAGGTCAAGATAGATCTACATGAGGTGAAGGTCAAGACATGCCAAGTAGAAATGAAGGTCAATATGGAACAATTTGGGTCAAAGGTCAAGATAGATCAACACATGCAGATGGTCGAGACTGGCTGGCCTAAGTAGGCCTGAGCCAAAGTTTAAGACTGTTTGTGAAACCCAAGCCAAAAATCGAGATGAGATAACCCAAGCCGAATGTTGAGATGAGTCGACCCTATTTGAAGATTGAAATGGACATACCATGTCTGAAGGTCAAGACAAGACAACCTTAATCAAAGTTTGCCCAAGTCAACACAGTTTGAAAGTCAAGACAAGATAACCCTAATCAAAGTTTGACCCAAGTTAACACAATTCGAAAGTGAAATCTAGTCGTCCAAGCTGAAGATCAAACCAAATTAACTTGGATCGTGAGTTAATCTAATTCAACCTAATCCAAAGGGTCCAATAGAGTCATCTTGCACCGAGAATATAAACAAGTTAACCCTAATTCGATTCAATATTGTCTATCTTAATATTATACCAACTCACATGCTTGGTCTACCCATAAAATTTTTGGAGCTTTTTTGGCTTAATAAATTTTCTCTTATATAAGTATTTGTTCCTATGATCTTTTTTACCATAATCCATGTGATGAGTACCGATATAGGCGTGGCCAAATTGACAAATCTTTTTATTGTACAAATTTTCCTATTTAAAATAAGAATTCCGCGGGTAATAAGGTGACTCCCCAAAAAAACTAGAACCAAGGATAAGAGAATAGAGCATGTGAATGTGTGATGATTTGGAGGAAATAAACCTATTTAATTACCATAGGTTACATAAAAACAGGATGAATGTTGCGAAAAAGTGAACGATCCTAGGTTCAACGTTCACAAAGAAAAAAAAAAGGGAATTCCAGAAGGTTGTAAGTGTATACATTAATCAAAGATAGAAAGAAATTAAATAAATAAACCAAGTGATAAAAAAATCAAAGCCTCCTTATTGCACACCCCATGAAAAAAAACCAGGAAAAAACCGAACTGAAACATGCAAAAAAAAAAAAAAACCTCAAATGACACATCTAGTTCAGAAACAAGTATATATTAAAAGTATTTATTTTTAATATATATATATATATATATTTACATTTGAATTTTGAAGAGAAAATTAATTAATCTGATTTGAATATTTTAGCAGACATATTAGGCGGTATTAATGTAGGTGATTAATAGAGAAAATAGATTAAAGTTTGATGATAGGTATAGAAAGAGAGAAAAAATGGGAAATTTATATAACTGGGGGACCATGCATGGATGATGGTTGAGAAAAAAGAAAGTATCATCATACACTGGAAATGGTCGTCTGAACCATCTATAACCCACTCAACCATTTTTTTTTTCTTTCCTCAATTCTCTGTCAAACAATTCTCCAAACCCTTATGTCACAATTCCTGCTTCTCCACACAACAACAATGCACAAAACAAACTTCAATCATTACCATTCTCCACCAAACACTTCACACCCTTCTACATTCCCTCCTAAAACACAACTTTCTATTTCTGCTTCCATAACAATAATATTTTAAGTCCATTTCTATTTTAAGTTAATTTTACTATATCTTAAAATAATAAACAAACACTCAATATTATTCTTAGTAAAGAATGTCTTTGTTTTAATAAAAATTCAAAATATAAAGTGTAGCTAACTGTGTTGAATACATATTTATCTTATCTTATCTTTTAGTCTTTTTGGTACATGGTGATCTTAGGTTGAAACGATGGTGCATTAAGTTAGTCTTTATCAAATGCATGTGATGTTAGGACCATTTTGCTTTCATCCTGGTCCTTATAACCTCATCTTATCTTATTAATTCTTATTTGCCATAGTCTTCTTTTTAGGTCAAGTATTCATAAGCACTAAAAGAAAGATGCTTAATTTAATATCTCTTTTGTCAGACACAGACATTACAAATATATTTTAATTCTTTTTCCACTATTTCCACCTTTTTTTTTGTCAAAAAAAAAGTTGTGATTTGTACAAAATATTTCAAATTTTATAACATATTAAATCACTAAATGGAAATTAACTTAGCTTCTTTTTAAGAAAAAGAAAGAAGTGAGATTTTTCTGAACCCACCAAAAATAATTTTTAATTATTACAACATGAATGTGTCAGAAATCTAAATTGCATGTGAAGTGACTTTTCCCAAAGCTTTCTTTTTCTTTTTTTTTTATCGGAAAGGTTCATAACCACCGAGGTGCCAGTTTCATATTCTAGCAATGTTTCTAGTGAAACCTGGAGCAAACTTAGCAGGAACACCTTTTTTCAACATAAATATTCATGAAAAATTTTCAATGTCAAAAGTGACAGGACCATTTATATATTTATTTAAAACTGTCATTTTTCAATAGTTGGTCCTAATATAATTTTAAACAATAAATATTAAAAAAAACTATGATTTTAAGTCTGTTATAAAAGCAACTTATCGATGTGTTTAATTTAAAATTTAGCTTTTAATATAGTATTTGAGTGATTATTATAACAAGATTTATTATTTATTAAATATATTATTTTATCTATTAGATTATTTATTAGTATTTAGTCTCGTATTTAACAAAGAAAATGTATTTAAAATCTCATATATTAATTTATAATATATAAATAAATGCGAATTTCATTTTATAAATTAATGAGGTCTACTTTTAACAAGATTTCCAAATAAGCCTAATGAAAAACAAAACTAAAATATTATAGATAAAAAATCTTTGTTTTTTAGTGTATTCAATTTTAATAAAATTTGATATGAATATTTATGATAATATGAAAATATAAATTAATGATTAAATTGACCAAATTTATATTTTTTTAAAAATATATGAACAATGTATATAACAATTTGGAGCTTACTCTCAAAGGGCAAGCACAGCAAATAAAAAAAAATGGCATAGAGATAAAAATCAAAACCTACAAATGGGTAACAATGTCGATCATAGTCCTGGACCCTTCTTGATGCTGCCGAAGAATCCATTGGCAGAATTTTTCCTATGAGGACGAAACGAAAGGAAAGAAACGGTAATCACACAAGAAATGAAACAAAGAACCAGATTCCCATCAACACATCTAAATCCCAACACTACAAAAACAATTTTTAGTTTATCCGAAAAACAAACAAATTGGAAATCAAAGCAATGCTCAAACAGAAATCACAAACTAAATCTAAAAATGAAACCATTCATAGTAACCCTAACATGAAACATGAATTAAAATTAGGGTTCATATCGTGAATGAAAAAAATAAAAAATTAGGGAAAAAACAGAAAAGGTATTTGAGGAGGGAGCGTGTCGTTCACCGATCTGGGAGGAGAGTTTTTGTTTGTTGATGGCGTGGGTATAGAGATGAGAGAGGGAGTTGGCAGTGGTGCAAAACTTCATGGTTAGGATTCTGACGCACCAGAGGTATATTTTCACCATTATAAAAAATTATTTTATCATAAATGTAAATGTATATTTGTAAAATTTAAAAGATAAAGTGAATTATAATGCTTTTCTTTTTTGCAAAACAAATAAAAATCATACACATAATTTTTAAGCAAAAGAAAAGACATCTTAGTATAATATAACAAAGTACAAAAAA
This sequence comes from Vigna angularis, assembly GCF_016808095.1. NCBI lineage: Eukaryota > Viridiplantae > Streptophyta > Magnoliopsida > Fabales > Fabaceae > Vigna > Vigna angularis. Next base: position 12,789,628 of record NC_068976.1, on the reverse strand, counting down.
ATGTAAGACAATTTAGTATAAAAAATAACAAAATGTGTGATCATGACATTTGAGTATTCTTAGGGATAATAATGTGTCAGATTGAGTAAGATGGTATCTATTTATTATCCACTTCGTTTAAAAAGTTATATTCTCATTACACGTCTAGTTAATTATAAGATATATGTAAACAGTAATTTTTTTTTTTTAGGTTTAATACTCTCTGTTTTAGGGGTTTGGTTCAAAATAATCTTATCTTTTAAAATATTTTAGTAAGACCTCATATTAAAAAATGTTCAATCCGATCTTTTTTGCTCACATGGTTAAAAATATAACGGTGCAAATATCACGTTATCATTACCATCTCCAAGCAAACCCTAATTTCTCTCTAAGAAACCTTAGTCGTTGCACCATTCAGCGTCATCACAGTCATCCTCGCCGGCAGCCGGCAGCCGTCCTCTCCAACACATCACGCGCCACCACCAAAGCGTCTTCTCCCTTATATTGCACCTCCATCACCTTCGCATCTCACCTTCGTTCTCGCGCCACCACCCACCGCGATCCCTTGCTATGCCGCGACCACCAATCTTCACCATTTTCACCCTCGCACCAGCCAAATCGTCATCGTGCCAGCAACACTGCCGTCCAATCTCCACCACAGAATCGTCCACCACTAACCACCAGAAAAATCGCCAGCTGCTGCAGATCGCGAATCGCCACTCTTCTCCACCACTAATCGTGCCGCTACTTGCCTCCACCTACAACCACAATCATACCTGCAAGCAAACCGTGGAAACCTAGGGTTTCTCGCATTCTCGTCGCATAGCTTTGGTGGTGGCGTGTGATGCATTGGAGAGAACGGCTGTCGGCGAGGATGGCGGTGACGGCGCTGGATGGTGCGGCGGCTAGGGGTTCTTGGAGAGAAATTAGGGTTTGTCTAGAGATGGTGATGATGACGTGGTAGAGACTTTTTTCTTAAAATTAAAAAATCATTTAAGTCCACCTATTAACGTGTGTCACGTGTTTATGAGATGTCACGGTGGCATTTGTACCATTATGTTTTTAACGGCGTGAGCAGAAATGACCAGATTGAACATTTTTTAACGAAATATGGGGTCTTACTGAACTTTTATAAAAGGTAGGATTATTTTGAACCTAACCCCTAAAGTAGAGACCAAATGATGCATTAAACTTTTTTTTTACATCCGCTAATATTCATATATACTCATAAATTTTTTTTTTGTAATTTATATTTTAAAATTTTAAATAAAATTATTTAAAAATAAATGTTTAAAATATAAACTTAAATGAAAAAATTAATTATTAAGGACATTTCAAATCAAATCAATAAAATATATTAATTGTTTTTAAAAGTAAATTTAAACAAATTGTACAAAAATATAACTTTATAAACATTAATCTTTTACAAAAATAACTTTAATTTTACAAGTTTAAATAAAAATAAATAAATATATAAAGCTAAATAATTATTTCATGATTAATATTTCTTTCATTAATAATTTTATTTTAATTACTTGAATTGTACAAAAATATTTGTCACAGTGATGCAAGGGAATGGCAGTATGTAACAATAAATTAAGAGGAGTGAATTGGTTTCTTTTCTCAAATGTGTGTCTTTTATAATTTTTTTTCTCAATTTTATCTTATTTAGGGTTTAATTTAAACAATTAAAATAAAGTAATGAAAAAGATAAATTACACAAATAATTTTATATTGGTTTGGATCACGAGAATTCTACATCCAGTTGTTAATCCCACAAAGAGATTAACGTCCCACGGTCACAAAATCAATAAACTTTACAATCAGACATACAAACAAAGTCTAAGGTTTACTACCTCTCTTGTTACCACAAGAGATGATACTGACTTTCCCTGAACACCACAAGGTATAAACACCTCATTTAAATGCTTCATAAAGGATGACAAGTTTCACTCAACAACAAAAACAACACTCAATCACACCTACATCAAGCTTCCAAAGTCAATTCACAAAGTTATAAAAACCATGGGTTACACTTCGCTTTAGTTCAAAATAATGCAGTCCTGTGTTTGAAAGAGAGTCTAAAACTTCTATATAAATAATTCACTCAATGAGACCTTCAAAAAATATGTTGTAAATTTTTTTTCGTTGTTATAATTGATTATCTCGCTTAGGTAATTGATTATTCATTAAATGAAAGTATACCGTCTAAAAATGTATTTAAAAACTTCAATGATTAATCATGATTATTTGATTATTATAAGTTATAATCGATTATCTATAATGGATTATCAAATTCTAGTAAACCATTATTCCAAAGGTCATTTTGAGTTTTTAGCAATTAAGAAACTTGTTATGTGGTAATCGATTGTTTGTTTGACTAATCAATTATTCCATAACTTTTTCAATCTAAAGAATTTAAAACACGAAATGCATGGAAACAAAAATTAAATCCTATATAAAAATCTATTTATTACATAAGCTTATGATAAACAATATAAGTCTTTATGTAATTTTCTTGCATGTATAAGTTATTGAGACTTGATTTAGATATCATTAAAACTTCAATCCTTCTACTAACAATATTTAAATTAAATTTATTAATAATTATTAACAAATCAAGTATTCCCAATATATTAAAATATAATAATATCCATTACATTAATAAATAAATAATTAAATATTCATATTCTTAACCATTAATAATGTTGATTTGATAATTTTGGTAAATTTTAGGTTTAAACCCTCGGTTGGTCCTTATTTTTATATGGTAATCTCAGTTGGGTCCTTATTTTTGCAACTGTCTCAATTGGGTCATATTTTTTGTAAAAATGAGTCAATTTTACCCTAACCGTTAAATGCTCTCAGACGACGTTAAGTTTAGCTGAACTGTATTTTATATCTTGATGGCATGGCATTGTTCATTAAAATTGAATGGGTGATGCGTTTTAAATCATCAAATCCACGACGTTGATGCTTCTTCTTCCCTCCAACCTTTCACCTCTTCCGCTCCTCCGCCCAAGCTGCTTTCTTCCCACTCCCACCCTCAAACCCTCACTCCCCAAACACACACCTTTTCTCCCTCTCAAACTAAAAACCTCGTCGTCGGGGCGCGGTTGTCGAACTCCTCTTCTCCTTCGCCGACGGAGCACCTCATCTTCCATTCTCTCACTTCTCCTTTTCCCTCACTCTCTCTTCATTTTTCTCTCTCCAAAAATGGCATCAAAACTCTCATTCATGGTGTGTTTCATGGCTCTATGCGCCATTGATCTAGCACACAAGGGAATTATTCATGGATCACTACAAACATTGATGTGTTCATGTTGCATTTGAAAGTGAGACCAGAAGAGAGAGAGAGAGAGAGAGAGAGAGAGAGAGAGAGAGAGAGAGAGAGAGAGAGAGGAATAAGGGAATTATTCATGGATCATCTACAAACATTAAATTAATATGTTACTTTAAAGTTAAAATTATATCGGTTTTCCTTTGGGTCTGGATATAGTTTGGGGCTCCATGTTTGATTTTGTTTATGGTGCTTAATATTATTGAGAGGATGATGAGGTGGGTGGTAGGAGGAGGTACTAGCAAAAATGTTACTTGTGGCTCGGGGAAAAGTGACTTCTTTGACATCAGGAGATATTAATATGTGTAATTTTTCATGGATATCCAGCCGTGTACTACTTGAACAAGCTTGGAGAGAGATGGCACAGACTCTCACAGAGGCCAATTTTGGTAATGTGAATAGAAGCCGAGCCCCCGAAGTGGTTATCTAATAGTGCTGCTTCTTCTTGTATGCTTTGTGGTATGAGGTTTCATCTCATCATGTGCTCTCGACATCACTGCCGATTTTGTGGAGGAATATTTTGCGGTGAGTACTCTAAAGGGAGGAGCTTGCTGCCATCAAAATTCCGAGCTTGTTGCCATCAATGTTGTGTTTTCCTAAAGAAATACGATTCTTGTTTCACCAACTTCCTAGAATGTTTATATTTGAATTGGAATAGTTGTAAACTATAGAAATATTGTTTGTAAAAATAAAACCTTTAACCAACCCAGAAGTCGAAAGCGCTGATCTTTATGAAGAAATTTACCATAAAGAAAATGAAAATACAAAAGAAAAGAGAAAACAGAGACCCCAAATGGGAAAAGAAAAAAGTAGCATAATTTACTCACATCCACAGTTGGCGGCAGAAGGGGCAGAGACTTTGCATGCGGCAGGGAGGAGCGGAAGAGGTGAAAGGTGATCAATGGTTGGAGGGAAGAAGAAGCATCAGCGCCACGTGGATTTGATGATTTAAAACACATCACCCATTCAATTTTAATGAACAATGCCACGTCATCCAAATATAAAATACAACTCAGCTAAACTTAACGTCGTCTGAGAGCACTTAACGGTTAGGGTAAAATTGGCTCATTTTTACAAAAAATATGACCCAATTGAGACAATTGCAAAAATGAGGATCCAATTGAGATTACCATACAAAAATGAGGACCAACCGAAGGTTTAAACCTAAATTTTATCAATACGTATTTGTAAATGTGATTTTTTTCTTTTTTTGTGATCTCTAATCTTAGCAATATTTGAGAATAACAATATTTGAGAAGAAGTAGATTGAGAATAAAATAAATGATAATGATACTTTTACAATATTTTTTTCACAACATTTTAACATCATTTACGTGTCATTCTGTGATTGGTGCAAAATTACTCAACAATCAATAATAATAATCATAAACACCAACATAAACCAATTACAAAATGATACCTAAATGATGTTAAAAATTGTTATTTTTTTTTTGTCAAATATAATTATCCTAAAATAGGTGAGCATTGTCTGGGGAATTGGTTAGTTGAGGATTTGGAGAAGATAAAGAAGATTTTTGTAATTTGAATTTATTGGAATGGTTATTGATGATGTGTTGTGCAGTGTGTCCTTGGAATACAAGTTGTTGTGAAGGTATGAAGGATGTGCATCAATCTTGGGTTTGTGATTGAGATATGACATTTCAGGATTGTGACCATGACAAGGGAAAAGAAAGAATGTGCTGATTGAAACCTCAATTCAACCTCCTTTTCTCTGTCGGATTCAAACAAAACTATTATACTTTCCAACTCACCAAAGATAACCATTTCCAACGATACATTCATTCACCCTTTCTTTTCTAGAGAGATGGAAAATTAGGAAATCAGCTAATTAAGTTTAAAATAAGATAAAATAAAATCCTATACCCTCATATGTATTTTCGTTTATTTTTTTTTTACGTAGAAAGAAAGTTTGAAATAAACAAAAAAAAAGTATGAATTTTTATATTTTCTTTTACTCAATTGAATTATAATATTTTTTAATAATCAATTTTTTTTTGCTAGATTAAAATTAATGTACATTATTTATAATATATCATGTGATAAAATTAAAAATATATTACATGTCAAATTATTTAGAATGTCACATATCAAAATATAAAACATATCAAATATCAAATTAGAAAATTTGAAGATAAAAAATTATTTAAATTTTAATATATAACAGTAATCAAATGAGATTAACAGCAATTTAATGGAAAAAAAAATCAAATTCACTCTATTTAAAATATATTGAGACCCAATTAAGCAAAAAGATATATGTAACAAAGTAAATTATATGACTAAATATATGAATAAGAAAATTTAGAAAAATACAATTATCAAAATGTGTTAAATTTTGTTTGATGAGATTCTTTCATTCAAATAACATTTTTTACAACTATTATTCCCTTTATTTACATATATAATATGATTTATTGTCTATTTTCATAATTAGGTTGATTAAAGACTTCATATCAATTAAAAATAAAAAAATAATTATATAAATAGGTAAAAATCTCATTTTATAAACAATTTTATAATGTTAAATTAGACATAAAAAATAACTTTTAAAAATGCTTCCAGATATTAAAATCTGTTTTGCAAATAATCTTTTTCATCGAAAAGTATGTTCTTCTTTTAAAAAAAAGAAAAATATAGTTCATACTTCGATTTTCCAATAATCAAATATTGGTTGGTCTTATATTCAATCTCCTCCTAATTATAGTTTAGACGACTTTTCAAAAATCGAATTTTTATTTTACACATGTATTGTTTGTGAAATTAAATGACATTTAATATTATTTGGGAATTTTCTTAAAGGAGCTACAGTGGTATAAAATTTCTTTATTTCATTGTGAACAATGACTTTTAGCTGGATGAATACGATGGAATTAATAGAGAGGCATTGGTATGGTATGTTTAGTGGAAAAAAAGAAGAATGGATTATTCTAAATTCATTTGGATAAATATCTTGCATCACTTCATTCTTCCTTTTTGAAATTGCAGTGTATACAAGTTGTAAAGATAGCGAGATGCATGGTACGAATAAATTAAATAAGAAAAAGACAGTGAGATTATGATATATACCTAAACCCCAAGTAAAACCACATCACAACCACAATAACACTTTATTCTATCACCATTTTTACTTACATTCTTTTCATATACATGCAAATCAAATCACAAATTAATATATGAATGAAAATCTAATTTTTAAACTCCAATAAATAAGTATACGGGCTTAATTGCGTTTATTTAAGTTTTATAAAAGAATGCTAAAATAATAAAAAGTAATTTAACCCCAAGGTTAAAAGCACCTGATTAATTATTTTCAAATTTATAAATTTTAAAAAGTCATGCCTTTTATTCTTTTAAATTCATATTTCCTTGTCAGTTATGAGACTAGTTTGAAGAGACAGTTTGAATTAAACTTAAATTTTCTTTTATCTGTAATATGGGTTAGTTTTTCTGCCTTAGTAAAGTTCGACTAGTGGGAAATCTTCCAAACAACATTCAAATATATAAATATTTAAACAATTTTTTCATATGAATTTGGTAAGTTTTAATTTCTCCCACATAAATTCATTCAATATTAAGATTCCAAGATTCCAAAAACTATACTCAATTTAACTTTCATACATTTTATAATTGGTCTCATATATATTAATATTTCAAATTCTTTTCTATCAGTTTGTCTCATTTAAGACAATTATTTTTAAACATATTTAGGACCCATCTTACATTAATATTTATATAAACCTTATTATTTTGGTGCTGTGAAATGTATTAAGGAAGACTTCATTAATAAAGGTCTATCTTCATAAGTTATTATACCATAAAATGTCATATTGTTAAAATTATCGCGACATTAACTCAAAAATACTTTATAAAGTACGAAAGACATTTTAGTGATGAAATGTAACTTATTAATGGACTATCTGTGAAAATTTCAAACTATTAAATATTTTTTTCAAAATTAAATATATTTCTAATTTCTAAATTTATTATTAAATTAAAATTCAACTCTTTTTTATTTTTAAACTTTAAAAATAAATGAATATAAGTTTTTAAGCTAATAATGTTAGCTTTTTTTTATTTACTCAAATGTCATTCTAAAATGTTGGACACAAAACAAAATTAATGTAATTAAATTATGAAGACTGTATTTATTATTTTTAAAGTTTAAAAACAAAATTGTATCAATATTTTAAAATCAAATTGTATCCAAATTTAGAATATAAGTGAATCTCAATTTTATCTCAAAATGTAAGGACCATAATAATATTTAACATTTTTTTTAATAAAACTTATAAAATAATGACATCTATGTTGATAATTAGCAAATCCATCTGAATTAAAATCAATATGTAGATAATGTTAACAAATATAATTATTAAAAAAAATATTCACAAATTAAAATTTTCATTATGTTTCTTTTTTAACATGTGAAGTATATATATATATATATATATATATATATATATATATATATATATATATATATATATATATATATATATATATATATATATATGTATATTTCAAATTTACTTTTCATATAATTTTTATGAAAGTGGTTATTTTTTTATGTTATTTAACTTATTATTAATTATTTAAATTTCTATATTGAGAAAGTAATGTCATATTTTATAAAAAGAAATAATATGTTTTTAGTCTATAATTTTATATGTGATATTAAAATTTATCTATTTTTTAAATTTTGATATAATTTAATTTTCATTAAAAATAAATAAATATAGTATTTTTAATATTTTTTTTCTAATTTTTTAGATTTGTTAAAGAGCATTTATGTAAGAACCTGGAAAATATAGTAATAGAGTAGATAAGTGTATTAAAATAAAGAGACGAGTATTTTACTTTAAAAATATAACTTTATAATATAATAGAACTTCCTAAAGCTCGGTTCATTGTCTTAAACACTTCATCTCTCTAAAACTCTACTCTCTACTCTTTCTCTGCATTCTCTCTAGGATTTCTCTCTACTGAGTTGTTAGTTTGACGATCAGGGGGTGCCGAGACGATCACGGCGTCAAGGGCTACGCATCTAATCGATCAATTGGGTGAATCGAGCGGGTAAGTGATTATTCCTTTCTTGCGCGTCTAGGGTTCTTGATCTTGCAAATTGGTTTTGTGTGCATGGATCAAGAGTTATTTTCTTTCAAATTCTAGCGCAATTTAAGTTCTAAGGTTGTTTTCCATCACCAATTGGTGATCTGTAGGTGTTTCTAGAAATTCCTTGCGGTGCAAGACATTGTCGGAGTAACTCTGTGAGCTGGCCTATTTATCCTTGAGGCAAGGGAAGCTAGATCTGCTTTGAATTAGAATTAAGTATTATATGCATGATGAATTGTGATCATTGAACTGAGAATATTTAGTTTAGCAAACTGGCTTTGATTTTTAGATGTATGTTATGTGTAATATGATTGTAGTACTGTGTAAATTGATAATCTGAGAAATTGAATATGTTTGGTTGATGTTTTGGACTGTAATTCGATGTGTGAAATGGTGAAAATTGATTATGTGAATGTTTAATCTGAAATTGAAATGAATTATGCTTGTAGGAGGTCAATTTGAGGAAGTGGGGTAATGAATTTTTGAATTAGGAGTTGGAAGTTGTATTGGTCAGTTGGAATAGCTTAGACAAGTCATTTGGAACCTATTTGGGACCCTAAGTGGTTCAAGAAACTGTGAAAAGTGGTAGAATTGGATTTGGATATCTAGGTTGAGAGATTTGTTGTTTTGAAATAGAATTTGGTTCATAATCAACTTAGATTGATGTTAGGAAGGTTTATAATCATTTAGTTAAGTCAAATTAAGTATATAAAACAATCTAGGGGTGTTAGAAGTTGGGATAAATGGTTAGAATTGGTAATTGTTGGTTGAGTTGCATAATTCTTCAAAATCTCGTTATGCAGATTATGCAGACTCGTTGTGCGAATGGTTTCGCATAGCGAGTCACATTGGCGAGATGCTCTCTGCTAGGGCATTCACATTGCGAATGGGTGCGCTGTGCGAATGGGTTGAGATGGTTGCTCTCTGTTTGATGATTCACATGGCGAATCAGGTCGCTATGCGACTGGTTGGGGTCTGGGACTATTGTCATTTTATTCGAACAACAAATAGGTGCGCTCTACGAGTGGTTAGGGAGTCTGAGCCACTGTCTAGGGATCTCGCATAGTGAGGTGGGACGCTATGCGAGGGGTTTGGGGTCTGATACAATTCAGAGTTTATTCGTATAGCGAGTTTAACCGTTGTGCGAATGGTTTTGAAGGGTGGGTCTCTATCTGAGGATTCACACAGCGAGTTGGGTCACTGTGCGAGAAGCCTCTGGTCTCGCTCTGCGAATGTGTGCGTTGTGTGAATGGTTCAGGTTTAGTTCACTCTTTTCTTTTGGTCTTAAGTTGTTTTAAAGAACTTTTGAGTGCCTTATGAAGTATGTTTGAATTGTATTATGTTATATCATTGGTTATTGTTGTAAGTTGTGTTTCAAAGTGAAAGTTGGTGTTTTCAAAGTTGTAAGTTCTAGGTATGGTTGATGGACATAATTCCATGAACCTCAAGGAGAGGTTACATGGTGGTGCCTTATATTGTGATTCAAGGTGAATTCTCTTGTTGAGATTCAAGTATGTTCAGAATGAATGCAGGAGCTCAGTCTTGGGGGTTATCCTGAAACTGCAATGGTCTTTCATTCTCAAGTAGAGAGGATTGATTCATGTCGTGAGGAGTAGTAGGAGGTCTTAGTCTTGGAGGCTTCCAGTATGCTCCAAGGCGTGGTACATACTAACCTCGTGAGTGTGGTAGGGTGAAACCCATTGGCAATGACTTTGCAAAGCAGTAGAAACCACCACGAGTGTACAACCCGCCATAGCTCGACAATTATTCTAAGTCTGGACAGTCAAAGTCAGTGTGGTGTCATGTGTGAATAATTTATGTGATGTGAATGAATAAGTATGATTGTATGAAACTTAGTAAATGAGTATATAATTAATCTTTGTTTAAACTAGCTTACTGTGTTGTGTGTGCTTGTGTTTTGTATGTATTGGTGTTCTTTCTTCTGCATTGATCATCCTTTGGGTGTGAGCAGCAGGAGAAGAGGTGTCCCTGGAGCAGGCATTGGATGCAAGTGATGTCGTAGAGTAGTTAGTTTAGTTGAATCTTGTATATAGTTTTGGGTATCTTATTGTTCATATATAAAGTTTAAATTTATAGTTGTTTTTGGATAACTGTAAAGATAATACTTTATATTTTAGATGGATAACTGTTCTACCTTATCATGTATGTGGTGACTCTATGCTATAGTTTATACTATATTTTGGGATGTTACAATTTCAAATTCATATTTGAATTGAAACATATTAAATCAATTCAAACAATTCAAATGTCTTTTCATAAAAGACGTTGAACATATTAAAAAAATATATAATTAAGTTAAAAAAATTATATCTATTTATTTTTAATGTTTGAAAACTTAAATATATCAAAATTTATTATATAGATGAATTTTAATTTTGTATCTAAATTTTGAGATTAAAAATAAACTTAATTGTTGTAAAAATAATGTAAAAGTGTATGCTAAAAATGATGAATTATTAAAAAAGTAATGGTAGCATGACACATTTTTTTATTCATTTGACACAAACTATAAAGATAAAATAGTCATACAAGTATAAATTTTTGTAGGTTAAAACCCTTTAGTTGTCCCTATTTAGGTAGAGTTTTCCTAGTTCAATCCCCGTTTTTTTAAAATTCCCAATTGAGTCCTAAATAGTGCTAATTTGGATCAATTGGGTCCTTGTCGTTAAATTTGATTTAACGGGGTTATGTTTTGCTGAGGTTGGAAGTTGACGTGGCAGATTTTTTAAACCTGGCATTTAGAGAGCTTTACGTGTAATTTAAAAACATTTTAACATTTTGATTAAAAAATTAAAAAAAAGTCATCTTCCATCCATTTCAGTCAACCATCATCCTGAACAACCCAAACGCGCAGAACCACCATCATCTTTCTCGTGCACCACCAACCTGGAAAACAAAATCAAAATAGTGACTCTGCAATCAAGAAACATTTTAATCAAGTAACCCCAATGCACCACCCTTTTCTCTTCCTGTGCTCCCCTTTCCTACTACTCAACCCCACCCTCACCCCTTCCTCCGCCCTTGTTCCTTGCGTCCCCGTAATCCCCCACTCTCTTCTCCCCCACCAGCAATGGACCCACCTGTGCCTCCTCTGCCACCACCAAGTTCATCAACACATCTTCAAAGTTTCGCACCGCGTCCACGATCCCCCGCGCGCGAGCCATGCCGGCGGAACGCGAATTCCAACGACTTTGAGTCCACCTCCACTTCGTCGTCGCAGATCAAAACGACGCCGGTGGAGATGTGGTCAGGACGAGGGAGAAAGCGGTTGTTGAGGCTGGCGGAGGGTTGGAGGAGAAGCGATCTTGTATGTCTGAGTTTTGTCCCAGATCTTGTGGAAGTTTCCCAGTGAAGCTGTTGTTGAAGAGTTTCAGCTGACGCAGATTTAAAGCTAAAATTTCAGGAATTTCCCCCGAGAAGGTTGTCATTTAGGTTAAGAGAATAAAGACGCAAAGAGGCTATTGCATGTGGTAGTTCCCCTGTGAGAGTGTTCTGAGAGAGGTCCAAGAGAATTAAACTACTGAGGTTTCCTAAACCTTAAGGTAATTAACCGAAAAACTGGTTTTCAAATAGTTCAATTTGTGTCTGGCATGATTTAGGGTTGGTGACTAATTTGGGGATTTTCAGATTTGTGATTCTGTTTTCTTTTTACAGGTTTCAAATGATTTAATGGAGAAGAAAATAGATGATGATGAGTTCGATTGGGTGCGAAGAGCTTGAGCACTGTTACGTTGGTCATGGTGGCGATTTACCTTCATGGTGCTTGATGGAAGGAAATAAATTAAAGTGCCTTTGTGGTGCTGGATGGAAGGAGATGAATTAAAGTAAACATGGCAAAGTCACTATTTTGATTTTGTGGTTACTTGATTGCAGGTTGATGGTGCACGAGGAAGATGATGGTGGTTCTGCGCGATTGGGTCTTCTAGTTCTAGATGGAAGATGACTTGACTGAAATGGATGGAAGATGACTTTTTTTTTTAATTTTTTAATCAAAATGTTAAAATGATTTTAAATTACACGTAAGCTCTCTGAATGCCATGTTTAAAAAATCTGTCACGTCAACTTCTAACCTCAGTAAAACTTCCGTTAAGTCAAATTTAATGACAGGGATCCAATTGATCCAAATTAGCACTATTTAGAACTCAATTGGAAATTTTAAAAGAACGGGGATTAAACTGGAAAAACTTTACATAAATAGGGACAACTAAAGGGATTTAACCATTTTTCTATTGTTTCACAAAAAAAGAAAGTAAAAAGTGAATAAATATAGTATCATGTAAAAAATTAGATATGTAAAAATATCATTACTCTTGTTAAAATTTGTGCGTTTGATGTTTTTGAAAAAAAGGAAGAGGTTAATTTGAAAAGTTGGAGGTGTGAGAAAAGATCCGAAAGAGAAGAGGAACCACCACCCAGAGGAACCAATGGGAAATGCAGGAGAAGAGAAGAGTGGATTATTACACTTCTTTTAACAAGGAAACGAAACCGTGACGATTTGTGGCAGTGGCATCTAATGTATTGTGAATTTTGTGGCATCTCAATGAATGACGAAAGGGAAAGTACATAAGGCATCCATGCCAAAAGTGCCACACTTTTTCGTTGGTAAGACAGAAAACTCATAATCATAAACACATCAAAACAAATCCATCCTGCATCCTATGCTACCACACCTTTTCCCCTCTTTATTCTCTCAATACACATAATTTTACCACATTCCACTTTCAATTCATTTTACTTTCTTCACAGTTTTATAAACTAAAACTCCAACAACATTAACCATTACTTACTGTTACATAAGACACACACTAACCTTAATCTTTACAACTTCAATGTATTAATGTGATCGTAACAGGATTTTAGACATAAAAGAGAAGAAAAAGAAAGAGATGAGAGAAAGGAAGAATGGCACGTGTGTGGAGGGATGAAAAAGCAGAAAGGAGAGTGCAGAGAATAGAAGAAAAGAGAAGGGAGAAAAGGGTAAAAAGAAAAAGATGGCGTGCTTTCTGGGCATAGACATAAACATAAACATAAAGCCTCATAAAGTACTTCTGAGCCACCCTGTCACCGTAGTCCCCTACTCCCTACATAACAACACTATATCACATTACCCTCAAACTCAAACCATCCAAACACAACACAACCACCTTCTCTCTCTAACTTTCCCTCCTTCCCAAGCTCACCTTATTACTACACTCTGCAAACACAAAAACCCCTTCTCTTCTTCTCCTTCTCCTTCTTCTCTTGAGATTCCCGCCCAACCAAGATCTTCACAGAATCGCTTTCATTTAAACCAAAGGCGGCGACCATTTATTTCTTCCATTACAACTCCCCCCATCTCTGACGCCATTTTTCTCCGTGCACACTCTTCTCACCATAATTAACAAAAATTCAATAAACTATTGCCGCATTCAATTCATTCCATTCCCTAACACGCTTCCATAACCTTCTTCTTTCTTCCATTCTTCCACTTCAACTTCTTCTCCTTTCACTCACTCTAGTTAAGTTCCGTTCTTAACAGTCTTCGTCTTCTTACGTATCAGTACCACTCTTCACACGCACGTTCTCGGTGGGTTTGTTGGCATGGCAGGAAACGAACCAAACGGTGGTCTGCCTTGTCGTTTTGTCTCGAACTGAAAAAAAAAAGTTGTTTTTTTTTTTGTTTTGTAATATACTATATAGTTTTTTTCTTGCGGTCGGTTTGAAGGAGAGTAGTTAGAAAGGTGAAAAAAATGAAGTTCATGAAGTTGGGTTCGAAGCCTGATGCTCTTCAAGCTGACGGAAAATCTGTCAGGTTGGTTGCTCTTTTTGGCTTCTTTCCTGGTATCTGATTTTCTCGAGTTTAAGGTTTTTATGTTTCGTGTTTTTCTATGTTCTTCGGTTCTTTGTTATGCTTTTTTTTTTTGGCGTCAGGAATGAAGTTAATGTTTTCTGGCACTGAATATGAACTGAGATGATTTTGTTTCTAGTTAGAGTTTGCTCTCCTGTTAAAGAAATCCATTATTTTTTTGTCTGCATAACCGCCCTGAAGTAATGTTGGCACGCTGTATTGGTGGTATGATAAAGAAGAGAGAGTAAAAGTTATTGAATCGGAGGTGGTCCTGAATTTGAGTTGTAAAATTTTTTATTAGTTTGTGGTCCAAATATTGGTAAAGTGTGTATGGAGTTCCCAGCATGTTCAATCATAGTATAATGCATAACCTATTTAATTAATATATTTATAATTATGCATGTGATTTCAGTGTTGTACTTATACTTTTCTTACCACCTGGTGTATGGAAGATAAGGTTTGAGAACTTCACTTGTGGATGGATTCTGTGTGGATTTTCAGCCTGTTTTGAACCGTATGCGACAACGAAGTGTCATCTGTCATGCATGTGGTATATGTATATGTATTTAACTGAAAAGTGCGAAACACGTTTGGACAGTTGATATTAATTTCGATGTGTTTCCAGGTAGTTATTTTGCTGAGGACTTTAATGTGTTGATTTTTCTGCTGTGCCAATAGAATTGTCCTTGTATGTTCGACAAATGAAATTGAATGCTTCCCAACCCCTCAATATCAGATATTTCAGATATTTAAAATTCTTTCATTATAACGTATAGGATATTCTCTAGGGGATGTGATACACGTTTCTGGGTTTTGGACCGATTTGATTGCTTTCAAGATGTAAAACACAACTACTTTTTTGTCACATTATGCTGAACATCATTCATCTTTGTTTAATACTCGTGGCTGCAAGTTTTTGATTGAACTAACTTTCTTCTGCCATAATTTGTGATGATGTGATATCATCTTGCATGCCCCATTGGAAGTGGTTTAACTATATTTTGGTGTGAGGGTTCAGTGATGCCCTCCAATGTTTTTCACCAGCTGAACATTTTTATAAGCTAAAGCAATTCATTTTCACTTTTTGCAGGTATATATCGTCTGAATTGGCTACAGATATTATCATAACTGTTGGTGAAGTGAAGTTTCACCTGCACAAGGTATGCATTTTTTTCAGTATATTTGTTTTATAGCCCTCTTAAATAAGAAAACCTTTTTGTAAAAAGAAAAAAAGAAAACCTGATTTAATTATTTTACAAGAGATGTTTACAGTGACCACCCCTCTTATTATTGATAATATTACTGTCACCCTGAATGGTTTGGGAAATTACACATGCCTCCCTTGTGTTATTTTTAAGGGGAGTTTGTGTATGGTCCCTACATATGGATGGGTAGGTATGTGTAACTCTTTAATAAAAAAGAATGTCAGAATGAGAGAACTGTACATCCAGTAAGGAGGTAAGTGATTTTTCAGACAATAAGTTTGCACAGTAACTAATGCACAGTTTTCATTTGCTTTTATAATTTCTGGTTTTTATTGAGGTGAACTACTTTTAGCTTCTTTCTTTTGTTTACTAATGAGGGTTTCTCTTGAATTTCAGTTCCCTCTACTGTCCAAGAGTAATCGGTTACAAAAGATGCTGACAAAGGCTAATGAAGAGTGTTCTGATGAAATTCAATTGGATGATTTTCCTGGTGGTTCCAAGGCCTTCGAAATATGTGTAAAGTTCTGCTATGGAATGACTGTTACTCTCAATGCTTACAATGTTGTGGCTGCTCGTTGTGCAGCTGAGTACCTTGAAATGACTGAGGATATTGAGAAAGGGAACTTAGTTTTTAAAATTGAGGTGTTTCTTACCTCCAGTATATTTCGTAGTTGGAAGGATTCTATAATTGTTCTCCAAACTACTAAATCTCTTCTTCCATGGTCTGAGGACCTAAAGATAGTTGGCAGATGCATAGATTCCATTGCCTCTAAAACTTCTGTGGACCCAGCAAACATCACTTGGTCTTATACTTATAACAGGAAGTTATCAGAACTTGATAAAATTGTTGAGGACAAGACAGCACCACATGAGAAAATTGAGCCTGTTCCCAAGGATTGGTGGGTTGAAGATATATGTGAGCTTGACATTGATCTATATAAACGAGTTATGATTACAATCAAATCCAAGGGAAGAATGGATGGAGTTGTGATTGGTGAGGCACTAAAAATGTATGCTGTAAGATGGTTGCCTGATTCTGTTGATGCATTGGTTTCCGATGCTCATGCCCGGAGGAACAAATCTCTAGTAGAAACAATTGTCTGTCTATTGCCATGTGATAATGGCATGGGTTGTTCATGTAGTTTCTTGCTGAAGCTATTGAAAGTGGCCATATTAGTAGAAGCTGATGAGTCTTCAAGGGGACACTTGATGAAGAACATTGGCTTAAAATTGCATGAAGCTTCTGTCAGAGATTTACTGATTCCAGCAAGGCTTCCCCTAACCACCAAATTTGATATTGACCTGGTGCAAGATCTTTTGAATCTATACATGACTAACTTAAGGGGAAGCTGTGATATTGAGATTGAGGAGAAGAAGAAAGACAAAGCAAACGAGTCTATGTTAGGACAGAGGTCTTTATTGAATGTTGGCAAGTTGGTAGATGGCTATCTTGGAGAAGTTGCACATGATCCAAATCTTGGCCCTACTAGTTTTGTCGATATTTCACAGTCAATTCCAGATTTTGCCAGACCAAATCATGATGGTCTGTACAGAGCTATAGATATCTACTTGAAGGTAAGATTTTGCATCCTTTCTATCCTTAGAGATGAATTACATGATTAAGTTATGCTAAAGCAATGCTTAGGTAGTTAATATCTAAACTCTAGCAGTTTTCTACTGTTAGTGTAATTGGTGATGCTTAACAATGTGCATATTTGGTAAGGACTATAAGGAAACGTAAATCTTGAAATTGGAAAGCTTTAGCTAAGCTAATTAATGACATTGAAATATTCACTTGAGTTTTTCAACTTCAGGAGCACCCAGGTTTGACAAAAGCTGAAAGGAAGAAGATATGTAGTCTAATGGATGTTAAGAAGTTGACAGTGGATGCATCAATGCATGCTGCACAAAATGAGCGTCTTCCCCTTAGAGTGGTTGTGCAGGTTCTCTATTTCGAGCAGATCAGAGCCGCCTCCAACGGCCGGACACGTGGCAACAGTCCACGAGATTCCTCGAGCACTCTTGTGAATGGTGATGAGGAGTGTGTGAAAACTGGGGGAGAGATGTGTCAGTTGAAGATGAGAGACGAAGAGTTTCAGAAGAATGGGAAGCTGAACAAGAAGAGTAGCAAAAACAGCAGAAGTGGCATGCAGTTGCTGCCATCAAGATCAAGGAGAATCTTTGACAAGTTATGGATAGTTGGAAAAGGGCAAGGAGAGAACAGGAGTTCAGAGACTTCAGGGAGTTCTAACAGTCCAACATCTGTAGTCCCTGGAGACACAAAATCATCTGGTTCATCATTGAGACACAGGAGGCATTCTATCTCTTAAGGGAAGGAGAGTGAAATTGCTGTGAAGTGTAAAGTGTTAGGATGTTAAATTGTCTTGTTTTATTTATATGCATGCACAGAATCAGGAAAAAGGTCTCTCACCAAGTTGCAAACAAATGTAATGACGTTATAGTTGTGTCTTAAGTCCCTATCATTATTCTGGCTAGTTTTTTGTCTTAAATTCTTCAAAACCTGTCTTATGCTTTTATGACTGCCTTTTTCTTTGTATGAAATCATATCCTTATTTACATTCTACCAGCAAAATTAAATGCTTTTCTTCACAATTTTGAAGACTAAACAAAAGAATTTTCTGTCAGTTAGTAAGCATTTATATTTTGTCATTCTTTTTCTAATCTTGGTTTAGATATAAGTGTTATATTTATGAGTGTTACAATTGTCTAGTATGTTTTGAATTATGTTTTGCCGGTACAAATTGTAATTAAGTTGAATAGAAAAAGAAAATCTTCAGTTTTATTTAAATCACGTGAGACTCTAAAATATTTTTACTCACGACTTAACTGGATTTGCAAAAGCATGTATTATAAAGATTAAACAGAATTTATAATCATTAAACATAGTGTTAGAAGATCTAACAATAGAACAAACAACTTTACTAATTATCTATTATTTATGATAGTATTTTGTCACTCTTTAAATTAAAATTTAGGTTGAAACATCTTTTTCTCTAAGATTTTGATGTATTTTAGTCTTTAAATTTTAAAAGTTAATAAATATATTCAATTATATTAATTATTTTTATGTATCAAACATGTTTTTTTAGTTTAAAGTAAAATTTCACTAGTTAAAATAATTATATTTATTTATTTTTAAAGATTAATAACTCGAATGTATCAATGTTTCAGAATGAATGAATTATAATTTTGTATCAAAATTCAAAAAACTAATAACATATTTAATTTTAAAATTTATAATATATATAAACTTATTTACATTTGTATACAAGTAATTTAGTTTGAAAAATCAGTCAAGTTTAAATAGATAATTACTTAAAAAGTAAAAAATGGAAAAAATCATTATTTTAATTTAAAATATAATTATTTTAAAAGTTTTATTTAACATAAGAGAGAAACCTTTTATTAATGATATAGATGATACAACTTTTAAAAGTTTTAAAAAATTATTGGTAAGGACCTAGAAAATAGAGTATTAGAGTAGATAGTTGTATTAAAATAATGAGACCGAATATTTTATTTTAAAATAATCTTATCATATAAATAAAATTTTCTAAAGTTCGGTTCATTACCAAAAATACATATGTCTCTCTAAAACATTATCCTCTTTGCTTTCTCTCACTTCTCTCTACTCTTTCTCACTATTGGGTCATCTATTCGACGATCAAGAAGTGTTTAGGCGATCTTGGCGTCGAGAACTACTTTTTCCACCGATCAATTTCTTGAGTTGGAAGTTTCATTCCTCTTTTCTAGGTTTTCTTGAATATGTAATCATGTAGATAAATATGTCTTTGCATGAGATGGGAAGCTCTCTTTCTTGATTTCTAGCTCAATTTAGGTTCTAAGGTTGGTTTTCTATCACCAATCGGTGATTTGTAGGTTTTTCTTGAATTTCCTTGCGGTACAAGCATCTGTCGGGGTTTTGTTGAGCCATGCAGATTTCTTTGAGGTAAGGGAAGTTAAATTATTGTTTTAATTTAGTGGTTTAGTGAATATGCATGAAAATTCTACGATTATTGTATTGATATAACTAAATTTAGGTTGTTGAGTAAATGATATTGTGTGAACTTTGATTGTTATAAATGTACATTTATGGATTGTGATGAGAAACTTAATTCGATGATGTTTGACCTGCTTTTGGGTGAAATAGAGGTTAAAAATATGTATTAAGGTTGATTGGTTATGAATAGAGTCACATTGTAGTGGCTTAGAGTAAGTTTTGAGGAAGTGGAGTAGTGAAAATGAGAATTTGAGGTTAGATGCTCAATGGGTCTGTTGGAATAGCTTTGGTAAGTCAAAAGTGACTTGTTTGAGTCCCTAAACTGTTTAAAAATGTGTTAAAAATGGTAGAACAGGAATTGGGTCCATATGTTGATGATTTGTAAGTTCTAAAAAGTGAATTGCTTAGGAAACACTTTAGAATGATGGTAGTAAGGTTTAGAAACCCTTGTTCAAGTCTAATTAGGTATATAACATAATTTAAGAGGATTATAAGTTGGGAAAAGTCTTTGGAATTGGTAAATTTTGAGTATGTTGGCGAAATCTGCAGATTTGTGCTGCAGATTATGCAGACTAGCTAAGCGAGTGGAGTCGCTCAACGAGTGGTTGTGAAGGTTGACTCACTGTTTGATGATTCACATAGCGAGAAGGTGTGTCGAGCGAGTGGTTGAGGTCTGGGAGCACGATTAATTTTATTCGATCAGCAAATGGGTTCACTCAGCTAGTGAGTTGGGGGTCTGGACCACTATCTGGATTTTTGAACAACGAGTTGGGTCACTAAGCAAGAGGTTAGGGTGTGGTACCACTGGGAGTTGTATTCGCTCAGCAAACTGAGTCGCTGAGCAAGTGGTTTGGAGGTTGGGGTTATTGTAAGTGGATTCGCACAATGAACTAGGTCGCTGTGCGAAAGAAGTCTATGGTCGCTCAGTGAGTATGTGCGCTTATCGATTGGTTCAGGTTTTTGGTTTACTCTTTCTTCTTTATTTTAGATTGATGTGAGTGGTGTTTTGATTCAAGTAAGAATGATGTAGGAGAAATTCTTGTGAATAGATTTTTCTTTTATTTGAATTATGATTAGTGAATGTAACTCCATGACTCAGGATGAGATTTCATGATAGTATTTTGGTTGATGATGTTGATGTTGTTATATGAATGTATGGAGCCTAGAAATGGTAAGTCTATTCCAACACTCTAATGATCATTCATTCTCAAGTAGAGAGAAATGATACATATGGTGAGAGTAGCAAAAGGTTCTTATCTATAGGCTTTGAGTTTAGCCATAGGCATTGAATATGGACTAACCTTGTATGGTGTTGGAGAGTGTCAGCAGAACCATAAAAGTGCACAAACTACCTTTAATTCAACATTCATACCTGATCCAGATGAGTCGTGTTGAATATGAGATGTATGGAATGATTTGGTGTACATTATATTCTTTTGAATTAGAGTTGATTTTGTTAAATAATTATATAAATATGAATATTTCTTGTTTATCTAGCTTGCCCTTCTCATTGTTGTTTTAATTGTATGATCGTCATTGGGTGAGCAGAGGGCGAGAAGATGTTTGTGGAGCAAGCCTTAGAGAAGGAACCAACAGATGTGTAGTTCATTAGATAGTTAGGTGTATATAGTTTTTGGTTTATCTAGTTGTATATAAAATTTTAAATTTATAGTTGTGTTTGGATAACTTATAATTTATACTATAACTGTTATATCTTATCATGTTTGTGATGACTCTTTTATATAGTGGTCTACTATATTTTTGGGACGTTACATTATTAATTTTACAAAAATAAGAGTTAATGTGTTATATATTGTTGTTCAGTTAAAAGATTATATGATCATTAGTTATTCTTCATGGAAAATAGTTATTTTTGGGTTAAGAGGGGATGAATTTTATATTTTATTAAATAATAAAAATATTTTAATTAAATGAAAATTAAAAGAATATAAAAAAAATTTACCGAAAATAATAATAAAATGATATCTCTTTTTAAATAATAGTATAAATATCAATGTTTTTCTTCTATATAGCATTTATTAATAATTCAGTATTTTTTGTGAAATTGAACATTCACCTATGAAGTTTCAACTTTGAAACTTATCTATATGAAAATATTAAGAATACAGGCTTCATTGAAATGGTGAACTAGGTTTTAGGTTTTTCAGGAAATGTATTAATATTTTTATTATTCAATAATACTGTTATGATATTTCTTATTCATTATTATACTTTTAAAATAAAAATTGAGGGATTCGCTATTTATTTCTGGGCCACATAATGAAAGCCTTTAGTGACCATAAAAGGGATTTCTTTTTGCACCACAAACAAACCCTAAGTTCAATTCGGGTTATGATATGGGCCTCTAAAACCCTCTCGGATCCCTGTGGATTGCCGAGGGAAAAACGTTCTTCAGCTTCAGAACACGAGTTTCGTATTCTAATAACTCTGAACAGTTCAAACATCAAACACCTTGTCCGCACGCAAAAACTTGGAACCAGAAAGCGAATCGAAGATGCAGAGACTCAAAGCTCTGCTACCGCAAACAAGGGCCTCACTTCGCACTATCTATTCTTACCATCGAGCTTTCTCTGCTCAACCAAATTACGCAGAGCGTGACGATGACGATTCTCAGGAGCAGGTTACATGACTCACATTTCTCGCGTGCGCTTTCTCTGTGTTTTTTTTTTCTCTTTGCGTTTTTGTCTTTCAATTTATCACGTCGTTGTTTGATTTCAGATTCTAGTCGAAGGAAGAGCAAAATCACGAGCAGCTATTCTCAACAGGCCTGCTTCGCTGAACTCGCTCAATGCGTCCATGGTACGGCATCGTTTTTCCTTTTTCTTTCCATGTTTTGAGTACGTTCGTCTAAGGTAAAGGCTTAGTCGTTTTCATTTCGCAGGTTGGTCGATTGAAGAGGTTGTATGATTCGTGGGAAGAGAACTCTGACATTGGATTTGTTTTGATGAAGGTATCACTGTTGTTTTCACGCCACTAAGTTACCATTGAACTAAACGAGATAATGATATTGTAATTCATAATTATTTTCTCTTTACTATGTTTATGGATATTGGTCATTCTGTTGAATTTTAGTTTCTATATTGAATGCTTTGAAGGGTAGTGGCAGAGCTTTCTGTTCTGGTGCAGATGTTCTTAGGTTGTATCACACACTCAATGAAGGTGAGTAGTGTATTAATATTTTATTAATTAATTAGCAAGTATATTGTGTTTTTAGTTTCATTACTTTAATTTCTAAGCACCCTCAATGTAAAAACTTTTACTCTGGTAATCAATCAGAAGTGATGTTAGGTATGAATTTTGATGTAATGATTATTAAAGTCAACCAAATTATCAAGCATCAGAATTTGTTATGATAATGTTGCACTGCCACTGCATAAACTGTTTTCTCTATTTCATTCAATCTTTCAACTGGATACATCAAGTTCATTTAAATAAGTTTTCACTTTTTTTGAGTAATTTATCTGATTACTGTTTGTGACTTTACTTATGTTTTAGAGACTGTAGTTTTACTGACAAGCACATTACCATTTGAGTAATTTCTATATAAAAAAGTTGTTTTAGTAGCTTTCTAAAATCTACTTTGTATATATGGTTATGTTTTAGCCTGCTCGTAGTTTTGATAAAGAAAATATGACTTAATAAGTCGATTTGGTTATTTTTCTGGAGTGGAGGCGTAATGTATGTTTTTATATTTAAGCATCATGTCCTTGTGTGATAATATGAATGGTTGCTTGTTACTTATTGTCTTCATCGAAGTGATGTTTTTTCTTTAATATCTACACCTTCCACCTGTCTGTGTGTGTGTTTAGTTAGATGACGCCAAGGGACTAGATCACTCTTCTATGCTAATGGCCTCTGTATCTCAAGTCTTTTCATTTTCGTCTTTGCTGCCTGGCTGTATCTTGTCCTCCTATCCGTTTTAATTTTTTTTGTTTTCATTTTTGTTGAAATGTAATGTTTTTTATTATTATTAATGTTTATGTAGGGGAACTTTCTATTAGGTTTTTCTAGGAGCTTCCTAACCTTTGGTATTCTGAACTACTGTCCCCTATAAATACAGTAGTATGTTGTATCATAAGATTAAGTGAAATAAAACAATTTTAGCTATTCTAAACTCTTTAAGTATTTTAATAATATTTATTTACTGAAAAAAAAAAGTATTATTTCAACATAGGACTCCTGAATCACATTCAGACTGAGTTCTATTGCAAGGTGGTGATAAAAGGTTCATGTGCTTTGGTTGATTGACCCAAATTTTGGTAAAAAATAAATATTGCTGAGATACTCTTATAGTAATGAATTGTGATCAGATGGGTTGCACAGATTAAGACAGTCATGTCATGTTAGTATCATGATCTGTAATTAGTCTTGGTCACTTTTAATTTTCAGTTGCTTTTTCATCAAAGGTGCATTTTTCATTTGTGAGTGATGACCTTTTTAATTTTGTAATGAGCAGGAAATGCTGACGAAGCTGAACAGTTTTTCAAAACATTATATTCATTTGTATATCTTCAAGGGACTTATCTTAAACCACATGTAAGTTTTGAATCATTGCTGAAAGTGTTTTATTTGAGATATTGAGTATTGTGGTTTGAGGAATTGATATATACCTAACATAATTCTTTTTTGCTTATGTTCTTCTCTTTCCGGTGGACCAATATTGATAATACTAGGCATGGTTGTTAAGCTACAGCGTTAACTTGTAAACTTCTCGAGGTTATGAGTTTACAAGTTGACTGCTGCTAATTGGGGTGAAGCAGTGGTGAAATTGTCTCTTGGTGAACTTGGATAAACCTGGTGGGAATGCTCAAACTCACTCAAAGCTGAGTTGGCGTCTGCCTCCATTTCAATTTAAAAGCCAATTGACATTGATCTTCTGGTCTCTTACATGACTAGAATTCACTTTTAGATCTCATCTCTTACATCCTCTCTTTACATGTTTCCTACCCCTCAAATTGATGAAACCAAGGTCTGACATTTTCTGTTGTCAGCTCTCTCACATCACGCAATCTACAATTTTTCCCTTTCTATTCCCCTCTCTGTCCCTCCCTCGATTCATTTGTGAAGCTTACTGAATTAGGCTTCCTTATCCCGTTGCAAAACTTTAGAGGCGTAAATACCTATTGAAAATTTCCAAATAGTGTAGAGACTAACCAATAGTCAATTTTAAAGCAAATAAATTTAACCTTAATTCAAATAAATTTAAATTAAATTTAGCCTTTAATAAATTTTCCATAAATAAATTTATGGTACCTGCATCGTCAGCATGAGTGAATTTCTATAGCAATGGCACAAATGCAATCTGTTACTGGAAATACAGGGCTATGAAAAAGAGAAGATTTAGTACGAGTCGAGTTGAAATTTTATTCATGGTTGAACCAAATCCTTCTGTAAATTGAAAATAAGATGAAGTATTAAACACACCCATTTATATGAATTTAAAGCAACTAGCTAGATGATTAGGCTAGTACGTTTTCTCATCCATTCATTATGTATGTGAATATTGTCATATACTGTATGGTTATGGATAGTATCACAGCATAATGAATAACAATATATGTCTTTTCTATACGATGAATTTTGAGTGTGTTTCTTTGATACCTTAATGATGATTTTGTTGGCATTTATGTAGGTTGCCATTTTGGATGGAATAACAATGGGATGTGGATCTGGAATTTCTCTACCAGGGATGTTTCGTGTTGTAACAGATAAAACGGTATGTGATTTCTTCATTAGCTCATTCACTCAATGAATTGTTTTATATTTGCAATAAGTGCATGCAGCTGAACCTTTTTCTGCTTAATCTTCTCAGTTTTTTTCTCACCCAGAGGCTCAAATAGGTTTCCACCCAGATGCAGGAGCTTCTTATATTTTGTCTCGGCTACCTGGCTACTTGGGTAATGTACATTTTGCATGCTATTAGAGCTGGACTCCTGTGTAACAGTTTTGATGTGCATTTTACTGATAGATCTAGTTTTTTTAAAAGACATAGTTTTTTTAAAATGCATTACTATGTCATTTAAAAAAACTGGAATAGAAATCATGAACTAATCCTCAATAAGTTAACTACACAAAGTTGAAGAGAAATGTCTGTAGAAAGTATTTTCTGTGGAAGATAATTTTCATTTTGTCTTAAAAAACCCAATTCCTTTCTTGAAAATGGTTGTTAAACTTTTAATGTTTCTGCATTCTGTTTCCTTAGGTTTAGATCTGGTCCAGAAATTGGACAAAATGATTGCTTTATTGCCGAAAACTTCCCTCATTAGTATCGACAGGATACAGAATCAGTGATATAAGTTGATTTTTTGCTTTGGAATTTTTATATTTCCAATACTAAAGTATTTTGAGAGTTCAAATTTCAGGATAAAATATATTTTTCTTATTTTATTTAACTAGATACACCAACTTTTTTCATAAGGAAGAATATTTGATGTGGCACTTATATAGTATTATCTGTGCAAATTTGTCACAGAATGTTTAGACGGATGTTATTATGAACACATTATTATTGCTTTCATATTCTTTGTTACTTTTATTGATCACAGAATGTTCAGACGGATGTTCAGACTATTGATCACACTATTTTTTCTTTTCAAAGCGAAATGATTTTTTTTTGTTGCAAATATTTAGTGAATGAAAAATCTTATCTTCTCTAGACTTTATGGGCTTAAGATTCCATTAGTCTCAGCAACCCAACCCCCTGCATAGCTCGAATTGGCTTTACTAAAGATATTTCCTACTGAATATTTATACAACCATTTTCTTTCAAGAGCATTGGAATATTCTTGATTTAACTATTGTTTTAAACTTGCTCTAATAGTCTTTGCTGTAAACCAGAAAATGGTTCCAAGAAATTTATTTATTTTATACTATGTTATACAGGGGAATACTTAGCCCTTACTGGAGATAAGCTTAATGGTGTTGAAATGATTGCCTGCGGCCTTGCTACTCATTATTCATTAAATGCAGTATGTTTTTCTCTGTTCATGTGTTTCTTTGTTCTACTTTTTGACCTACTTTTGCTTTGCTTACCTTATTTGTGTTGTCCTGACAGAGGCTTCCTTTGCTTGAAGAACAACTCGGTAAACTAATCACAGATAAACCTTCTGTTGTTGAGGCATCCCTTGCACAGTATGGTGATATTGTTTACCCAGATAAGGGCAGTGTCCTTCACAGGTAGTGTTGCACAAGCTTGTCCTTATTTCTTTTTAGGGTTTATGACTTTTAGGTATTTATTTTTTTGGGAGGGGGTCATGAATATAATATCTCAGTTTTGCTCCTATCAATCCAGAAACTTCTGTTTAAATAATTGCTAAAGTCAACCATCATAAATCATAGAATTCTAAACATTTTAATTTGAACTAATTTTCTGTTTCTGAGTGTTTCTTTCTTTCTTGACACAGGATTGATACTATCGACAGATGTTTCAGTCACGACACTGTGGAGGAAATTATTGAAGCTCTGGTAAGAATCGTATTAAATCTCTATATTATGTTTGGTGAGTCCAGAGAGAGTTGAACTTCAAAAAACGTAACATCTTGTGGTCACTGTATATATATATACTCACATACATGAATGATCTGGGGAAAAATTAGTCTCTTAAGCTTTTTTTCTTTTTTTTTTCATTCTCAAGTATCTGTTTTTTGCTTTTCTGTTTCCTGGCAAAATTTCCTTTATCAAACTTGTATTTTAGGCCGAGCACTGTACAGATTAAATCTATCGTATAAAGTTTATGATTTTGATTAATTACCATAAAAAATGTGACCAATTATTTGTATAATAACTATTATTTATATAATAATTCAACATACAGTGTGTGACAATAAAGTATTGGAAGTGAACGTTTAAAATTATATCATGATTGAGCATATAAGACAATTAAATATGAAAAGTGAACATAAAAAATGAGACTGAGAAGCACCCAACTGGGGGAACTGACCCACTTAAAAGCTAGCTGTTAAGGTGATAGAACCAACCCCTTAAATATTCTACTGGGTATCTCATTAAATGTAGGATTTACTCAAACCCGTCATAACACTGCCTCTGAGAATTCACATCTCACTCAGTGACTTGCTCCTGACACTTCATTCAACTTTCTCATTGGTCAAAATCCTTTCCATGACAGAACATTCTAGCTCTAGTACCAATTGATAAACATTGACACGCTCGGGAATCCACCCATAAATTCTTGCTTTTAAGAGAGGGGAGGGGGAGAACCGGACTCACGAGGAATATTCAGATTGGTACTCTATCACAAACACTTCATTCAACTTTCTTATTGGTCAAAATCCTTTCCGTGACAGAAAATACTAGCTCTTTTTTTTATTATCAGCACGAAATACTAGCTCTAATGCCAATTGATAAGCATCGACACACTTGGAGAATCCACCCTTAAAATTTTGCTTTAAGAGGGAGGGGGAGAGAACCTAACTCGCGAGAAATATTCAGATTGATGCTCTATCACAAACACTAAGTGTTCCATGCTATTCATTCTAGGACTTAGGTGCTGGAAAAGATAACAAATGAAACTAACTAATACTTCAAGGCCGAAAAATATGTTATTATCCCTAGGCTTAACTTTTCCCATACATTGTGTACTCAAAGTGAGATAATAAAAATATCTTCCACTAAAATTATTGTGGGAATACAAAATTACTAATCTACCAATATGGTGGCTAAACACTCTTTTGTTTCTCACTCAAAAAGAATTATCTCTCATGAAG
This sequence comes from Vigna angularis, assembly GCF_016808095.1. Lineage (NCBI taxonomy): Eukaryota > Viridiplantae > Streptophyta > Magnoliopsida > Fabales > Fabaceae > Vigna > Vigna angularis. The sequence continues at coordinate 12,761,358 of NC_068976.1, read as the reverse complement.
TGAGGTTCTCTTTCTCTCAAAACTTTCCTGTTTTGGTTTCTAAAAAGTTATACCAAAATGAATAAAAACATTAGCTTTTATAGCCAGCCTTCCTTATTTATGGCTGTATTTAAATAGACTAGTTTTTGTTTTTCTCCCTCCTCTGTTGTTTTCTTACAAAATCTCTTGCACTCTATTTCCTTTTACTTATTATTCATTTCCTTATATTTCTCGTCACCACTAGTGAAGGAAACCCATCCTCTCCACCTCCTAATTAAGGTGGAGGGCTCTAGTAGTCCTGCTGCATTTCTGCAAAATTCATACTAGTCCTTTGGTAAGGACTTGGTCATCATAGCTGTACTATTATCATTAGTATGGATCTTTTCAAGTTGCTGTTGCTTCGCTTAGATTTAATTTTGTCACATACGCAGTGATACCGCACATCAAAATGTTTTGATCTTAAGAAAACTTGAATTTTTGCTCAAATGAATTGCACGTACACTGTTGCAATTACACAAATATACTCTTGTTCTGCTCCAACTGATGCAGGTATCACTTCGTTTGTAACATTTAACCTTTTTCAAAATTCTAGTTTTGTCGTTCCATCATCAGGGCTAGAATGCAGAAGAGCTGCAAGACTATTACATTGCTCAACATAAATCAGGAAGGGGAGGTCAATGGGTTTTCTTCTTTAAAGATGAGGAGATATATTAGTAAAAGAATAGATAGCACATAAAACGAAGAAAACTAGTCCTTTTCAAATTAGGAAAGAATGTAGGCTATAGAAAGCAAATATTTTTATTCATTTTGATATACGATTGTAGAAACTAACATTAGGAGAGTTTAGCCACCTTATTGGCGATATTATTATTGTGTTCCCATTGTATTGTAAGTGGAAGATATTTATTTCTTGTCTCAATACAATTACATAGTGTGGGAAAGTTAGATGTAGGGATAATATATCATTTTTTGGCGTTGTATTAAGAGGTTTCATTTGTTTTCCTTTCCAACATTAGGAACCTCATAACACCCAAATCCCTCTGAGAGACAAATGAAATACGTATTTTGAAAATGCAAACATTTCTTCACCAGAATAATTTTTTAAACAGTACAAATTGACCAATCTTGAACTAAAATGACAGGGTTTTCAAATCTTTTATGTAGCGTAGAATAACATACAACTAAATTCATTTAAAAGATCTTAGCTGTTGACTTCACCAACTTAATTAAGATGCACACTTTTAACTTGAGAAATATTGTTAGAATTTGGAATGTGCAAAATGACAATATTTAATCGTGCTCACCCTTCAACACTTTGTCCAATCTCACAGAATTAACATCTCAAATCAATATCCTTCCCCTGTCTGGAACCCATAGAGGTTGTGACTGTTATAAAATCTGACGAAAAACACAAACAAAGTGGACTTCCTATGGCGTGTATGTTCAATGTCCTTCAGAATTTATCTGTGGTAGATTATGCAAATTTCCTAAGATACAACAGGATCTCCAGTTAAAGGTACTCGGAACACCAAGGCAACATAAAAAGTACAGGCAACATATAAGCATTTTGTGTTGTTACATAACGAAATTTCAGTATTGATTATATCTTGATCCACAATCCATGTGGAGATAGAACAACTCCATAGTATCTGTTTTTATCTTCTACCCCCTCCCTGTCCTCAAAATAGTGATTTTGGAAGAAGGAACCTTATTCAAACTTTTTCAAGGAGGAATGAGGCTTCCTTAACCCAAAAGAAATTTAAAACAACAGGCAGAAAAGTAGGCAGTTAACTGAACATTTCCTATTTCGTTAAAAGAAAGAGGTGATGAATTTGTTGATGTTTTCCATCATCTGGTGGTTAATTGCATTGCTTTTTGATAGTTTGCTTTACCTTTTCAAAATGGAATGTTATTCTGCCAGGAGAAAGAGGCTGTCGAGTCTTATGACAATTGGTGCTCGACTACTCTAAGGAGAATAAGAGAAGCCTCCCCATTGAGTTTAAAAGTTATCTTACGATCTGTGAGTTTACATTTCCCTTGCATGCTTATTTCCCTTTCAAGGTCTTTGTCTTCTACATTTACTTTCTTCTCTACTTAATCTAGATACGTGAAGGTAGATTTGAAACTCTCGATAAATGTCTCGTACGTGAGTACCGTATGTCCATACGTGGAATTTCTAAGAATGTCTCGTCCGATTTCTTTGAGGTAATGATTTCTCTGTATCTTTTCTGTAAACAATTTTATTTTCTTTTTTATTTTACTTTACTCATTCTTTATGCAGGGTGTTCGAGCAAGAATGGTTGATAAAGATTTTGCACCAAAGGTATATATCTATTTTGTCTTAAGCGTATGTTAAATACCTTTTGTGGGAACTTATATGAAGCATTTCATTCCAAAATTGCAGTGGGATCCACCTAGTTTAAAAGAAATATCAGAGGACGTGGTTGAATACTATTTCTCTCCATTAGAGTCTGAACTAGTGCTGCCGACGGCTTTGAGAGAACCTTACATGTGAAACTACCATGCCTCTAAGCAATGCTCCTCACTAACAAGGTAAGGGTAACGCAAATAAATTATAATTTTGTGCTTAAGCTTCATTGGAAATATTTCACATATGTTTGTTGTATTGGTATAAAAATGTGGAACCCACACTTGTATATTTGGTGGCGAGGGGTGGTTGAATTACTACTACCGGTCTTTCGTGAAAATGTACGCCATCTAATTTTCACTGTTTGCACTTAAGCATAAGCTAATCTAAAAGTCTAGTCCATGAGTCTCAAGGCTTTTGAGTGCCGAATAAAATAATTCTTTTATTCCATATGCGAGGGCAAGGGAAATGAGTGTGGTCTGGATTGATCCAGTGGGCTAGTGAAAAATTGGGCCAGTTCGGTCCGGCCTATCCAAAATGGGCAAAAAGAAATGATTTTGGCCCATTTTTGCTTTTGTCTTGATTTATATATATATATATATATATATATAAATTTCAAATTTTGAAAAGTAAAATAAAATACATTTTGTAAAACGAGCACAAGGAAATTTATTTTAGATTTTTACATGTATTATAAATTTTAACCCGTGTACATTTTTAGTAATGCATTTTAAAATTATAGTAATTATTTTAAAAATAGGTGTGTCCATGAGTAGGCTCGGTGTGAGTACCTTTAAGCCACAGCTAAAACGGTTCATGTAGAAAATGATCTGTGTCAATTTAGGTTATTATTCTTTTAATCTAGCCTAGTTTATGTTACAGGTTTTCGGATGAGACCTATTTTTGTCATATTGTCTTGCCGTGGCTCAATTTTAAATGAAAGCACTAATTGTTGTCTTAAGCAAAGTGGAAAATCTAATCCGAAAGTCAAACGTTTAGTCCATTGGGCAGGAGAATTTAGGCTCAAGCATCACATCAAGTAGATGTTCATCCTACTTGAAGTGGGGACTCCTAACAGTCTCCTGTGGAATTGTCAACTTGTTATTATCCCTAAATAGAAGTGGTCACTAGAAGGATTAAAATTTTATATATGCACGCTTAATGCTAACTGTAGGAGGCGTGTAAACATCTTTTTTAAGATTATATGCATTTTTAAATTGATTTTTACATCTTTTCGTAAGTCAGCAGTGATTTATCTATCTACTGTAGATTAGTTTATAAACAATTCCGGACGAAGAGGCGTTGATGCAGTCGACAAATGCACCATGGACTGTCTGCTTCGACCAAACTTTCGCCATCAACGGTTCTTGTCTGATGAACTTCCCAATGTTCGAAATATCGTTGTCCTTGGATGTGTAGTCTAATGTTGGCTCCATAATATAAGTGAAAGGATCGTATATGCTTCTTTCGTTGTTTAACTCCCATTTCAGTTTTATTGAAATCCCAGCTATATGAAAACCTTAATCAGGGGGTTCGGTCATACAATGGAACTATACTAGTTTAAAGCGAGCCATGACATGGCAGAGAAGACAATGTCAATTGTCTGGAATTTGTTTGAGTGAATATCTCAAAGTGCTTGTTTTATTAGAGCGTACATTGGAAGATATTTTTTATCAAGTTTATAAAAATGATTTATTATGAACCCTTTTTACTGATTGCTCACGTTGGCACCCGATGCTTTTTCTAATAGATGAGTGACGCCTGCTTTTATGTCTCATTTTTTGACTTTTTTTTTTGTTTGGTAGTTATAGTTGTAGAAAACAACACATGTTGACCGTAATTATCAATTTTTAGAAAACTACACATTGAGTTCTTGTCCTTCATAGAATGCCCCGGGAAGAAAAAGGAGAAATACACCTTTAATCGGTTGTTGGACTGCACGATACCTGATGATTTTTAAATACACCTTTTCCATAATGGTTATACTTTCTTTGGAAAACTGTTAGCAGCCATGTGTTCTTTGCTCTCTTTGTCTAAACATGTCATTTGCGCATTATAAGCATAAAGTTTCTTTGATTCCCCTTATGTTCATAAAGTTAATCCTCTCATTACATTATTCAAAAGAGGAAATAAAATTAAATGTTTCAGAAGATCAACAGTTTAGCCTAAATTTATTATCTTAAATTTTATATTATTAATTCACTTTTATTTTAGTTTTAAATAAATAAAATAAATATATTAGACTTTTAGTAGAAAAAATTTGTATGATTTTAATAATTATTTTTATAATGGAATATAGTTTTCGCTAAATTTGATCACATTAAAATTAAAATTTATTCTTTTATTGAATTTCGACAAATGACGGTTGGGTGGGATATAGATGAATTTCAAAAATAAAATTCAACCCGACCATTTTTATTTCTGCGAGTCCAACTTAATTCACCTAAAAAGACATTAACATGATTTAATTCATTTTTTTTTCAAATAACTCTTACATGTTAAGAAGAATACTGTATATCGTGAAAAACATGCTATCATGCACACAACTCAATTTCAAGTTTTAATTATTATGCATTGAAGTATTCTAATAACAATGGTAAAAAAGACCAAGACAAGGGTTGATATTCTAGTTTTGAAAATATATTTTCTCAAGTCAACAATTCTATTACTTAAGAAATGTTTAATAATTTCATGTATTATAATAAAATTAATATAATAAGACAAACAAAGTATATTCACTTAAATAGGTTGACCAGTTAGGCTTAAAAGATTAGTTAAATAGCCTAAGATAGACCTGAGTTTTTAACCAAATAGATTTTTATGAAAGTCTAAGCCTAGTTTACTTCTTCAAAAAGTATGCTCTGGTTTACAACTAGCGAGTCACAGAGCCTATAACTTATCTTCATCTCTAAACACAAATGGAATCAATCAAATCTCAGGATTTCTAATAACTTTCTGTCAGTCATATGGAAAGTGCTAAAACTGAAATAACATTTCTTTCTGAATCAAGAGTTGCATGAAATTGGTAAGGATCACTTCATTAAGAGCTTACTTAATCAATGGAACAATATCATATTAATCTTTTGTTCTTCTAAACTCTAACTTGATTCAAATGCCTTCAGTCTACACGGCGCAAGAGGTACTCAACCTGAACCTCTTTGGTGAGAGGTATCACCCAATTTTTGTACAAACGAGAAGCCACTGTTGGATCAAACTTACTTTTTCCATTGCCATCATTATCACTGTCAAGACTTACTTCCTGACCAAACACTGTGGCCTTCTTTTCAACCCTCTTCCTCACTGTCTCTTCAACGCTCGTAAATGTCAACAATTTCATCAAACCTTCTCTATCCTGCAAAAATTAACACTCAATGGTATAAGGGGTGTGTTCAAGTTTTCACATTGATAATCAGTATAACCAAATTGAAGGGTGTAAATGAAAAACAACCCCTGTTATGCAGTTTTGTGGAATTGAGTAGGCCAAAACTCAAATTATAAAATTACCATAAAATAGATGCATGAATGATGGAAATCATGGAACTAAATGAGCCAAGCCAAGCCAACCATATATATATATACCTTTGCTCGAATTAAAGGCTCGTAGTCTTGAGGAGCATCCCGGAATTTCACCTCAGCCACAAACTTTCCATAGTGAATCCTTCTTGAGATAGCCTGCAAATATTTTATAGAATGAATTGTCAGATTCACTACTCAGTTAGGACACTAGCAAATTCTCAAGTTTGGATAAACTTGTTAATGAGCACTTGTAAATTAAAATGAACTTGTGTAATATGCAGAAACAATTTCATTTAACTTTTCTCAAAACTGCTTTTTGCATAATTGTGTGATTGCATTTGTGTTTCTAATGCATGTTTCTTTCTGTTTTCACGTCCAAATCAGGAAAAGACACATAATCTACCCTTTGTAGCTTATGTCACCGACAACAAACATGTTATCTAAACATGGCCAAAGTACATGCACGAAACAATAGTTGAGTTGAGATTGCTTTCTACAATAATTAAACTGTAAAGATTGTTCTACATGAATTCATTCATAAACATGCTCCTAAAAAGCATAAAAGCGAATATTACCTGCAGTAATGAAAGATCAGCAGCAGCAGTTTGCGCATAATTGCCATCATCACCCGAAGTAGCAAGCAATGGAAGTAAATCTCGCAAATACATTTTCCAGACGGACTTGTTTATGTTAATTGAAGCAGCTCCAGGATGCAAAAACTAAAGATGGAATTAAGTTAACGGAGAGACCCTTTACCATTCAAATTTCATGAATTATGAAAATTGGAAAATGGTATCACATGACTGAATTACCTGTGAGAAGGGGTAGGATGGCACACTTGATGGTGGTAAATTTTCAGGGAAGAAGGGGTTTTCTTCAGGGTTTGTGTATCTCCCAGCCTGCAATTCACTCTATTATTTTAGACCTAACATTCTTTCAAATTCAAATAACAGAATACGAAAAATAAGAACAACTCATGCTGATGCCTAGCAGAGATTTATTACACTTATGATGGTCATAATAACTCATATAACAGAAGCAGAAAATTCTACAGATGGCTCTCATCTTGACATAGCATGCTACTAGGAATGTTTTGTCTGAGAATTTTGGTGTTCTAAGTAATGTTCAACATCAGTCTTTAACTCTCTATCTTGATGCTAAATTCTTATGCTTGGTTATACGGTTCCACATCTGAGATGTGATTTTTTATGTTTATTTACAAGCTAATAGTTATAACTTCCAAATACTGATTTCTCAACCAGTTATCAAACACTTTGATTTCATTGTCGGGCTGGAAAGCTACTCTTCAACCACTTATTTAAGCGCTATCGCAACATATTTTAGTGATACCTTTTAACATCCATTTGCAAACACTTACAATCTCAAGAAAAAAGAATATGCTAAATTCATTGAAAGAAAAGCACATGCCATCCATTGAGATGCACAATCACTGTCATAATACCATTATAACGACATAATCTGCCAACCCAACACAAAACAAGACAACAAGACAACAAAACAAACAAGCTAAGAATAAGGCAATAGCAGCAAATAGTACCTTAGCTTGAACGTCCTCAGTATTTTTAACAACAAACTCCACCAATGAGCCATAAAAGCCAGGGATTTGAGCATACTTCTCATCATAGGTATGAGAATTGGAAGGAAACTTGGCTCTCTCAATAAGACCATAAACGATGGTATCCTCTTGCCTAATCAAATCCTCCCTCACCGAAGCCAGCGTGTACACATTCTCTTCTGCTTTCGCCATTCTGCATCTCACACCACATATTGTCAGCACAAGAATCACCAATGAAAACCGATGCATCATTTCATCAACCCAAGAGGTTGAAATCGAAACACCTAAAACCGATGACACCAAGATTATGATTCTGATTCTGATTCTGATATGAAACAAATCATGATTGTGCTGACATTATATAGCACGAGGAGACACCAATATAATTAATACAATAACTCACAAGTCAAATTCAGCGCCACCCATTTGATCATATGACTCAGAATTTCATATCACATATCCAACAATATCCACGAACATGTCTTACATCCGAAACCAAAAAGACAGATTGTACATTGTAGACAAAGTCAAATGGTGGAAAAAGAAACGTACCTTGGAATTAAGGTGCTGGAAATGAAGTGGGGTTGTGGGAATTTAAATTGGAGTTGAATTAGAGACCCCTTTTGAGGTTTATACTTTATATAACAGAGAAATGAGAGAGAGGAAGATAAAGGGTGAAAGGGATTAATAAATTGGTAATGAAGGAAAGAAAAGACATTTGTGGGGGGAAAAGAAGAAAGTTGTGTGTTGGTGTTGCCATCTTCCTTCCAAGTTGGAACTTGCCACAACCTAAGACAAACGTGTGGGTCCCACATCGATGTCCCTTCTTAACCCTTAAGAATTCATGCATTCATCTGGGACCCACTTTAAAGTGTTGGATTTTTTATGGATGAAATTGTGGTTCTAGAATTCTATCAATTCCATAGGTAGTTAAAATTTAATGAATTTTAAAACGTTGACCTTTGGTAAAATCTTTTAAAATGCATCTTCAATGTAAATATCAAGTTAAAAATGTAATGAATTAAGTAGGTTTATGTAAGGACCGTGATTTTTGGGAGTAGTGGGGGACACGGTGGTCACCCACCTTTTGTCATCATAGGGGAACAATTATTGGGGGAAGGGGTCTTATTTTGGTATGCGGGATGGAGAGTTCATGGGGGAGGAACCCATTCTTCCTCACTCTAAAAAAAACTTCATCTCCAAATTCACTCGCTTCTCTCTAGAATTCCAGCACCTTGAAACATAGGAATTCAACTCTGATGCTACCATGGCCTCCGCGGAGTAGAGGGCTTCATTTCAACCGAACGTTTTCGTCGTTCCGATCGGGGCAGAGTTCTTGGCTGTAGGATGGTTGTGCTTGGAGAAAAACTAGGTAAGGGGAGTTGGATTTTCTGGATGTTGATAGTGGTTGCATGAGTAGGATGCTAGAAAATTGTGGTTGTATGTATGGTTGGACTGAAATTGATGTGTTGATTCATGTATGTAATCTTGTATGTTTTAGAATTGAAGGAAATTGGAATTTCATAGCTTTTTAGTCATTTGGAGAGGAAGTGAGATAGTGATTTTGAGTATTTGGGGTCTAGAGTGTTATTGAGCCTTGGGAACAGTTTCACCCACTGTATTGTGACTTGTTAGAACCATCAAATTGATCAAAATAGGTGTAAAGTGGTAGAATTGGATTTTGGATAACTAAGTTGTGAAAATTGGTGTTTTATGGTTGAATTTGAGTATGAATCCCTTAAGAATTGAATATGGAACGTTTATAATCAATTAGATAAGTTCAATCTAGTATAAAACATGAATTTAGGGTGTTAGAAGTTAATAAAAAGGGTTGAAAATGGTAAAACGAGGTTCTGGCCTCAAATCTGCAGAATTCTGCATTCTGCAGAATTCTCGCCCGGGCGCCCCTGTCGCGCCCAGGCGCCCCAGCCTCTGGAAATGCCGCGCCCAGCATCTCGCGCCCTGGACGTTCGTCCAATTTGCTCGACCAAGAGTTCGGCCTTTATTCTAAGTCGAGCGTTCGGTCTTTTCTTCTTTTGAGCGTTCGTCCTAAGTGTTATAGTGAGCGTTCGTCTGTTATTTTGAGCGTTCGTCCTAAGTGTTATAGTGAGTGTCCGTCTCTAAGTGTTATTTTGAGCGTTCGTCCTAAGTGTTATAGTGAGCGTTCGTCTGTTATTTTGAGCGTTCGTCCTAAGTGTTATAGTGAGCGTCCGTCTCTAAGTGTTATTTTGAGCGTTCGTCCTAAGTGTTATAGTGAGCGTTCGTCTGTTATTTTGAGCGTTCGTCCTAAGTGTTATAGTGAGCGTTCGTCTGTTATTTTGAGCGTTCGTCCTAAGTGTTATAGTGAGCGTTCGTCTGTTATTTTGAGCGTTCGTCCTAAGTGTTATAGTGAGCGTTCGTCTCTAAGTGTTATTGTGAGCGTTCGTCCTAAGTGTTATAGTGAGCGCTCGTCCTACAAGTGATTTTGAGCGTTCGTCCAAACAGTGATATAGTGAGCGTTCGTCCAAATAGTGATATAGTGAGCGTTCGTCCAAACAGTGATATAGTGAGCGTTCGTCGTAACAGTGACATAGTGAGCGTTCGTCCAAACAGTGATATATTGAGCGTTCGTCCAGTGAGCATTCGTCCAAACAGTTATCGATCCAATATTTTATTCGGTCTTAGCGTTTGGCCTAATAGGTATTCGGTGAAATGGCGTTCGACCTGTTGATAAATAGCGTTTGTCCTAAGTATCAATTTTAGCGTTCGGCCTGATAGTGTAGGATTTGATTACGTTCGTCCAAAAAGTGTACGTTCGTCTACTGGTGTTCAGTGAATAGTGCTCGTTCAAATGTATTTTACAATTAGTGTTAGATTCTAAGTTGAATGAAATTATGCGTATAATTGTTTGGAATATAGTATGTAATGTGGTGTTCGATGGTTTAGCGTTCGGTCTTAGTACTCGATTATAGCGTCCAACTGATTAGAGTTTGATCAAGTGAGACGTTCGGTAGTAGCGTTCGGCCGAAATGTGGATACTCGATTTAGCGTTCGACCTATTGAATCTCATAGTGTCTGTCCAATGAGTATAGTAGTGTTCGGCAGTCGTGTTTGATGAATGGTGTTCGACCAAATAATAGTCTACAAATGGTAATGGGTTCTAAGTTCACTTTGCTGTTGTTTGGGTTGAATTAATTGTGTACAATGTTTGATATATATATATATATATATATATATATATATATATATATATATATATATATATATATATATATATATATATATATACTCTGATGTGATTTATGTGAATGCATGTGATATAATAAAATTACTGTGATGACTGTATTTTATGATGTTAATGTGAGTTGAGGAATATGAGTATGGTATGAATCTCATGGAGAGATTATGTAATATTATGTCATTAGTGTGTATGTTGATGTTGAGGGTCCCGTAGTTGGAGGTTATCCTGATACTCTAATAACCATCCAGTCTCATGTAGAGAAGGATGAATTATGTGGTGAGAGGAGCAGGAGGTCCTGGTCTACGTTCCGGTTTGAACATAGTGAGGGGACTAACCTTGTGAATGGTATGAAGTATTTTGGAAGGGTATTTGTAAGAAAAAGTAGAAGTCATCACAAGTGCATAACCTCCCGTGACCGCTCATCAACGTATCATCCGGATGAGTGTCTAGTAGGAATTGTGGTATGATAGTATATGAGAATGTCTGACCTAAATATTATATGATGTTTTTATTGAAGTAATTATGCATGTTTTATAATTGTTGTGTTGCATGTTAGCTCACCCTTACTTGTTTGTTTGTGCCGGGAAAATTGTATTTTTGCGATGATCGTATAACGTATTTGTTATACGGGAGCAGAGGAAGAATTGTCGCATGATCTGGTATATATGAAGGAAGATTTGGAAGAACAGATTAGAGGGATTCAATAATATCTCTGCAGTCAACTATGAGCTTAAAACTTATGTATATATTTAAGTTTGAAGTTACATGGTGTTAATGTAATTGTATTATTACAATATTTTTAAATTTTGAATTTTAAAGGGAGAATTTTTGGGATGTTACAGTTTCAACTACTTCAAATTCTGAAAATTTCTTCTAAACAGCATTTGAAGTCAATTTCCATATTTGTAATTTTTCTTTCAAATAATCAATATATAAAGTAATTAAAATAACGTGTAAAGATTTGTTGAAAAATATATAATTAAAATTGTTTTAACTTGTTTTGCATTGTGATTATCTAGTTTAAAAAATTTTGTAACAACTCACTATCATATAAAATAATACAAGGAATTTAAAAAATCTTAAGAATGTTTAAGAATAAAAAGAAGATTAATGTCAATTAACAGCTTCAATGTTTACTTTTTTTTGTGTCTTATTGTGTAAAATATCATAACATCTAAAATAAAAATTATAAATTCTGTGTATATATAAAAAGAAGATTAATGTCAATTAACAGCTTCAATGTATAACTTTTGATTTGAATTGAATTTATTTAGTTTTTAAAATCAAATTCAAAATTTAATTTAATCTAATAATTTTATTTTATTTTTATATTTGTTAAATTTTTAGTTTATTTCGTTTTCAGTTTTTTCAGACATTTTAATTTTAATTTTATTTTTGGGTCGGTTTAAGAAATAAAGTACACGTTATTGTTTTGTGGTTTGAAACCTTTTGAGTGATAAAATTTTATGGAAGTTTGAATAAAATGTAAAATCAATTTTTAAAGATTATTATAAGTATAAATTCGTGGCCGAGATAAATCTGACCACACATCTTAATTTAAAATTAATTTCACCAAATTTCAAAACAAATGATCTGATTCTGCATTAAGTGCAACTCCAATCAATGATACTTAAAATAATTGTTTAACATAAATTAAGAATAGATGTAAGTAAGAATTTTCAGAAAAATAGTTACTAAAATAATTAATTATTATTGATTAAGATGACATAAAATTTCAAAACACACTGAACTTTTTAAATAGCAATCTAAAATCAGTTTATCTTATCTTAATAGATAAAATTAAGAAAACAGAAATAAATAATTGAAAAAAAAAATAGATTACTTATTATATATATAAAAAATACAAGCTATTAACTTTTATTTGAAGTAATGCTTTTTAATACGATATATTATATACAAAAATAAAATTATTTAAAAATATTCATTCTAGAAACTCGTTGACATTAGTCATACTTAAATTCAATAATTTACTTGACAAAAATCATATTCAATGCTTCTTTCTTATTTTTATTCAGGTTATAATTAGAGTTTCATTTTACAAACAATTTTTTTTATGGTAAATTTTTTTAAATAATATTATTATTTAAATTGAAGTAATTTTTATAAACAGTGATGAAAGTAATTACATTTAAAGTTTTTTTCTTTAAAAAATATTTTATAAATTCCGTTAATCAAGTGAAGTTGTTGGCAGTTATACAACTTTGTACTATTAGAAAGTCAAAAGCTGACCTAGAAATGTGGCCAATAATGTTCTGTTCCCATTCTAATTAATTTACTTTATTACATGCTGTAGCATCATCTTTAAGTAAGATTCTCAATTATATAACTAAACAAACACTTCCTACTTTAAAAATATAACTTTATTAATAATTAAATAAAATTAGGTGTAAAAACATATTTTGTTCTTAGTATAATTAATAAATAAAAAGTTATAAGTATTAATGTAAAACTTTTAATTTCGTAAATTTATTTGAACTCTTTTAATAATTACGATAATTAAACATTATATATTTGATAGATATGAATTTTCATCTATTTTTATTAATGAAAAAAATCAATATTAATATTCAATTAATTTTATAAGAAACTATTAAAAATTTAAGTTTAAAAAATAATAAATAAAAAGTAAAAAATTTCAAAATTAGTTATACTAACTTTATTATTCTTCTTATTTAAAAAAAAATAAAATATGTTAATATTTATTATACGACTACGTATCTAATAAGAAAAAATATTAAATTGCGATCATAGAAACTAAAAAAAAAACATCTTAAAATAAAGTGCCATATGCAACATAAAAGAAAAATTAAATGAAGACATTAGATTGCAAAGAAAGTGATTAGCACGTTAATTCACCTTCATAACGTTATGATTTTGCTTAATTGGTGGTGCGAGAATCGCGTAGCCATGAAACTATGGAATATGCTTTCAAATCAAAGCTTTTTCTTCTTATCTTGTCAATTTCATGAAAACACAAAATTATGAGTTTCATTTACTATTTCTGAAAATATCATATAGTAGTGGTGATAATAACACTGAAAATAAATTAGTTTCTAATTCAGAGGAAAAAAAACTCTAGTGATAGGATAAAATATTCAACCGACTATATATATAAGTGAATTCAAAAATTTTATGTGAGTAATTTGGCTGTTTCTTTCGTCCTGCATTCCATGGTATTTTCATGCACCTCTATGGGATGGGAAAAATTTTAAAAATATTCTTTCATATAATTTTATTGAAAAGATTTAAGAGTGAGTGATTAAAAACAATAATTATACAATTTAGAAGTTAAAACTTAGATGTTATATTCAGAATTGCATAATCTGAATTTTTTAATGTTGTTTAATATTTTAGATTGTGCAATTTAAAATGTATTTTTAAATTTTTATAAAATACATTTCAAATTACATTGAATTGAATTTTTAACATTAAGATTACCAAATCTATTATTATTTTTATTTTTTTACTTGTGAATTGATGTTTCATTTTATCAAATTTGGTAATTAGAAGATAAAGCAATTCAATAAATATAACAAAAGATAAAGAAAAGTTTTGGTCTTACGAAGAGAGGATTCCAAAACTTTTTCTTTTACTTATTATAACCATTCTCAAAATCACAAGTAACCAATATTATTTTCCTAATATTGCAGATTACATATAATTTGTCCAACTCTTTTCTAATACTTTTCTAATACTTTCTTAAGTGTATATATGTTTTATTTATTTTGTATCATCTTATTTATGTGGTTTGATTTGGTTCTTCACACTTGAAAAATGAGAATAATATTTATTTCATGAATTTTAATGTTGTGTTTATTTCAAACAATGTATTGTTTAGAGCTGTCAAAATGGATCACAACTCGCAGACTAATCCGACCTACTACGGGTTCGAGCCGAGTTGGATTTAAAAAAAATGTATTCTTTTTTGTGAGTCAGATTTAAACCTGGTTCATTTAAACTCGGTTCATGCGGGTTGAACTTGTGGTGGGCTGAGTTGGCCCATCAATCCACCTACCTAATTTTATTTTATTAAAATTTAATTTTAATTTTATAAAAAGATTTTTATTTTTTTTTGCTTGAAAAAAATATTTAAGTTTCTTATTTTCAAAATTAATTAAACACCCATGTTGGGAGTGAAATTTATGAGTGAAATTTGTTTAGATTTGAATTATAGAAAATTTGTAATTTTTTTATTTTAAAAAAATTGTAATTAAGTGAGCCAACCCGTGGTGGGTTGGATCGGGTTCGAATTTTTCTGGCTCGCTAATAAATGAACTTGGTTGGGTTGACTCACTAAGTGACCAACTCCTGGTGGGTAGAGTCAGGTCGGGCCGGGTGACCCGTTTTGACAGTTCTAGTATTGTTCATAGGTAAGGAAGAACGAGCTATAAGATAGTTTAGTTCAACTAATTTGAATGAAATTGCAAGCCGCAATTTGCGGGTGATCATTGACCAATGCTTCCTAGTACAAATGAGAAGATTTTGAAGGAAAACCATGTAATCATAAAGGAAATACCATACATGACTATGTCATTTTAACCTATTAAATTATTTTAAAATATATATAACTGATTCCCCATTGTCATTAGTCACCTAGAATCAATTTGGTATTCTTCGATAATTGATTCTCTCTTCTTATTTTGGTGTGTTGGCGTGGCATGTTGTTGATATGTAGGTGGGTGTTAGAGCACGTGGTGAGGTGCTGAGAGGAAATGAGAGGATTGAATTTATTTCTTCCTCGGAGAGCTCTTAATGGAAAACCAACTACATAACAAGTGCATTGGTTGTACGTAGCAAGTGATAAAATATCATGTTCTTCCAAGAGACTTATGTAAAACTCGACAACTCTTGCATAATAACTCAATGAAACCACAAAATTTAAAAAAAACACAATGAAAACTCTTTTTTTATTAAACAATTGATGTGTAGCAAGAAATTTAACATAGATTATTTACAATTGTTAAGATTAGATTTCATCAACTTCATTCTCATGCATCACAAATATCTCAATATTCAAGTCAAAATCAAATCATCAACATACTCAAATCCTAATCCTAAAGCCTTTGAGCCTATGATCACTTATCAAGTTTCAATCCTTTAAATCCTCAACAAGTGAAATCATGCATTAATTTTAAGAGTCTAAGTTTACTAATAAACCAAATTTTATTTCTAGATAAAAACATTCATTAAGCATTTAATTTCAAGTCTATATTTTAAAGATATTTCCCAACACCTTCAAAATCACAAATCAAGGATGAGAACAATCCACATCAATCATTAAGCATGAAAATCAAATATTAACTTGAATTGAAAAAACATATACATATTAATAACACAATTTTACACAAGAATTCAATGTTTTACATCCAATGTCAACAAATAAAAATAATTTTTCACGGTGGAGAACCTAGGGTTTACAAATTGAAGAGATAGATAAAAAATGAAACCATAAAGAAGATGAAGGTCTTTTCCCAAGGTACCTACTAGCTATTCCAAGCTTCAATCATGCTTCTCCTTCACATTTCCACCTATAATCTGCAGCAAAAGGGGGAAAACCACCATTAATGAAGGAGAAAACCCAAGGAGGAGAGATAGAGCTTCCCAACACTCCAAACAACCTTCAAAAGTTTTTCTCAAGCACCTTAGGTGATTCTCTTTGTGTAAAAATGAGGAATGCCTAAAACTTTAACGAAAACATGATTAAATATCCACTTTCACATATCATGGCCGATAGACTCGCCTATGTTTTATGACTTGTAACTCGTTGGGTGAGCCATATTTTCATTCAGCGACTCAAATACTACATGTTTGAGCTGCCACTTTCACCCAACGACTCAATTTGGCACCCAATGGTGATTTTTTGGTCGTCTAAGGGTGGTGCATGGCGTTGTAATTCTATAGGTGAGTCCTTTTTTCATGTTTGTAATGTTAGGTGTGATTCTAGTACTCCAACATGAGTATTTGTTTAAAAATCATTCTTTCTTTTTCAATTAAGCTTTCTTAAGTTTCAACTTATTTTCCTATACTATATTTGCTTACTATTGAATTATTTCACACTCAAAATAGATATTAAAAGTAAACAAACATAAAACAAATAAAATACAAAATAATGTAAAATTGATATAAACTTGAGAATTAAACAACATAAAAGTTATGGAAAAATTGATTTTATTCGTAAAACTTAACACTATAAATGTAGAAAATAATGTTATTAAGAACTGAGACTTCAAAAGGTCGCTTAAAAAAAATTTTATAAGTATAGTTAAAGTGGTCTAAGATAAGAGAATAGATGACTATATTTTGGGAGTTAAAAGAAATATGATGAAGTCATACCTATATGTGTTATCTGGTAGGTGTAATTTTCATAGTCGAAAAATTTTGTTTATTGGAAAGAACGTAAAATACATTTCCTTTTAAAAACAAAAAGTCAACATTACAAACAACCCATTCACGTTCTGACCAACTCAATCCTACAAAACCGGCATATTCACATAGAACTTGCTAGGATAGGTTGTATGACTCTCATAGCATATTAAAAAGTGAGTTTTTAAGCCTAACTCAACCTTACAATATCCGCTTGTAGGGTGAGGTTTGCACCCACTTATAAACTATGAATTGGCCTTATCTCTAGTCGATGTGGGACTTCCAACACATCCCCCTCACGCCGAGGTATATACATCTCGAACGTGGGATTAGACATTTTTAATGGGTGGTTCGATAGTGGCCCTAGGTGGTGAAACAATATGCCCAACAAACAACAAATATTGTTATGATAGGCTCTAACCATAGCTCTGATACCATGTTAAAAGTAGACTTTAACACAGGATATACCAAAATTTGAGTATAATACACGACAGGATTCAGTCCAAATATGTCTAACCCATAATCTGTATACCATGAATTGAAATTTGAAACTAACCAAATCCAGTGTACAAAGTATGCATTGTTTTGTATACCGTGGTATCCGTATATATACGTTCCATATATAGTTTTGAAATTGAATTCCTTATGCACATGCATACCAATATATCTGCCATTTAATTGAGTTATGAGACAGAGAAATGTGAGAATTAAACTTTGATTGTTGAGTGTCAATTACACGAAAGTACTTACAAATATATCTATACATATTCTCTATGAATACTACGTAAAGCTATGTCAGAGGACTGTACAAAATAATAAAGAATGTATGGTTTGAGATGAAATGTTATCCTAATTAGAAGAGCTTGCAGACAAATTCATCTACGACTATTCCTTCCATACCACAGGAAGCAGATTTTGAGGCAACCGAACATAACGATTATCAAGTTTCGCTCGCATTCATTATCAAATCGTTACAACCGAACATAATGATCACTTTCATATCTGTCTTTCTTAGCAGTAAATTTTTCCATACGAACACAAGATTAAAAAAATGATATGTAGGGGATCGTGACTCTGTAGCATGGTTGTAGATTTGTATTTCACACCATAAATTTGACCATTTGAAGAACTATAAAATGGGTATCATGATTCTTCTTTGGATCTGTAGTCTTGTAGAAGGCAAGATTTGCAGAGTGACACACACTCCACTTAAACCTTTAAACTTTAATTACTTTCTGTTGATAAATGAATTGAATTTTTCAAAATTCAATGAAGACAACCCATGATCATTATAATTTTGTTTTTTCAAAAGAAGTGGTCCAACATTATCACCTGTGGCTCCGTTATGCTTCACATGGCTTCCATCACATAGAGGAAAAGTATGGTCATATACTTTCCAATGTAGTTTTTCAGTTGCATCTTATAGTGAATTATTAGATGTAATCATGTAACTCCGTTTGCATACACAATGACGTATTATCTTTTTTTTAAATGATCATTTCCCTTTGTGCTACAAGAGCATTTCAGTTTCATGATGTGTTCTCACTAGAAAATGAAGATTTCGATGATGTGACAACTTTGATTGATAAAAAGGTGTGCTAAAAAGCCTGACACCTCTGGGTTGTTCTTCAATATGATGTTAAACTACTTTTCTTTTTGTTTCAACCTGCGTACTTGTTTATGTTGTTGCATACAAGACAATGTCTTCGTCATGTCTAACATTTAATCCAACTATCATATTGCTTCAAATGGATTTGAGGTTGATATCTGTTATGACTTTTATCCTTGCAATTACTACTCAGGGAATTCTTTATCAGGTTGATTGACTAATCGAAGGATATGATTGTGTTAAGAAATTGCTTTAAGTCTGGACTAAATGTTCGGTATGTGGGCTGATTTCTGTTCATAAATCAACATCGGGTTTACTATTTGCTTTGCTCCCAATTTTGACATGAAGGTGAACCAGAACTGAACTGAACCAGAAGGTGAATTGGAGTAGGCCGTGAAGGAACTGCACTGAACATAATTAGAAGACAACGTGACCTGCACCAACCTGTGAAGAAGAAGCTGAGCTGACCTGGATTACTTGCCACTTGGGGAAGCTGTGAACTAATTTACACTAGTTAGAACTTGTTTATTGTGTATGAAGATTATTGTGTAGCTAGAAAAGTTAAACCAAAACGAAGCCTCACATGCCTCTTATTACATTTCGTTGTAGAAAGTATGAAACGATTTTCCAAAATAGTTATTTGGATAAAACTAAGATAAAATTGTTTGCCAATCAAAGTTTCCTTAGTGGTATATTTCATCTCAGTAATTAAAATTGGTGTACTTTGTGTGGCCAATTTTTGTTGAAGAGCAATGCCACAGTATTATGGTACTGTATTTGCATTTTATCCCAATTGTATTGTCAGTGTCAACAACACTACTAAGTTCAAAGTTCTCGCTAAAATTTGATCCCAAATTTATTTTTGAACTAATTTTGAAATGCCGTTTTTTACGTCTGTATATGTTAATCAGGTTTACTCTGTAGAGATGACTACCTATCAAGTAGTAATATATTTTAATATTTATAAACTCTGAATTTCTTTTCAAAGTTTATCACAACACTTTCATTAATGTATTGATGTGATTTCTGAATTTGTTTTCAGACCCTATATCGTCATCATCATTTAGATAAATTTTCCTTTTGTTTGTATTTGCAGAGTTTGTTAATTTGTTGGGAGGCAAGTGGTAGGAATATTAATGAATGGTTATTTTGTGTGTATTGCACCCAATTTTATGTTTATTTTTAGTTGTAGTACCAATATTGATAACTGCCAGTCTTGGTCTAAACTTACGAATGAATTAATTTCTTAAATCGTGATATAATGTAATTTTATGCTTTCAACTTCTGAAATTAGTCACAGTATAGAGTATTTGTCATTGTTTAATGCTATATTTTTGTAATATTTCTTTCTTGCTTGTAGGCTTTATACACGAATAATAAAACAAACTAATGTTACCATAACATGAATCAAAGAAAATTGTGTTTTTCTAAATTCATCTTCCTTGGATACGAGGTGGTATGGATCACAAGTTGTTTTCCCCAACAATGGTTTTATGAAGTTTTGAAATCTTTACTCCATCTTCAATAAAGATCTGCTATTAGTGTTTGAACAACTTAAGTTGAATATACCACTGGATGAGGAATGTATATGCCTAACCTTGGCTAAGTATTTTTAATGTTAAGGATGATTTGTTCTAATACTATTTTCCTCACTTCAGCTCAGAATCTCCACAAATAAACCATCTTTGCTCCATTAGCCGATGCAATTAAGACTCTCTTTTAAATGTGGTATGACTTATGCGACTCTGATCATTCTGCATATTTGGCTTATTTTCTCCATATATGTGAGAGTGTTTATGTAACCATTCTTTTGGTTATTAGACGTTTGTTATTACAAATCCATCATTTCTTAATTAGGCCTTTAGGAGTTCTTTTTTCCTGTAATGAGTGCCTATGCCATGCTATCAATCTACTTGTGTGCTAAAGTAATTGTTGATATTTTCCTACATGTGATAACTTGGATACTCCCTTTAATGGATGACGTCTCTTTACCTTGTAGATTGCTAAAGCGACCCTAATACCAGACACAAGTTATATTGCCAAGCCAGCTGCCTCATGGCTTGATGATTTTCTAGTATGGGTATCTCCAGAAGCATTTGGGTGTGCTATTCTTGAGCTTGAACTTGATGAATCTCAGCTCAGTTTAAGAAACTTACTTTGGTAGAAAAGTCTGTAATTGCCTCTAATTTGTCCAAGTGAACTAAGAAATATTTGTTTAGCTTTAATTAAGAACTGTAATTGCCTGTAATTGAGAACTATAATTGCGTGTAATTGAGAACTGTTTTAATCTTGCTATGTATCATTTAGCTTTAATTCTGAACTGTTTTCACAGTATTGTTTTCACAGTATTAAAAATAGTTTACTGAACTATATTGCAGTTAACTGAACTAAAAAATAGTTCAGTTGAGATTTTTTGAACTATTTTTTAGTTCAGTCCACTTTATTTGAATTATTATATAGTTAACTATAATTGCTTTATAGTACAAGTACAGTACAAGTAGTGCAGTTTGCCCACCCTTACTTACGCTAATCCTATCACATCATACGCTCGTTTGCTTATATCTGCAATGAAATTACAAAAGAATTCACTCTAACTTCTTAAAGATTCCACCAACGCAGTTCTGTAACACGTAAGGAACAATTAATGAACATCTAGAACAATACATGTGCATCGTGATTCGTTACCAGAATTTATGAGTTTATGACCTTTAATTTGTTTTTCTGAACACAAATATAAAAAATGCTATGTTTGGTGGATGAAAATATGAATAACCGTTAGGTAATTATGTGTCAGTATGTATTATTGGAAACTTTTTTATAATGGGAAATAAGGATTAGATTATATTATATATTATTAATTCTATGAGTTGCTGTGAAATTATTTATTATGAAAAAATAATTATTATGAGTTGGTGTAAATTTATAATATTTTACTTTGTAATAAAGTCATGCATTTGTACTTAATTTCATGGCATTTGGTACATCCATTTTGTTTATTTGTGCATGTCTACATTCTTTGATGTCATCTCACTTTAGACATTAGAACTCGAAATTTATACATTTTTCATCACTTTCATAAAATATGAAAAATAACAATAAATTTGACAATTAAAAAGAAAGCAATTCACTTTAACACGCATACAAAAAAATAAAAAAGGTCAAAGTATAACCAATTTCTTACTATACATTTATGCATCACTATATATAGGGATTTCAATCCTTGCATTAAAGTTTTGACATTGTGCTTGAAATAACATGTAAACAAGTAAACGAACTTTCTATTATGTGTGCATGCATTCATTTATCCATGTAGTCATGAAAATCATAACACACAATACATCATCTTTGCATAAATGTGCTCCTCCGACATTTATTGCATTGATGATCCAAAAATGCAATGAAAATAAAAAAAATGAATGGAATTAAGAAACATAAAAAGAAATTCAACGAGAAGGTTCAAAGGAAACAAGTAGAAGTTAGAAGCTTGGTAAAAAGTCACCTGAGAAGAGGGTTCATTCTACACTTGGGTCATCTCAAGTGGTTGCTTGAGTTCTGGTCAAGTTATTGTGAGCAAACAACAAACTACTACAGTTATATGGAACATATGGTGATGGAGCTTAAAAATTTAATCAGTTCAAATGGACAGAATGGTAGACCATGGCATGTTAGAACATACATGAAGGGTTAAGCATGTTATCCTTCCCTTCAAACTATTTGGGATCTTCACCCTTTCACAGTTTCAGTTCCTAGCATGAGCCTGGATTAAAATTTTGATAATCTACATTTCTTTTATATATTCTACATTTCTCTGCTTTGAATTCTTTTATTATTATTATTATTAGTACAAGTGAATGTCTCCTAGTGATTCATTACTTTTATTAATCTTTGTTTAAGTGAATTTCAAGTTCAAAGCACACCTCTTACATTTTTCACAATAAATTTCATGCCATTCACAACAAAGTGTGCCAAACCTTAAAGTATACAATATGATAAAACTATAATTAACAAAACCTTAAATTGAAACTGAACATTCAAAAAATTTTAGAACAACATAAAATTCTCGAAATAAGAATGAAAATAATAGAATAAAGCACATCAAATCATGCAATTTCAGTTTAGTTTCCATATCTTCACTTTTGTTTTTTTTTCCTAGTCAGGTGTGCTTCCTATACTCTCTTCCTGGCCACAATTTGAATTTTCTCATATAATTTTAAATTTTTTTATCTTTAACTTATGCATAATAAGTTAATTTGTACAATTTTTTTTCATATAAAAAATATTATTTTTTAATTTATGCATAAACAAATTTTAATTTATGAAACAATTCATTTTATATATTTATTTATTTTGGGACAGTACCCTAACTTTATAATTTCTAATAAATAAAACGTATGTTATAAATGAATTGATAAAACTTCTATATTACGTGATTCTATAGGATTAATCATATAATTTAGTTGTTGAATACATTACAATTTTATTTTGGATCCTATTAAATTGGTTTTTTACGCTTAAATATTCCCGATTTAAGATATATGATCATTAGCCCCTTACACATTTTTTAATGTTTTTTACAAATAAACATGCCACAATTAAGAATGAAGCAGGAAATTACATATAATATTTATTTTACTATTTCATAAGTATATTTTAATAGATAGTAGATATTTTTAAAAATATTTTTCTATTATATTTGTATTTAAATCTTCTTTTTTCTTTAATTTATACATCTTGTATCTATTTAAAAATAGTTATTTTTTTTAATTTATTATGAATTTAAAAAGAAATGTTGTACAAGGTTAATAATAAATCTACATTACGAACAAACATAATAATTGGAAGTAAATCAAATGTAATCAAATTAATTTTGAACGAACAAAATATTATAAGATTTGAAATTAATTAAAAATTAAAAAAATTAATTATAAAAAATATGGTATAAACATATCTAATTCTGTCATTTACATTTTAACCCACTTTAATTGATAAATTCATCAAACACTCGTAATTCAATAAAGTAGCTTAACACTTGTTTTTTTTTTTTACCAATTTTTAATTACTATCTAGTTTCTTAATTTTCAACTATCTTTCTGATTAATTTTGTTGAAATTAACTTTAATATTTGAGTGAAATTATACCTGTCTCTCACTTTTAAATTTGAATTTCATAATAATCATTGTGGTGACCCACTAAAATCTTTTAATTATTTTAACAATATCCTCTATAAATTACATATTAATTAAAAAATAATATAACATTTAGAGTGATTGTTATAACTAAAAATAGAAATATTATGTATACTTTTGAGAAGTTTCAAAAGAGATGAGAGTATAATTTACTTAGTATTGTACTAAAAGAGGAATTAGAGAGAAATTTCTAGATAGAATAAAATAAAGTATAAACCATAATCCTAGGTATGTGTAATTTGATAATGGTAAGCAAGGTTGATTGTCTCGTGCCAATATTTTATATTTGAAGTGGGAAAAACCAAATGATCACAACCTAGTACGGATCTTCTCCTTTGTTTTTATCTTGTTTTCGACCATAAAGGGAATAATTGAGAGAAAATGAAAAAAATAAAAAATAATAACATACATGGGCACATCATCATCACAATTGACCACATACACATGTGTTCATTCTCACAAAACAAAATGTTAAGATACGGACACAGAAACACATATTGCGTTAGAGAGAGAAACCTCGGATCGAAATTGTTCTTCTAAAGTTCTTATTTTTCTAACAACTAACCATATATTGTTCAACTCTTTCCCTTTGAATATGACATTATGTAACTGAGGATTGAGGTTAGATTTCTACCACCCACTTTCTATTCCCCTCATATGATAAACTCTTTGTCTTTTTTGATTGAAAGCTAAGTTTTCTTTCTCTTTCCATTAGATATATATAGTGTGCATGTGAAGACAAGGACATTTCCAGAAAAAGTGTTTCTTAAAGACCCAGCAAAAATCCAGGCCTCTGATTCCTAAATACACACTCCCTACAATGCCAACACCAATACTGTCTTCACGATTACGATTGCAATCTATTTCTATTTGGTGGGGGATCTAAAAAATTTGAGCTTGGATGCAATGTGGGTTGAATTAGGGCAGTTATAGGTGTCCTACCTGTCAGGGTGACCCTCTTGGATCTTCCACACAATGGCATTGTTCCGCAAGTTCTTCTATAAGAAGCCCCCAGATGGGCTTCTAGAAATCACTGAAAGGGTTTATGGTACGCTTCCTGTTGCCTCATTTTCTCTGAACTCATTGGTTCTGGTGGAAGTGAACAGTGTTGGTTTCTTCTCTGTGCAAATATATCATCCTTATGCATTTCGCCTTGGTGGGGGGTTGTGGTATGTAAGGCTTGTTAGCACATTTGAAGTGAATAATGGGAATATTATAACGTGTACATTGTTGGCTTCTGTTGAGTTCAACTGTTTCATCATTATGCATTGTGTTTGTGGTGGTTGAGGTATGTAAGGCCTGTTTTGCATATTAAGTGAATGATGAGAATAATATAATGCGAAGAATGTTGGCTTCTGTTGAGTGCACATATTTCATCTTTTTGCATTTTGTGTTAGTGGAGGATTGGGTTAGGCTTGCTTTGCATCTTTGAAATGAATAATGGGAACAACGTTGGTTTCTGTTGAGTGCAATATTTGATCTTTATGCATTTCGTGTTAGTGGGTTGTGGTATGGGGCCTATTGTGCAGATATAGAGTGAACAATTAGGACACTGTAACTTTTCTACATTTTCATGTTACACAATGTATCATTCCATTCTAAATGTTAGTCGGTGAATAGGCTATTGACATCTTGTTTATGACTTAGCTGAATAGATGTTTTATCTTCTGGCGATATATCTTAGTTGTGGAAGGAATGGAGGTAATGGGAAGAACCTCCATAGAGTTGACAAGGAAAACTCAGCTATTTTTTTTTTCTGGAGAATTAAAACGTGCAATGCTTTTTGAACAATTTTATAATCTCTTAGAGTTTGTGTCTTCTGATTTTAGACTCTCGCTACTTAGCTTTTATGTTTGACATGTCATTTTACTTGGTAATTGATGCATTTCTTCATCATAAGGAATCTATGTCATTCATATGTGTGATTGTGATTATTGTGTCATTGCACGTGTAGTCTTTGATTACTGCTTTACCACGGATGTTATGGAAGAAGAAGAATATAGAGTGTATCTAGGAGGAATAATTGGGCAACTTCGTGGTCACTTCCCTGATGCTTCATTTATGGTGTTCAACATGAGGGAGGGAGACTGCCAAAGCCAGATTTCAAACATTTTGTGTGACTACGATATGACTGTGATAGACTATCCTCGACAGTATGAAGGGTGCCCATTGCTTACCATGGAGATGATCCATCATTTCTTGAGATCAGGTGAAAACTGGCTTGAACTTGGGCATCACAATGTTGTCTTGATGCATTGTGAACGAGGTGGGTGGCCGTTATTAGCATTTATGCTGGCTGCACTCTTGATTTATAGAAAGATGTTTACAGGGGAGCAAAAAACACTAGACATGATATACAAGCAAGCTCCTCGGGAACTTCTGCAGTTGATGTCACCATTGAATCCTTTAGCTTCACAATTGAGATATCTTCAGTACATATCAAGAAGAAATGTTGGTTCAGAATGGCCTCCTCTTGATAGGGCACTTACTTTGGACTGTGTAATTATAAGACTCATTCCTAACATGGGTGGAGAGGGTGGCTGCCGTCCTATATTTAGAATATATGGGCAAGACCCTTTTATTCCTGCAGATCGAACTCCCAAAGTTCTCTTCTCAACTCCAAAAAGGAGCAAACTTGTTCGCTACTGTAGGCAGGTGGTACCCAAGTCCTTTTACCCTAATTTAATATGCTTTTTAACACCCTTTCTTTTGTTCTTACTACCTATATTGAGATGTTCCTTCCATTATATGTTCTTACTACCCGAAATGTTTTTTTTTTCATATTTGTTTCAGACTGACTGTGAACTGGTTAAGATTGACATCCACTGTCATGTTCAAGGTGATGTTGTTTTTGAGTGTATTCATCTGTACAGTGATTTAGAGCATGAAGAAATGATGTTTCGGGTGATGTTTAATACAGCATTCATAAGATCAAATATTTTGATGCTTAACCGTGATGAAATTGACATACTATGGAATGCTAAAGATTGCTTCCCTAAGAATTTTAGAGTGGAGGTATTAATCTCTCTCACTCTCTCCTGTTTTTAGTAATTGGTTAGTGATAAACCAACTTAATGTTTGTGGGGGTTATATACTGTATTTCTGGTTGAAGGTTCTTTTCTCAGATATGGATGCTTCAACTTCTGTTATTTCAATTGATCTGCCTCGTGTTGAGGAGAAAGATGGCCTCCCTGTTGAAGCATTTGCGAAGGTCAAGGAGATTTTCAGCAATGTGGATTGGCTAGATTCAAAGGAAGAAGTAGCAAGTGTGCTCCAACAGATCACATCTTCAAATATGCTTCTGGAAAGATTAGACTCTGGGGTTTCTGCTGCAACAAGTGACTTGCAAAAGGAGTCATCTGAAAAGTCTTCAGCTGTTTTGAAGGCATACAGTGATACAAACATTCAAACTTCTGCAGTTCAGGGGAAACATTCTACATCCTCATTAGGATCGTCTTTGGATTTAGCTATGGGAAATAAGACTGAACCATTAGAGTCAAAGACATTGTCCAAAAATGACATTGAGACTCTTGAATGTTCAGGTCAAGGGAACCAACCTATTCACTCATTTGGGCTCTCAAAAGATTCAGATTCTACTAAAAGGGGGACTGAGTCATTAGAATCCAAGGAGAAGGATATTGAGTCATTAGCATCCACTGATGCAGATTCATTGGCAAAGAAGATTGATTTATTAGGATCAAAGGAGAAAACATTTGAGTCACTCAACTCCGAGGCATTTTTGGAAAATGATAGCAGATTCAAATATGAACCTAGGCCGCTTGCAGAAGTTGATAACTCATCTGGTAGTGCTCCTATGGAAAAGAATAATGACCCTCTAGAATTAAAGGTATCACCAGAAAATACCCTCAAGACTTCTGCTTCCACGAGTCAGGGAAAACAGCTTACTCCCTCATTTGGACTCATAACAGATTCTAGTTCTCCTGAAAAGCCAGTTGAATCATTAGACAATGCCAAGGTTACAACATCTATGCCTCATGTGGAGAAGTCTATGCCCTCAATTGAACCATATAAGGATGCATATTCAATGACACATGACATGGGACCATTAGAAACAAAGTCATTAACGGATGGAAATTCAATAAAAGAGAAAATGGGGCAATTAGAGCAAATGGTATTGTCAGAAAATGATACCAAGAGTGTCACATCCACAGCTCAGGGGAAACAATATAGTCCTTTACTTGAACAGCCCGTTGAAGCAAGCACAATTAAAACGAAAATTGAACCTCATGAATTGCAGGTTTCCCTCCAGCTTCCCACTCAATCAAAAATAATTTCTTCACCGGTGCGTCCAGCTGTCCGATCTGCTTCTGCTTCCACTTCTTATTTTAACTCCTTAAAAGGTTCACCTGTAGCTATCTCAAGATATCGTAGTGCACCATCAGCTCTTGGAATAACATCTGTGTTGCAGGATCATGCAGCAGTGGATATCAAAGAAGTAACTCATCCAGTGACAGTATCTCCTCCAGCTTCTGTGTTGCCTCCTTCAGACTCCAAGGTGTTAAATTCTGTAGAGCCTAGTCCCACAGCTATTCCTCCAGCATCATCATCGCCTTTGCTTCCATCTTTACCTTTAAAAACTTCAGTTGATGCTCTTAAAACCACGGAAAAAACTTTTGAATCCCTTTCTCCTGCAGCTGTAACTACACCACCACCACCACCACCACCATCTTCTCAATGCGATCACACTTCAAATTTGATGCAATCTAATGCTACTCAGTACCCTGAGAATACAAATGAGGGTAAGAAACCATTGGTTGGTCCTCCTCCTCCTCCCCCATCCCCTTCAATGCTCGCTCCTCCAATCCCATCATTTTCTCCAGCCCCTTCCCTTCCTGAAACATCACTTTCCACAACCCAAGATTCATGTAAAGGTCCTCCTGCACCGCCACCTCCACCTGCGCTGTCTGGGTTTCCTTCTTCATTGGGTATAAATGAATCAGTTGCTATACCTGGCCCTCCTCCTCCTCCCCCGCCTCCACCTCCTAGCCTTTCAAGTTCTGCACCACCATTAGCACCACCACCACCACCATTAGCACCACCACCACCACCATTAGCACCACCACCACCACCACCCCCTCCTTCCGCTTCTGCATTCCAAAATTCTTTGTCTGAGAATGGTCCTCCTGTACCCCCACCTCCACCTCCTAGCCTTTCTGGTTCAACAATATCACCTTCAGCGCCACCACCACCTCCTCCTCCAGGTTCTGCGTCCCAAAATTCTTTGTCTAGCTCCACAAATGTTCCACCTGTACCCCCACCTCCCCTTTCTGCCAATGGATTGTCAAAACCTGGAGTTCCTGGACCACCTTCTGTTCCTGGACCACCTTCTGCTCCTGGACCACCTTCTGCTCCTTTTGGTGAAAAGGGTCGTGGCCTGATGCGAGCTAATGCAAAATTTCAGTCTAGGAGGAGCAATCTGAAACCTTACCATTGGCTAAAATTAACAAGGGCGATGCAAGGAAGCTTATGGGCTGAGACACAGAAACTAGATGAATTTTGTAGGTATGTGTCTTTTCTGAGTTCAGTTATAAATATCTTATATCTGATCTTATATGAACTGTACTCATTATTTATTCTTTTTTGAAAACCCTTTTCGGTGTTAGGGCTCCAGAGTTTGACATGTCAGAACTTGAAACTTTGTTCTCCGCAGCTTCCCCAGCTGCTAATGATGGAAAAGGAGGAAAGTTAAATCGCCGTGCCTCTGGGCAAAAAGTTGAGAAAGTTCAACTGGTATGCCTTTTCATTAACATATAAGTAGTCCAGATAAAGAAACATATAAGTAGTTTTTCTTCATTTTTTGTCAGAAGAAGACCCAAAAAAGCGCTTTAACTATTCTAACATTTATTTAATGAACTCATTAAAATATCCGTTGTTAAATTTAAAAACAAAATTAGTAGAAATTGACATTTTTAATTAAGAGCTTTTATTCCACCATTTTCTCGTGACTGCTGCCATGTATGTGTAATGTTTTTCATTATAGGAACTTGAAGATAATTTCTTTTTCTTTTTTACCTGTGAGTTGGTTGTGATTTATCTGTGTAGGTTGTTTGGTATCCTGACTCTTATGTCTCATCTCATGCCTTTCTTTAATGATTAAGTGTTTATTTAATTCTTGTGAAGGCATTTTATAGAATTTGAGTTCTTGACAGAAGGTTCACGTTACATTGCAGATTGAGCTCAGGCGGGCCTATAACTGTGAGATCATGCTTACAAAAGTCAAAATTCCTTTGCCTGACTTGATGGTAAGATATCATTCATTATGGTATTTATTAAGACATAAATGCTGAACATTTTGATTTGAATTTATGTCTTAGTGAACATTCTTTCTTTTCTCAGTCACTGTTTTAAGCCTTTATAAATCATGACTGCTCAAGGAATAAATGATTTGGAAGAATTTCTTGTCTCAACTGGGTAGTTCTTGACTTAGCAAGTAGTCTTTCTATTATGTGGACATAGATTTGGGCTCACTTGATGTTAAAATGCAACTTAAAAGTTTATCCACTGCCTGGCTCAAATTATGGGGATATCTATTATGACTTTAAAGCAGTATTCATGCTTTGCTGCTGGGTGTCCACTAAATTAATATTTGGCTAGATTTTATATTATTCCTCGGATTAGATACTTAAATAGCATTGGTAGAATACTTTCTCTTTTATTCAGACAAGGCTATAGTAATTTTTTATGCAATTTTATTTTGGTTTTAATTTAAATAAAAATATGGGCAGAGAAGATGTTTACACACAGAATGAGCATAAATAGTTCTTGTTGGTATTATAAAGTTTTTGGAAGGAGGACATAATAGAGACATTAAGATATTGTTATATTGTTAGATATCTTTAATTATGGTAATCTGGAAACTGGTACAAATTGATAGACATCCTTAATTGTTGTAATTTGGAAATTCCAAGATTTACATAATGAGATTTGTATTTACATATATATTATAATGACGGGTTTCCAACACCCTCTAACATCAAGGATTGTTCATCTGGAGCGTGAGAATATATATTTTATGGGCTCATCGAGGATTTGTCATCTCGAGGGTGAGAATATGTATTTTATGGGTGGTCCTATAGGACCTAGATTATTCTCACTGGAATAGGTCCTTGTTATGCTTTGATATCATATTAGAAAACAAACTTTAAGTCTATTTCAATCCTATTTTCTAAGATGAGTTTTGACCCTACTATTTATGATTTTGCCTTATTTATAATTTTGCCTTATTTCTAGTATATTTTGGATTTCTAACAAGTTATTTATGTACTTATTATGCTCAGTATATAATTATTCACCGTTTGTGTCTCTTGCTTTCTATTCTTCTGAGCATGGTACCTTGGACTAACAACGAACAACCCTATTTTGTGCCTTCTTGGTGGACTCACTATCCATTGGTGCCAATTTGTTTTCCTGGAAATTGTTTCCAGTTTCTTGGTACTGCCACTTCAATGTTATTTTTCTGGCTCTGTTTTTTCCAAGTCCATTATGGCTGATCTTCCTATGTTCACCAACTGTGCCTACCCCACTCTATTGACAAGTTGGATGAGGCCGACTATGACACTTCCAACAACAAGCTTTGACTTAAGAGTGAAGGCAATGTTGATCTTGTGTCCACATAGGTTGAGTATGTCACAGAGGCTTGATTGTTCTTGTGGGAACAATATTGATGTCCAGTGTACTTTCTTAGACCTACTACTCAATCTTTTTCAAAGCAAATATTTTGTGCTCGAGAGACTTGTGAAGAAGTTTGGGAATATGCATGTATTCTTTAGATCATGGATTTAGCAGCATTTATGGGGTTTCCCAATCCCTTACTAGTATTAATGCCCCTTGCGACCTTGATGTCCCTTTGGCTGAATATTTGAGCAAAGTTATCACTAATCTACATGAATTCCATGAGCTTCTACCCCTTACTGCCACCCTAGCCTAGGAACTCTTTTTTTTTTAATATGCTAGGGATCACTATGAGACTTTAGAATCCCAACTAGGTTGGCATCCCAAAGTTCAACATAATATGCGATTACATGAGAATCCATTATGAAAACAAAGAAAAAGGAATACAAAAAACATGGGGGACCACACCAAAATCCATGACAAAAGAAAATACACCCAAAGATAAAACCAAGCTACCTCAACAGGAACTAACCCATAAAAGCAAGGTAACACATAACACCCAACACTTACGCAAACCTAAACTTTGGAAGGCCATATCTATTCTTAAAAATATCAATAATCATAGTGCAGGAACATGAACAATGAAAGACCTTTTGTATATTGTTGGCCATATATGGATTCTTGTGGACTATTATTCTTTTCACCATCTTTGGTTTCTCATACTGTTCCTATTTTGAATTCCACATGCTCTACTCTGTTGTCGATGTTCTCTCTACACTTGTTAATTATCTGCCTTGGTATTTGAAAGTGGTTCTCGTGGCCTGTCCAGCAAAAGCCTATCCAGTGTGATCATTACCTAAGCTGCACAGCAGTGTACCAATGCTGTGGTCTTCATGGTGGTCCGCTCTCCACTTGGCTAATGCCACAAGTTGCAAGCCTCCTTTTGCTGCGGCGTTTTTTTTTTTAATATTGGTGTCCCTATGTTGGGATCTAAGGACTAATCTGTCAGGATTTAAACTTAAGGTGCTGAACTCTCCCAACAAATTTATTTCCATACTCATGGACCAAGGATCGAACCCCTAACTACATGTTTAAAGGACAAGGTTATCAACCAACCATGTAATATATGTTGGTTGCTCTGATATTTTCTTATCATGTTCCACATGCCATTGATCCTTGGTAGTATGAGGAAAGTTTAGCCTTTGGTTATAGTTTAAAATATTATATTGTTACTAAATTGTTTTGTTCTATCTTTTAAATTTTGATAGCTAATTTCAAAAAACCTTATTTATTTTGTCGGAAGAATCACATCAACTAAAGATAAGTCAATTCATAATATATAAGTAGGTGCAAACCTCGTCTTACAAGCTGATTTTGTAAGGATGAGTTAGACTTAGAGTTTACATTTTAACATATTCAATTTAGTGTTCTTCAACTTTGTAAACCAAACTAAATTTACATTTTCAGGTCCTCTAATTGAGAAAAAATGTATTTCTCGAGTATTTTGGCCATTAGTGAATATTGTTAACTTAGGTAAATACCACATAGTTGGGTTATACCTGAGGTCCTGAACATGCGATACAATATGATTCAGTTCCTCTGGGATACAAATCGTGTTATGAATAGTTTTTGCTCCCGTATCTTGTTTGAATCGCATAGTGTGAATTGCGATTCAATTTGTGATACGATTCGAGATGGGTTTCTGAACCTGGTTGGGTTGACCCACCCAATTTGAAACCCTTATTTCTTCCCCCTTTGTTCTTTTCCGCACTCTTGAAAGGTTTGTCTTTGTGCTTCTTACGTTTCTCCTCTCTCCTCTCTCATCTTGTGCACGCCTCTGTCCTCTGCATTTGCGTGACTTACATTGGCAATGCGGTGGTCGCATGGTGGTGTGGTGATCCTCTGTTCTGTACAGGTTGGTTTCTCATGTTTCTGTGCAGGGAGTGTGTTTTTGTTTTGTATAGAAGACACATTTGCTTCAGACATGAGTAAATCAAAAAGAGAAGTTGATATTACTTGGAAGGCTGTGTGCTGAAATTGTGTGGTAAATACATATAGATACAACCACTCTATTTGACTGAGGTTGTTTTGTTATTGATTGTCTCTTTCCATATTTACATATCTTATATAATTAAGTTATATGTTACATTCTTTTAATGTTTATATAGTGTTTATGAATCGTATGATTCATGATATGATTCACGAATCAAAATTTTAGCTCTCCGTGATATGATTCACGATTCAACTACCATGTTTATACTAACTGCAACCATGATGAATTTATGACTTTGAATGGGTTGCTTAACATTTGGTTTTACTTAAGAACTTGCATATGTAGTTATTATGTTATTAATAAAGATCATGATCATTTTACATTTCTTTTGCTGTACAAGTTAATATTCTAGTTGTCATTAAATTGCTCCTTGTAATGTTGTTTATAATCATAAGATTTCTCAGTTTATACTTATAGTCTCACATTCCAGTCATTGTCTTTCAGAGTGCTGTGCTTGCAATGGATGATACAGTATTAGACATTGATCAACTTGATAACCTCATAAAATTCTCTCCAACCAAAGAAGAGATGGAAACACTCAAGGTATCATGCCTTTTTCTTGTTTCTTCTACCGGTACTGTGTCATAGGTGGAGCATCAGCAAGTTTGGTACAATATATGTTTATTTGAGCTATAGCCATACTTTTTATGCAGAACTATGCCGGGAATAAGGACAACTTGGGAAAGTGTGAGCAGGTGGGTGGAGTTTTACCATTTGTTAACTTTTTTCAACTCTTTTTCTCACGTAAGATAACTTGTGCTAGGATGACTTTTCTTGCATTAATTGAACAATAAAAAGAATAGTCAGTGGTGAACAATATAACTAGACATGATAGAAAACTGGTACACTGATTTATTATTCTGAAAAGGATAAAAGATACAAGAGGAATATGAGACTATGTCAACATAAGACTGTATGCAGAGCTCAGTTACAAGTTAATTAATTGTAATTATCTAACATAACAGTTACATTAACCAACAACCTAATAGAAACCGCTAACATGGGCCTGAGAGACCAAATCCATACATTGGTTGTGTTAGGTTACTTTATGCCAATAACCTAATCAAGACTATCTTCTCACCACAACTCTCGAATAAAGAATGGAAAAATATGTATATATGTATTAATGATGAATGAGTGAATCAGAATACAAGAATCACCCCCAAGGAAGCCTAACCTTCCTCCTCTGGAAACTATCCAGTCTGAACAAAAATCCCCGATACCCCTCTCCCCCTACTTAGTTTATTATTTATACCCTCTCTCTCTTCTAACAACTATAACATATTACTCTCCTTACACGTGTCTCACACGTGTCTAACTCATTCTCTTTTATTCCTAACATTACTCCATCCCTCAAAATCAACCTTGTCCTCAAGGTTGAAGTTAGGGAACTGTTATTTGCCGTAATGCTCCTCTTCCCTTCCCAGGTGATGCCCGCCAATTTAAGTCTGGAGGCTTGGGTGGTGGCAAATCCTCCTCCAATATCTTCCATTCTTCCTGGATTCTATGAACTTCCAACATTCTGCTCCTCGAATCCTCCACCGATGTCTTCCATTCTTCCTGCTCAATCTCCATGCTCAACTGCCACCAATCTACTTTCATTTTTCCCAGGGATGCCAAACAGGTAGCTCCTAAATTCACATCCAAATCTCCCGACTCAAAGAGATAAAGTTTGTCTCTGATTTCTAATCCCTTCATCTCAACAATATATTCATTTCCAGTGCTCAATATGTCCATTTTGCTAACAGACTCACGTAGTCCACTCATCATCGCCCCCCAAACAGTATCCCAATCAGTCACCACATATTTAACATGATCTGGAACTGAATCCTGTCCAAAAAAAATTTTCGGAGAACCTTAATTGCATGTTTGAGATGACCCGAAGAGCTCCAGCTTTGACCATCTATGGCTACTTTACCAACTTCTAATGCAATAAGGGCAGGAACCCCAACTACGATCCTAACATTACAAAACATAAAGTAGTGACCTCTAGTGTTTCTCCTCGCATTTGTTGCTTCCAAGTAGTCCCCAGCATAATCCCAAACTTCACTAGGAAATTCCAGAACCACTGTATTTAGAGTTCCATGACTAAAACGCTTCCCCGAAAAACATTTCCATTGTGGCAAAGGTGGGTACCACTGTATAGTTCCAGCCTTCAAACTGCCCAGTAAAACAGTAACAAGAACAGTATCACCAAAGAAATCGTTGTTATTTGCTGTAGAAACTTTGATTTTATAATTTTGACCAGGCTCCTTGATATCATTTGACACATTTGTTACAATGTGGTTCAAGGGAATTGTGATTCTTTCTCCCAGATACTCAACAACGAAACTGTGACCCCTTATAATCATAGCATGATCTCCTCCAAAACTCCTATACACTTCCTCGTGATTCCAATCGGAAAGAGAAACATTATTAAGTGAAGCAGCACAATCATGCTCCAAGTGAGTGAAGTGCCAATCCCTAACCCTCCTCTCCTGAGAGCTCAAAATATCCTCATCAAGCTTTCTTTCCACCGAACTGTCCCTTTCGGAATTAAATGGTCTATTTGCCGAATTGTTTTGTTTGGTTTCTTTGTCATTGCGAAGGCAATCACTGTTCATCATTGTCAACCCAAGATCGAACGGATCACCAATCAACGAAAAAGTATCTGATCTTCGCTCAATAGCCCCCACAGCCTCAACACCATTTATAATGCCAGCTCCAAGATCGACGGAAACAGAAAATGAGTGATCTGGTTTTCCCGATGCTTGTGGCACCGAATTTCCCAACTCCTGGAAGTCCTTGTTGACGCTTCCCTCCTGTCGCTCCGCTGCCAGCTCCTCACAAACGGTGTCTCGATTCAGTTCGCCGAACCTCCGCGTCGGCGCTTCCGTGAATATCTTCCAATTTGGATGTCGGGTTTTCTTCTGCCAGAAACGAATCCAATAGTAGCTCGCGCCTCTTTCCATACAGGTATATACCAACTTCATCTTCTTCCTCTCCGTCAAGTTTTGTAGATCGAAAAATTTCTCTGCCTTCGCGATCCAGCCCATGGGGTCCACTCCTTCGAATGTTGGGAGTTTAATGCGCTTCATCCCGCTACGTTGCACGTCTCCTCTGTCCTCTTCCGCTTCGTCCTCCGACTTCTCTGGTGGTCGCCGTTTGCGTTCAGCGTTGACGGAATCGCGACTCCCTTCGGAGCTCCGACGCTGGTTCCTTCTTCTCCCACGGTCGCGATTTGCTTTTCGATCCATTCCTCTCATCTCCTCTCGAATCTCTTCCAACATGGCTTCCATGGACTCGAACTTTCCTTCCCACCTTTTCTCCAGTGCATTCATCTTGTTCTCCATCGTGCAACTCCTCCGATCTGGATCCGGCAGGTCGGACCAATTTGTTAGGTTACTTTATGCCAATAACCTAATCAAGACTATCTTCTCACCACAACTCTCGAATAAAGAATGGAAAAATATGTATATATGTATTAATGATGAATGAGTGAATCAGAATACAAGAATCACCCCCAAGGAAGCCTAACCTTCCTCCTCTGGAAACTATCCAGTCTGAACAAAAATCCCCGATACCCCTCTCCCCCTACTTAGTTTATTATTTATACCCTCTCTCTCTTCTAACAACTATAACATATTACTCTCCTTACACGTGTCTCACACGTGTCTAACTCATTCTCTTTTATTCCTAACATTTTGTCCCTAAGAAAGAAAAATCTGGCAGGTGGCAAAGGCTTGGTGAGAAGATCTGCCCACTGTTCTTGACCAAGAATGTGTTAAACAAAAAGCTGCTTGTTTTTAACCTTTTTGTACTCACCAAACTTCATGTGTGAGCCAAATTAGATTGTCACACTGAACAATAGGAGTATAATGAGGAACTGAAAGATCCTTCAGAAGAGTTTATAATCCATAATGTGACCTGTAGGAGCAGCTAAATCCATATATTCAGCTTTTGTGCTTGATCTTGAAAAGACAATTTGTTTTATTGACCACCATGAAATTCAATTAGGTCCCAAGTAATTGGCAGCCCCTAAAGTAGATCTTTTGTCATCAACATCCGTTGCCCAATCTGCATCACAAAAACTCTAGCTAGAGATTGATGAGGAATGGCAGGATGAACAATGAGACCACCATGTAAATCCCTTTTAGGATATAACAATATTCTCTTAACAGCAACCCAATGATATTCTAGAGGGGAAGCCATATACTGGCATACCCTGTTGACTGCAAAACTCAATTTTGGATGAGTTATAGTAACATACCAAAGTGCACCAACAATAGACCTGTACAAAAAGGGGTCTTGTATTAGATCTGAACCATGTTTGGACAATTTGCAGTTAGATGGCATAGGAGAAAAAATGGGCTTGGGTTCATGCATATTAGTCTTGTTAAGTCAATCTAATGTAGCTTGAGTTATAATAATAGATTTATGAAATAGTAGAGAAGATTAGGAGAAATCTCCCTTATGTGTTTAGCATACACATAGGGTAGTTTATTTATAATGTAAGATAAAGGTTAAACCCTAAATACAGAATGGGCTAAGCCCAATTAACAGAAACACACAACTTAACATCTACCATTCCCCCTCAAGCTGGAGCATATAAATCATATGTTCCAAGCTTTTTACAAAGATAGTCAATTCTAGGTCCTCGTAAGGACTTGGTGAATATGTCTGCCAACTGGTTGCTTGAGTTAACGAACTCAGTCTTGATATCTCCGGATATGATTTTTTCTCTAATAAAATGACAATCAACTTCAATGTGCTTGGTTCTCTCATGGAAGACAGGGTTAGAGCTAATATGAAGAGCAACTTGATTATCACATATAAGTTTCATGTGAGTGACATCTCCAAATTTCAATTCACTAAGTAATTGTTTAAGCCACACAAGCTCGCAAGTAGCGGATGCCATAGCTCTATATTCTGCTTCTGCGCTGGACCTTGCCACAACACTTTGCTTCTTACTTTTCCAAGATATCAGATTGCCACCAATAGAGACACAATATCCAGAAGTAGACCTCTTATCAGAAGGGGAACCAGCCCAATCAGCATCTGAATAACAAACAATTTTTGTATCGTTGTTAGGGCCATATAGCAAACCTTTTCCAGGTGATCCTTTAATATACTTCAGTATGCAAACAACTGCATCCCAACGGTCTTCACATGGGGAGTTTAGAAATTGACTCACCACACTAACTGCGAAGGAAATGTCAGGACGCGTAACAGTAAGATAGTTTAATTTACCAACTAATCTTCTGTACCGTTCAGGATCTGAGAAAGGGTCCATAGGTGTCTCAACAAATTTACAGTTCATTAACCCTGTTTCTTCCAAGATGTCTAACGCATACTTCCTCTGAGATATGACAATATCATCATTGGATTGTGCTACTTCAATACCCAAAAAGTATCGGAGTTTGCCAAGATCTTTGGTTTGAAAATGATGACAAAGGTGTTGTTTCATCTGAGAAATGCCGAGAGAGTCACTTCCTGTGAGAACAATATCATCGACATACACTATTAAGTAAATACATCCAGCAATTGAGTGGCGATAGAACACTGAATGATCCGCTTCACTGCGAGACATACCAAATTGTTGAACAACACAGCTGAATTTACCAAACCAGGCCCGAGGAGATTGTTTTAGGCCATATAAGGATTTGCGAAGACGACATACCAATCCAGATGACTCCCCCTGAGCAACAAAGCCAGGCGGTTGCTCCATATAAATTTCTTCATGCAAATCACCATTGAGGAAAGCATTTTTGACATCAAGTTGGTAAAGAGGCCATTGTCGAAGAGCGGCCATGGCAATGAATAAGCGAACAGAGGTCATTTTTGCCACTGGAGAAAAAGTATCACCATAATCCAAACCAAAAATCTGTGTGTAGCCTTTGGCAACCAGTTGAGCTTTCAGACGATCAATTATGCCATCAGGGCCAACCTTGATAGCATACACCCACCTGCAACCAACAACAGACTTTCCAGATGGTAATTGGACAAGCTCCCAAGTTCCACTTTTCTGTAAAGCACTTAATTCATCCAGCATAGCTTGACGCCAGCCAGGATGAGTTAAGGCATCACCCACAGATTTAGGAATTGACACAGAAGAAATGGATGAGAGACAGGTGTAAAAAGATGGAGATAATCTGTGGTAACTAAGAACAGTATAATGGGGAGAAGGGTTACGGGTAGAGCGTATACCTTTACGGAGGGCAATAGGCAAGTCAGACTCATTTGCTGGAGCCGGAGGAGAGACACAGGAGGCGGCATTGGAAGTGAGTCATGAGGGAGACAATTGCGGCGACTATAAACCTGAAGGGGTGGTGGTGAAGGACGATCCTGTGGTGAATGAGAGTCTAAAGAAGGAGGAGACAAAATG
The DNA here is from genome assembly GCF_016808095.1 of Vigna angularis. Classification (NCBI taxonomy): domain Eukaryota; kingdom Viridiplantae; phylum Streptophyta; class Magnoliopsida; order Fabales; family Fabaceae; genus Vigna; species Vigna angularis. The sequence goes on along the minus strand of NC_068976.1, from coordinate 12,721,471 downwards.
GGTGGAGCATCACCAGGAGGATCACAGATAAGAGGAGCATCAACAGTAACAGGGAGAGGTACAGAACTAGAAGATAGATGTGTAAAGTAAAAAGAAGATTCATCAAAAGTGACATCAGCTGAGATAAAATGACGATTGAGGGAAGGGGAAAAACACTTATAGCCCTTTTGTGACCGTGGAAATCCTAAGAAGACACATTTGTGAGACCTAGGAGATAACTTATCAAGACCAGGACTAAAATCATGAACAAAACATGTAGACCCAAAAACTCTAAGAGGTAATGGATGTAGAGGGTCTTGAGGAAATAAGATAGAATGAGGGATTTTGTTCTCTAGGACGGAAGATGGCATGCGGTTGATAAGATAACATGCCGTGAGAACAGCATCACCCCAAAAACGTGAGGGTACTTGACCATGAATGAGAAGGGTACGAGTTGCTTCAATAAGGTGTCTATTCTTGCGCTCAGCCACCCCATTTTGTTGAGGGGTATAAGCACATGAGGTTTGGTGAAGAATGCCATGAGAAGCCATAAAATGTTTAAACTATTGAGAAAGGTATTCACGGCCATTATCACTGCGTAAAATGCGAATAGAAACCCCAAACTAAGTTTTTATTTCATTGAAAAAAGATTGAAAAATAGAAAACAACTCAGAACGATTCTTCATGAGAAACAACCAAGTACATCTGGAATAGTCTTCAATAAAGGTAACAAAATACTGAAATCTTAAAGTTGACTTAACACGACTAGGTCCCCAAATATCAGAATGAACCAATGAAAAGGGGGATGACGTTCGTTGTGAAACACTACGAGGAAAGGAACTACGAGTATGTTTACCTAACTGACAAGACTCACACGACAAACTTGATAATTTGGACAGACTCGGAACAAGTTGCTGCAGTTTGGCAAGACTGGGATGACCTAACTGAGCATGAAGAAGGGATGGTGACTCCATGATTACGCCAGCATGTGGAGAAGGGCTGAGATGATATAGGCCATGAGACTCACATCTTGTGCCAATCATCTGTTTCGAACTCCGTCCTGCAACCAAACAGAATCTTTGGTAAATGAAATAACACAATTAAGGGAACGAGTTAGACGACTTACGGACAATAAGTTAAAAGGAGACCCAGGGACATAAAGTACATTATCAATGGATATGGACGGAAAAATATGAACAGTACCAATACCATGAGATGAGACTCTAGACCCATCAGCCATCGTTACCGAGGGTAAATTATCCGGACATGACAAGGAAGAAAACAAGGACTTGTTACCAGTGATATGATCGGTGGCGCTTGAGTCAAGGACCCAAGATCCGAGAGAGTGAGTCAGACCAACAAAAGGAGTACCTGTGCGTATAACAGATGTAGTGGAACTAGAGTGCTGACGGTCTTCATACCATCTGAGAAATTCCTGAAAGAGTACAGGGTTATTTATGGTATTTGATGAAGTAGGATGGTCTGCAGACGGTGATCGGGGAAGTGGATCAGAATTAGCCATTGCTATAGGTCGAGGAGGACGTCCATGAAGCGCATAACATCTATCAATTTTGTGGCCTAGCTTGCCACAGTGGTCACATTTTGGACGTCCTTTTTACCTGGTTGGCGAGACCGACTCTGATCATCAACTTGGGCAGCCATGGAGAGGGAGAAACCCTAAAAAAAATCCAAAGTGCTCCGATTGACGCAACAACAACAGATCCAGAAAGAGGACGAGGAGGCGAGCACGACGGTCCTAGTCGGCGGCGGATCTCGCCGGCGATGCGCCGGCACGCGTGGCGGGAAGCGGCGGATTTGGTGACCTTTGCGGCGGCGCGTGCAGGCGCGTGGGTGGTCCGTTCGCCACGATCTTTGTACCACGGTGGTCGCCCGACCGAGACGATCCCGATGGTGTGGTCGCCGATCGATTCTGGAACTCCTGCGACGGTGGCGACGGCAGCAGCGGCAACGGCAGCGGCAATGGGTACCGGAGACTGTGGAACTGGCTGGAACAAAATCTAAGCTCTAGATACCATATAAAATAGTAGAGAAGATTAGGAGAAATCTCCCTTATGTGTTTAGCATACACATACGGTAGTTTATTTATAATGTAAGATGAAGGTTAAATCCTAAATACAGAATGGGTTAAGCCCAATTAACAGAAACACACAACTTAACATCTAACAAGATTCATTAGGTAAATGTGAGACCCCAACTCATACTTGATTCCAACAAACTCCCAACTCAGGTGAGTTCCTTTCATATTGGTTACATTTCCCCTCGAGCACAAACTTTCTACACCAAATCCACATTTGTAACTCATCCAAGCTGGTCACCATGACCAACGAATTTGATTCCACTCTGTTGGGGTTTGTTGAGGGGAGACACTGAGGATATTTGAGACATATAAGTCATAAGGAAACCCATATAAGGAACCATGACACCACTTCAATAAGTTTGTGGGTCATTTCTCCTTGTATGTTACTCTTCCTGCATATTTTTTTACTCAATGTGGGACTCCAACTTACAGTTGACTCCAACAGTTGTAATTGTTACACTAGCCAAGAACGTTCTAACAGAAACCACTGCTGTAACAAAAATAACCACATTTAAACTGAAACAACAACACTAGCAGAGGCAATACATGTAAAACAGAGTATTACACTCACAAGACACATCAATCTTTTTTTATGTAAACCCATGTATTTGTGGGCATTGTTAATTTTGATAAAAGAGATATCACTTAAGGTCAACCTCTCAAATATATCTTACTCACAATATATAGTTTTTGCAGACTATCTTCAAGATTGCTTCTTTCTTTTCTATTTTTTTCTTATTTGCTTTTCACATTTTGTTATAGTTCTTCTTAGAATTGATGAAAGTTCCAAGAGTGGAAAGCAAGCTAAGAGTTTTCTCTTTTAAGATGCAATTCCTGTCCCAGGTCAGAAGATAACTTTTAGTTATTATTAAAAAATTATGTTTTTGTGCCAGTGAAAAATTTAGCTGTTCTGGTACACCTTGCATGTAATTTTCATGTAGGTTTCAGAGCTTAAAAGAGATTTGAATATTGTGAATTCTGCATCTGAAGAGGTGAGTCATACCTTTTTGTCCTGTTGAATACTCTATTTCCTGAGTCAATGTACTTTTATATTCAGCTTCCATTGATATGTGTATCAGATAAGGAATTCAGTCAAGTTGAAAAGAATCATGCAGACTATTCTTTCTCTGGGTAATGCTTTGAACCATGGAACTGCAAGAGGTGAATTAAAGCTTTAGCTTTCACAGTCACAAATCATGTTTTTGTACAAATAATGTAGTGAAGTTTATATTGAAACATGGACTTTTCAAATACTCTCAACTCAGATAATTTATGTTCATTCTATTGCTTGTGTTTAAGATTTATTCTTGGTCTTGATAAATTAAATTTTATATGAAACAAAACCACTGTAGCCTTGATTGTTTTCCTATTAATTCATATGATTACTGAAGGTGCGGCTGTTGGGTTTCGATTGGATAGTCTCCTTAAACTGACTGATACACGATCAAGAAATAACAAGATGACTCTTATGCATTATCTCTGTAAGGTAAACCATCTAATATCCTTAAATTTCAACATGAATTGTTTCTGTACAAGTTTAGTTGTCGTCAGTTTACAAATTGTTGTTAAAAGGATATTTTCTAAGAAGCATCTTCATTTCTTAGTATATATTGATACACTGATTGGTGAAATACAGCAAGTAATAAAGTTGATGGAGTGATTTATAGTTTACTATAGAACTTCTAAGTCTCACATCAAGTAGTACAAGATGCTTGGTGGAATATTTAATATTAAATTTAGGAGAAAGAATATATTTCTTATTATTTGTCTCCTTCCATACATTGGATATATATACAAGAGCTTATTGAATATTTTAGGAAACAAATCCCTGAAATTGTGGGATTGTTATACTAGTAATAATAGCAAGATACAAAAAATATAACAAATTAAATACATGGGAATAATATCTAAAATTTCTTGAAATATATTAACATTCCCTCTCAAGTTGGTGAATAAGTGTTTTTCATTTCTAGCTTGTGTGATGCGGCTTGCTGCAATAGGTGCACCATACTCCTTCATTTTTCTTCTCCGTTTTTGGAAGAGGGCCTACTTTCTTTTGTTTTGAACCATGACTATTGCTCCTTCAACAATCATAGCTGAATTATCCGCAATTGGGGTCTCTAGTGTTAGATTCCTGCTTTCTTCACTTCTTAAGATCAAAATTTTTCATAGTTCAACTTTTTTTTTTTTCTGAAGTGGTTGTTCCCCTTATGTCTAACATGAAATGCACCTTCAATTACATCATCCATCCTCAAAGAACCTTTGGTCTTGAGCTTGCGATTTACTAACCATCTCAGAAATAGGAAATTTCTTGAGATAACATGACTCCAATAGCAGCACCTTTGGTTTCAAAATTTTCAAGGAGTCTACATCAACATTTTTTCTAAAACCTTTTCTTCTACCTCACCATATAGCTTCATATTCATCAAATGGTAATTTTTGAGGTGTACTCCTTGACGGACTCATTCTCCTTCATCCTTTTGCCTTTCAAACTATCTTTTTAGATTCATAATCTTTGTGAACCCTACCCTTTCCTCACCTCTATATCTCAGTCAGTTCATCCATATTTGCTTGGCTGTTTCCAGATGCATAATGCTAGAAAACATCTCATCTGTCAAAGCTGAATGGAGACTTGAGAAAACTTTCTCCTTCATAGTCTCCTCTTCATGTTTCTTGATTTGAGCTATGGTTGGATTAACCCTGAGTTGTAGAATTTGCTTACCTTGGTCTGCATACTCTCATAAGCCCTAAGACATAATAAACATTGTCTCATTTTGACAACCCACACGTGAGAATTTTCCATGTAAAATTGAGGAACAACAAAAACAACATTGCTTCCTTAAGCTGTATTGATCTTTGACCAGTGTTTATTCTCGTCTCAATAGTTTTCAGTTTCAGCGTATAAAAATTCTGCTCCAAATACAAAAGCTAAAGGAAGATAACTTATACCATTAAAACATAAAACAGTCGTTAAAAGAGAGGAGTGGTGAAGAGAAACACAGAAATTTTGTATTTGCTGCGTTATCATACTCTTCTTCATATTTCGATTCATATTTAAGGATATAAACGCATGACAAATGACAGTGCATTATCATACCCATACATGTTATCAGACAAAGATCAAGTGCCCACTACATTTACAGTACAAATTTGTCCAAATTCAGACTAAACCCATAACTGAACATTACTACTGAGACAAGCAAACTTACTTTAATAAGCAAACAATTACAGCAGTAAAAAAGTAGAATTTTACAGTGAACTTAAAAAATACTCTGGAAAGTTCTGATTCATATTGAGAAATATATCAGTTGCTTCCCAGTATTCATCCCTCTCGGCTTGTTGAGAAGAATTTATGTTTTCTCCAGTATCCATCCCTCTCGGCTTGTTGAGAAGAATTTATGTTTCTTCCTTTCTTAATTTGACTGGTTTGAGATACTGAGAGAAATAGATAGTTTTTCGCACAAGGATTTTATAGCTTCATGGGAAAGAAATATGGAATAGGGCTAAAATCTGGATTTTTGGAGCCCTTCCTTCATGGTGCTTGACTGTTCCTATGATGTCCCATATCATTTTTAAAAAATAGGACAGGTGTATTCGTCTGGAATTGTTAAGTAAATATGTAACTGAAACTATGAAGATTTCCAAAATCTTTTTCCTTCTACATTCTTTTCACTAAAGAAATAGACACATGAACTTTAGGAAAATGATAGGATCACTCTAAAATTATAGGTCAACATAATTGCAACACATATTGACATTCGTTAGAATATTTCATCTTTCAAATGTCTTAGGCTATTTGTTGGGATTAGTTTTCCTATTTCTTCACTATCACCTAGGATTGATCATCATATTTCCTTATTTTGTCATGATTTTTTTGGAGATTCAACTGCGAATGTATGCTGTTTCCATGGATGACAGTTTCCTGCACTCTGCTTATGCAACCTAAGTTTGCCAGAGAATTGTCAATTTCGATTGCGTTTTACTGCAATTATTCAATGTAGATTTTTGACTTTGCTTCTTCCTGTGAAATAATATTAATTGCTTTGGTGATTGATGAATTGTAGGTGCTTGCTGAAAAACTAGGAGAACTTCTCGATTTCCATAAAGACCTAGTGAGTTTGGAGGCGGCAAGCAAGGTTTTTTTTTTTTTTTTTTATCATTTATTCTACTGTTATACCAAGTGGTTTCAGTGTCTGTTTTGATTTTGAGTATTCTGAGTTATAAGCTTGTGTTCCATACAGATACAATTAAAATACTTGGCAGAGGAAATGCAAGCTATCAGTAAAGGACTGGAGAAAGTAGTTCAGGAATTGACTGCATCAGAGAATGATGGACCTGTGTCAGAATACTTCTGCCAGGTATGATATGTAACTGGTCATCTAAAAATGCTTCAACCATAATGAATTGATTTTGAATTCTCATGAATTTGGATCAATATATATTTAGAAGCTTGGCTTAGGCTATGTATGCTACAAACATCAATGTAAATCATGGCATGGTGAATATGAACATGCTGTAAACAAGGGTGCATTTGAAAGCACCTCCTTTCCTTAATAAGAATTTGACAGCACAATTATTTAGAATTTATGTTGACTTTAAAATTATGACAATAGAACTCCATAGCTAAATTGTTTTGTAATAGACTAAAGCAAATCTGGGTCAGTGATGCAGCATCATATATAATGATTAAAAGGGATGTGAAGTATCTCAGATACGTAGCTACCTTCTGTTACGATTACGTGCATGTGCAACTCATCTGAATTATTGATTTTGCTAATAAATTTGAATGGTGATAAAATGTTTAGCTTTTACCTTGAATGATTTTTTTTTGTTCCCTACTTGGTAATGTTCAGATTCTGAAGGGATTTCTTTCTTATGCTGAATCTGAAGTAAGGTCTTTGGCTCAACTTTATGCCAACGTGGTATGGGTTTAGTTATTTTAGGTAGCTTTTTGCTTACATGATGAACTGCAGATACTGGAGATGTATCTGATTTCCTGAATCTGGATGCACCAGGGTAGAAATGCAGATGCATTGGCTTTATACTTTGGTGAAGATCCAGCACGTTGTCCATTTGAACAAGGTAAACTGTATTTTTAATTAGCTTTATTACCATTTTATGCACCAGTTTGGTCCGTTTAGTCTTTCAAAAACTACATGTTTAAGAATCGGTTGTGGATCTCAATGGACATCAATGCGATTGTTTTGTTTATGGACAACTGGTTTTCACCCGTTGCAGGTTATTGCTCCCTTTATGTTGTGTTTAGTTGTCTAGAAGGGTTAAGGAAGAACAACAGAAAAACTGCCAGCGTAGGGTGTACTTGATTTGTACTTTTGAAAACTACTTTTTAGTTTTCTCGGAAAAAAAAAAAAAAGACACTAATACCTATCTTGTGCCTCGGCATACCACACTTGCCCTTGACATAGAACTAAAAAAAGGGACAAGAAAACATTTCTCAGCTGTTTCTGCTTTTTAGTTTTTAAACAATTCTTTTGTTAACAGTTTTCAAAGCTTAATAGATTTTGAATGAGAATTGAGAAATTAATTACCAAGTAGCATGAAATTGTTTTACAAAACAATTTTTAAAACCAAAAAGTGAGATCTAATGGGAACTTAATCTTATTCTCAAAATCTTAGATGAGTTTAAATCTTATTACTGTAGTTCTGTACCCACTGTATGCCAAAATAATCTCTATGAATAAAAATGTAGTTCATTATTTGGGAGAAACACTAAAGTGAAAAAGCTTTTCAGATGCTTATTTATGTCAATATGGAGATACCTGAAGCAATGTAACTATGATAGATACTAAAGAGAAAATCATTGTTTCACATTAAACTCTTGTGGCAACTTTTTGGGGGATTTGATTCTCTTCCTTTCTCTAGTTGTATCTACGCTGCTCAACTTTGTGAGGTTGTTCGTCAAAGCACATGAAGAAAATTGCAAGCAGATTGAACTAGAGAGAAAAAGAGCAGAGAAGGAAGCAGAGAATGAGAAGTTGAAGCTAGCTGCTGCCAAGAAGGAGTCTGAACAGATGATGAGGACCACTATAAAGAGTGGGGATATTAAATGATATGATCCTTTGAAGGCCTAAAAACAAGAGTTGTTCCACAGTGATAAAGATCCCATGTGGTTGGATGAAGAAAACCCTTTGCACAAGTGCAAAATCATCTTGTTCGTGGCTGCATTGACATTGATGATGACCCTATAACTCAAGTTCTCTAATGAAAGAAATGTCGTGCTCATGGCATATGGCTGAGGATTTTGTTCATGTTAAGTAATAAGCCTTCTCAAAGCTCATTTTATGTTGATATGTGTTGTCATGAGTTTTTAATTGACATTCATTTCAATCTCAATTTGTTCCATGTCAAGCAGAAAAGCAGTTTTATCGTGGTCACTTCAATGAGGAGTGGTGAACTGTCAGTGTACAAATTGATCTTGTTTTACTCTCCTAGTCAAAAGTTGTGTACTCACATTAGCGATGTAAATGTTAATCCAGTGGTATATCCCCCCTATAAGATAGGGCAGTATTTGGATTTAACTTCAACTTGAGTAGAGGCACCGATACTGAGTTTTCATTTAAAGCCCTTATGCCTTACATCAACTGATGAAGGAAAATGCTTTGTAAATATTGAACTTTTGGTTAGAGTACACGTTATTCATTTTACTGAAAACTGCTTTGGTTTTCTGTATCAAATCCCATCACCCCTTCGATCAAATAGCCCTTGGAGGAATCCTTATGGCTTGCTTGGATAGAAGAAAAATAAATTACCAATGATGTTATTTTTTCTATTTGGCTAGAAAGATAGTGAAAGTGTAAGGAAAAGAAATGTTAATTTATAGAAAGAATTTATTTGTTCTTTCAACTATTGTTTAGATTTAAATTTTAAACTTTTACTTTCTTTTCGTTGTACCAAGCAGATTAAGGTTAATGAAAAATGACTAATTGAACCTGTCTCGATTGAGCTATTATTTTATCTTAAATTTTTCCAAATGGCACTAAAAGTAAGAAAAACATAGAAAAACTGCAAAGCTAGTATTCCAATCTGGCATTGTGAATGGAAAACTAAGATGTGGTTCATTTGGGTACACACTTTATATTTTTCATTTTCTAGTTTGTTTCCAAAAGTTTGTGCTAGTAAGAGAAATATTCTTACCATTTTCTGTACAAACTTTTGAAAGAAGAAAACCAGACAAACAATGTAACATTTCTGCAACTAGAAGTGTAAACAAAAATGAAAAATAATATATTTCTTCAAAGTAAACCGACCTAAAGAAATTTTCCTCTCTCTCATTGCTACCAGCTTGCATTTCACTGAACTAAAATTTGTCTTTACACTTGTATTTGGGCTTTGGGGGTTGTGTTGGAGAAAGAAAAAAAGATTGATTTCACTCTTCCGGAATATTCAAATTGAGGTTTATATCTTGCTGCTTGAGCTCGCCAGTGATGGTGCGGGCAACTGCTTCAGCTAATGACATGGTGAAGTCAGGATCTTTGATTAGAGAACTTACATATTCTTCAACTTTGATGTTGGTGTCATAGTTATGTTGATTCATTACTTCACCATGTCTTCTATCTGTTTGAGACAATCCAGAAAGAGCCAAAATGTTCATTGCTTCTTTGTCATTTGCTATGCTAGGCAACTGGTTGGCCACTGATGAGCCTCTAGGTGTGGATGAAGATGGCTCATGAAGAGCACCATGGTTGTGCTCTCCATCATAAGTTGCAACAAGGATAGACTTATCATGTAAACATCTTTGCACCTACAATGATTAAGGCAAAAACACTTCAGAAAACCATATGATAAGACAAAACAACACTGAGATTTCTTGAAGTCATACATGCACACAAAATATAGTATAATTAGTTACCCATTTTGAAGAAATGAAATGGGTTTTACTCCTAGCTAACTACACTAATAAATTAGAAAACTTCTGCTAATTCATGACCAGGTCCCTTTTCCATAATAGACTAAACCCATCTCCATTTTTGCTGGCACAGAATTATTTGACAAATAATCAAATCACCCAATGATTCCTTTTTAAAGTGTCCTTATTGAACATAAAGGTGTTGCTAACTTATGCTTTCATTGATTTGTGTAGTTTATGAAGCATCCGAGATTCTAACCTCTTTATTGTGCTTTCATTTATTAATCTTTATTGTATTACATTTTTTTATTGCTTAGGGAAAAAGCTCAAACTGAACTTAGAATATTGCTTTCATTCTACCTACCTTCTTTTTGGCTGGGCAAATGGGAGCCATGGAGCACCTGAAGTAAGCTCTTGGTGAAGCATTGTCTTTGGTGACCTTTTGTCCATACTTTCTCCACTGATATCCATCTTTTACTATCTATATTCCCAAAGCAAAATTTGCATCAACATACTAACTTGAAGATAGAATTTGATTTGAACATGAATTAAAGTCATTTGACCAATACACAACCAAATTTGTAGTGATGGGCCATAGCACATACCAAACTATCATCCATGGGGTGTGTTCTGACAAAGATTTGTAGTGGTTTTTTTGCTGTGGGAAACTCTAGTCTCCGTCTGTTGTTCACATCCAAGATAGGTTCGGTTACTGATCCTATTTGATTTGAACTCATGCCCTTGTGTTGTTCCTTGTTTATCTCTTGAAGATGGGACTCAAGCTTTGTGTACTTGCTGCTTAGAACTTCAAACATCACTCTTAGAGTGTTATTCTCTTCTCTCACTCTCTTTAACTCAGATTTAAGACTTTCCACCTGATCACCAAATCAAGATTGTTGCAACAAGTCTAAGAATTAGCTACATATGCTTTCAGCCTCAGGTAAAAAAGTTCACATTCAGTATACGTTTCTGAACTGTTAAGGGTAACCTAAAAGCAAACTACAGAGAAACTCAAAAGTGAAATAGAAAAACAACCACGTCTTGTTTCTTCTTTGGTGAGAATACAAAAACAAGAGTAAGCAACATAGAAAAAGGAGGAACTAGTTTTCCAGGTTAGTTTACCTTTACATCCATTATGACTGCTGTGTTGAGGACTTGAACGAGCATCAATCACAACTGATAGAATTTCTCTTAACCAAAAGCAAACGATGATAAGAAAACTGTTAAATATGAAGCCCTCTTAGTATATAAATTAGAATAAAATATTGAATAGGGGTAGTTGAGATGAGTGAGTGAAACGAAAGAAAATCTCTTTTTTTATATGGCTTTTGGTCCCTCACTTTCTCTGGTTATTCCACAGTATGAAAAGAAAAGGAACCAAAGTAGATGGATCTTAGTAGTGAGTAAATCGTTCAATTCAACACCATGTGTTGGAAAAAAGCTTGTGTGATGGAATATTATATATAACAAGAATAAATGCTTTGAAAAGATGCATGGTGAGTCATATTTTCTAGTTTCTGCTACGCTTGTACTATGATGTCATGTTGGTGACATCTGCAGAACCCTTTCGGAAAGAAAACTTGTTTAGTTTTTCTTACGGATTATGATGTCGCCAACGTGTTCCAAGGTACACAGATAAAGCCAACAACTCTTTGATTATTTGGCATCGATGATAAAGCCATTCAGTACACACTGCAGACTTTGTTTTATTCGATTATTTCTATCATATTTTTTCATCAACTACCAAAAATTAACATGTAAAGTTAGTCTATAATATATAAGTATATTCTCAAGTCATTGGTTCAAATAAAATTGTTCAAGTTTTATCAACCAAAGTCTCATTTAATGTTCATACATATAAAAGCGTAACTGAGAATTTTTTTTACTTAAAATTACAAGTCAAATTCACCTGAGAAATCAGTCAGTAATATATATATATATATATATATATATATATATATATATATATATATATATATATATATATATATATATATATATATATATATATATATATATATATATAGCATAAATTATCTGAAAAATATAAGCACTATACAATTTAATTGTAGTGTTATATTTTCTATTTGTGTTATTTTCCAATGAGATTTAAAGTTTTATAATGATATATATATATATATATATATATATATATATATATATATATATATATATATATATATTGACACAGTGTTGTCATATAGAATTCCATTAGAACGTGAACAACATGCAGTGGCAACTGTTACTGAAAATGAACATGACGCGTAAGAATTTTATTTTTCATACTGTAGTTTGTAGAATCTTCTCATGGGGCAAGACAATTCAGCAGAGAATATTTGATTGCGTTGGTGTTTTTCTTAACATCAATTGTTCAAAGTAATTTAATGATTTATAATTATTGAATAAAAATAGACAAAATTTTCATCCACCAAAATAAAAAATAAACCCTTCCTAATTTAAAAACACCGAGGGTATATATATAAATATACAATTTCTGTTATATCTTCAATTTCTTTGTGTATTGTTTACTTTTGTTTTATCTGTTAAAATGAATCATGTTAAAAGGTTGAGTTATATATAAATAACCATTTTCTTAATTATGGGTGCTAAAAAGGCAATTCATTATGGGTTAAAGTTAATTCGGTTCTTAAACAACGAGAATCATCATTCAAATCAAGTATTGAGGTTGCAATGCAGAGGAAGAAAAACAGAGAAGCAAAAATAGTTTGAGTATTATATTGATTCTGCATAATGCAGATACAAATATTTATACATCAAGATTATAACAAAAATAGTTATAATTCTATCTAATCTACCAGCTGTATAAACATAATAATAATAACAAACAGAAATAATAACAAGAAAGATTTTAAATCCTAACAAGATATTAAATCATAACAAATATTAAATCCTAACAGTCCCCTCAAGCTGGAGAATGAATATCAATCATTCCCAACATGGAAACCAGAAATTTGAAAGCTGCGGGAGGAAGTCCTTTTATGTAGATATCAGCTAACTGACATGCAAAAGGAATCGGTAGTAGTTTAAGTAAGCCAGAAGAAAGTTTTTCCCTTATAATATGACAATCTATTTCAATGTGCTTCGTGCGTTCATGGAAAACCGGATTTGCAACAACATGAAGGGAAAATTTGTTATCACAGAACAAGACTGCTGGTTATTTGAAAAAGTTATGTGAAGATCCTGTAGAAGAAAAGTTAACCATTGAATTTCGCAAGTAGTTGTGGCAAGAGCTCTGTATTTAGCTTTTGAGGAACTTTTGGATATGGTGGCTTGTTTCTTCGATTTCCATGAAATAAGTGAGGAGCCAAGATAGATAGAGTAACCAGTGATACTTCGTCTGGTATCAATGCAGCCTGCCCAATCGGAACCGTTGAAGCCTTTCAACTGTTTGATGTTATTGTTGGGAAAGAAAATCCCTTTTCCAGGAGCACCTTTAAGGTATCTAAGAATCCTGGAAGCTGCTTGTTGATGATCTGTGTTGGGATTTGAGAGAAATTGACTTAGTTGTTGTACTGCAAATGAAATATCTGGTCTAGTGTTGGTGAGATATAAAAATCTACCAATCAATCTTCTATAAGAAGATGAAGCTGCATCATTTAGAGGTTGGCCAGAATTTGTGCTGAGCTTTGTATGATAGTCACAAGGAGTGGAAACGGGCTTAGAGTTTAAGTAACCTTCATCTTTGAGAATGTCCAGAGTATATTGTCTCTAGAAAATGGAAATACCTTCTTTGTTTCTAGCCACTTCAAGACCAAGAAAGAATTTAAGATTGTCAAGGTCTTTAATCTTAAATGTTGCGTCAAGAAGATGAGTAATATGAGTGATTTCTGTGAGATCATTTTCTATGAGTACTATATCATCGACATAAATAACTAAAATAGTGACATTGGAATCATAATGTTTGGTGAACAAGGAATGATCAGATGCAGATTGGAAGAAGCCATTAGATAAGAGGAAATCAGATAAACGAGCATACTACTGTCTACCTACTTGTTTAAGACCATAAAGTGATTTTTGTAACTTGCATACTTGATTGGGTTTGATACAGCTAAGCCTGGAGGATGTATAATATAAATTTCTTCATTTAATGTACCATGAAGAAAAGCATTATTAACATCTAGTTGCGTAAGATGCCAATTATGTGCTGCCGCAAGAGCTATAACCAGTCTAACCATTGTGATTTTAACCACTGGAGAAAAGGTATCTAAGTAGTCTTGACCTTCAATTTGAGTGTAACCCTTGGCTACCAATCTGGCTTTATATCTTTCAATGCTTCCATCAACCTTGTGCTTGATTTTGAAAACCCATTTGCAACCTACAACAGTTTTGTCAACAGGTAAATCTATGATTTCCCAAGTGTCATTTTTGGCCAATGCAGCAAGCTCATCATCCATGGCTCTAACCCAGTGAGGATATTTGGATGCCTCATAATAAGATCTAGGCTCAATGTTAGTAGAGATATGCATAATAAATCGATAATAAGGTGCTGCAAGTTTCTTATATGAAATGACAGAAGCAAGAGGATGTTTGATACCTGAAGAATGAGAGGTAATAGCTGATGCATAAGAAGTTTCAAATTCAGACAGTCTTGAAGGTCTGTTTTTCTGTCGAGTGAATCTTCTAATGTTAGGAGCAGGTAGAGTTGAAGGTGAACTGGGTGGAGAAGGATGCGAAGGATCTGTATAAGGTGTGGGCATACATTGGTCAATATAGAGCAAAGGTGGGTGGGTGATAAGGTGGGAAAATTAGAAGTGGTGTATGATTCATTGTGGTAAGGAAAACAACTTTCATGGAAGACAACATTTCTAGAAATCTCAATGTCCCTGGTTTTGAGGTTGAAGGTGATGAAGCCTTTTTTGTGTGGTTTATAGCCAAGAAAAATAGTGGGTAAGGCTCTTGGATCAAGTTTATGTCTATTGTTTGACAAGGTGTTGACAAAGCAAAGACAACCAAAAACTTTAAGGGTGGTGATATCAAAAGGAGAACTGTATAATTGTTGGTGTGGAGAATGGCTATTTAGGAGAAGAGTGGGAAGGCAATTAATGAGGGTAGAGGCATGAATAAGAGCATAAGACCAAAAAATGTTTGGTAAGTGTGCTTGAAAAAGAAGAGAGCGGGTAACATTTAATAAGTACTGGTGTTTTCTCTCAACTAAGCCATTTTGCTGGGGGTTTCAACATAAGTTGTTTGGTGAACAATTCCAGTATTTTTATAAAATTCGGCCATAATAAAATCAGTTCCACTGTTAGATCTAATGGTTAGGACCTTTGTTTTAAATTGTCTTTCAGCATAGGTAATGAAAGATTGTAAATGTAATTGAGTTTCAACTTTTGAGATTAAAAGAAACACCCATACATATCTAGAAAAATCATCAACAATGGTTAAAAAATATTTATGACCATGAATGGAAGTAGCAGCACAAGGACCCCAAATATCAACAGTAATGAGGAAAAAATAGAAGAAGCATGAAAAGTACTATGAGGAAAAGAAGGTTTTCTTTGTTTAGCCATATGACAAGGAGTACATATAAAAGAGTGATCAAAATTAATCACAGGATATAACTGTTGCATTACATGTAATCTATCATGGGCTGGGTGGCCTAATCTATAATGCCAAATATCAATGGCTTCCTTATTACAAATTATGGTGTTGATGGAGCTAAAAGAAGTCTTAAGTGTATACAATCCATCTTGTGCATCAACTATACCAATCATCCTCTTGTTGTGTCTGTCCTGTATAAAACATTGATTGTCAAGAAATATTAGTTGACAATTATAGGCTGTGGTAAGCTTGGAAAAAGATATAAGATTGAAATTAAATTGTGGAAGATATAGGACATTAGAAATGGACAAAGAATCATTAATCTTTACTGTTCCAGAATATGAGGCTATGGTTTGTTGTCCATTTGGTAGTTTTACTGTGATGTGATCAATAGCCTTATAGGATGAGTATAGATTCAGGGAAGAAGATACATGATCACTGGCTCCTGAATCTATAATCCACATGACATGGTCTGTAGCATGAGAAATTGGTAGCACATTACTTATAAAAGAAGTATTTGGAGAGAAAGTTGTACCAATTTGATTTATGTGGGAAGTAGTTGTAGCGGATCCCAATTGTGTTTGCTGTTGTAGCAGGGCTATCAAATGTTGATATTGCTGAGGAGTGATTTTTAACTCATTCGAGTCAGATACTTGAGTGTGATCAATGGGTCCTTCAGTGTTACTTGTGGCAGCATTGTTCACCATAACAGGTTTGTGAAATTTATGCCCAGGAGGGTAACTATGCTTCTTAAAGCATTCATCAATAGTGTGTCTAGTGATATTGCAAAAAGTGCAAACCTTTGAGTTGTATGAACCTAAATTTGATCTTCCGCCAAAGCCTCCTCTATTTAATGAATAGCCTCAACCTCCTCTTATCCCTTTGTTGTATGAGGATCCTGAAGATCCTGATGGATAGTCATTCTTTTTGTAACAATTTTCAGCCGTGTGGTAATCTTTTCCAAAGAATGTGCAAGATACCTTGTTACTAGCATTTGTTGTGGCTGCATTTAGCATACTCATATTACTCATGGTAAGATTAGTACATTGCCTTTCTTGCTGAACATCATAAGAAAAAACCTTAGAAATAGGAGGAAGAGGATCAATCATCAAAATGTTTGTTCTTACAGCATTATATTGATCATTTAATCCACCTAGGAATTGCATAATCTGATCCTGCTGCTTTCTTTCAATACTTTCAGTGAGTGCTTTACATGAACATGCTGGTATGCATGTGCAAGACAAATCTGGTCTATAACATTCTAATTCATCCCAGATTACACAGAATTTAGAAAAATACTCTAAAATAGATGTATCACCTTGTTTTATTGATGCAACTTCTTGTTGCAGTTCTGTTATTCTTAGTAAATCACCTTGAGAATACCTTGACTTCAAATCCTTCCAAATATCATCAGCTTGATTCATCCATAATATGCTTTGACGAATTGAAGGCGAAACTGAATGCACTAGCCATGAGACTACCATGTTGTTGCATCTTTTCCATGCAGGATATAGGGCATCGTTCGTGGATGGTTTAGGCAGGGTTTGATCCACGAATTCTTATTTATTCTTTGCACTCAAAGTAGTGAGCATACTTCGGCTCCATGAATTGTAATTGGTTGGATCCAAAAGAGGAGAAACCAACGCTACTGAGGGGTTTTCTCCAGGATGTAGATAGTAAGGGCTATTCTGATCAATGGCAGCCATGAGTTGGTTTGGTAAATAAAAAAAATGAAAAGAAATCAAGAAGGGGGCGAGAATCGAATGAAGATCAGAGGCACAACAGAACTCTTTAATTGAAGAGCTCTGATACCATGTTAGAAATAGACTTTAAGCCTAACTCAACCCCATAAAACCGGCTTGTAGGGTAAGGTTTGCACCCACTTATAAACTATGAATTGGTCTTATCTCTAGTCGATGTGGGACTTCCAACACCCCCTCACACCGAGGTATATACATCTCAAGCGTGGGATTAGTCATTTTTAATGGGTGGTCCGATAGTGGGTGGAACAATATACCCAGCAAACAACAAATATCGCTAGGATAGACTCTAATCGGGCTTTGATACCATCTTAAATAATGAGAATCATCATTCAAACCAAGTATTGAGATTGCAATGCAGAGGAAGAAAAATAGAGAAGTAAAAATAGTTTGTGTATTATATCGATTCTGTATAATATAGATACAGATATTTATACATCAAAATTATAACAAAATTAGTTATAATTCTATCTAATCTACTAGCTATATAAACATAATAATAACAAACAAAAATAATAACAAGCAAGATTTTAAATCCTAACAAGATATTAAATCGTAACATATATTAAATCCTAACATGGATTAATTGAAAATTTGATTATTCAATTATAACAATTATATAATTTTAGTGTTATAGGTTTTATTTACTCAATTGAGTCTTTTTAAGTGTGGATGTGTTTAGTCTCTCGTATTTCAATTTTGTTAATTGACTTTTCATATATTAGAATTGGATGATTTAAAGCTGTGATCAATTAAAAATTTGTTGTTTTGATATTGGCTTATGACATTTAGAAAACCAAAATCATATAATTGGGATATTCAAAAGATTCAATTGAACAATTGGGATATAAGGGATTAAAATTGCATACATTTTCATACTTGAAGAACCAAATTTGTGCATGTAGAATATGAAATACTAAATTTACATAATTGTAACATAGAGTTATTCAAAATCCAAAAAGGACAAAAGAAAAATTATTGAAAACAGATAAAAGATATTAAGTACTTATCAAAATCTAATATTTCTTAATTTTCTTTTATTTATTTCTTCTATAAAACGAAACAGTGTGGTTTAAATTTTGGATTGAAAATCAAGAATTAAATAACCAGTTATATTTACATAATATAATGTTATATGTTTGGAGTTAAAGTTAGACATATAACTTTATTTCTTCTTTTTGTAACTACTTATTTATTTTTATTTTTTTCTTCTCTTTTCTCATCTTCTTTCACCATTATTTATCATAGTTACATTCATGATCTTGTCACATATGTCATGGTTCTCTATTCTTTTCTTCTTTTATATTGTTGTCTTGTCAATGTTATCAAAGTTGTCCTTATTATTGTTATTGTTCTCGTCACTCTAATCACTTTCATCATTGTTAAAAAAAAAACTGACACCACCTATTCTATTGACAGAATTATAGATGAATTTTAAAAATACAATCATCAACAAATTTAAAATATATATATAATTATTAAATAATTTACTAACAATTTTTTTTTAAAAAACTCATTATCAATAAATTTATCCAAAATTTTAACATATGATAGAAACTTAAAGTAGGAACTACGGTATTTATTTTACTGACAAAATTTACTAATAAAAATATTTAATAGTAATAAAAAATTCTAAATTATTGATGAATTTTCTAAAAGATTTTACGGATGGGATTCATTATCTATAGATATTTTCGACAATAATTCAAATTATATAATCCATTGATAAATTTGGTTTTACTAACATTTCTTTTTTCACCGAAGAAATTTGTTAATTGTCACGTCTTAATTAATACACTGCTGAGTCACCTAGTTGCTTTCATAAATACCCCACGTCATTTGCTCAGAAACATTAAACACCCACCCTGCACTCCATGCATGCACGCCACTTGTCAAAATGGAAGCTTCTGAAGTCAGTAGTGAGGTGCAGGTGTCGACAGGAGGGACGTTCGTCCATTTGAAAGTGGGATTGAACAAAAGAGATTTTTCTGGAAAACTTCCCACTCTCCTGCGCGTACCTTCTCCCTCCCAAGAACTCAGATTTCATTTTTCTCCTCCTTCTCTCTAAAACCCTCTTCCTTCTCTCTTCTGCAACTTACCACTCTCTACTCCGATCAACGTTCAGGCACCGTGGAAGCAGTCCCGGAGTCATAAGCTTCGTTTTAAACCGAACGGTTCTGGATTCTGAAACGGGTAAGTTTCACGTTCTTAACTGTTCGTCCTTGTTCGTCCTTATCAACATGCAAGCCTAACTCTGGATTGCATGCAATCACCTTATCTGAACCAATCTTGGTTTTCTGTAATTTTTAGTTGAAGAGTTTGATTGAGCGTTGTGGGTAGAAGAGATTTTAATTCTGGAAAACTAAGTTAGAGTATGAAGAACGTACGCACACTTTTATAGGTAAGGGAAGCTTATTAAATTTAATTCTTGAGTTATACTGTGTTGTATGAATGTTCTGTGAATTATACTGTGTTGGATGAATGTTCTGTGAATTATATTAAGTATGATCTATGGTATTGGATTTTGGTATATGATTATGATGATGAGATGATGCATAAGAAGTAGGGAATGTACTATGATATGAGTAATTAAATGTATGGAAATTTATACTGAAAAATGAGTTTACTGTAAGTGAGAATTTGAATATGAGATGTCTATGATAATGAACGTTCGTTATTGAACGGTCTTTGACCGTTCGGTATTCTTAGTAATTCCTTTGAAAAAACTGAATTCGTTCTTTTGGAAAGAATTTTATTGAGGACGAACGCCCTCTTGTATTAGAGCTACGTTTGAGCGATCGGCTGAACGTAGATATCCTGAGTATTTTGAGAGAATTGAGAAACCTATAAAAGTAACTTTGAACTCTTAGTCATTCTGCGACGCTCGTCCCAAAGCGTACGTTATAAGTAGCGCTCGGTCTTATACCGAACGCCAGTTCTCTCCGTAATTACCAAATGATTAGAAATAACGTTCGTCCAAAATTTTCATAGCGTTCGTCCAAGACTTCAGTAGCATTCGTCTAAAACTTTAATAAATACCTATTTCCGCGTTAGGTCATTGACTGGCGGTTGGTATCTTTAATTTAATCGTACTCGTTATAATTATCTAAAAACCTTGTGGTGTTTCTACCCATTTGGATTCGACCTAGAGTTATTGTACTTAAACTATTCTGAGTATCATTCGAATTCTTATAGAATTAGTTCATTGAACTGATTCAAGTGGTCTTAACGTCCGTCAGCGGACAGGTGTTCGTTTCTTTCTGTTCAGAAACGAGGATTCCTTTGTATTGTGTTAACGTTCGTCCTCATTTTTTTGAAGGATGAACGCTCGTCATTTTATGAAAGTAGAACGAAGAATGGAATTGAGTTTGATATAGGAAGTTATGATGTGCGAACGGTATACTAAATGAAATATTGGTTGTGAAATTTGAACGAGCGTTCCAGGGAGGAACGACTCATGTGTATTGAAAGTTGGAATGGTAAAGTATGAATGTGGTAAGCTTAGATGGCGGTTCATCTTGATATTCCGTGAGTACTCGTTCTCAAGTAGAGAGGAGTACGTCATGTGTGGGAATGGCAGGAGGTCTTAGTCCATAACTGTAACTTGGATAGAATGGACTAACCTCAGGTGGTAGCCGATGAGAATTCCAGCTATCCCACCTGGGTGCACGAACGTTTTAGCTACACAGAATTCATACAGTCCGGACAGTCTGTCTAGAATCAGGAATTGGTTTGAGTGAATGAATTTATTGAAGTATATGTTGTGACTTAATTTGATTTGTTTGATATGTTATGAAATATATGTTTTACTTGAATTAAATTAAATAAGCTTACCCTTCGTTTCCATTGTGTTGTCTGTATCTGTATGTCTGTCTTGTCCTTGCAATGATCATCCGTGTGGATGTGAGCAGAGGGAGATGCGTCTCTGGAAGAAACGCTTGAAGAAGGAATTCTGGCTGAAGAGAACTTAGTGGAGATTGAAGTGAAGACCGAACAGTAGGACATTCGGTTATATGTTAGTTTAGTTAGGATAGCGGGCCTTATCAGAGCGAGCGCCCTTTTTGCTTTATGTTAAATACTTGAACGTTCGGTATTTATTTTTGTAAATCGTTCGTTCTTATTATTTAGTGAACGCTCATAAAATTATATGTAGCTATGTAAGCCCACGTTCGTCCCCTTGCGAGATTTATCTCTTTAATTGTAAGACTGTTTTGTTATATTAATACATGTAAATATTCCATCATATAGTTGCTGACTGTATAATTCTGGGATGTTACATTAATAAATTTTATCTTACTGATAAATTATTTTCTGTCATTAAAATCTCATCGTAATATAACAATTTTTTACTGTGTAATATAACAATAATTGTGCAAATAATTTATATTTTCCGTTTGAAAAGAATTTCATTATAAAATATTTAAAAACGTTTTTACATTTTTTTTCGAAGAAATTAATATTCATATGGTAATAAAAAAATGGAAAGATATATTCAAATTGAATCATAAAATATGAGTTTTGGGTGTTTTATATATTAAACACGTTTAATTTTGTATGTTTGGCTTAAGTTATTATTTCATAAAAAAAAAATCAAACCAAATTTAACCGTCCACACTTTAATATGTGTGAACAAAAAAGGTGTAACTAGTCAATTTATTAAAAAAATTAAAATTAAGAAATATCATTAAATATAAAGAAATTATTGCTTTTAATCAATATCAACCTGTTTAATAAACTATAATATTCAATATATTATTTCTACTATTAAACTTGTGATAATTAATTTGTATCAAATTGAAACAAATAGTGTTAACTTGTGTTACTTAATCAAATCATTTAACTTCAATAACAACCTTGAATACGAAATAATGGTAACTATTTACTACAATAAACAGTATTTACAAATGTTACATCTAAGTAAAAATAAAAGATATTTTTATCATAAATTATGTCGATAACGGTAACATCCCAAAATCTCACACATGATAATTCATAATTTATATATTGAAGCATTACATTTAAGGTAACATCCCATAATCTTACACTTGAAAATTCATAGTTGATATATATCTATATGTTTTAAACTCAGATTTCAACTACAAATTCATAAATATAACTCGAATTCTTCTATCTCTCCCTTCCTTGGCACTAAGTCAGACGACATTCCTTCATCTGCTCCCGTATAACGAATTATACGATCATCGCACATATCCAAACACAAACACAAACAAGTAGGGTGAGCTAACATGCAACCAA
Organism: Vigna angularis; assembly: GCF_016808095.1. NCBI lineage: Eukaryota > Viridiplantae > Streptophyta > Magnoliopsida > Fabales > Fabaceae > Vigna > Vigna angularis. Next base: position 12,698,949 of record NC_068976.1, on the reverse strand, counting down.
TCATTTATAAAACATGCATATTTACTTTGATGCACTCAACAAACCTCATATAATAATTATGTGAGACACACTCATACCATCATACAACAATCGCATCATAGATACTCATCCTACAATACCACAATTACTAATCGACACTCATCCCACAATACTTCATAGACACTCGTTCCACAATACTCAATAGACACTCATTCCACAATACTCAATGGACACTCATTCCACAATAACCAATAGACACTTATCCCGATGATATGTTGATGAGCGGTCAACGGGAGGTTACGCACTTGTGATGCCTTCTTAGTGCTCAACACTATGTCCAAAACCGGCACATAGACCAGGACCTCTTGCCCCTCTCACCACATAATTCATCCTTTCTGGATGATTATTAGAGTATTAGGATAACCTCCAACTTCAGGACCCTCAACATCAACATATACACACATACCATGGCATTACAGAATCTCTCTACGAGACTCATACCATGCTCACATTCCTCAACTCATATTATACCATTACGAAATCTCCCCATAATACTCATATCATGTTCAGATGCATAAATTCAAATCCAATATAATAAATTTCAATCATCACAAAAATCATACAAAATGAATATATCACAAAATCAATTAACAATACTAAAATATCACCATAATTGGTCACCGGAGAAGAATCAAATGTTTGACGAATCAAACTCATCATAAACGTTAGTACATATGACTAGTCACAACTTACTGGATTGGACCAGGGATGCTCTATGATCAGGGATGTACCAACTCCGGTTTTTAAGATTCCTCTATCCTACCATTACAATTATAATTCATAATTTTGTATCTACCACAATAACATGAATTCATTCCAACGAGATATATTGCCCAATAGTTTAACAGTACATAATCTGTTCAACAAGATTTAAGTTAAAAACTTGTCGAGTAGACTTCCAGGAAAGAGAGGTGCGTCACAATGGACAACTTAAGTATCAAGTCTTTCCTTAGCCAAAGTGTTCCTCAACTAGTTTTAACAAATTTCTTATTTACAGATTCAAAATAACAACATATAATATTAACACAGAAATTCAATATAGATAGATATACAGTAAGCATTAACAGTATTCACACAGAATTTCAAGACATGAATAGTAATAAAACAATACTAAATCATAATATAAAAGCTTAGAAAGGTTAGCTCCCCTACCTCTATTCCAGACTTCTCTTGCTCCAAATTTGATTCCCCGAAAACCCTCAAGAGCCTCTACTCTTCTTGCAACTAAAAATTTCTTCCTAACTCTTTCTTCTCTATTTCTCAAGGTTTCTCACTTGATTCTTTTCTTTGTGCAAAATAGTCTCCCCTCTCATGGCTATTTGTAACATCCCAAATTCTCACATTAATGTAACATTACATTTACGGTAACATCCCGTAATCTCACCTTTTAAAATTTCCTAGTTGATATAAGTCTATACATGTAAAAAGGTTCTAATTATAGTTCTTCTACTCCTCCCTTTCCTTGGCACTGTGTGAGGCGACATTCCTTCATCTGCTCCCGTATAACGAATTATACGATCATCGCACATACCCAAACACAAACAAGTAGGGTAAGCTAACGTGCAACCAATCATTTATAAAACATGCATGCAAACCTCATATAATAATTATGTCAGACATACTCATACCATCATACAACAATCACATCATACATATTCATCTATTACTTTGATACACATGATAAAATGACATCACAAGACTTGTTACTTTATATCACGACTCGTCCGGACTAGAATGATTACCGAGCTATGGCGGGTCTTGCACTCGTGGTGGCTTTTTGAAACTTGGGCACTACCGCCCGGCACTACCGCCTTATGAAACTTGGGCACTACCGCCTTATGAAACTTGGGCACTACCGCCCGACCACAGTCACGAGGTTAATCCGTTATCACTCACCTTGGATCATATGGAAGAACCCAAGACTAGGACATCCTGCTACTCCTCACCACATGGTTCAATCCTCTCTACATGAGAAGAAAGACCATTGGAGTTTCAGGATGACCCCCAAAACTGAGCTACCATGCAATCATTTTATACACCCCCAAATCACCACCATGTATCCTCTCCTTGAGGATCATGGAATTACGTATATGAACCATACTGTCACTTTGAAACTTAACCCAAGACATGAATAACCAGATACTATCATATTATCACAGTGAATCCAACATATCTCATGCATTCACATACTTCCCATATAAATCATTATAGTTCACAACCATGTTCAGATGCATAATTCAAATGTAATAAAATCCAATCATTTTAGAAATCATACAAACTGAATATATCACAAAATAAATTAACAGTACATAATCTGTTCAATAGGATTTAAGTTAAAAACTTGTCGAGTAGACTTCCAGGAAAGATAGGTGCGTCACAATGGACAACTTAAGTACCAAATCTTTCCTTAGCCAAAGCGTTCCTCAACTAGTTTTTAACAAATTTCTTATTTACAGATTCAAAACAACAACATATAATATTAACACCGAATTTCAATATAAATAAACATACAGTAAGCATTAACAGTATTCACACAGAATTTCAGGATATGAATAGCAATAAAACAATACTAAATCATAATATAAAAGCATAGAAATACTAAATCATAGTATAAAAGCATAGAAAGGTTAGCTCTCCTACCTCTTCTCCTGAATTATTTTCCTACTAGAAGTTGTTCCCCGAAAACTCTTCAGAACCTCTACTCTTCTTTCAACTAAAAATTTCTCCCTAACTCTTTCTTCTCTATATCTCAAGCTCTCACTTGATTCCTCTTTTCTTGGTGCAAAATGCCCTTCCCTCCCATGGCTATTTATAGGTAAAAAAATTTACTATTCATTATTTTTTTTTAATATTATTTTATTATATTAATTTCTTAATCACTACTTTACTTAATGGATTCATAATGGATTCCTTAATAATGTCTTCAAATCTGATCTTAATTCCTTCCATGCTAAGAAATTCTTATCTTTTTTTTCACTTTTTTTTTACTATTCACTATTTACTTTTTACTATTCACTATTTACATTTTTTTATTCAATTTTCTTAAAAAAAATTTCCTGAATAAGTTATCAAAATTTGAACCTCTCCTTCTAAATTACTATAATTTTATATCCAAAATTTTCATTTTTCTATCCATTAAAATTATTATTACTAATAAAATGCTAAAATTTACTATTATAAATATTTTTCATGAGTCTTACAAATGAAGCTACCAAAATTTATTATTAATTTTTTCACATTTTATAAACTTATTATATTTTCCATTCACAAAGAAATTTATTACTACTAGTAATAAAATTATTACTATTAAGGTAAATATTTTTCATGGGTCTTACACTATTTATAGTCCAAAAATTTTACTATTCAACAATTTTTTAATATTATTTATTATTTTAATATTACTTTATTATATTAATATCTTAATCACCACATACATAATGGATTCCTCAATAATGCCTTAAAACATGGAGTGCTTTATCCACTATCAATATTTTAAATTTTTATTTTATTTTTTTCGTTTTTTTTAACCAAAAGGTAGAGCTGTCAAATGAGCCCCTTTAATAAGATTTGGCCCTAACCCATGTGGGTTGGGGCCAAAAAAGTCCACAGGACCAAAATAACTCTTTATTAAAAAAGCCCACAGGGCTAAAAACCCCTAAAGCCCTATAGGCCAGGGCCAGCCCATGGGCTTTCCTTTTTACAAAATTTAAGTCTAGAAACATAATATCATCATACAAGTAATCACAAATCATGTGTATATTTTATCCAGCTTTCATTTTGTCTTTGTTAGTAATAACTTATAACCATAATTGATTCATGTATAATTATATTTTTTTACCAATAAAATTAATTTTCTACTTCATAACTGTTTCTATATTAATTAGTTTAATAATAATGCTTTTATACAATTATTCCTTAATTTCTAAATTTTGTTTTGATAATTTTTTCATCTTAATTTTCGTTTCTTAATTTTGGTTTCTTAATTTTGGTTTGTAAATTTGACGGTTTAGAGATATCCACATAAAATAGGTTTAAAAGTTAAAAAATTTGATTTAATTTGTAAAATTTTGATGGACTAACGAATTTATTTATAGATGATAATCTATTTTGTCACTAGGTTAAATCAATATCATTCGATTAAGATTTGTGATCAAAATTACATTATTTTTAATTGGTGTGAACATGTTAAAATTTTGACTTAATAACTTTTTAACTTTTTTAATTTTCCAAATTTAATAAAATTAATATTTATTATTTACAAAGTTATATAATTCTTTTAAAAAAAATTTATAAAACGTATAATTTAGTCATGTACATCAATTTATATATTTTTATGTCTTTTTCATATATTTTATATTATATTCATTTGTCTTTTTTATTAGTTTCTTATTAAGAGACATTTATGTAATTTATTTATTATTATAATTATTATAATTTTTATTTATTTTATATGTTAATAATTAAATACAATAATAATTTTAATTTTAGTATTATAAATTATAATATTATATTTATTTAAAAATATTGTATCTATTATTTAATTATTTTTTTATTACAATCGGCTCAATTATGATAAATAATTCAATAAAAACGATCTTTGTTGGATAAAGATAAGTATGATTTTAAAATATTAATTTAATCTAAAAGGTTAGAAAAAAAATATGATTTTATAACCACTGGGATTACATCTAGATCTTGTATACTAACATATATGATATTCATAAGAATTTTGCCTAACAAGGATTTTCACTAAAAAATTAGTTATTTTATTACGTGAAATTAATTTTAAACTTTACAAAGTTTGTGGTTTAATTTTTTAATGTATATATATCTATACAAAACATTCAACAAAAGAATTTTATATGACAAACTATAAAAAATAAAAATTTTACACCGATATTAAAAATTCATCCAATCAGTAGATTTGAATTTAAAATCTATCTATAATTAATATTTCAAATATTTATATAGATATCAGAATTCGATTATTGAAAAATCAAATTTTCAACTGTGTTACTTTTATAATTTCTTTTTTGAAATTTTTTTCATTTTCTTTTAAATAAAAATAATAATCAAAATTTTCTTTTTTAACTTTCCAAAATAATAAAATTATATATTTAAAATATACTTATAATTAAAAATTATTTTAAATAAGTTTTTATAAAATCAATATTTATACATTTATATTTAATTAAAAAGATATTAAATATCATGTAAATTTTGAAAATTATTGAACTTGTAAAGTAAATAAAAGAAATAACTAAAAAAACATTAAAAGTGAATTAATTTAGTTTGGGGGCTAGCCCCATCCTAACCCTACCCCAACCCACTTTATGTGGGTCTTTAGGGGTTGGGGCTTTTAAAAAGCCCCCTATTAAGGGGGCTAGAAAATTGGGGCTTGATTTTAGAAAGGGTTAGGGTCAACCCATGGGCTAGGGGCTCAAATGACACCTCTACCAAAAGGTAGAAAAGAGTTTGAACCCATCACCACAAATTTTCTACCAATTAAACTACCAAAATTTCTTATTTAACTTTTTACATAAACTTATTATATTTTCCATTCACAAAGAAATTCATTTCTACTAACAATAAAATTATAAATATTTTTCATGGTTCTTACGATAACATTTCATAATCAATCACTCTCTTAGTTTAGAAAAAAAGCAATTTATTCTTTATAGATATTGATTCGATGACATATGGTCCTTAGAAAACATATTTGTTTCTTTTTCATATACATGATAACTTTTTTGAAAAAAAAATTCTTCCGGAGGAGATAAATAAAAATAAGACATGAGATTAATCTCGACTTTCACTACATTCCAATCTAAAATTTTAAAATAAAGGATTTATGAATTTTCTTTATTATATAATATTTTTAATTTTTCATAACGGTTGTCATTATTTTCAACTTCATAATGATTAAATTTTTCATCTTTATTTAATTGATGACCTTACACACTTTCTTAATCCAAGAATAGAAATTCATTCTAGTTTTTTCTTTGAAAAACGTTTTAGTAGGTGGAAGAAAAAAAAACTAAATTATATTTCAGCTTGACTCCTAAATAATATATTAAATGTAGTAAGAATATATAAAAAAAATTATTGAAAAGAAGATTATCAAAAATTTTGAAAATAATAAATGAAAGAAACATTATTTTACAATGGTGTATTGAAAGAAAATACAGATTATATAGAAATAGTTGAAATGAGTAGTGACGTAGCATGAGATTTATAATAGAATGAAGTGCAAAAATTCCATTTAGATATGTTAAGAAGAGGTTTCAGATTTTGTGCGCAGTAATCATACTATGCATCCAATCCATAACGACAACAACTATACATTTTCCATGGCGGCGCATATCAAAACCTTACAAAAGTCTTTTGTTCCCACTCTAAAAAAACAAAAATAACACTTTCCAAAATTAAAAAATAAAATAAAATAGCTAATCCATAACTATATTATGATAATACAATGTTAATTATTTTAAATTTAAGATATTTATATAAGCAGATCTAGAAATTATGGCTTGTGAAAGAAAAGAAAAATGGTTGTTCTTGGAATTTGAAAGTCCATGTAAACGACAAATCTTAGTGCACAGAACTTGAATACAATCCATGCACGTAACTCTCTTTTTTGAAGGCCTTTATTTGTTACCTGACCACTATCCACTGTATTTATACTTCGAAAATACTACTTTCAATTTAAGACAAAACATTATATTCTTAATTGACTTCTCCACCACCTAGAGGGAATTGAATTTTGTCCACTTTCTTTTCATAACGTGAAACTCACGAACTCTTCACTTCACACATTTACTATTCTTATTAATTTAAAACTCAGACTGGATAGACAAATTTTCTATATGTAGATTTTGATACAAAATTCATCTTATAAATTAATTTTATAGAATTAAATTAAATTTAAAATTTATTTTTTAAGATAATATTATAATCATCTAAAATCTATTATAATAACCTGAGAGAAGCATTTCATATTATTAACAATTTTTTTATGTAAGTTTAGTTGAGATTTTGATTTTTGAGGTAAATTTTCTTTGAAAAACGTAACATTATTGTACTAACTTCCAAACTAGAAACGGGTGAAGTCAAAATAGAACGGACATGTCTTTTTGTAAGTGGCGTACGTTGATTTGTTCCTTCCTTCTCATAATTATCACTCGACCATAGTACTCCACCTTTGTCCACTCATTCTAGAGACCTTCACATCCAACATTTCCACGTTATAGAAAAAAAATAGTGAAAATATGTTTTCTCACATTAATTATAGTACAATAACTGTTATTTTAGGGTTCATACCAAACTTTTATTAAAAAAAAAACTACTTTGATGAAAAAGATTTTATGCAATTCAAAACAAAACTCTTAAGTCTAATAAGGTTATAAAATTACTTTTTATTTTAGTTAATTTTCTTAATTACTTGCCATATTGAAATACATGAAAAATTAATTTATAAAATTAATAAAGGATCAATTATATATATATATATATATATATATATATATATATATATATATATATTATGAATCTAACACTCAGTACATTTATTCAACAAGCTACTTAAAAGCATAATAGAAACTAATGTTTAAAGAGTATTTATTTACAAAAATTTATAAAAAGCAAAAATAATTTCTAACATGAGAAATTACAAAAATTAAATTCAAATTAAAAGAAAATAAATGAAATTTTAAAAAAAAATCTAAACTTTTTGTAGACCCCTTCATGCACATATCAAGTTCTCCTATCCTTAGTCCATAGTACTTTTAAATACTTAAAAAAGAAAGTTGTTTTGTATGTGTCAAGTATATCTTGAAAAATTCTAATGAGGAGGTTCGTTAGGTATGAGTTGATATATGGTAAAACATAGTATAGTTGAGGCTTGTGCTGTCAAAGATAGAGTGTTCATCAAACCTCGGAAAGTACTTTACCTTCGTATGAGTTCTTGTTTAAAGAACTCAATTTTTTTTTCATTTTTCATTTGTCTCTTTATAGGAGTTCTTCATGATCTTTCATTACCATGTTTACACTTTGGATGCTTTTACTTGTAGAATATCTATTAAACCATGATGTGCGAGGAAATCCTATATGAGATTTGCTTTAGTAATGTAATCTGAACAAAACTCGATACCTTTTTCAGCAATATACCTTTCAATCATTGAATCTTCTAGACGATATTTTCGTACCCTTTCAAAACCTTCATATAATGCTATATAAGATGCATCCATCTTAAATATATTGGTCCACACAAGTTGATTTCTTTGACCAAATGAACAAATAAATGTAACATGATGTTAAAAAAGGATGGAAGGAAAAATATCTCTAGCTGACACAAGATGATAACAATCTCACCTTGAAGTTCATCTAACTTTAAAAGATCATGACTTTACTACAAATTGACAAGAAAATGAACACAATCAAATTATGGTTTGCCTAACATTTTTGGGTAAAATTCCAAAATAGTTGTTAAAACATGACAAGCTCGTTTATAGAAACCTTGGTTTTGAAGTTTAACTAAACAACATGAAACGAAGAAGTCTCATAGAATAGAAAACAAACATCAAACAATAGGGATTCTAAGTTAGAATAGAACAAGTATCCATACAATAGAAAGACGGAAGAAGTCTCATAGAATAAGCATCAAATGATAGGAATCATAAGTTAGAAAGAACAAGTATTCACACAATAGGAAGTCTCATAGAATAGAAGAATAGAAAACAAACATTAAACGCTAGGATAAAAACTCTAAGTTAGAAAGAATAGGTATCCACACAACAAATCTATTACCAAGAAGAAAAGATGTAAATGATCCTATGAGAAAGAAGTCTAATACACAAAAAGGTGAAACTAGGCTATGACACTGGAAAAATAGGACAAGCATAAACCTAAACACTAGCTAGATATAACATAAGAGAAACAGGATTGGACTAACTAAAGAAAACAATCAAGAAACAATAGGATTGTAGAAAAGCATAAACAAAACATTAAAATTAGGCCAATTTAGGAAAACACTTAGGACTTTAGAAAACAGAAAAACAACTAAGTCAAAATACCCAAACGCTATGCTAAATGACTGATTAGGTCAAAGCGTCTAAGAGAGTTTAAGCTGCAGGCATAAACTTACTATACCCAAGGGGTATTCAATTTAACTCTCGGGAAAACGAAACAAGTCAAGACAATGTTGTTTACAAAAATATTCTAAAAAACTTAAAACTTAAAACACTGAAGAAAACACAAACAATGTTGAACTTTATTACTTTAAAAAGGCAAAATAACAAAAAGTATTTACATCAGTCTAAACAATATCATGAGCTAAAGCATGACTTCATCCAACGATGAAGTCTTTACTCAACGCTTAGTATATTTAGAAGAAAAACTTAATTGTTAAACACTACCTCAACGGTAGAAATTGAATAGCACTTTGTTGTTCTGAGTAAACATTAAATGACATTTTTGGTTCAATTCAAAAAATGTTGCAACTTCCACCTAACGTAAGAAACAAAAAATAGCATCCAACAGTTTAAAACAAATGACCCTGCAACTTCCTCCCAACGCAGAAAATAAAGACCACCCGCTAATGTTAATAATTTCAAAATTAAGTCATACTCCGAACCGAACGGAACATATGTGTTAACCAACATCCATAAAGTCCTTTTGTCAAACTTGTTTGTCTCGGACTTGTGGACATGTATACTGTATGGATCGATTAGTCTACGCCTACCGGTCGGTCAACCACATAGGAAGTCAATTCCAGAAAATCCCACAACTAGGTAAATCAAACAGTCGAATACCCAACTTTGTGACTGTTCAGTCTAATGATCTCATTTTTTGATTAACAAGGTAAAAACATACTTAGATGATATTGGACCACAATTGATTCATCCTTAATCAAAAGCATATTTCAAAACCTATAAATATAGAGGTAAGGTAAAAAAGGTAGGTGATAGCATTTATTGGACATTTAAGACTTAACTGTGATAACCAATCGATAATTGAAAACTAACTTGAGCGTCAGAGTGTTTTTAGCACGTACCCACTGCTCAGACTTGGACTCTACTAAAGAATATTCGATAAGACCTAAGAAAAAGTAAAGTGAAGTTAAGAGAAATGACTGGATCAAATTGTGAAGAAGTAGTTCTTGACCCTACATACTTAAACAATATTTATTAAATTTTTCTTACAAAATATGAAAATAGAAAAAACATAATATTATAAAAAATTCAATATAAAAATTCACACATCTTTTCTTCAATGACAACTAACAATAAAAAATTATAATTACTTAACTCATTTTACAATAAAATATCAAATAAATTAAGAAAAAATAAATAATTTAAAATACAAATTATATAAAAATAAAAACAATCAAATATTTACCTATGTCGTCCTCTTCTATATACTCTATTATTTATTTACTTATAATTTAGCAGTCCAAGTGTCACTCATTAATATTAAAACAAATTTAAAGTCACAATTTTTTCGTCCCTAATTACAATGTCAACAAGAAAAACATAATTTTGATTCTTATAATGAAGTAAAGGCTCTGTGTTCAGTGATTGTGATAATATATGATGTGAATATCCTTTATTACTGTCAACATTGGAAGTATCAAATCTGACGTGGGAGTGAGTAGGCATAGTTATTATTTATGAATATAAGAAATACAGCTGTTTTTCTAGGCACACACATTTTATAAAGTCATATTTAAATGTATTTAAATTTTTTTTTTTACATTTATCAACTAATCCATTTTTGAAATATTTGTGTTTTAATAACTTTCCTGTAACAACCAACCAGTCTTTTGAATTTTCAGCTTTGAGCTAATTTAAAACACTTTACACAATTATTTTCACTTATCATTAAGAGGTTTATTTATAGAGAAAAAGTTTATTAATGAGTGAACAATTTCACACATGAACAAGTGAAACAACATGTAAATGTTGTATGCACAATATATTACTTCTATCAGAAACTATTCGAATATTTTATTTATAAATCTTTCTTATATGTGAACTTAACTTCTAAAATAGTGAACGATTATTTTTGTATTTTCTCTGAGAGTTTTCTTTATATTATTTTTGAAACATTTTTTTACATAGTCATAAATAATTTTATTTACTTACTCAAGAGCTATATTATTCATCAAGATTTCATTTTAGGATAAATTAATAGTCTAGAATAATTTTACGTATACGTTGAACAAAAAGCAACACTAACAATTGTGACATCCCAAAATATATAGCAATGTATATATGTAGAATGCATCGATTATAATAATAGAAAGCAGTTAAGAGTACACAATAGATATGATTAAGGAGTACAGTTATCCAAGTCTGGCTGGGAAGTTTTAAAACTTAAGTACAAGTTCATAATTCTCCAAAATACAGATCATGATAAAATGAAGGCTAGAAGTCTTTCAAAATAAATAGCTATTTAAATTAAGAGCTAGTAGAAATCCTAAGCACTAGGGGCTGGGTCTTCCTCAACTTCCAAAGCTTGCTCCAAAGGTACATCATCACCTACTGCTCACATCCAAAGGATTGGATGATCATCGCAAAGGGGAAGACAAACACATACAACACATACAATGAAAGGGTGAGCTAGGTCTCAAACCAACATACATATAATTTCAATTCAACCTAGCATTTCCAAGAACGTCCATACACACATAAACATGTAAGTCATCATAAACATAAATATTTATTTCACAAAACTCATTAAAGCAAGCATTTTATCATGTTAAGACTCTAGACACGTCCGGACTTGGAATGAATGTAGAGCTGGGGCGGGTTGTGCACTTGTGGTGGCCCATACTGCTTTGCAAAGCCATTGCCGAGGGGTTTCACCCGACCACACACAAGGCCAGTCCGTTACCGCGAAATAGACCTCCAGTGATAGCGTCTACCCTAAGACCTCCCACTACTCCCACCACACACGTCAATCCTCTCTAAGTGAGAATGAAAGACCGTTGGAGTGTTAGGGATAACCCCCATATGGAAGCCTCTCACATTCATTCTATACACTAACTGATCCCACCGAGAGATCTTAATTTCATATTCAATCCGACCACTTTAAATCACATGATATTCCTCTTGGATCAATAATGTACCTCAAAAACCACTTTGATTCATCAAACATAAACTTTCATAGTCATTCAAGTGCATTCTTACTATATTGTCTCATACCAAACCCATACACCATCATATAACATCAACCATGTCATAAAAACAACTCATACATTACATACTTTCACAAAACCATCACTTATTAACACAAATTTCTTTAGGACTTTTAATTATCAATACTTAAGTAATTCAAACAGCTTGGAGACCCTCACCAATGGCTCCGAAAGGGTCAAAAACCCCCAGAACGAACTAAAGAACATCCAAAACGGACGTCCAGAACTCCCAAAACGTCAAAAACATAAAAACACTCAATCTGCCACATATAATTCGCACAGCGCACCACCCTTGGTGCGCTGAGCGAATTTCCCTGACGAGGAAGTGTTTTTCAGCTAGAATTCGCATAGCACACCACCCTTGATGCGCTGGGCGAATTTTCCTAACAAAGGGACATCTAAAATTCGCATAGCGCACCAAGTTTGTACGCTATGCTAAACTAAAAATTTTAATACATATTATCACACCCTAAACCCTCGCATAGCGTCCCAAATTCGTTATTCGAATTAATTTAGCCTTTTCTCAGGCAACCCCAGTTGCACGGTGCCCGGATTCGCTATGCGAATCACCAAACAGAGAGCAACCCTTTCTAGCCATTCGCACAGCGCACCAACTCGCCGTGCGAATGATCAAACAGAGAGCACCTCTCTATACGAGGACTCGCTATGCGAAAACATTCGCTTAGCGAGTCTGCATAATCTGCAGAACGTAAGTTTTGGTAAATTATGCAACTCACACACCCCTTACCATTTCTAATCATTTTTCCCAACTTCTAACACCTCTAATTTATATTTTATACTTAATTAAACTTGTCTAGATGATCTAAAACCTTCCTACTACCATTCTAAAGTAATTACAACTCAAATTCAACTCTAAAACGCCAATTTCCACCACTTAGGGACCCAAATTCGATTCAACCATTTTGCACCTGTTTTGATCAGTTTGATGACTCTAACAAGTCACAAATAACCTCCCTATATTGTCCCAACAAACTACAAGAGCCCTAGACCCTTAACTCTCAAATTCACTATCCCACTTCCTCTTAAAGTGACCTAAGAACTATATAAGCTCCAAATTTCCTATCCAACCAAGGTTATACAGACTTCACACTTCACTCACTTCCAATTGATCAATTATAACCATTCCAAACCCATCCAAATCAATTCCAAACATCACAACACAGTTTCATAACATATGAACAATACGTACCATTTCATACCCTCAAAACTTAACATATAATCCAAACAGCAGAATATTACAGATTTCATCACACATGCACACCATACAATAAAATCAAAGAATGTCCAGCTCCCCTTACCTTAAATTTCCAGCAGCTAAACTCAAGAGGAAATTCCAAAGGCACTCTAGAAAAATTGACAGCACCTATATTTCACCAAATGGTGATAGAAATTAGTCTCTAAAATAAGCTTAGGGTTAAGATTTTGGGGAAAAATCACAAGTGAACTACATGCAGCAAAATTTGCTACATGATCACAGTTCAAAAAGGGGAAAGTTACTTACCCTAGGAAATCGCAAATGCAATCGGTGAAAATTGGAGTCCTTGATGCAAAGATCGCCTAGACGTCTGCAGAATGGGAATCCAGTGACTCAATGGAGGGGAAATCTAGAGAGAAGAATGGGTTTTGAAGAGGACAATGTTAGAGAGATGTTTGAAGGAGAGAAAATGAAATGTAAGTTTCTGAAATGTCTTCAGAAACTGTTTTTAAGTTTTCTTTATTTATTTATTTATTTTTTTTTAAAGGTTATTACAACAATTTACAGTTCTAATTTTTAGAGTTGATTAAGGAAAATTAGATATACCTTATATTAAAATAAATCAATGAAACTAATGTGTTTATGATTATTTTTTATTATTCAAGTTCTCAATTCTTTATCTGTTGATAAAACATTTGCAAATTTCTCTTTCAAAAATATATTCAAACAGTTTTTCTAAAAATAATATTTCATTTCACCATGTCTGATTTCATATATATTAATTATAACTGATAGTACTTTTTGTTTTACTAGACAAATTTTTTGTAAAATATTAAAAGATTAATAAAATATGTTAGACTTAATTTGTTTTTTAATATATATTAAAAGTAATTTAAGTGTGAATTAAAGTCTCATCTTAAATAATAGAAATGACAAATACTTAATATAAACAAAACTCATATTCTCAATCGACATTTTTAATTAAATATGATCTTAATCTCATGTTTGAGCTTATTTTTTAATATATATATATATATATATATATATATATATTAAAAGTAATTTAAGTATGAATTTAAATCTCATCTTAAATAATAGAAATAGGAATGACAAATAAAATTTAATATGAACAAAACTCATATTCTCAATCGACATTTTTAATTAAAATTGATCTTAATCTCATGTGTGAAATGAAGTTATATCACCTTTATATAATCTCTAATAACCTTTGATAAAAAAATATCAATATGTACTATTTTTATTTCTTATAAGTGGGAACGAAGATAGTCTAATTCAACTTGAATTCTTGGTATCCCGTGGTGAAAGTACTGTCCAACCAAATACTATTCATTGTTAAGATTGTTACTTTGTTATGAGGAAGGAATGCATAGTTATGGTTAAGCCACGATTCTCAAAAATATTGAGCCACATGTTTCGCTTCTAAATCACGTTGCTATAATATGTCACAGCATCTAGGTTGTACGGAACTTTGAAGAAAGGAAAAAAAAAAAAAAGCATCACATAGCTTTCTTTTTATCTTCTTTGGACAGAGATGGCTCAAATTTTTTGACAAGAAAAAGGATGGATAGAAAATTCTCATCCATTACTTTTCCTAGGTTAGAAATTGTAACCAACCTTTTCATATATGTGCGCGTGAGACATCCCTTAAACATGGCCTAAGTTCATTATCTGTCTTGCATTTGAAAGACCACTCCTTTTCGACAAGGAAATCAAACCCGTGAAACACATAAACGAGGTAAGATACTTATGGAAATATAGGAGAGAAAATTCTAAAATTAGGTTTACTTTAAATCCTCCCTAGACTTTGAAGGATGAAGTTATTTATTTATGAAACACAATATTAAATATAATGTTATTTGTATTAATCATGAAATTGACTTTGTATAAAGGTAATTTTATATGATTGAATTAAATTTGAAGTCATTCAAAGTCTATATTATCAAGTTTTGTATTTGTTAGACTTATTATGTCATTTGTTATTGAGGTTGTTGGACTACTCAAAAGTCGCATGCTTGATATGTATACGTATTACCAAAGAAAAAAAAATATGTTGGTAAATTCAGTTAGTAAATATCGTGATTTGACTCATCTTCTTCCTTCTATCTCCTTCTTTCTTCTTTCCCAATCTAAAAAAAATCAACACATTACAAATAAAAGGGACAACTCATCTTCAATCCAATTGAATCCTCCATGACCATAACTCCACTTTCATCCAACACAAAATAGAAAACCCACGAGAAATATGAAAATCAAATTGGAGATTTTAATTAATGCATCAGAGAACATTTTACATAATTGGAATGGAATGCACTAAGAAAAATTTAGAGCTCTTGTAGCAGTGGTGCCCTCATCACGATGGCTTGCTAATTTAGAGCTTGCGATGGTCTCTTTATCACGCGATCTGCTTCATCATTTGTGGTAGAGGCAAGACAACTCTTCTAGCAGTGGGTCTGGCTCGTAGTGTATTTGGCAATGATGATTTTGAGAGTCGTGATGACTTTCATTGCTTCTCATTCACAGTGGGTCTGGTAGTGGTTTCTACTACTATGGTGGCTTACAGGAGAGCGAGAAGGGGAAAGGGGAGGCTTCGATCTTCTAGTTTAATTTACGACTGTCAATGGTGGTGGTTTGCGATTTTGCAATGCACTTGGTTGATAGTTCGCGACGCACATGTGGTTCACGATATGGGGTTAGAGAGATAATGGGGTGACTCACGAAGAGAGAGATAGTGGACAAAAAAATTGTCGCTCTTTTTGTCGACAAATTTTACTAATGGATAAATTTGACTATAACAATGTAAATAAAAGTAATATGAAAGACCAAATTGACTATCTTACATGCACCACAGCTGAATGATGGAAATATTCAACATCCGGTCTCCCCCAATCATCTCCAATGCATCAGATAATGTGATATAAACTAGCACATGTGGGGGAAGACCAAATACTCTCAAATCCCAGTATAGTTCTAATGGTGCTTTCTTCAACCTGGGTAATTTTGTCATTAGCTTTGATAGAGGATCATCCTCCGCTTCAGCCATGTCATCATCTTCATCTATGACTGTATCATGAATCGGCTGCTTCTGAGGACGTGTGAACTGAAGATAAGAATTTACGTCAAAGCGTTATCAACAATTATTTGTAGAATAAACACAGAAATACTAAGTTAATTATACCTGTGGAGTAGCGATGTGGGACATGATCAATGCTCTAGGTCAGGCAATAAATGATCCTATGGCCTCCCCCACAAAGTTAATTTCTGGAGTGGGTACAGGCACCTGAGCCTGGGGATCCCGAACCTCGTCAATGGTCACACGCACGTGTTGGGGTAATATGGCAACACAATGAATGGTCTGCCCTCCCTCAAGCACTCGTCCGACAGCCACAATGCGTGGGGGATCTCCATCAACCAACAACACATATTGACCGCTGTACTTAGTGGGGTCTACAGCAGAGCATGATTCTTTAGTGCTGACACGAGGTGGTGTGGGAGTGTCATCGGCCCCCATGTTGCCTTGCGTCATGGAGTGCAGCTTTTCTTCAAGCGCTCTTTGTATTTGTTTTTGTTCTTGTAGCTGCTCCATGAATCGTTGCTCCATTGATCTCATGCTTTGGTTGAGTCTTTCCTCCCACTGAAGATCCATCTGCCTAAGTGTCTCCTGACTCATTGATTGGGGGGTTTTCTGTGTAGGGCCAAAGTAGTCACGAAGACCAATCGCCCCAGGAACTCCACGTACACGTCCTGGGTGCTCGGGCCTTCCAATGGTCGTTGTTAGAATGTCGTCCCTACCTTGGCCAGCAAATTTGCCCTGAGTCTGCTGCTCAACCAACCCATCCTGCACAAAATAACCAAGTTAGAAGACATGCTGTGATAGATTGACAATCAAAGAACTGCTTATAATTTGAACTTACAATTCTCTGTGAGATCAAGGCAGCGAAGGAAGATGTCATGTTCCCATCAGATTTAGTCCGAGCAGCCTTCCACAGCTCGTACCTAGCAGGTGCAGGTGCTAGGTCCGGCGACTCAAGTCCCAAGGCATCCGCTCTAGACTTTCTCAGTTTCTTCTCCAGTTTTGCATATCCACCTCGTGATAACACGTGGGGTGCGTCGTTTAGCCTTTGTCTTTCTTGGGCGGCTAACCTTTTATCCTGTGAAACCATTTATATAAATAAGTGTAAATTGATAAAAACTCAATGAAAGACGATGTTAAGAAACATACCTTCCATTCCTCAGACTCTCTAGATGCACAAAACTGCATCCAATCCTCCTCTGTGAATGTATATTGCTGACAGAAATTTTCATGTTGCCTGTCTCTAAAGACATATAGTCGTGTCAGCCTAGTCTTGAAATCCCTCCATCTTATCGCTATATGCGATAACACTTTCTTTCTAATTTGCATTGTGTTTGGAATATCAAAATGTTGCTGTTTAAAACAAAAAACTTGTTATTCCAAAAGAAAACATAAAAGATAAGTGTATCACAAATTGCATGAAGTATAAACATACCTGAATATCTTGCCATAAGAGGTTCTTGTCGACCTCTGGGACGTCATCCCAACATGCATGAAGGATAGAGACATGACTTTTTGCTAACTTACCCAGATAACTCCTAAACCTATCAGCATGTGGCCCTGATGGATGACCTGATCTGGGGTCGATGTCAACATGCCTCCTCTGACCATCCACGCGTCCGGAGGTCACATCTGTCACTCGGGTGACGCCTCATCCACGTCTGCTCTTTCCCGATCCTGAGTCTGAGGCCGACATACCTGAAAAATTAAACAATGTTAGTAATAATTCAATTATGATGAACATACATATAAAGTCAATAAAAGTGAAAACATCAACCTATTAATTAATTGTTTTTTCCCAAATGCCTTCGTTGTGATCACTACGAATTGCCTGCATGACATCGGCAACATCATCAACTGGGTCTTCAGTGGGTCTACATGCAACAGATGTTGTCTCAAGTATATCAAGAGAATCGTCATCATCATGTCCATGCATGTTTTTTCCTTCTAAAACCACTGACCATTTGTTATTCGCTGGATCATTTACGTAGAATATTTGTCTTGCTTGACTAGCCATGATAAATGGTTCATCAGTGTAATTCATCTTGTTCAAGTCAACCAATGTGAAACCAAAGTCATCCATCATGACACCAGAATTTATATCAACCCATTTACACTTGAAAACTGGTACTCTAAAAGTGACGTAATCAACTTCCCATATTTCTTGTATTATTCCAAAATAACTCATGGATGCTGTGATTGGATTTTTGTCTTTAGAACTAGCAAAGTGCATAGCCTCAGCTTGTAGTGTGACGCCACTATTTTGAACTCTGCTTTTGTCATCTTCTACCTTTGTCTGCAAAGAAATATTGTTTATATAGTACCCACTATATGTAATGACATCTGTGTTTGGCCCACGAGATAACCTCAATAAAGTTTCAGAAACATGTGGAGTCGCATAAATCTTTTTCTTAAACCATTGCAAGAAGGTTTTCACATGTTCATTAAGATACCATTTTTCACTCATTTTTGGGTTTGTTGCCTTTATTTCATTAACGTGGTCAGAAATGTAAGGAATGACATCAACAGTGTTGTTTAAGACGTCCAAATGAGCTTGGTCAATTTCTTTTCTGCTAACACTTTGAATTCTCACACCTCGAACACCCTTACCTTCACATTTTCCTTCATGTCTGCTCTTGGGAAGACCGACGGGTTCACAAGATGGCATATAACTTGAACAAAATTCAATGGCTTCTTCTGCAACGTATCGCTCTATGATTGAAGCTTCTGGTCTATACTGATTCTTGACATATCCCTTTAAGATCTTCATGTATCTTTCAACTGGGTACATCCACCTTAAGAAGACCGGGCCACATATTCGAATTTCTCTGACTAGATGAACAATCAAATGTACCATGATGTCAAAAAAGGAAGGTGGAAAATACATCTCCAATTGACATAGTAGTCTTATTCCCTCATTTTCCAATTCATCTAAACCTCGAGGGTCAACAACTTTCTTACAAATGGCATTAAAGAAAAAACTCATACGTGTCAGAATACCCCTAACAGAATGAGGTAATATGCCTCGAATAACAACAGGTAACAATTGTTGCATCAATACATGACAATCGTGAGACTTTAAACCAACTAGCTTTAAGTCTTGCATAGACACAAGGTTACTGATATTTGAAGAATAACCTTGCGGAACCTTCACACTTCTTAAACAGTTATAAAAACTTTGTTTTTCTTTTTTGGAAAGTGTGTGACAGGCTGGGGGCAGATAGGTGCGTCTCCCTATTATCTGTGGATGTAACTCAGATCGGATTCCCATGTCAGCCAAATCTTGTCTTGCTTTTATTCCGTCTTTGCTCTTCCCTTTGACGTTTAATAAAGTTCCGATGACACTGTCACAAACATTTTTTTCAACGTGCATCACATCAATACAATGTCTAACATTAAGTTCACACCAATATGGAAGCTTAAAAAATATCGATCGTTTCTTCCAAATGTTCTTTGCAGAGGTACTTTTATGATGTTTTCCAAACACAATGTCAATGTTTTTGACTTCGTTGTACACCTCTTCACCATTCCGGGGTCTGCACACAACCTCATCCTCAGCACTTCCATTAAATGCTTTTTTCAATCTACGATAAGGATGATTACAAGGAAGAAATTTTCGATGTCTTGTATATACTGTCTTCTGACCATGCTTCAACTGAAGGTAACTAGTGTTTTCTTCACATATGGGACATGCAAAATGACCTTTAACACTATAACCGCTCAAGTTTTCATACGCTGGGAAATCATTTATAGTGCAAAACAACATTGCACGCAAACGGAACTGTTCCTGAACATGTGAATCAAACACGTCGATGCCTTCTTCCCACAACAATTTCAAATCATCAATTAAAGGTGCTAAGTAAACATCAATGTCATTTCCAGGTTGTCTAGGACCCGATATCATCATGGACAACATCACATATTTTCTCTTCATGCACAACGAAGGAGAAAGATTGTAAATCATCAACATAACTGGCCACGAACTGTGTTTGCTACTTAAGTTTCCATAAGGATTCATACCATCAGTTGCAAGTGCAAGCCTTAAGTTTCTTGGATCTGCACCAAATTCAGGGAATTTGTCATCAATCTTTTTCCATTGTGGAGAATCAGTAGGGTGTCGAAGAAGATTATCGCACTTTCTTTCGTCAGAGTGCCATTTAAGGTTCTTTGCATCTTCTTTAACAGAGAACATACGTTTGAACCTAGGTATTATAGGCAAATACCACATCACCTTAGCAGGTGCACCATCATTACCTTCATTACCAGTGACTCTCTCAGATTTCTTTTTAAAACGGGATAAACCACATGTTGGACAATACTTTAACGAAGCAAACTCCTTTGTGTACAAAACACAATCATTAGGACAAGCATGTATCTTTTGATATTCAAGACCCATTGGACATAAAAAAATGTTGGCCTCGTAATTACGAATAGGTAGAGTATTATTTTCTGGAAGCATCTCCTTCAACAACTCCAACAACTCGGTGAAACTTTTATCGGTCCATCCATTCCTTGCTTTTAAACTAAACAACTTTAAAGTTGAAGACAGACGTGTAAAGTTCGAGCATCCTGGGAACAACGGTTGCTCTGAATCATTAATAAGAGAATCATACAAATTAGCCCTTCCAAAATTATCTTCACCGACATCACGTATCATGTCCTCTAAATGGTCACTCATTCATTCTTCCACATAATCCGTTCCTCATGACGTGGTAGGCTGCTCCAGTACTTCTCCATGCCAAGTCCAAACGGTATAAGTCCTCATTATGCCGTACATGAATAGATGGTCACGCACATTGCCTAAGTCTTGCCGTATTTGATTAAGACAACGCACACAAGGACAAAAATATGTCCCGTTGACAGACTTAGCATTTTGTTCAACGTATTGCAAGAACTTCGAAACACCCTTCTCATATTCTTCACTGATGCGACGTTCGTTCATCCAGCTTCGATCCATACTATGTTCGTAAAATCATCAGTTAAAGTGTTTTAACTCTCACAAGGTTAGGCCCTACCCATTCAAAAAAATTAATTTTCATAATTTGCTCAGCCACGTGCATTGAAGTCTACATCATAAAATTGATAAGATTTCGGCAGCATTTCGCATTGGTCTCCGAAATACACGAAATGAGAGTAGTCAACGATGACCACCATCAAATATGCATCCGGAGAACAACACAAGTACTGAACCGAAATTTTATCAATCTTATCCTTAAACTCCAATTTACATGGTATTGCAAATTATGAAAATTAATTTTCTCAAACTGTCCAATCGGACAATTCAAAATTTAACACAAACGATTAAAAGATTAATCGTTTGTCTTAAATTTCAAACGGGAACTAAGTGTCACTCAATGATTTGATACTTATAATAACACAACTAATACACATATATTCAAAAGCCAATAACACAGTCACATTTTACAGTAAAAAACGTGCATTCACAAAACCCAATTACATGCATACCAAAAATTTTCAACCAACAAGCTAACCTGCAAAGTAGATTCGAAATGAAAAGGAGGGAAATGGAGGAGTGAACGGCCTAAAACGCAGTCCAAAAACAGTCAAAGAAGCCGCCCAAGAACACGCAAGAGACTGCAAAAAAAAGGACCGAAAACGATTTTTAATCGGTTCAAATCAAAGGTATTTCATCACAGAGCAATGTAATCGGATTGAAAATCAATTTAAACGGTCCAAAAAAGAGAAAACGCACTTGCAAAATCAATGGCGCAGCAGCGTTTGGGGAGGAAGACGATGAACAGTGTTTTCGCGTTTCCAAAAGTTAACTAGTCACGAGTTCGCGGGAGCACTATTAATAGTCTTAGACGTCCGGTACGCTGGGGCACAGACGTCTATAATATTATAGACGTCCGGTTCGTCACTAATATGACGTCTTTGAGGATTTAAAAATGATATTCGTGGGTGGGTTTAAACGTCCGTCCTGGGTCGCGCCGGACGTCTATAATATTATAAACGTCATTTTGAGGGGGACGGACGTCTATTACACTGAACAAACTAAACGTTTCAACTCCCCATGTCAGCCCTTAAACGTCCGTCCTGGGAGGGCCCGGACGTCTATAATATTATAAACGTCCGGCCCCCCAGACTGGACGTTTAAGGGCCTGAAGACAATTAAATGTCCAACCACCCTGTCAGCACATTAAACGTCCGATATGCGGGGCCGGACGTTTATCATATTATAGACGTCCGGGCCCTCCCAGGACGGACGTTTAAGGTCCCTACTTGGGGAATTGAAACGTTCAGTTGTTCAGCCTCGTAGACGTCCGTCCCCCTAACACGGACGTTTAAGGGCTGGCATGGGTACTTGAAAATGTTCACTTGTTCAGCCTATAAACGTCTGTCTCGACCAAGGACGGACGTTCAAAGGGCTGACATGGGTTCACTTGTTCAGCCTATTAAACGTCCGTCCCCCAAGACGGACGTTCATAACATTATAAACGTCCGTCTCGACCAAGGACGGACGTTCAAAGGGCTGACATGGGTTCACTTGTTCAGCCTATTAAACGTCCATCCCCCAAGACAGACGTTCATAACATTATAAACGTCCGTCTCGACCAAGGACGGACGTTCAAAGGGCTGACATGGGTTCACTTGTTCAGCCTATTAAATGTCCGTCCCCCTAGGACGGACGTTCATAACATTATAAACGTCAGTCTCGACCAAGGACGGACGTTCAAAGGGCTGACATGGGTTCACTTGTTCAGTCTATTAAACGTCTGTCCCTCTAGGACGGACGTTCATAACATTATAAACGTCCGTCTCGACCAAGGACAGACGTTCAAAGGGCTGACATGGGTTCACTTGTTCAGTCTATTAAACGTCCGTCCCTCTAGAACGGACGTTCATAACATTATAAACGTCCGTCTCGACCAAGGACGGACGTTCAAAGGGCTGACATGGGTTCACTTGTTCAGCTTATTAAACGTCCGTCCCTCTAGGACGGACGTTCATAACATTATAAACGTCCGTCTCGACCAAGGACGGACGTTCAAAGGGCTGACATGGGTTCACTTGTTCAGCCTATTAAACGTCCGTCCCTCTAGGACGGACGTTCATAACATTATAAACGTCCGTCTCGACCATGGACGGACGTCTAGAGTTCCACTTATTTACGAATATGCCACCGGTCAATTATATACGTTGGGGCTTTTGTGGACGGACGTCTATTGGGGGACGTTAAAAGCCAATTCTGCACTAGTGTGAAACATGTGATTTTGTTATTGTTGGTCAGGAACATAATAATTGGTTTGGAATTTTAAAACTATATTTATGTTTGGATTTAAATGGGTGGACATAATTGTACTTGATTTCGAATATGATTTTAGTTGGGGTAGTTGAATATGTATGGTTGCAAACTAGGTATAAAATTTATTGAGATTACTCTTTGAAATGTTAGAAATAGTTTGTAAACAATGATTGAATTGAATTGTATATTTAAGTTTAAATTAATTTACATAACATAAAGGTCACAAAATAATTTTTACCTCCTCTAGATATGGTTTGTTTCAAGTCAACTAGATAAGTATGAATTAATCCTAAGAGTTTAGTTTGGCATTTTACGAAAAAACATGTTTTCTTTGTTATTTTAGATTCTACACATATATCACGCTTACTACTATGTTTATCATGCATATTAATTAATCCTAGTCATTGTAATTTCAAAACATACAAGGAATTCACATGTCCTAATCTAGCATGTCATATATCATACGAGTCAACGATATAAGCAGAAGAACTTGGTTCATTAATATTTTCAAAAACATTTCATATGAAGAGTCCTTGATCACAATATCCCTTACCCACGAAAACATTATTTTTTGTCATAATGATCTTGTTAGACTCAAATGACACTTTAACCTCCACCTTTTCCAGTAGTGCTACAGAGATTAAATTAACTCTTATTGATGGCACATGTAGCACATCACTCAAGGTTAGAGTCTTTCCAGATATGAGCTTAAGAACAACTTTCCTTTTTCCCATATTAGAAGTGGTCCTGGAATCTTCGAGGTAGACGTGTTCTTCTTCATCCCCTACACTAGTGTAAGAGGTAAAGGCACTTCTATTTGCACAGATATGCCTGGTAGCACCGCAGTCTACCACCCATTTGCTCACATTGGTCATCAGATTTACTTGAGAAATGACCGCAACAATAATGTCATCTCCTTCGACTATATTTGTCCTAGGAGGATTGTCGTTTCTTACTCTGCGCCTGTACTATGGTGCATGATGGCCTGACTTTCCGCATACGAAACAATTTTCTTTCTTTTTAAGCACTAATCAACTAAGGGATATTGCCTCGGTTGTTTTGGGTTTATAACAGCGGTTCTGCAACCGAGGTATATTCAGTCGAGGTAAAAAGTTGACTTTTTGCCTCGGTTCAAAAAACTCGAAGCAGTAACGCGATTAAAAAAATAAAAAATTAGGTCTATTGCCTCGATTCTAATTTGAATCAAGGTCGTAGACCCTTAAAATTAATTAATTAAAGGGTCTATTGCCTCCGTTGGATCCAGGACTGAGGTAATAGACCCTTTTTTGCCTCAGTTTTTACCAAAACCGCGGTCTAAAGTATATATTTTTTTAAAAAAATTTATTGTTTTTGTATCACATAAACCATATGAAAAAATCTCATAAATACAAACAAACGCAGAAAACATTGTTTTCTATTTATTGGGAATTTTTTCTTTTTGTTTTTTTTCAAACTTTAAAAAAATATTTAAAATAGTTACATTTTTAATTTTGAGCTTAAAATTTTTGTGCAGGGATTTCATGATATTTTGGTTCTTCATGCAAATTTTCATTTCATTTAGAGTTCATTTGAGCATACTCTCAATTTTACATATATCTATGTTTTGATGTGTATGGTGTAGGAAGAACAATCAATAAAACGAAAACTTGAAAAACCTAAAGCGAAACTAACTTTGAAGGTGAATTTGGGGCTGAAACGAAACGAAATGAAATGAACATCCTAAAGCGTCTATTCGAAGAGTTGAAGAACACCTGTGCACAAAATCAATCGGTCAAAACGAAAGAAAATCATACCTAAGCACTTAATCAACATAAAATGAAAGAAAAAAAGCAAGAAAAGTTGAAGAGGATGGCTGAGAAAATGGAAGAAAGAGAGCAACGGCGCACAACACAAACAGAAAAGCTTCTGTTTGAAAATGCACCTATTCGCAAAATTTAACCCTAAACAGATGTTATTACCTCGGTTATTTTTTTAACTAAGCCAATAAGGGTCTATGACCTCGGTTCTATAAAGAACCGATGCCTAAACCTTCTAAAAAAAATTTAGTTACTTTATGCCTCAGTTCTCTAAACAATCAAGGTCACAGACTTTTGTAATAATTACAAAAATGTCACTACGCCAGTTTTAGGCATCGGTTCTTTTTGAACTGAGGCATATACCTTTGCAGAAAATTACAAAAATGTCACCAAGCCAGTTTTAGACATCGGTTCTTTTTGAACTGAGGCATGTACATTTGCGAAAAATTACATAATTGTCATCGTGCCATTTTTTGCTTCGGTTCCAACTAAAGCGGTGTCAAATGCGGGAGTTAAAATCCTTTTGTTTTACTAGTGAAAGGTGGGTTTAGATTCATTGGGACGAGATTTAAGGAAATTATTTTTCTTGTTGTGATCAGGTTTGTGTTCATACCTTTTGGGGGTAGGTTTTACTTCTACCATATTTGCTTTTGCAGAAAAAGCTTTGGCTCTTGTAATAGCAAACTCCTTCCTGTTGGTATCTTCAAAAATTATGTGTGTAGTGAGTTCTGGTAGAGACATTTGTTTGTGTTTGTGTTTCAACTGTTATTTGTAATTTGTCTAGGATGGCGACAATTTCTCGATCAGAAGTTCTGAAACAAATTCATCTAGTAGAAGAATATTCTCTACTTTGATATCTTTGAGCAGCTTGTGGTATTCATTGATTTGAGTTTTTATGTCCTTGTCTTCAATCATCTCCCAACGATAGTATTTTCCTAAGACGAATCTTTGTCTGACGACATCTACGAAATCTATATCTCAGCCTTAGTATGCTCAGATAATTGGGAGCTTACTACACTTGATGAGTTTTTCTAGACCTGATATTGCTTATGTAGTAGGTAGATCGAGTATGTACACCTAATATCCAAATCAAGAACATTGAGATGCACTTGTTAGGCTTATGATATACTTAAGAGGTTTAATGGATTATGTCACTGAATTTAGTGGATTTCCCATTGTACTAGAAGGGTACAATGATGTTAACTGGATCTTTGATTCCGATGAAACAAAATCCACTAGTGGTTATGTATTCACACTTGGGGTGGTGTTATTACATGAAGATAAGTCAGGCAAACAATTATTGTAAGATCAACAATGAAATTTGAGTTTGTTGCTCTAGAGATGGCTGGTAATGAGGCTGAGCGATTGAAAAGCTTCTTAGCAAACATTCCACTAGGAATGAAACCAACCCTATCAGTATCAATACATTGTGATTATCAATCGACAATAGCTATAGATAAAAACAATAGTTACAATGAAAGAATAGACATGTACAATTGAGACACAATTTGGTGAAGCAGCTGCTAAAGAGTGGAACTATTTCTATTGATTATGTGAAGTCAGAACGAAATCTAGTAGATCCTCTGACAAAACTCCTAGGAAGACAAATGATATTAGAAACATCGAGGAGAATGGTACTTAAGCCACTTGCAAACAAACAAGTGATGGTAATTCAACCTTTGTGATTGGAGATCCCATTAATAAGAATCATATGGGTAAAAACAAGTCACTTGTTAGTTATGATAACACTAAATTGATTTTAATCAATTACGTACATTCCTATTGTATGTGTGAAAGTGATAGAGACTGCATTATTGAGAGGTTAAACTTTGTCATTAAAATTTTATCTAGTGAAATAATTTTAGCTTAAACAAAAGTTTTAATGATTTTTCATATCCCTTATGGGTGGTGTATGATTTGCAGCAGGCACTTGATGAAATCACTTATATGAGTGTCGAGTAGGGTCAGTTGCATGAGATTTTGGCATGATCTCTAGAGCACTCATGAATATCGGGCACGCGCGTGGCCTAGTAAGCGCAACACAACGATAACAACAAGGATTGTGGGGTATATTGTGATTGATAAACCTCTAACACATGTCAAGTGTCTTTGGCTCATATAGCTTGTTATACCAACTACATTGTATGTTAAGTTTATAAATCTAAGATTGGTTCATATAACTTGCTATACCAACTCTGATGCATTACATCCTTTGAGACCTTGGATAAAAGTTTCTTATCTTTTGTTTGTTTAATCATCAGAACTATTTACGTCAAAGTTTTTTTCTTTCAACTTTCTTTTGCAATATGTGGGGGATTGTTGTACATTATAAGATTTATTGCAAAAGAACGTTGACAATATAATATTTATTGCTAAAGAATGTTATGCAACATTCATCTTTTTCAACTTTAACTTTAAAAAGTTAATTTTTTTCCAATGTTCTGAACAATTTTGTTTGCATCTTTTTTATTCTTCCCTAGCTCTATAAATAGAGCTCTTACTTCATTAAAAAATGGACAAAAAAGTTGAGCCTTCTCTTCCATCTTAAACATAAATTCTTCTTAGTTCTCTTCCCTTCTTTTGTTATTTTTAACACTTTTATCCTAGGTATAAAACTCTTTTGGAGTTTCTTGCTAGTTCTGAGATTCTCGAATATTTTCGAGAAGCTCCTGTTATATCCTAGGGACTTGCGCAATACACCGCGGATAAGTCCTTAAGGACAGTGAAACTACATGTCTCAAGAAATACGATTCGTGATTTTGTCAACTTTTATACAACACAATCTTCTTCTTGTGTGACCGAACTCGTGTCTTAAGTTTGACTTCTTTGTTTACCAACTCTTCTTCAACTTTATCAAAATCCTTCATTTGATATAAACATGTAGAACTAAAACAAGCTAAAAAAATGATCATTTCATTAGATATTTTTTCATTCATCATAGACCTTTCTATGTTGGATGTAGTATAGTCTAGTGTAAATTATAGTTTTGCATCAGATCTTATATAGTCCAATGTAAAATTGTGTCGATTATTTTTCATGTGACATAAATTTATGTTTCCTACATTAACTTCAAGCTTTTATTTTTTGAAACTTTTATCTCTTTTAGATTGGACATGTTTAGGAAAGAAATTGAATATAACTTAAGAGACAGTGGTTTGAAAGAAATTGAATATAAATTAAGAGATAGTGATTTTGTATTAATGGTTTTTTAATGATTTAATGTTGTGATTTTGAATGAAAAAAACACATATATTGATATGTGAAAACCTTTACTTAACTTAAGTGCAAGTATTTTATGGTTTTAATTTTTTACATCTCTCACTCATGTTAAGTGATCAGTCATGATTCGAGCGAGATAAAAGCTCATTCCAGGATTTTCAAATATGGAGCCCTTTACATGCCATGAGGTACGTCATTCAAGCAATAACTCATCATTCAAGTTATGAAAGAATTGAATGTTACTTTTGTTTTATTGAAGGATGTTTCTTGAGCAATGAAGTGTCACTCAAGTGGCCGATTCACTACTTAAGTGACAATTTATCGTTTAAGGAAGGAAAAAATTGAATACATTCCTTTTTGGGACTATATTACTCAAGTGTTCGCTCAAGTAATATTTCCTATTTTTGTATGGCATGTTTTGTTATTTAAAAGTGTTTTCATATATTATGATTTGTATTATATGGTATTTTGTTTTCATTCTTGAAAAGTTAAGGGATTTGTTCTAAAAAATAATTAAAAATTCAAGGATTAATTATATTAGTAGTGTGAAAGGTTAGTTACCAGGTGGTAAGTTGATATGGTTTGTTGTGAGTATTGAGTGTGAAAAATATTACATAAATGAAATATCTAGGTTTCACTAATAACTTAAACCCTATAAATGAATATATCAAGTGCCAAGAAGTTTATAGAGGATTCACAATACTTTGATGAGTATGCTCACAAAGATATATCCTAATACCATGTGAGCAACTTGTATATTTGAGTAATTTGAAATAGGAGTATGTTAGGGAGATACAAACACCAATGACATCTGATTCCAACCATATAAGGGATTGACACCACTCTTTACCAAAAACCTTAAGACAATGGGTTTTTTATCATTATATAGTGCTCTACTTTCTCATTTCTATCTAATGTGAGACTTAGACTCACACTTGGATTCCCAACAATCTCCCCCTCAAGGGTGAGTCCCTTCCACATAAGTACATTCCCCTCCAGCGAAAGCATGCCGATCACAAAAACAAACCATCGGCTCTGATACCACTGTTAGGTCTATCGAGGAAAGGAAAACCTTCGGTATAGGGACCATTATACTTGTTTGAGCCGGTCACCAAGACAAATCATTGGTCTGATACCACAGTTGGGTTTATCAAGAAGGAGGTTCACTGGGGAGACACAAACACAATGAGATATGAGTTCAACCATATAAGGGATTGACACCACTCTTTACCCAAAACCTTAAGGTAATGGATTAATGGGTCTTTTATCTTTGTATAGTATTCCAATTTCTCATTTCTATTTAATATGGGAATTAGAGTCACACTTAGATTCCCAATAGTTAATACCATATAGACTTATTTAGTATTTTTCAAAAGTTGTTTGAATTATATATATATATATATATTTGAATGTATATTATGGGACATTTTATTATGATCATAGTATGGTGGAGTTAATTATTTTTTTTATAATGATGTTTATAACATCAGTAAATTATATAGTATCCATTTGTGTAACCAGGATGTCAAAATTCCTATGGATTTTGTACCGTCCTCAAATACACACGATATGTTACTTTACTGAGATTTAAGTGAAATTAATTTGGCTGGGCAGAAAAAGAAAAAGTTCATAAATTTATTGGAAAGGAAATGCAAATACCAATGGAATTTCAACCTGTTTTTCCCCATTGTTTTTTCTCTGACTTTACTTTTCTATATACAATCCTTCTATGTATATATATTTGACTCTGCAGTCTCTGGGAAGAAGCAAACAATCTAACATACTCCCTGCTAAGTGCAACATGTGCTAAGAAAATAACCTTTTTCGATGTTGTTCCAATTAAAAAAGATTATTTTTAAAATTAATGATTCACCATTTGGCCTGTAGAATTTTTCCTGAAATGGCAGTGGCAAGTGCTGTGGTGAAATTGGGATCCCTTGTCAAAGAAGTAGCCATTTGTTGAACCAAAAATTGTTGGACAGATGACTTTTGGGCAGTTTCAAAGAATCCTGATTTGACCAAATCAAGCGTTACAGTAGGGCAAGCACTTCCAATTGTGGGTGTTGGTGAAGAAACTGGACTTGACCCTTTTCCTCCTTCAATTTCACCTCTTTGATGACCATGATTATGCTCTCCTTCATATGTTGTAACAAGTATTGTAGGGTCTTCTAAACTCCTTTGCACCTGCATAATATTCGCACCAACATAAACTTTTCTATTATTTATATATTCTAAATTAGTCTGATAAGTTTCTACGTATTAATACTGGAATTCTATAATAATATTTAAAGTCTGAAAAATTACCTTCTTTTTAACTGGGCAGCTTGGGGCAAAGGAGCACCTGAAGTAAGCTCTAGGAGAAGGGTTATCCCTGGTCACCTTTTGACCATATTTCCTCCATTGATATCCATCCATCACATACTTCAATTACACCCAGAAACAAAATCAAGATTCCCAGTTAGTATTATTATTATTATTAAGAGTTAACTAATCAAATTTCACTATAAATGGATCAAAATTGAAGATTTTTAGGAACTTACTAAACTGTTATTAGAAGCTTCTGTCTTTACAAGAACCTTGGAAACCTTTGGGGAGGAGCTGAAATCCTTGTACCTTTTGAAGGAATCCTCTGTTATGGAGCTGCACTCAACATTGTTGTTGTTAACAACACCAAATTTGTTGGTACAACACTCGCTCTCTGCTTTTCGCTTGCGTGATTCGAGTTGGTCTTGCTCAAAATTTGTGTTCTTCAATTGGGTCAGTTGCTTCTGCAAAACCATGTAGCTGTCACACAAGTCGGTCAACATCTCAGTCAACCTCTTGTTCTCACGTCTCAGCCTCTGCAACTCTTCCTCCAACACCATATCCTGCTCACAGAACCTTCGGTGTCAGAAATTCAACAAATAAAATGAAAAACAGAAATTAACCGTATTTTATATGCTCTTTTTGTACCCTTTTCTGCATACAAACCTTCACACATAACAACAAGTTTGATTCTTTGAGAAAATCGATGTTGTTTGTGTGTGGGAATATATACTAACCGTGTGAACAGAAGAAGGATCAACGTTGAGATTGAGTGAAGTATCCAAGCATGTTGGTTCCATTGAAGATTGTTGGAAGAGAAAATGAAATTAATGTTTGGGAGAGAGTGAGGGATGAGATATATAAGCGTAAGGAGAAGAGAGGAAAGTTGCAGGAAATTAGCAGAAAAGCAACAGATGAACTCACGTCATGAAAATGTCGTCATTGCTATGCTTTGGTGTATATTTAAGCATACACGTTTGGATTTGGAAATACTGTTTTTTTTCTTCTTATTATTATTATTATTATATATTAATGGATTAAATATATTTTTAGTGTTTTAAATCTTTTTGTTAATTTAAAATTTATTTTTTTGTCTGAAATTTTAATATATTTTTGTTTTTAAAATTTTAAAAATAATGAATACATACTTTTAATTTAATTTTGTTAAATTTTTTTGACTTATCAACTTTTGATATTCAAATGAAAACATGTTAAAAATATAAACAACACTTTAAATGTTACTGTTAATTAAATTTCAAATTTTGAAAAAATTTAACATTATTAGATTAAAATGATTATATTAAATATTTTTAAAATTTAAATATTAAAAAGTATCAAAATTTCAAATAAAAATAAATTTTAATTTGTAGCAAAAATAGATACTAAAAATATATTAAAATTTATATTAATAAACCATAAGTTTATATATTATTTATATATAGGTCCACGAAAAATTAGAACAAAAATTCTTAGATATTCTATTTCAACTTCCACCTAATTATACGGAGTCTGTTGATAGATATGATATGTCATCTGTCACATTACCACTTTTTCTCCCAATTAATAAAATTGTTTGAGCTCCTTTTCAAGTATCAAAATATATATTAATTTAGCATCTAGATTAATATATTTCATTAGCATTAAAGAATTCATTTAAAGACTGGTTTATCAATTGAAACACTATGTAACATCATTTTGAGGATTGGATAAATAATATATTTATTATAATTATAAAATATTTATTATAATAAAAAAATTATAATTTTAGTATATTAAAATTATATTGAGATAATAAAAAAATTATATTAAAATATTAGTATAATAAATATTTTATTAATTTATTTAAATTTTATTAATATTGAGATAATTAAAAAACTATATTAAAATTTTAATTTTATTATATTAAAAATTAAATACGTTAAAACTTATTATATTAAATGATTATTTATATTTTAAAATTTTAAAACATAATTATGTAATTTTTACATAAAATATATTTAGAAAATAGTTCAGTGATTAAATTGATTTTTATTTTAAAACAACGATTACTATTGGAGAAAAATATATTCTAAATATTTAACGCAATCACCTATAAGAAAAATTTACCTGTTATCAACTATAATACTATTTAATTAAAAATAAATCTAATTAAAATTTGTAGTTTTTTCAATTACACCACCTATTCATTCTCTAATTTCAATTAAAACAATATACAAACACAATTAAAAATTAAGAGCATTTCAATTAAAATAAAACTCAATTAAATTTTATATATATATTGTAACATCCCGATTATATAATAATCAATATTATATAATAAGGACGTTAACATTCAAATATAGAGAACAGTCAGAATTTTGACGTGTAATTAAATGTGGTATTACAGTCATCCAGAAATAAAAGGAACTTAAAATTTAAACTTAAACAGTTGAAAGGATTAAACACTACAAGTGTTTAATCAAGAAATTCTAAGAAGATTACCCCGCAATATCAACAACCTCCAGCTATGGCTCCAAGGGAAACTCCACGACAACATCTGCTCCCATCCAAGTGGATGATCATCGCCAACGAAACATACCCAAACAGCACATAACAAAACAATGCAAGGGTGAGCTAGATATAAAAACATGTTATACAGATAGAACAGTTAAATTCAATGTTATCATACTTAGATTCGTATAAAAGAACAATTAGAGCATATTCATTAAACCATAATTCCACCCACTCATACAACATGCAAAAGTCATCCAAACATGGTAAACCAACATTACAATACTTGTTACTTTATACCCCGACTTGTTACTTTATAGACCGACTCGTTACTTCATAGACAGACTCGTCCGGACTAGAATGAATTATGTGTAGCTTCGATGTTCGTGCACCCGGGTGATGTAGTAACTGGAACTCTCATCAGCTGCCACCCGAGGTTAGTCCTATCTGTCCCGATACCCTAGGACTAGGACCTCCTGCCGTTCCCACACATGACGTACCCCCTCTACGTGAGGACGAGTACTCACGGAACATCAGGATGAACAACCGGCTAAGCTTCCCACATTCATTCTTTACAATTCTCAATAATAAAATTCTGAGTCTCTGTGTAGCTTCGGTGTTCGTGCACCCGGGTGATGTAGTAACTGGAACTGTCATCAGCTGCCACCCGAGGTTAGTCCTATCTGTCCAGATACCCTAGGACTAGGACCTCCTGCCGTTCCCACACATGACGTACCCCCTCTACGTGAGGACGAGTACTCACGGAACATCAGGATGAACAACCGGCTAAGCTTCCCACATTCATTCTTTACACCAACTGATCTCACCGAGAGATCTAAATTTCCGATTCAATCCGACCATTTTAAATCTCATGATATTTCTTTTGGACCAACAATGTACATCATAAACCACTTATAACCATTCCCTTTCAACCAATCTTGATTACATGAACATGCATTCGTAAATTGCAACCGAAATATTTAAATAACATACTTACTGTTACATTGAATCTTAACCTCAATTAGGAAAAATCAGATACCACCATATTATCCCAACAATTCCAACATATCTCATACATTCACATAATTCATGTCATAGATGATATTCCAAACATTGGTACACATAATTCAATCCGAAAGCAAAGGAACTTAAAATTAAACATATTTGTAAAATACTATTTGGACGAGTACTATTCACTGGGTACTATTGGACGAACGCTCACTCAATTACGGACGAACGCTCACTATTTGGACGAACGCTCCACATGTAACCGAACGCTCAACAATTTGGACGAACGCTAACTATTCGGACGAACGCTCACTCACTGTTTGGACGAACGCTCGATGCTGATCATTTTGGACGAACGCTAAAAATTGAACTAAGGACGAACGCTCACTATTTGAAGTCATGGACGAACGCTCGTGGTCTGTACGAACGCTCACGTGGACGAACGCTCTCTGGCGAACGCTCACTGGGACGAACGCTCACTTGCTAGCTGAAGCACGGACGTTCATAATCTACAACTTGGACGAACGCGCGACGAGCCTTTGCGGACGAACGCGCGACGAGCCTTTGCGGACGAACGCTCACACGTACAGAACGAATCACTCAATGTCGAACACTTTGATTTAAGGACGGACGCGCATAGCAAATGGGACGAACGTCCACTTTCCACTTCACCAACTTTGAACGAGCGTCCACAAACGAACGCTCTCCAACGACTACCGAACATATTGGACGAACGTCCAAATTCACCTTGACGAACGTTCAACCATTTTGAACGAACGTTAGCTATTTAGGACGAACGTCCAATTTGAAATCAAATTGGACGAACGGTTCTGCAGAATTTCTGCAGAATTGCAGATTTCCAGAAACATCAAATTCAACCTTTTCTTCCCAGATTTTACCCAGATTTGCATCATACAAAGCATATACAATCAATCAAACAAAAGATCTAACTCCCCTTACCTCTTGAAGACTTCCTTTGTGAATTCTTTGAATTCATCCTCCCCAAGATGTGCAGCACCAAGATTTCCTTCCCTCTCCTGCAACTTTGAACTTCTCCTCTCTTCACAAAATTTGCAGCAAGGCAGCCAGGATTCTTCTCAGAACTCAGCACCCCTTATATATTCCACGTTGCATCTTGTTGAATGGTGCCAAACATGAGAGAATTCACGGACGTTTTCTTGCTCCCCACTTCCAAAAAGACAACCCCCGTGACTCCCTAACTGCTTCCCACACCCCTTCAACAGCTGCCTCCCCGTGAAGCCATCCTCTACCACACCACTCATCACAGGAAGCCCCCACCACATCAATTACCAACATATCCTTGTCCATACACCACCTCCAAATTATTTAGGTCCTTACATATATATATATATATATATATATATATATATATATATATATATATATATATATATATATATATATATATATATATATAAATCTCGATTTTAATTACTTTCTTCATATCTCTTTTTATTTTCTTTTATTATTTTCTATAACATCATTAATTATATCTTTTCTAAACCTTTTTTAAATTTTTAATCTTAAGAATTCAATTTCTATTAACTGTTATTGTCATTTTGCGTTACCAACTAATAAAAATAATCGTTAGGATAACTTTAAAATAAATGCGATAAAAGTATATTTAACTTTAAATTGATTGGATAACAGTGTTAAGTCATAGACTACTTATTTATATTTTAATAACACTATCATCTGTTTCTCATAAATAAAACCAAATATGATATTATTTTTCAAATTTAGTTAACATCAACTTGTCCAATATTAAAATAATTTGAAGTTTATAAATTTATATTTTGATATATCATTTCAATTAATTAGTGATGAAAACAATTTCATAAGGCTAAATATGTAGTTATTTTATTAAAAAAACACATCAAACTATATTATAACGTAATGCATTAATGTGGAAAGACGTTGATGTTTGATCTTCTTAGAGTGCTTGAAAATTTAATTTCACCAAGTGGTTAAGCTTATCTCTTTAAACATGAATTGTTGACGTTGAATTTAGAAATATTAACTTTCTATCAGTAATAAATAAAAAGGGTACTCTTTGACTTTGTAACATTTTAAGCTTTTCATTTCTAATTGACAACGGAGTCTTTCTAAATATTCAGTAAGGTGTTCCTTTTTGTATTTTTTTTTTATTTTTTACCAAATATTTTATATTATATATCATCTTCAATTATATAACTTTTCAGTAACTTTGTTTAGCCAGTGATATTTTTTTCTACCACTATTGTACTTATCTCATTTATTTTTATTCCTTTAAAAATTTATATAATTTCTAATCAAAATTAAGAAATATACGTCACGTGTAATTCATAAACACAAAATTGAAACAACCTTTGTCCGTCCTTTCTGATAAAAATAATTATGCAAAATATTAGATGTGTTAAGCTTTCAATTTTAATTTTATTAAAGTCTATTATCAGATATAAAGTCAGTTTATTATCATATAATGAAAAATTATGTATAAGAATTAATATTTTTTAGATTAAATATACACATAAGATTTTTTATTTATAATAAAATAAGTATGAGTTAAATCTAAAATACAAATAAAATAATAATAACTAAATTAATTAAAGATAAAGATAAAATAATATAAACATAATATATTTAATACTCTCTTCTAAGCTTGTGCATATATGATTCTCCATTCGAGTGACATCAAATTATTAATGATTTGCGATTACAAAATATAAGACGAAATATCAACCCAAAAGACTCTCCTCTCCTGAGCAATAAATATAGGAAATTGTTCCATGTAAATCTTTCTTGTAAATCGTCATTAAGAAATGCATTATTGACATATAGTAGATAAAGAGGTTATTGTTGAAAAGTCACCACAACTATAAAAAAACTAACAAAAATCATCTTTGTCACCGAAGAAAACACATATATGAACAGGTCAAACGTAATAGTGTCAAAAGGGAAGTGAGATGAGATCGCATCGGAAAAAGCCACGGGTGAACAGAGAGAAAAAACTTAAAAATTCAAGATTCTCCAATCAAGGCATCTGAAAAAGAAAAAAGAGCATGAATAATTGTCTTAATGGATAGGACGTGCAACTACACACGATGAATCTGAAAGAGGAAAAAAAGTGACATTGACGCTCTAAATCGTTGTGAGACGTGTCATCATGCATGATAAAAAAATGAGCATATCCACAACTTCTAAAACGCTAAAAGCACATATGAGTTCATAGGATAAATCCACAACTCTTAGGTCGTCATAAGGACAAACCGCTCTCATACCATTAATGTAACATCCCGTAATCTCACACTTGATAATTCATAATTGATATATTGTAGCATTACATTTAAGGTAACATCCCTTAATCTCACACTTGATAATTTATAGTTTATATATATATATATATATATATATATATATATATATATATATGTGTGTGTGTGTGTGTGTGTGTGTGTGTGTGTGTGTGTGTTTTAAACTCAGATTTCAACTATAAACTTATAAATATAACTCGAATTCTTCTAATTTATTCTTCTATCTCTTTCTTCATTGGCACTGAATCAGACGACATTCCTCCATCTGCTCTCGTATAACGAATTATACGATCATCGCACATACACAAACACAAACAAGTAGGGTGAGCTAACATGCAACCAATCATTTATAAAATATGCATAATTACTTTGATAGACTCAACAAACCTTATATAATAATTATGTCAGACACTCTCATACCATCATACAACAATCGCATCATAGATACTCATCCATTACTTTGATACACTCAACAAACCTCATATAATAATTATGTCAGACACCCTCATACCATCATACAACAATCGCATCATAGATACTCATACCATCATACAACAATCGCATCATAAATACTCATCCCACAATACCACAATTACTAATAGACACTCATCCCACAATACTTAATAGACACTCGTTCCACAATACTCAATAAACACTCAATAAACACTCATTCCACAATACCCAATAGACACTCATTCCACAATACCCAATAGACACTCATTCTGATGATATGTTGGTGAGCGGTCACGGGAGGTTATGCACTTGTGGTGACTTCTACTTCCTCTTACAAATACACTTCCAAAATACTCCACACCATCCACAAGGTTAGTCCTCAACACTATGTCCAAAACCGGCACATAGACCAGGACCTCCTGCCCCTCTCACCACATAATTCATCCTTCTCTACTTGAGACTGGATGATTATTAGAGTATCAAGATAACCTCCAACTACAGGACCCTCAACATCAACATATATACAAATACCATATCATTATTGAATCTCTCCACGAGACTCATACCATGCTCATATTCCTCAACTCACATTATACCCTTACAAAATCTCCCCATAATACTCATATCATGTTCAGATGCATAAATTCAAATCCAATATAATAAAATACAATCATCACAGAAATGATACAAAATGAATATATCACAAAATAAATTAACAATACTAAAATATCACCATAAATGGTCACCGGAGAAGAATCAAATGTTTGACGAATCAAACTCACCATAAACGCTAGTACATATGACTAGTCACAACTTATTGGATTTGACCAGGACTGCTCTATGATCAGGGATGTACCAACTCCGGTTTTTAAGATTCCTCTATCCTACCATCACAATTATAATTCATAATTCCATATCTACCACAATAACATGAATTCATCAGAAATTTTCATTCCAACAAGATATATTGCATAATAATTTAACAGTACATAATCTGTTCACCAAGATTTAAGTTAAAAACTTGTCGAGTAGACTTCTAGGAAAGAGAGGTGCGTCACAATGGACAACTTAAGTACCAAGTCTTTCCTTAGCCAAAGTGTTCCTCAACTAGTTTTAACAAATTTCTTATTTACAGATTCAAAACAATAACATATAATATTAGCACAGAAATTCACTATAGATAGATATACAGTAAGCACCTATGTTTTTCATTAATAGTATTCACACAGAATTTCAAGACATGAATAGTAATAAAATAATACTAAATCATAATATAAAAGCTTAGAAAGGTTAGCTCCCCTACCTCTATTCCAGACTTAATCTCTTGCTCATAATTTGTTTCCCCGAAAACCCTCAAGAACCTCTACTCTTCTTGTAACTAAAAATTTCTTCCTAACTCTTTCTTCTCTATTTCTCAAGCTTTCTCACTTGATTCTTCCTCTCTTTGTGCAGAATAGTCTCCCCTCTCATGGCTATTTATAGTCCAAAAATTTTACTATTCACCAATTTTTTAGTATTATTTATTATTTTAATATTATTTTATTATATTAATATTTTAATCACCAGTTGACATATTGGATCCCTCAATAATGCCTTCAAACCTGGAGTGCTTTATCCACTATCAATATTTTAATTTTTTTTTATTTTATTTATTTATTTTTTAAAATTTTTTTAAAAGAAAAAGGTAGAAAAGAGTTTGAACCCATATTCTTGAAATTTCCACAATTTTCTACCATTTAAGCTACCAAAATTTCTTATGTAGCTTTCCACATTTTATAAACTTATTATATTTTCCATTCACAAAGAAATTTATTACTACTAGTAATAAAATTGTCACTATTAAGGTAAATATTTTTCATAGGTCTTACAATCAAAATCGTGTGATCGGTCGAAACTAGAACTCCAAAAGTGGTAGCGATAGACAATGACGATATACAATAACATTATTGACAATAGTAGATAGCGTTGCCGCAAACAGCAATGAGTGTAGTGAGAGAGGCAACATAAATTTTTTTCCCTTCAAAATAACCTTAGACTCTAGATACATTGTGAAAAACTATATGTAAAATTAA
Organism: Vigna angularis; assembly: GCF_016808095.1. Lineage (NCBI taxonomy): Eukaryota > Viridiplantae > Streptophyta > Magnoliopsida > Fabales > Fabaceae > Vigna > Vigna angularis. Next base: position 12,658,484 of record NC_068976.1, on the reverse strand, counting down.
TCTTTCCTGTAAGATTCATGAAAAAAAAAAGATATATATATATATATAGTAGTAAATTTTAGTATTTTATTATTAATAATAATTTTAATGGATAGAAAATTGTAAATTTTGGATATAAAATTATAGTAATTTTAGAAGGAGAGGTTCAAATTTTTGGTAACTTATTTAGTAAATTTTTTTAAATTGAATAGTAAAAAGTAAATAGTAAAAATAAATTTTCAGCATTAAGATTTCTTAGCATGGAAGAAAGTAGTAGGTAGAAATTAGGATCAGATTTGGTGAGAAAATGATTGAAATATTATTTTTAAATAATATTAAAATAATAAATAATATTAAAATATTAATGAATAGTAAATTTTTTTTTACTATAAATAGCCATGGGAGGGAAGGGTATTCTGCACCAAGAGAAGAGAAATCAAGTGAGAGAAAGTTAGAGAGAAATTTTTAGTTGCAAGAAGGGTAGAGGTTCTGAAAGGTTTCGGAGAAATAAATTCAGAGCAAGAGACGCCTGGAATAGAGGTAGGGGAGCTAACTTTTCTAAGCTTTTATATTATGAATTAGTACTGTTTTATTACTATTCATGTCTTGAAATTCTGTGTGAATATTGTTAATGTTTACTGTATGTTTATCTATGTTGAAATTCGGTATAAATATTATATGCTGTTGTTTTGAATCTGTAAATAAGAAATTTGTTAAAAACTAGTTGAGGAACACTTTGGCTAAGGAAAGACTTGGTACTTAAGTTGTCCATTGTGACGCACCTCTCTTTCCTGGAAGTCTACTCGACAAGTTTTTAACTTAAATCCTATTGAACAGATTGAGTACTGTTAAATTATTATGCAATATATTGAGTTTGTGTGATTATGTGATGATTGTATTTTATTATATTGCATTTGAATTTATGCATCTGAACATGTTATGAGTATTATGGGGAGATTTTGTAGGGGTATAATGTGAGTTGAGGAATATGAGTATGGCATGAGTCTCGTGGAGAGATTCAGTAATATTATGGTATTTGTGTATATGTTGAAGTTGAGGGTCCCGTAGTTGGAGGTTATCCTGATACTCTAATAATCATCTAGTCTCAAGTAGAGAGGGATGAATTATGTGGTGAGAGGAGCAGGAGGTCCTGGTCTATGTGCCGGTTTTGGACATAGTGAGGGGACTAACCTTGTGAATGGTATGAAGTATTTTAGAAGTGTATTTGTAAGAAGAAGTAGAAGTCATTCCAAGTGCATAACCTCCCGTGACCGCTCATCAACGTATCATCCGGATGAGTGTCTATTGGGTATTGTGAGACGAGTGTCTAATAGGAATTGTGGTATGAGGGTGTCGAACATAATTATTATATGATGTTTATATCAAGGTAATTATACATGTTTTAAATGATTTGTTGCATGTTAACTCACCCTACTTGTTTGTGTTTGTTTTGTGTTTGGGTATGTGCGATGATCGTATAATTCGTTATACGGGAGCAGACGAAGGATTGTCGTCTGATCCAATGCCAATGAAGAGAGAGACAGAAGAATAAGTTAGAAGAATTCGAATTATATTTATGAGTTTATAGTTGAAATCTGAGTTTAAAACATGTGTAGACATATATTAATTATGAATTTATAAGTGTGAGATTACGGGATATTACCGTAAATGTAATGTTACAATATATAAATTATGAATTATCCGGCGTGAGATATTGGGATGTTACATTAATGGTATCAGAGCCTAGCCTCTCCCAGTACGGTGTGGTTCGAGGACGAACCAGAGCGGAAGCTGGTGGGCATGTGACACCCGGGCACGAAGACGAGGGCGGGGAGTGACGCCGGTGCAAGAAGCATGGTGCAGGGGGCACAGACAAGGAGCGGCTCCTGGCAGCTTCGGGTGGAAGGGGTACATGGATGAATCGAACATACACCGGAATGAGAGGGATCTGGAGACTGTATAGGTATGGGACTATACAGTTGAAGGATAGCTTAAAGGAATTTATTTGACTACTCATATCACCAAAATGCATTTTCTTTTCGGTAGCCTAACTCATAAGAACTCCATAGTTAAGCGTGCTTAGCTTGGAGTAATTCTGGGATGGGTGACCTTCTGGGAAGTTTTCCCGGAAAGTGTGCGAGTGAGGACAAAGCACACTGGAAAGCCTGGTGGTGATCTGTGGGGGCAGTCAACGATCCCTGCGAGTTGCCGGGGCGTTACAGATGGTATCAGAGCGGTTCGTCCTTAAGACGACCTAAGAGTATTCTCTGTATGAACAGAGAGAAATGGCTCGTAGACAACCCAATCGTGAAACCCCTGAGGTACCTAGCCTTGCAAGGGCTTTAGAATCTATCGCATCCGCTCTTCAACAACAGGGAGCTGCTTTAATGCAACAGCACACAACGGCCCTACAACAGTTAGAAGCGGCCAGACTAAATTCTGAAGCAAGCCAAAGACAACATGCGGAAACCTTAAGACAACTAGCCGAGAATGGCACCCATGTGGAAGCTCAACCTCAGAGAGTTCAGGAATGGACCTTAGAAAATTTTCTGCAACATCGTCCAGCTATTTTTAATGGGAAAACGAGTCCGGATGAAGCTGATCTCTGGATAAGGAACTTGGAAAATATTTTTGAAGCAAAGAGGTGTCCACCCGAAACTAGGTTGGCATACTCTGAGTATCAGCTATCTGGGGAAACAGCACACTGGTGGAACAACACAAAGCTGGTATTAGAGGAAAGTGGTGAGATTATAACTTGGGAAATTTTTAAGAGTAAATTTTATGCTGAGTACTTTCCGGACAGTGTGAGACATTTGAAAGAGGTGGAGTTCTTGCAGCTGGTGCAAGGCAACAAATCCGTAGCTGAATATGCAGACAGGTTCAAACACTTGGTTCGTTTCTACACCCAACCGTCAAATGAAGAATGGAGGTGCAGGAAATTCAAAAATGGATTGAGAGCAAACATTCAACTAGCTGTGAATCCTTTAGCTATTAAGGAGTTTGCTGCTTTAGTAGAACATGCCAAAGCTGTGGAAAGGTTAATAAGTGAGATTGAAGTTCAGAAGTTACCAAGGGTAGGAGGACCATCTAGATCACGAGTTGAACGACATGTAAGGAATCGACCTTATGACAGACCACAACCTCAGAGGAATCCTCATCAGCAACAACACCAACAGAGAATAATCCAATGTTTCGTCTGCGGAGGACCTCATCTAAAAAGCGTCTGTCCACAAGTTAATCTGCGCAACAAGTGTTTTCTTTGCGGAGCTGAAGGACATTTTGCTAGAGATTGTCTCTCTAACAGAAGAGGAACAACTCAACCTCAACAACCGCCTCAACAGGGAAGGACTGACAATAAACCACAAGCGACTGGGAGAGTCTATGCCTTAACGGGAGCAGAAGCTGCCAAATCAGGTACTCTCATCATTGGATGTTGTAATATAGCTGGTAGAGACTTGAATGTATTGTTTGATTCTGGAGCGACACACTCCTTTTTGTCTGAAACTCTTATTCAAGAGTTGAACCTACCTGTAAAAGAGCTGCAGTATGATCTTATAGTATCTACACCGGCCTCTAAATTGATAAAAACATCAAGGATGTGTCCTCAATGTCCAATCATTGTAGAAGGACGTAGGTTCAAAGTACATCTTATATCTTTACCTCTACAAGGTTTAGATGTAATCCTAGGAATGGATTGGTTATCTACCAATCGTATCCTTATAGACTGTAACAAGAAGGAGTTAATTTTCCCTGATCCTGAAGAAGCGGAGTTGTTGTCATTACAACAAGTGTTGAAGGAAGTAAAAGATGGATCTCTGTGTTTCATTATCTTGACTCATGTGGAAATTGAGAAAGATAAACAAAATCTTGATATTCCCATAGTTAATGAGTTTAGTGATGTATTCCCAGAAGAAATACCAGGATTACCACCTCAACGAGAAGTAGAATTTTCCATCGATTTAATACCTGGAGCTGGACCCGTATCGATATCTCCATATCGAATGGCCCCCGCAGAGTTGGCAGAGCTGAAGAAGCAAATTGAAGAGCTATTGGAAAAACAATTCATCCGACCAAGCGTATCACCATGGGGAGCACCGGTATTGCTAGTGAAGAAGAAAGATGGTAGCTTTAGATTGTGTGTTGACTACAAGCAGTTGAACAAGCTAACCATTAAGAACAAGTATCCTTTGCCTAGGATTGACGATTTGATGGATCAGTTGCATGAAGCTCAAGTATTTTCAAAGATAGATCTAAGGTCTGGATATCATCAAATTTTGGTTAAAGCTGAAGATGTACAGAAGACTGCTTTTAGATCAAGATACGGGCATTACGAGTATGTAATTATGCCATTCGGGGTAACTAATGCTCCAGCTTTGTTCATGGATTACATGAACAGAATCTTTCAACCCTTTTTAGATAAGTTTGTCGTAGTCTTTATAGATGACATACTTATTTATTCCAAAAGTCGAGAAGAACATGAGAGGCACCTAAGAATTGTGCTTGAGATCTTGAGAGAAAAGAAACTATATGCAAAGTTGTCAAAGTGTGAATTCTGGATACACGAGGTACAATTCTTGGGACATGTTATATCAGCTCAAGGCATAGCAGTGGATCCAACCAAGGTGGAAGCAGTGCTACGGTGGGAGAAACCAAAGACTACGACGGAAATACGAAGCTTTGTGGGTTTAGCTGGATACTATAGAAAATTTATAGAAGGTTTTTCTAAAATAGTAGCGCCTTTAACCCAGCTAACTCGCAAAGATCAACCGTTTGTTTGGACGGATAAGTGTGAGAAAAGCTTCCTGGAATTAAAGCATAGGTTGACAAGTGCACCAATATTGATTATCCCAAATCCAAGTAAATCTTTTGAGATTTATTGTGATGCTTCACACCAGGGGTTAGGATGTGTGCTTATGCAAGAAAGGAAGGTGGTGGCTTATGCTTCAAGACAATTAAAGGTTCATGAGAAGAATTATCCTACTCATGATCTAGAATTGGCAGCAGTAGTATTTTCTCTGAAGATTTGGCGACACTATCTTTATGGTGTCCAATTTCAAGTATTCAGCGATCACAAAAGTTTGAAGTACCTATTTGACCAAAAAGAGCTAAATATGAGGCAAAGGCGGTGGATGGAGTTTTTAAAGGATTATGACTTCGAACTTTTGTACCATCCCGGAAAGGCGAATGTAGTAGCTGATGCTTTGAGTAGGAAGATGGTACATGTTTCTCATATGATGATCAAAGAATTGGAATTGGTGGAGAAATTCAGAGATCTGAAGCTACATATGGAATATGAAGTAGATTTCATTAGATGTAGTAATTTGACTATATCTAGCGACTTTCTAACTTTAATCAAAGAGAAACAATTGGTGGATCCTAACCTGAAAGAGATAGCAGAAATGATCAAAACAGAATCAACTAAAGAGTTTAGGTTAGGACCTGATGGAGTATTAAAATTTAGAAGTAGAATATGTGTACCAGACAATGCAGAAATAAAAAGATTAATCCTTGAAGAAGGACACAAGAGTCGTTTTAGCATGCATCCCGGCATGACTAAAATGTATCAAGATCTTAAGGAGTCCTTTTGGTGGCCAGGAATGAAGAAGGAAGTAGCACAGTTTGTAGCAGCTTGTTTGACTTGCCAAAAGGCAAAAGTGGAACACCAAAGGCCTGGAGGAATGCTACAACAATTAGACATACCAGAGTGGAAATGGGATAGCATTGCTATGGATTTTGTTACCCATTTACCACGAACAATGAAGGGTAATGATGCCATCTGGGTCATCATTGATCGATTGACAAAAAGTGCTCACTTCTTGGCAATAAATCTGAGAATGTCAATGACTAAGCTGGCACAATTGTACATAAAGGAAATAGTGAGATTGCACGGTATACCTTCTAGCATTGTGTCAGACAGAGACCCAAGATTTACTTCTAGATTCTGGCAAACCTTACAGGAAGCTATGGGCAGTAAATTACGAATGAGTTCCGCATATCATCCCCAAACTGATGGACAATCTGAAAGGACTATCCAGTCATTAGAAGATCTGTTGAGAACTTGTGTATTAGATCATCTTGGTAGTTGGGATGAAATACTTCCTCTTGTGGAATTTACCTATAACAACAGTTTCCAAGCAAGTATAGGTATGGCACCTTATGAGGCTCTGTATGGCAGACGATGTCAAACTCCGTTATGCTGGTATCAAGATGGTGAATCAGTTTTAATAGGACCTGAGCTACTACAACAAACCACCAACAAAGTAAAATTGATACGGGAAAGAATGAAGGCTTCTCAGAGTAGACAAAAATCGTATGCAGATCAAAGGAGGAGACCATTAGAGTTTGCGGCTGGGGACCATGTTTTTCTGCGAGTAACTTCAACCACGGGTGTTGGAAGAGCACTTCGCTCCAGGAAACTTTCTCCTAAGTTCATTGGTCCATACCAAATTTTGAGACGAATTGGGCTAGTCGCTTACGAGATTGCGCTACCCCCTCAATTGGCCAATCTTCATTCAGTTTTTCATGTCTCCCAACTAAGAAAGTATGTACCTGACCCTTCTCACATTATAGAAATAGAGGAGATTCAAATCCGAGAGGACCTCTCAGTAGAAGTACAACCTGTTTGTATAGAAGATACTAAAACAAAGGAACTTAGAGGAAAAACTATTAATTTAGTCAGGGTAGTTTGGGATAAGAGGACAGGTGACTCTACATGGGAACTAGAAGAAGAGATGAAGCAATTATATCCTCAACTATTTTCTTGAAGTATAGAATTTTCGGGGACGAAAATTTTTGTTGTTGGGGAGAATGTAAGATTCATGAAAAAAAAAGATATATATATATATATATATATATATATAGTAGTAAATTTTAGTATTTTATTATTAATAATAATTTTAATGGATAGAAAATTGTAAATTTTGGATATAAAATTATAGTAATTTTAGAAGGAGAGGTTCAAATTTTTGGTAACTTATTTAGTAAATTTTTTTAAATTGAATAGTAAAAAGTAAATAGTAAAAAGTAAATAGTAAAAATAAATTTTCAGCATTAAGATTTCTTAGCATGGAAGAAAGTAGTAGGTAGAAATTATGATCAGATTTGGTGAGAAAATGATTGAAATATTATTTTTAAATAATATTAAAATAATAAATAATATTAAAATATTAATGAATAGTAAATTTTTTTTACTATAAATAGCCATGGGAGGGAAGGGTATTCTGCACCAAGAGAAGAGAAATCAAGTGAGAGAAAGTTAGAGATAAATTTTTAGTTGCAAGAAGGGTAGAGGTTCTGAAAGGTTTCGGAGAAATAAATTCAGAGCAAGAGACGCCTGGAATAGAGGTAGGGGAGCTAACTTTTCTAAGCTTTTATATTATGAATTAGTACTGTTTTATTACTATTCATGTCTTGAAATTCTGTGTGAATATTGTTAATGTTTACTGTATGTTTATCTATGTTGAAATTCGGTATAAATATTATATGCTGTTGTTTTGAATCTGTAAATAAGAAATTTGTTAAAAACTAGTTGAGGAACACTTTGGCTAAGGAAAGACTTGGTACTTAAGTTGTCCATTGTGACGCACCTCTCTTTCCTGGAAGTCTACTCGACAAGTTTTTAACTTAAATCCTATTGAACAGATTGAGTACTGTTAAATTATTATGCAATATATTGAGTTTGTGTGATTATGTGATGATTGTATTTTATTATATTGCATTTGAATTTATGCATCTGAACATGTTATGAGTATTATGGGGAGATTTTGTAGGGGTATAATGTGAGTTGAGGAATATGAGTATGGCATGAGTCTCGTGGAGAGATTCAGTAATATTATGGTATTTGTGTATATGTTGAAGTTGAGGGTCCCGTAGTTGGAGGTTATCCTGATACTCTAATAATCATCTAGTCTCAAGTAGAGAGGGATGAATTATGTGGTGAGAGGAGCAGGAGGTCCTGGTCTATGTGCCGGTTTTGGACATAGTGAGGGGACTAACCTTGTGAATGGTATGAAGTATTTTAGAAGTGTATTTGTAAGAAGAAGTAGAAGTCATTCCAAGTGCATAACCTCCCGTGACCGCTCATCAACGTATCATCCGGATGAGTGTCTATTGGGTATTGTGGCGTCTATTGGGTATTGTGAGACGAGTGTCTAATAGGAATTGTGGTATGAGGGTGTCGAACATAATTATTATATGATGTTTATATCAAGGTAATTATACATGTTTTAAATGATTTGTTGCATGTTAACTCACCCTACTTGTTTGTGTTTGTTTTGTGTTTGGGTATGTGCGATGATCGTATAATTCGTTATACGGGAGCAGACGAAGGATTGTCGTCTGATCCAATGCCAATGAAGAGAGAGACAGAAGAATAAGTTAGAAGAATTCGAATTATATTTATGAGTTTATAGTTGAAATCTGAGTTTAAAACATGTGTAGACATATATTAATTATGAATTTATAAGTGTGAGATTACGGGATATTACCGTAAATGTAATGTTACAATATATAAATTATGAATTATCCGGCGTGAGATATTGAGATGTTACATTTCCTACTTTGAATATACACTTAGCTCCTATATTAAAATATAAACTAAACCCAAAATATAAATAAAAAATAATAACAAAATTAAATTATATATATATATATATATATAATATCTAACAATGAATAAATAAATAAAAAATACCTATTATTTGAGTAAATAATAAAATAATTGGTACCTAAGTATCAAATCAATCTCTTAGACTATTTCATGCAACACATGACTTTGAGTTAGCCCAAAAAATAAAGCTTTTTTAAAACATGACTATCGTGCAACTGTCTGCAGTCACTTTTCAGAAGCTCGAGGAGTCGCCAAATCCACGTGGACATAGTTGTGGTTGGAATAGAAATATTAAATTGTTTGAAACTAACTTGTGAACTCAAAATATTTAACGAAATTATAATTAAATACTACTTGATATATGTTTGAATAGGTAAATCTTAGACAAATCAATGAAATTCATCATTAAGTTCGAATATTGATTTCATATTTTCAGCTTAATGTTAGCTTTTAATGAATCTAAAATAATCCCATCTAGTATAAAAAAATAAAGTTAAATTTATAAGTGATTTCAAATATTATTTTAAAATTAAATTTTATTGAATTAAGTTAAATTTAAATTCACTTAATTAAGTTAAATTTAAATTCACATGATATCAAATTTATTTTACGTCAATAAATTTCATCTTAAAGTTATTTTAATAAAGTTGAGTTGAATTTAAAATTTATTTTTTAAAATCATATCAAATTAATTCATTTGACTATATATATTGTTAAAACAATATTTTTAAACTCATTTGTATTGATATTTATTTACATTATGGTCAAATTAATGTCAAAATTTGCTTTAAAAGAATTGAGGTCGAAAAGAATTAATTTTATTCATACGATTCAACAAACTTCACTTTAGATGTTGAAACATTTTTAAAAGTTTCACACCTAAAATATATTTTTATTAAAAAAATAATTCATATAAAACAAATTCAATAAAAAAATAGTCAAACACGGAAATAATTAAAACAAAACACTATTTTAATTTCCAAAAAAAAAAATGGTCATCTTGCTAAGAGTATTTTTTTTTCCTTAACATTAATGCATCTACTTTTTTTAACTTGATCACTCTTTCTAGGTTAACAAATATTTATTTTATTTTTCAATATCAAGAGAGGACTTGTATACCTTTTATAAGGCTAAAAAAGAATTTCCCATTAAAAAATGCATATTAATGAGTACTTTATTTATGAATTTTATAAAATTCTTGTATCATAAATAAGTAATTATGATAGCTTAGTAAGAGAGAGCATACGAAAACTATAGTAGGTTTGGTGTGTCTGAATAAAAATCAATCAAACAATAAGTGATTGAAATGGGAGAAGTCTTAGGTTGAAGAACTCTTTGCAAGTCACAAATGTCGTCTAACATAATTAAGAATTAACAAATAACCTAGTAAAATATTTTTTTTATACAATTTATGAGTGGTCAATAAATTTCTTGAAATATTTGAAAATGTAAGTATTATCATCTACTAATTTACTAAAAATATAACTCTTATATAATATTATGTGTGTAAATTAAAAAAAAAGGCAAGTGACGAATAATATTTTTTTTTCGGGTCAGATAATAAATAGAAACTATTTATATTCAATCTAATCCGTTATCATTCTTATATAAATACCTCCTATTTATTATAGTTTCATTTTCAGTTAACTAAGTATTTGTATAATTAATAATTAATTATGAGGGTAAAATAAATAAACGTAAAATAGAAATATAATTAATTATTGTAATAAAAGTATGAAGTGATAAAAAGTCAAATATATTTAAGCAATTTTGATTACCTCATGCAAGCAAAATAAAATAATCTTCTAAATAATGTCTGAACTCACATTAAATAAATGCATGAAGTTTTGAATATAATCTTGCCTTTAATTAGGTTTCTCATATACTTTTTCTAAAGTAGTCCTCTTCAATCTAATAAACTATTGTTATAAATTATAATCTTATTTAACTCATTTTAAAGATGATTTCAGTTAACTATTAAATATGGTGATTGAATTTTATCATTTCTGATAGTATTAATAACTAATCATTTGTCTGTGCAAGAGTCTTAGTTTGGTTGATAAATTTAATGAGTTTAATTTTATATGTTAAGTTCACACGTGGTCATGATTAACATTAAATTGGTTAGACCCACATTTTTTCTGTAACAAATCAAATTGGTCAAAAGCACCATAAAATAATAAGAAGTTTTAATTATTTCCTAGGAAAATTTGAATTTTTCTTCTATGTAATTTTTTTAATATGACATTTTCCGATTTAATCACCCCATTTAAATGCACCACTACATATATTAAATTACGCATGATTGTTTTAACTTTCTGAATTATCTTAAATTAAAAAAATTATATGTACAAATGTTTTAAATATCCGGACTTGATCATAATAGGATTCTTTTTTTTTCATAAACAATATTTCATTTATGAGAAAAATTAACAAACTTCATACGAATAAACAATTAGTTAATATTATAGCTTAATTAGTAAGTTGTGTCTTTATATTTAGATATGTGATTCATTTTAGTTTTTTTTCCTATTTAATTAAGTTCAATTTTTCTAAATAGAGTTAATATAATCTTATACGTTAAATTGACTTAACCTTGTTTGGAAAATAACCAGTCAGTTTAATAAAATTTTCAATTAATAATTTAATTTCTATAGTTAGGCATGTGAATCAATGTGTTTTTTTTTAGAATTCTTATATAATTTTTAAAATAAAGACATTGTGATATTTATTGTGTAATCAGCATCACATGTGATTCTGAACTTTCTTCTTTCTCTTCAACACCTTCTTATTTGACAACACAATTCTATCAGAATTATTTTTTTCAAATTCAATATTTTTGTTTTTGTCCATTCTATAATTATAAATAGACACAGGAACTCAGTTACTGACTTTTTGATCTGTTTTCAGGATTTATTGAGGATGATGTGAACGAAAAAATTGTCACATTATATTTATATAAAAATATAAAAACTGAATTAAATGACAAGAAAAATAGAAAACTAAATTATTAATTAAATCTTTTATTAAAACTCAAAATAATGTTAATATTAATTTAACGAAAGATAACATGTTTATTCTATTTAATAAAAATTTAACATTAAGTCAAAAAAATAATATAAAAATAAAAACAAATCAAATATTTAAATATACAAACTAAATTACTAATAAAATTTTAATATTATTTAGCATCACTAATTAAAATTCCTTATTTAAAGTATTTTGCACTAACGCTTAATATCATTAATTGGGATTTTTCACTAAGGGAAAGAAATTTATTGAGATTTTTGTACTTTTCCATAGATAATAAAAAAAAAACAGGCAATTCAGAATAAAATCTCAATTATTTGAAGGGATTTTGAGATAGCATAAATTTTTTTTTTGTTTTTTATTATAAAATATTGTTTTTATTTTCTTGTAAATGAATCAAGAAAGAATACATTGTACTAAAGAAATAATGGTTTTTTTAGAAAATGAACTTAGATTAACACGTTGAACCTAAAATTCACAAGTAAATCATCCGAGTTTATTTTAATTATAAAGGAGAGACATTAGTTAAGGAAATTATATTATTGAAGCGACAACAAACATGGTTTTGGATGCCATTAATGAAGATCAATACGCGTTCTGAACTAACAATTTAATATCATAATTTTAAGATAATCTGGATGACACCTCATTCCACCGTAGACATCCAAACGTCATTCGATTACGTCAGGGTACGTTCTTTAACTATTCCTAGGGTTTTTTTCCACATGTTTCAATTTCCAAACTTTGAAAATTTTGAATTTTCTTTGTTCTTTCTTTTTCTTTCCAACGAATATCTCAGTCTTTTTCATATTTTCCTATCTCAAAGGAAATTTCTCTCTCTCTTTTGAGTATCTTGTTCTACACAAAACATATTTTTTTCTTGGACGTTGATTTTTATCCTCCATTAATGGCGTGTCTAAATCAAAGAATAGTGATGTGCTTGAAATTCCATATCTTTGATGAAAATGGAAAGTGTGTTGCACTTGCTTTTTCAGTCAATAACTTTTTATTAATTTAATTTCCAAACTTTTCAATTATTAAACTCTTACTTACGTACACTCTTGCCACCACACTTCATTAGCTGTTGGAAGAATACGGTACTTATGGGTAGGTATGTTTTGTTTCTATCTTAAATTTTCATAAACTGCTTTTGAATTTGAATTTAATATGTGACTGAATTAATTCAATTTACTGGATTAGTTTTTTTTTATAAAAATATAATCGTGATATTCTTTATAATATATGTTATGATATTCTTTATAATATATGTTATATATATATATATATATATATATCAAATTCTTAATAGACCAACTGTTCAAATTCAGTAACCTATGACTAAGATACTATAGTTTCATAAATTTATTTATCTTTCCTTACATATGAATTGTTGAATTGGTTGCTGTCCAAGTAATAACCATCAAAGACAAGAGAAGAAGATAAAATTAAATCAAAATCTTGAAAAACATCTACAAAATCTCAAATAACAAACCAAAATCCTAATAAAACTTTTTGGACAAGTTGATATAACAAATTTTTCACTTGATTGAACCTATGAGACCCCAAAACACACACCCATATAGAACTAAAAAGAAAAAGAAAATGTGAAAATCTTTAGAGGAAAAATAAATCATTCCAAATCATATGTCAATTGGTTAGAAATTAATTAGACTTAATCACCTCCTAAACGGTAGAATTTGGTTTTAAAACGGATAAAATTCACTTTAAAAGCTATATATAACCAGAAAAGAGTTTATATAAAAAAGATGTTCATAAATAATTTATATATTTAAAATATAACTAAAATTTAATATTTATTATTTAAAATAAAACAATTCATCCTACTGCTTTTAAGAGATTCATGAACTTGTATAGCTCAACAACAATAAATTAATGGCATATAATAAGTATAAAATAAAATTTAATTATCACAAGTTGGAATGACAAATAAACTTGTAATAAAATTATTTGAATCACTTTTCATTATGAAATTTAATATTAATTAGATATAAGTATGAATAATATTCAATTTTTTTTTAATTGGATATGGACGAATATGAGGATGTACATTTTTTTCTTATCCACATCCTCATACCTATCTTCGTTTTGATCTTCATTCCATTTAAATTACCAAGGTATATATATATATATATATATATATATATATATATATATATATATATATATATATATATATATATATATATATATATATATATATTATTTTTCATTTACTATGTAATATAAAAAACTTATCTAATTTATTTTCTTTAATTCTTAATTTTTGTTTCATTTAAAAAAATTGTTTTATTAAAACAATTTTCATTATCTTTTAGTAGTTCGATATCTAAAATTTATCTTAGAAACGCAAGGTATTTTTCATCTTATCATTATCTTTATTATACATTTATTTTTCTTTATCAAATTGTTTATGTAACACACATTTGATCATTTATTTTTTAATATTTTTTTGTGATTTTATATATATTTTATTTTCTAATTCATTATTTTAAGTGTAATTGTATCACTGGAGTGGTATAAAGACATTTTATTCATTATAATATAATAATTTAATATCATTATCATGAATCATGTTTATTACCATTCAATCTAAATTGGAGTTCAAAAGATGAAAGATGTATGTTAAATTTTAATTATTATTAGTTTAATTATTTTTTCAAGTGGTATATTATAATTTTTATCATTGTATAAAAAAAGATATTTTTAAGAATTTAGAAAAAAAAAGTAAAAAACATATAAAATATTTTTAAACTTCAATATTTTTTATTTTTATAATTTTTTAAACTATTTTTTAATTTTATCAAATTTATTTCATTTTTTCAAAATTAATAATGTTTTTATTATCATGAATTTTCATTTTACTTTATTTTGAAATATATACTATTATAATTTCTTTCTAATATTTGATAATGAAAAAACGAGAATATATACACTTAATAATTAGAAATTAGTTCTAAGACAATTTAAATATTCATTCTTCTTTATATCGATCATTTTGTGATAATTTGAACCTTTCACCTTCCACTACCTTAAATGTATGATAATTGATCTTAGCAATATTACTCAAATTAATATTGAATATTTAATAATATAAAAAAATTTATTTTTTTATAAAAACTAATCAATTAGTATTGAAAAAAAAAATCATATGAAGCACATGTACATACTTTTATATAGTGATGAAACAAAAATTTTATATACATTAAATATAAAAATGGAGATGAATTTTTTTTTTTAAAAATCAAGTATGAAAAAAATGAAAACCCAGTGTCTTCGTACTTACATAAATCCCAATTGCAGAAATCTTAAGGGTTAAATATGTTTTTCGTCCCTTAAGTATCACTGATTTTTGGTTTTAGTCCCTACTCAAAACTTTGATAACTTTTAGTCCTCATAGTATTGAAACATGTAATATTAGTCCTTAAAAATAGACGGCGTCAACTTTTTGTTGATCTGGCAAACGGCGAGGCCACGTCTTCTGCCAGCTTCCGTCTTAAGTATCTGCCACGTTGCTTGTTTAATTTGTGGAATGAGATTAAGTGATTGGCACGTGTGTGGGTGATTGAAATCAGATTACGAATTAGGGCTCGAAACCTTCCAATTAGGGAAAACTAGTTTCTGGAAGCATTGTACTCGAAACCTTCCACTCGAAGCATTGTATCAAGGTGGTAGTTGCGGTGGTCGTTATGGTGGTCCTTGCGTTGGTCCTTGCGGTGCTCCTTGCGGTACTCGTGAAAGAAATGGTGGGTGTGAAAGACAAGCGCATTGTATCAAGGTAAGTTTTTGTTTTTCGGTTATCATTGGTTGGTCAAAATATGTGAGTAAAGTGTTAATGTCTGAATGTAGGTCTAGAAATGGTTTTCGAAGTTTGTTTGCATCACATGGGGAAGTTTGTTAGTAATAAGGGGCTACAATATCTTGGAGGAGAGGTACACATGATGAAAGGACTTGATCCAGATCGTTGGTCTTATTTTGAAGCAGTTGGAATTGTTAAAGAATTTAAGTATGATGCAGACTTTAAACTATGGTGGAAGGGGTCCAAGGAAAGGCTGATGAATAATTTGAGATTACTGAGTGATGACAGGGAAGCACTGAACTCGGCTAACTATGTAGAGGAGAATAAGGAAGAGGTAGAAATCTATGTTCAACATGTTCCCAGTGAGGCAATGGAAGTTCACTTTCTTAGTTGTGGTGAAGAGGCAGATGAAGGAAACATAGAGGACATGGAGGAAGTGGCTGAGATTGTAGAAGATGGTGGAATGGGTCTGGAAGAGGGTGATGGTGCTGAGGAACATGAAGAGGTTGAAATGGGTAAGGAAGACGAACAAGAAGGTTATGGTGGTGAGGAACAGGAAGAGGTTGATATTGGTGAGGAAGAGGTTGACTGTGATGGTGGTGAGGAACAGGAAGATGTTAATTTCGAAGAGGGTGATGGTGGTGATGAACATGATTATCTTCATAAAGAAGAGGAAGGGGGGAATGTGGTTGAGGGGGAAGTAGAAGCTTCAACTGAAGATTGTCTAGATGAGAGTGAAGAAGAAAGAATGACTAATGATGATGATGGGTTTAGTGTTGAGAATGATAGGGTGGACCATGTTCGTAGAAACATTATTATGTGAGTCAGATGAATATGTGAGTCATATAAAATTGTCAAAGAAGAATCTTATTATGAAGTGTAGCAGCTACAAAGAATTTGGTCATAATGTAAGAACATGTAAAAGGAGAAAGAACAACAATAAGGTACAAAATCACTCTTTTACAACTTCACTTAATTACACATTAATAATTATTTTCACAACATGGATTCTAATGTCACTTACTCTATTTACAGAAGACAAGAGGCACTTCAAGTGCAGCAGGATCTGGTAGTAGGACGACAACTTCCACTGCAGGAGGTTCTCAAGCAGAAGCACCTTCATGAACGTCACAAGGTGGGAGACTTCTCAACTAGGAGGACCTCCAACAACATCACAACCTGGAACATCATTCAGTGGAGCAAAACTTGCATCATGTCACCAAGCTAGAAGAAGAAGATCTAGGGTCCCAAGCTAGTACCAGTTGAAGACTTACTGTAGCCACACGTTTATTTTAATGTATTTTGTTTTTGACACTCACCCACTTAGGGAACAATAGTAGTGGGTACAGTGGCTGCTTTAGTTGTTAGGGACCACTTTAATTACTTTAGTACTGCTTGCACAATATTTTTTGTCAGTGGTAAGGGACCACTTCAATTGCTTTTAATGACTTTGAATTATTTTAAAACAATACTGATATCACTATTAGCTCTGTGTCTCTCAAATTTGAGTAAGAGTAGCACTGTTAACACTGTATCTCTGATACACATTTTCTTTACCATAAAAGTTGATGCATAATGTTAAATGTAGTACCTCTGATTGGTAGTGTATTTCACAAAAATTAGCTCAAGTATCATCATGCTTGTAAAGTCCAATTCTAAGATAAACTGAACTAAAGTGCAAAAATCAGATTTTTCCAATTGTCACCATGTTCATCTTTGTGTATTGAGAAGCTTACTAAACCATTCCAAGTGGAATTCAATTTTTGTTAAAAAGTTACTATATTACTCAATGAGAGATCTTAATGAGGAATCAAGCAGTTGTGACTGGCCCCTATTTTATGGGGATAAGTCACTCTCAAATGGGCAGTACTATAATAGTTATTTGCCAAGTCCTGCAACAGATGCATCTTCTGGATATTAGTATTGGCTCAGTCAATCAGTATTTGGTACGTCACAGGCAGCTTCAATGACTATGAAAATCAGCAGGCTGCTTAGTCAAGCAGATACTCTACTTAGTCAATTTTAGCAGGCAAATTAAAGACCTTAATTTGGAGAATTTACTCAAGCAGAATTTGGAGACAAACTCAAGTACCTCATTTTATTCAACCATAATTCTTAATTACAATTCATCTTCAACAAAAACATAATACAAAAGAAAATTGTTAACGCCCATGACAAAACAAACAACAACAACATCATTTTCCCAACTTTCTTCTCTTGTTCTAATTTCCTTTTCAGCTTCTCATTCTTCTTCTTTAGATCCAGTACAAGTTTTTCATTTTCCAAACACATTTCAAGTTCTTCAATTTTCTTTCAAAGCTTCCTTCAATTTCAGAAACTCCTTCATCATGTCATTCAAAGTAATTACAACTTGAATTACTCTACAATCAAAATAACACACCATTAATAGAAAATTCAACACATGAACTGAAAGATTTAATCACTTACTGCCCAATTTCTACATCTATAAAATAGTCTTCCTTTGTTCTCCAGAGTAGTTGCCTTCAAAAGAAACAATGTTTCACCACAACCACATATTTTAGATGGTAACCGTGAAGATGATCCACAGCTTTGCGACTTTCCCGAACCAATGGTCCTTCGCGTCCAACCATTTCCTCCACTGTCACCTTTCATTTCACTACAACAAAGAAATCCCTTCATCGTGCCCACCCAAACCCTAAATCCCCAATACTTATATGCACACGCAAAAGAGCAAAACAATACGTATCATCTTACCTCCTCAACAAGACGAACTCCAACCTTCAACTGAGATGACGAAGAAGAACCCAACTTTTCCCCCAACTGAGATGACGAAGAAGAACCCAACTTTCGTAATCTGATTTCAATCACCCACACACGTGCCAATCACTTAATCTCATTCCACAAATTAAACAAGCAACGTGACAGATACTTAAGACGGAAGCTGGCAGAAGACGTGGCCTCGTCGTTTGCCAGATCAACAAAAAGTTGACGCCATCCATTTTTAGGGATTAATGTTACATGTTTCAATACTATGAGGACTAAAAGCCATCAAAGTTTTGAATAGGGACTAAAACAAAAAATCAGTGATATTTAAGGGACGAAAAACATATTTAACCCAAATATTAATGACACTCTATTTTCTTATTAAACTAAATAATCTTTAAAAGTAAATATTATGTATAGTACCTTAAGATCTTATTGTCATCTAATTTACTGATTAAAATAATGTAAATTAGCAATCCTAATCAGTTCTTCTTTTTGAAAGAATAATCTATTATATTTTTTCACCATGAATTCATTATTATATAATATTTGATTGAAAACCAGGTGAAGCTAACATGAGAGATGAAATTTCATAATTTTTTTAGTAAGTTGAGCACAGCTAGTTTCATTTTTTATATAATATTTCCTCATGAAATTCACATGAAAAGAAAGTAAAAGAAAACATTAAAATATAATATATTTTATTATTCATAAATAGTCTGAATATTTTGTTAATTTTTAAAATACATTACTTTGAACACGAGAAACAGGTTTGACAGTATGAACGTGATCTAAACATGTGAGGTCACTACCCATGACGTAACATGCTCAAACGTGTGATGTTAATATTCAAGCTCTTCTACCGCAAATTTTCCAGGAAATTTCCTATTTGTTTTGTACAAAATATATGTAGAACCTACTTTATATATTTTTTAATAAATAAATAAAGAACGAAAAAGATTTTCTTTCTACAGTTAAAAATAGTTTATATAACAACTTGTTCATATTCATTTATTTAAAAACTGATTTTAATTTTAATTTTTCAAAATAATTATTTTATATTTGTATTAGAAATTTTGACTAAATTATAATTTGGTCACTTTTAATTTTGTAGCTATTTATTTATTTATATTTGGTGTTAATTTTTAAATGTTATAAATTTGGTTAAATTCTCAATTTTTGTAAATAGAAATGTTATTTTAATTCGGTATAATATAGAATTAATTAGGATAGTTTGATACAATTTCCTAGATTTAGAATTCAATGTTATAATTATAAAAGAAATGAAATATAGGTGAAAAGTGACATAAATATCCAAATTATTGATCAAGAAATTAAAGATGACTAACTTTTTTAGTATATTTGCGCCTTGAAAATTTTTGTTTTTAAGGATATCTATATATGTTCTGTGGTTTTGACAAAAGATTAATGTTATAACTATACTTATCGTAGTTCAATGAATTCAGGAGTTTCAAATGTTTTTTTATGTAAACGTGTTTGTTTGCAAATATGTACTCTTTATAAGTACTTGTGGAAATTGATTTGCGAGATAAATGATGTTCATTTTCAGATATTTGGAAGCAAGGCGATGATTTGTGGAATGACTAAAATTATTAATCTTTGTATCTTTGCTTGGATTGGAAGATATTTCATATGAAATTTCAAATTTGTCCTCATAAATTATCATTGAACATGGAGACTAAGAGGGATGAAGACATTGAACATGAAGGTTACATGAAAAGAGAGGTTGAAGAGGAAGGTGGAACCGATTCCACTTGCGCACTTAGAGTGGATTCCAACGACATTGTATCCAATTCCAAGCACTTATATCCGATTCTAAGCCACACATTCGGTTTCAGCATTCATATTCGATTTCAACATTTCGTGTTTAGTCCCAACAATTCCAAACTACATTGTTTTGTTTTGTTTCTTGTTGGATATATATATATATATTTATATTGTTTCTCATTCTAAAGTTCATTCATGCTTCTTAATAATAATAATAACTATTATAATTATTATTATTATTATAATAATAATAATAGTAATAATAATCCTAAAAAAATATTGTTTTAATTATTTCCTTTAAAAAATAGTTTTTAATTTTTTTCCTCCTTATAGTAATTTTTACAATTAAATATATTATTAAAAATTATCATTTAATATTATTTTTACCACTAAAAATATTTTGATAATATTTCACTTTTACCAATTAAACCATTTTTTATATATCACGTTAATCAAATCTTACACTAATTTTTATAAACTTTATTTCAAAATTCACTTTTCACTCAACTCTAAATCCCTATAAAAAAAACAACAATTAACTTATTCTCAAATCTCCTCAAATCCATCCACCTCTCAAATCCATCAATTTCATTTCTCCAAATTCATCTTTCAATAGGAACACAACTTTAAGGAAAAGATGATTACTTTTTAATTCTTTTTTTTCTCATTCTTTCTCATTTTGTTTATAAGGATTGGGATCCTATTATTTCTTTTCAATATATTTGTTATTGTTGAGAAAAAAAGTAATTAATAAAAAATTTATGAAATGGAGGAAAAGAGTATGAAAACTTTAAATAATAAAAAGGTGTTTATGAAAATTGTTATTGATATATAGTGATATTTGCTTTGTGATTTTAAATTTACAAGGCAATGTCTTTTAGTTTGGTGGGGTCCTTACTTTGTCACCTTTATCAGTGCCTCTTGTTAAATGGTGATGGTCCACAAAATGACCATGTAAATGGTTTTAGGTCAAATTCGTTTCAAGGCACTTTATATAATTTTCGGCACCACGAGCCCCACGATACTCATAATGCCACCTTTTTTTTTTGCTATAAGTTTTTGGATGATTCTTAGGTGTGTAACGTGAAAGATAAAGCTTTAAATAGTTTTGTAACCATTCTTTGAAAGAATGAACACTTACGTTCCCATCTTAATATTGAATTCATAGAAAACACCTAAATATGTATTCATACGTTACCTATATTGGTGAAAAAGGTTGTATGTTTGGTTGGTTATGAGTTATCACCAAGTGATTTTCTAAGTTCGAAGCTTTTGAGTTTCTTTAATGTATAGAGGAAGTTGCATAAGAGGAAAATATTTAATTCAAAAAGAGGAGTATTTTAGTTAATAGGTAATAAAACTATTAGGTTCATATTGAGTCTAATTATTATATTATTAGAAATCAGAAAGTTGATCATTATATAAAATTAAAAATTCACAAATTTATTATTTTTATAAAAGATTATCTCAATATCTTATATAAATTGAGTTTAAGTCTCATTATCTATTTCCGACTTATAATAATACAATACAATTTATATTATTATCTTAAAACTAAGATTCTCAATTTTTTTAAGTCATTTTAAAAAAAAAATCACATTCATATATTTGTATAGAAAAATGTTTTTTTCAAGTTAAATCTTTTTTATTTATAATTTTAAAATAAAAATTAAAATAACTTCATTTACCTTAATATTCTTATATTATAAGGAATATTAAGTATTTAAAAGGAGGTATTATCCACTCAAAAACCTAACCATATTAAACCCTAATTCCATAGAAAGTTGACATACATGTCTTAAAATAAGGGTAGATAAACAAGAAGATTTTATCTTTAACTTTCAAAGATTTTAGCTTTATAATAAGAGGAAGCTTCTTAAAATGAAATTAGCCAACTGATTTTTCTGAAACCGAGAAAAAAAAAAGAAAAAGAAAGAATAAACAATAAGAACAAAGAATAACCAGGTTCACTCTCTAATCATTTCCTTTAGGTTGAGCCAAATCAAGCCCATCATCGTACTAAGCCCATCTATTTCCACACACCAATTAATACAAGGTCTTGTTTTCTCTGCACCCCATTAATACTAACTACAGCCCCATATGAACAAACAAAAGGACTAAAATATCCTCTCTGACTACGCCATGCCACCCTGCCACCACCGTTGTTGCACCGTCATTACTGCATTTCCGTTCTCCATTGAAATCTTTTTGTTAAAGTAAATTAGAACTCATTTTAGAAAGAAAAAAAAAACTCAATCTAAAAAATCTCATTTTGGAAAATGTGTTCTGAAAGTTATCATTTACGCTCCGGAAAGCTTGTTTCAGAAGTTTTTTCTTTTTTTTTTTTCTAGAAAGATCAAAGCTTGTTCCCAAAATATTATTTTGGAAAGCTCATTTTTGAGGAATTATATATATATATATATATATTTGGAAAACTTGTTTTAGAATTTATTTCATGTTTAGAAATTTTGTTTTGGAAATTTTATTCTTTTTTTTTCGGAGATCTTGTTCCAAAAATCCTACTTTAGAAATTTTGGAAAGTTTATTCTGGAATCTGAAAGTCACTTTATGAAAGATAAAATGAAAATTGTAGAATAGATACCCAACATATTGATACCGTATTATAATTAATATATTAATAGATACTATTTCAAATACATTAGTACCTAATTATTTCTTGCAATGTAACGACGAAATATATAATTTTTATAGATCTCTCTATTTTTCAATTCAATATGATTCATTCCTTTATGAAACTATTTACTCGCAGATATATAATTTATTTTGAAAATTTTTATTATCTAATTCTTTCAAATATAAGTATATCTTATTCAAAATATGAATTTGTATCAGTATCTTAATTTTAATTCTAAAAAAAAATATTACCATCTGAAAAAATAGGAAAAAATACAGTTTTTGTCTACAAAATTGCATTAAGAAATGTCAAATTATCAAACCTTTTAACAAGAGAGTATTTTTTTTTCAACTCTTTCAAAATAGAATATATTCCAAACATATATAATGGTTCCTTACCTAAATTCTATATTCATAATATATAGTGGTATCATGGTTCCTTACCTAAATTCCATATTGATGATAAATAATTGATTTAGTATAACAAATATTAGTATATTTATTTATAATACAACAAGAAAAAGATTTTAATCTTAATGAAAAAAAAAATTAATTCTATATGTTTGCACTCCCTTAATAGTTAAAGTAAGTAAACACCTAACTAATCTGTAGTAATTTTCATCCATATTTATTAAAAAATAAACCTTTGAAAAAATTCCTTATTATTAGTAGAATTCAAATAAAATTGATAGAATAAAAAAATTTGTACTATAAGATTGCAATTTGTTTTTTTATTATATTAAAAATTAAATAGATGAATACTTATTAAACCAAGTATTTATTCTCTTAAAATTGGGCATAAAAAAAAAAACCTTAACATAATATCCTCTAATTTGCACATACAAATAATCACAATAAAATTTAGCATTTATTTACACAATCATAAAAAATGCAAAATATATGAACATATATAGGTTAAGAAAAACAACCTCGAAGTTAGATTCTAACTTGCTTGACCAGTTTGAGTTTCATTTGGTTTTGCAAGTTTATGGTCCTGTTAGATTTAATTTATTTTCGATATATATATATATATATATATATATATATATATATATATATATATATATATATATATATATATATATATTTTTTTTTTTTTTTTTTATATTTATATTCTATTTTTATATTGTTTTAAATAATTATATATATCAATTGTACTCTCTCCTTATATATGATGGAATAATATACACAATTTTCATTTTTTCTTTTCTCATAACATGGTATCAGAGTCATAGTTAGAGTCTATCCTAGCGAGTTCTAAGTGAACATTTCTGTTTATATTTCACCCGCTATCGGGCTGCTATCGGACCACCTAATTTCTACTATCACGCACGAGATGTCTATACCTCGGCGTGAAGGGGGTGTGTTGGAAGTCCCACATTGACTAGAGATAAGGCCAATTCATAGTTTATAAGGGTGCAAACCTCACCTTACAAGCTGGTTTTTAGGGTTGAGTTAGGCTTAAAGTCCACTTCTAACATGGTATCAGAAGAAAATTAATTCTTGCTCACGTTCTTCCGCAACCAATTCTATTACTACCAAGATCTTCATCTTCTACCTTTTGTTCTTGGCCTTCCTACAATTTCTTCTCCTTCTATGATTACTCCCTCTATTACTCTCGCATCGTTATGTTTTATGTTTTGACTTTGCTTTCTAGGGTTTTCAATGAGAAACAATTGTGTGCTTTAATCACTCGTAGCCCTGGATTGATTTTTGAGGAATCTGGAGAAGTTTTTGGAGATTCGGATTGTGAAATATTTTGTCCAATTTGAGGTTGTGAAATTCAATGGCTTCTACAGTTGTTCCTTCTTCTACTAATTCTCAGGCGCAACCACATTCCTCAACTCTGAGACTTTCTCAAGAGCAAATTCATGGCCTATTGGCACTTCTTCCTCAATTTAATCCCACAGTCACACATTATACCGATCTAGTGAGTTCTCATAATGTTTCCACTTCTTCTCAGGATCAAGGTAATATCTATTCCCAATGGATTCTAGACACAGGTGCTACTGATCATATATCCAGTTCTTTGTCTCATTTTATTTCTTATCATAGAATCTCACCAATTACAGTATCACTACCCAACAAGAACTCTTCATTTGCTCATTATTCTGGCACAGTTTCTCTTAGCCCATACCTTACTTTACATAATGTCTTGTTTGTTCCTAATTTTTCAGTCAATATTATTTCGGTCACAAAGTTAACTAAGTCTCTATCTTGTAAAATTGTCGTTTCTGAATTTTCATGTGAAATACAGGACAAGTCAACCCTGCAGATGATTGGGAAAGCTGAAGAAAGAGATGGCTTGTATATCATGATAGTTCCTACATCCACACCCCTTGGTTCACCAGCTTCTATTACTCCTGAGAATTTCATTGCTTGTTCTACAATAAGACCTAACTCTATAGATATTTGGCACTCTAGACTAGGACATCCTTCTTCTTCTTGTTATATCAAATTACGCACCATGTATGCCACTTTACCTGATACAAAATACACTCATTGTGATACTTGTCACTATTCTAAGCAAAGGAAATTTCCTTTTCAATTAAGTACTATTGTTTCAAAAGCTCCTTTTGATTTAATTCATGTTGATATTTGGGGGCTCTATTCTACTTCTTCTATTGATGGTTTCAAATATTTCTTAACTATAGTGGATGATATGTCTAGACACAGATGGATTAAATTGATGGCAAGTAAGTCAGATACAATATCACAACTTATTGACTTTGTTTCTTATATCAAAACACAATTTGGCATTGATGTAAAAGTTGTTAGATCAGATAATGGTAATGAGTTTGCAATGACAGATTTTTATAGACAAAAAGGGATACAACATCAATTATCTTGTGTTGAAACACCTCAAAAAAATGGAATTGTTGAGCGAAAACATCAACACATTCTCAATGTTGCTAGATCTTTAATGTTTCAATCCCATTTGCCCATAACTTTCTGGTCTTTTGTTGTTCGTTATGCTGTGCAACTCATTAATATTTTACCTTCCAAAGTTTTGGCATATTTTTCTCCATCTTAATTGTTACACAATGTTAAACCTGACATTACTTACTTACGAGTTTTTGACTCACTTTGCTATGCTTCAACTTTTCAAGCTCATATAACAAAATTTCAACCTCGTGCAAGAAAATGTGTTTTACTTGGTTTTAAAAAAGGAGTGAAAGGCTACCTTTTGTTAAATTTAAACTCTAGGGAAATTTTTCTATCAAGAAATGTAGTATTTTATGAAAACATATTTCCTTTTATTACTAGTGACAAACACTCACCTATTGATACACAAAATTCCTTGGATTTTGTCACCAAAATCATTTCCTCTCCATCACCTATTTTCTCAGAAGTTACTGATCAACCCTCTTTACCACCTACATCTCCTCCTTCTATTGTTCCAGACCCTGTTATTTTTTCTTCTCAACCTGTTTCTGTTGAACCTGCCACTACTACTCCACAAAGGAAATCAACTAGGCCAAATCATAAACCATCTTATTTGCAGGACTATCATTGCAACATGTTATCTACTTCTTCCGCCACTCAGTCATCCACAGGTACCTTATATCTTATCTCTTCATATCTCTCTTATGATGCATTATCATCTCTTCATAAATCATATGTCCTTAATCTTTCCCATGTTAGTGAACCTAAAACCTATAACCAAGCCATCAAACATGATTGTTGGAGAAATGCCATGGATCAAGAAATTACAGCTTTAGAAAATTCCAAACCTTGGGCTTTGACTGATCTACCTTATGGAAAGCAACCTATCGGATGTAAGTGGGTATACAAAATAAAGAGGCATGTTGATGGGAGTATTGAACGATACAAGGCAAGGTTAGTAGCCAAAGGCTACACACAACAAGAAGGCTTAGATTACTTTGAGACTTTTTCACCTGTTGTCAAACACACAATAGTAAGATTGGTTCTGGCTTTAGCAGCCTCCAAACATTGGTATTTACATCAACTAGATGTAAATAATCTTTTTCTACATGGGGATTTAGATGAAGAAGTATACATGTCTCTTCCTCTTGGCTACAAAACAGAAAAACTAGGGCAAGTTTGCCAGTTGTTAAAGTCTTTATATGGACTCAAGCAGGTATCTAGACAATGGAATTACAAGTTGACAACTACTTTACTTTCTTTGGGCTACATACAATCAAAACCAGATTATTCACTTTTTGTCAAAAGTGATTCTGCTCATATCACCATCTTACTTTTTTATGTAGATGATATAGTCTTGGCAGGTGATGACATCCAGGAAATCCAAAATGTGAAGGCTCTATTGAATGCAAAGTTCAAGGTTAAAGACCTAGGCCAACTCAAGTATTTTTTTGGGCTTAGAAATTGCAAGATCTCAACAGGGCATTAATTTATCACAAAGGAAGTATGCTCTAGAGTTACTAAAAAATGCAGGATTGTTGGGATGTCAACCTGTTTCTACTCCCACACAGCCAGACACAAAATTTTCCAAGACAGAAGGGAAACCCTATTTAGATGTGCATGCCTATAGAAGACTTCTTGGTAGGTTATTATATCTAACCAACACAAGACCATATTTATGTTTTGCTGTTAATACTCTCAGTCAATTTCTTTCCAATCTTTTGAAAGATCATTATGCAGCAACAATAAGGATCCTGAGATATATCAAGAACAATCCAGGACAAGGATTATTCTTTCCCTCCAACACATAACATGCTCTCAAGGCTTTTAGTGATTCTGGTTGGGCTACTTGCCCTGACACTAGAAGGTTTGTGACTAGTTTTAATGTGTTCTATGGTGCATCCTTAATCAGCTGGAAATCCAAGAAGCAATGTAATATATCTAGATCATCAACCAAAGTAGAATATAGAGCCTTAGCTTCCACAACATGTGAAATTCAATGGCTTTTGTATTTGCTACATGATTTGAAACAACCTCTACCACAACCAGTTCCTCTGTTTTGTGACAATCAATCTGCTATACAAATTGCACAAAATCCAGCCATGCATGAGAGGACAAAACATATTAAAATTGATTGTCATCTCATAAGGGATAAAGTTCAAGCTGGTGTAATTAAACTCCTGCTCATTTCTACTTCAGCCCAACTTGCAGACATTCATACTAAAGCTTTGCATCCAACACAATTTCAATCTTTGTTGTCCAAGCTGAGCATTAAGGATATATATGCTGCAACTTGAGGGGATATTGGATTTAATTTATTTTCCGTTCATATATGTGGATTTATGTTCATATATTTATATTCTGTTTTTATATTTATATTCCATTTTTATATTGTTTTAAACAGTTATATATATCAATTGTACTCTCTCCTTATATGATGGAATAATATACACAATTTTCATCCTTTCTTTTCTCGTAACATTGTATCCTTTAACACATAAATTTCATTGCATCAGTTTCTAATTTTGTGTTTATTTCTAATTTCACATTAAAGGGAAACTAAGATATTTATAACAATGATTTAATTTATGTATAAGGGATACAAGAGAAAAGATGAGATATGTTAATTTAGTTTTAATTTAAGGACTAAAATTGTGTGTTGAGAAAGGGATACAAGAGAAAAAAAGAAAGACTGATATTTTAATTTATTCTAAGGATTAAAATGGTTGTCTTGAAAATCTAAAAACTTGGAGACTACATTTTATTTTACATAAAAATGAAAAAAAATATATTTATAAATCTTTTATTATTTTGAGATTTTTGGATTGAATGTTTGTTGAATTTGATATGGAAGTTTGAGTCCGTAAAATCATAAAAGGATAATTATTTTCCTAATGACCATACGAGTATGTAGGTAAAAAACAAATTCAAAGATTAGAAGATTTTTTTATATTGAAAGTCGTTCTAATATGATTATATTTTTGGAGTTTTTCCCTACAACTCCAAAAAGACATTTCTATCCTTGTAATAAAATAAAAAAAACATAGGTAAAAAGTAATTAAATGTTACCGAACATATTAAATTTTGACTAACTAAATTTAATGTAATGTAAATTGTATATTTACTTGCACCCCTATTTGTTCTTTCATGTACTTTTTGTTTCTTATCCTTTGTTTTTTTTTTTTTTGATCCTTCATTATCTTTTTTTGTTGGCTTTCATTTTTTTTTATCCTCTTAATTTATTCACTTTAGTAGTTCTTGGTGTTGTGTTCGTGTTATGACTTGTCATTACTGAATTTATGGTAGTCCTTTGCGTAATTGTTGTTCATGGTGTTCATAGAGTACATTTGTGAGCTTTGTGGTGTTGGTAAGTTCACTAAAAACTACCTTATAGTATGGTATTATGGATTTAAAAAATCATTGAACTCTCAACCAACTCTCGAAATTCGTTTGTTGGCTTTCGAAAGTTGGTTAATGATTCAATGGATTCAACAAATTCCTTATAGGTTAATGCAAACTCGCCTTTTGATATCAAACAACATCAATTGATATGCATCAGACACGTTAATGGATGTCATTTCGTACCGGTAAAGTTATATTTATTTAGTTCCATTATAAATTAAGATTTATTTACTAAAACTAATTTTGTAGGTTTGCCTAGCAGAAGGTTGTCTATTACTCATGGTCGACATCATATCATCAACCCATCATTACCTCAGGCGTGAGCATACTTTTCTTTTTATACAAGTAGGATGCAAATATATGTTGAGTTATTGGGAGTTACTACAAATTATATAGACTTGGTTGACATTTCTGTAATGTGACCACATGTACATATGACCATTGAATGAAATTATTTTAAAATCATCACAAAATATTAAATTGTCATGCATATGTATACTCAAATCGTCTCCATGAATATATTAAGTATGTAAAAAATCATTAAATTGTTTAATTGTATAAATAATAAATGTGCTGTCAATAAAAATATTACATAAATAGTCCAATAAACAAAATACATAGCAGAATATTGTGTTATTTATTGCTCGATGAATGCTCGTTATCCTACGTATGAGCTATCTGCAAGGCCTTGTTAGTTTGATCCCACACTATAGTACCCTGGTCACATCACGACACATATCACGGTCTGTAAGATCTTCACAACACGCCTCGTAGAACCTTGCATTGACGGTAACAAACAACATAAATAAACAATCATAAATATCATGTAACAAAAACACAAAGTTTCATTACATATCAACAAACTAGAATCTAAGGGCAATCTGCTACGAACTGAGACATCATTTGGAATGTGTCGACGGAGTCGTGGTATGGGACTCAATTGGTCGTCGTTGGGAGTAGGAATAACATACAAATGAGATACCCTCCTAAACCACTATAGGTATCTCGCAACACAAGCAGATGGAGATGAGGTTGGTACGACATGAGTTATAACATGGTCTACATAGCACAACCTAGTACCATCAATGGTTATTGTGTTTGCCTCTGTAATTGTTTGTGGCGATCGTGGGATCAGTTGCTCAAAATCAAACTGTCTCAATACACGTTTAGGAAAATGTTGGTGAAGCATCTCACCAAGTCTGATCCATCTAGAATACATATAAATCACCATAAATGGACGAGTACCCCTATGTGACTCATATAGGCACAAGATGACCCTATCGTATGCCATTCCACCCAAATATGACATGTCCTCAAGTAGACTCCAAGCCCGATTCCCTTTCACCCACCGTGCCATACAAGGATTGTTCTCATCGTAGGTGGGCATCACATGCCTCCTACCCATCCCATGGAACTGCTCATAAATCCAATCTTGCAAAAACATTAATTAAAGTGTGTTATACATTCCAAAAATATATGAAATCAAAATGTAAGAGAAATGTTTACCTGAAAAAAAGTATAATATTTAACATTTTTTTTGTCTCAACAAAATTGGCATCCTGAGCTGCTATAGACAAGTGCACCAACGCCCTAAGCATATATGTCACAGGTGTGTAAGTCTCTAAACAGCATCAGGTACGATCATGTATAAGGGTGACACTTTTATTCGTGACAATAATGCATCCAATAAGATGCAACAAGTATGCCCGTGCGCGCACTCCTAGTGTTGTTGCTCACAACACTCATGATAGACATCCCTCAACCAGCTCAGCCTAACTTTGGGACCACGTGCCAGTGTCATCTTAGCTTTAGCCCTAGCACGATTCACGTCCAAAAGGTCGACAATCACAGATCAAACTTCTTCAAATTCAAACGGCTCAATCTCACAAAATTGCCTTATAATAAGTAGGTGAATTAGCTACAACACGTCATCTAGTATGATGGTCATCTCATCCACCGGGAGATGGAAACTATTGGTCTTAAAATGTCATCTCTCAACAAATGTCAATATCAATCCTTTGTCGATGTAATCGTACAAAATATTTACTAGAGACATTAGACCAAAATTCATCATAAAAGGTTTAATTATGATACAAGCCAAATTTATTTATTTTTTCCTATGGGAGATCCTTCCTTGATTCTACATAATAATAACTTATAAAAAAATTAATTCAAACTACACATTACCAATTAAAATTCAAGTTTTGTACTTGTCCGACCCTGCCACAAATCATATGCAATATGCTGAGTGTAATGAGTCAGTAATGATGTGTCCTATGGACCTCCTGAAAGTTCACCTACTTCTTCTTCATGTTGATCGACATGTTCATTCTCAACAACATGCTCTTACTGCTCTTTAGTAACATCATGTTCCTCATGAACATCAACATCAACTTCTTCAGTCCGTCCTCTACGAGCTGATGTTGTAGGTCTTCTTCTCGTTTCACCTCGTGTTGAACTCTTATCACGATAGGTAGATACACCTCTTGTTCTAGCCATATCTGTGATCACCAAAATATACAAACAATAAAAAAAACAACAAAATATAAAATAAAAATTAATAAACCTAAGAAAAAAAATTTCAAGCACATACATTCAAAATTAAAAAGCAAAAAAAAATTCGAAAAAAGACATTCAAAATTCAAATTTTAAAAAAAATAGATTTCAAAAATTGTCAAAGCTTAAACAAATTTCAAAATCCAACAGAAACTTAACTATTTCCTAATTCATTTAAGCCTTTTGTTTTCCATCACCCACAAACCACCAACATACATATCTCCTATTCTCTAGCCATTTACAGTGTTTAATTCAAATCAATATCACACATCTCAATCGCAAAATGAAATTCAAATCTAATGTTTTCCCATTGATGCAATGAGAACAAAGAATGGTGTACATTTAGTAAGGAAATAGAAGGATGGATGTCAAAACCTTCCTAAATCAGGCAATGCACTAGCAACACACCAAAATATGGAAAAAACAAAATATAGAAGGAGTAGAAGAGAAAATGAGAGAAAACAAAACAAAGGAGAAGAGTCAAAATAATGGATGCAACAATGCAAGGATTAAGGAGAAAAAGAGGATAAGATCAACGACGCAACAAATGGATGCAACTAGGAGAACAACAAATTCAAATTTAAAAGAGTAAAGACAAGTAAAAATAAATTTTATTTATTTTCAATAAACTCCTACCAAACTATATTAATTATTATTTGAACTCACACAAAATTAACCAAATTTGTATGTTAAAAAATATAGGTTTTTAAAGTTAAATATATTTTTTATTTTTAAACATTATATTTTTTTTCTTCTAAAATTAAATTATAAACTATTCCATCTTTTTGAATTTATAAAAGTTACATAATCTTAAAAGTTATATAGGGAAGTTATATTATAACTTTTTTAACATGATAAATACTTCACTAGATATATTTCATGTAAAGTTGAACAACAAAATAACTTATAATTAGTATAAACACATATGTGCGTTTTTTTATTCAAGTAAAAATTTATTAAATTATAAAATAAATTTTATAAAAATAAATAATTTATATATATTTTTATTATTAAATAGTTTTTTGTTATAAATAATTATTTGAATTAAAAATAAATAATTATTAAAAAGTAAAATAATAAAAAAAATATTTTAATTTTTAAAATAATTAAATTTGATTTAAAATATGAAAATAAAAATGTAATTATTTCAATTTAAAATAAAAGTTAGTTAAAGTATAAAATTAAAAAAAAAGTTTGGACATAACAAAAAATCTCTTCTAAATAGATACAGACAGATCTAATTTAGAAAAATAAAATATTTGTATGGAAATAAATAAATATTTAATTTTTTCACTATCCTAATATCAATATTCTAAATCTTGAACCCATTATTTTCCAAATAATTATAATCTTATATAATATCATATAAAGAAAATCGGGAACCAATATTTTTGAGTGAAGTCTATCCGGCTGGACTGATTTGCAGCAGAGTGTGAGAGAGAGAGAGAGGGAAATAGTGACGCAGAAGAACACAGTTCGATTTGCGGTGTGGACATGGACGAAGATCAAATAGAAGGTTGTGTGAGTGGGTATCTAAAGCAGAAAGGGTTTGCGCAAAACGATGACCAACTTCAACTTTCCAAAGCCGATTCCTCTCTTCAACCCGACACTCTCAATCGCTCTCAGTATTCACTCTCTCTATCTCTTTTCGCTTCAATTTTCGTTTTCAATTTATATCAAATTGTAGTACTTCAACACCTTTGAGTCGCTAGGTATCTTGATTCAGAGTTTAAAGTAGTCTCACTCCTGAAAGGTGTCAATAATCAAAGCATTTACCAAATTACTTTGATAATATGTATAGATAGATATAGGTATATGGTTTGATTATTGACACGTTTCAGATTAAGGTTGAGTATACTCACTGCTTAAATCTTGCTGAGGTATGTTATGGGATGGCTGAGAGATGTCTTTGTCCTTCAAGCATGTGCTTAGGAGTTTGATTTCTAGGCCTGTCTGAACAGAAAAAGAATTGTTAGGACTTTTGGGTTTTTCCAGGGGAGATTTGACACTAATGATTGGGAGATTATCTTTTTATCCTAAAGACAATAAGTTTGTGTCATTCTTATGTTATATTGCTCAGTTTGTTTATTTTTTACTGAATGTAGGACTTCTAATACACTTGAAATTTTATACGCAAGACTTTTAATGCACTTGAGTTTTTAACAAGGGTAGATAAACTGAATATAGGATTTCTAATGCACTTAAATTTTAACAAGGAGAGATAAACTGAATGTAGGACTTCTAATGCACTTGAGTTTTTATAGATAGCAGTATCTTGAGTGATTAGTCTTCAACTATTGGGAAGGAATACTCCGCATTCACTGAAAAAAAAACACAAAATTTTCAATTGTAAATTTTAGTTTTAAAATTTTAAATGTCAATGAAATTGCAGCGGGGGTAGTTGCCCACCTTAGTGCCTAAGATTTGGGTTATATTTCATATTTTGAAGATGCATTGTGTGCTATGGAAAACTTATAGATTTGTGAACCGATGGTGCATTTTTAATCTATAGAGTTATCGTTCCACATTGCTACACATTGCTAATTCCTTTGGCCGTAAGCAGTTTTTCCTGTGCTCTTCAATGTCAATTTAGAGGGTGAGCTTCAATTAAAAGGATAGGTGTGTATTTTTACTTTTGTGAATGAGACAGAACAAAGTAAATTCGTTAGGATTTTACAATATTTTATTTTTTTCAGGGAGGAAATATAGTATTTTGAACTAATTAAGAGGATCAAACGACAGTTACTTTACTTGGCCTATTTAAAGTGTGTTTTTAAGCTACAAATTTATCTGTTCTTGACTTTTTTAGCATCTCACAAGAAAACTATTCCACAAATATGATTTCAAATTCTATTGCTATCCTTTATAAACAGTATCAAGTATGTAGGCTGAAGTGGAGGTTTATGTGTTTTCTTAGAATATAGTCATTAGTTTGCACGAATTCTATATTAGATTATACTTTCAACTCAAATATTTCAGGATTATTTTTGGAATTGAAACCCTTTATTTTGCAGATTGGAGAGAGGTTCTGCTAGATACCACAACGGGTATGGCAGACTGAGATCATGGGCATATAGGTCACTTGAATCATACAAGGTAGCATGGCATTTGGTTACTGTCTTGTTTAAAGTTCATTCACGAAATTGCTATGTTTCAGTTTCTTACACATGGTTTGCCGTTTCTTTGCAGCATGAATTACTGCGTGTGCTTTATCCAGTATTCGTCCATTGCTTCATGGATCTTGTGGCAAAAGGGCATCTTCAGGAAGGTATGAAATATTTCTTCACACAGACATTTAACAATAATTATTAATATTATTTTTTATGGATTTTGAAGTTCCTTATGTGGCAATCAATGCATCATTTGTTTTATGCTTCTGTCACATGATTTATGATTCTGTCTGATATACTCAGCTTGGAACTTTTTCAATACCTTTCGTGAGGACCATGAAATGTTGCACTCACGAGACCTTCAGAAATTGGAACTAGTTCTTTCTCCTACTCATTTGGAGGTTAGTTGCTATCTGAAATTGATATCTTTTATATGTTTCTTGAAGTTATTAGACTGCTAGCACTATATATAATCCTTCAATATTCTTTTTTCTCAGGAAATGGAATTCGCTCATTCCCTTAGGCAGAGTAAGTTCAACATAAAGATATGTCGGGTAATGCCTTTATTTACCTGGATTAGTTTGTTAATATTCTTTAGTTGAACTGTTTCTCGGTAACTCGTTTCAGTAGTCATCAGATTAAGTATATTTTTCAGTTAGTTTCATAATCCATGAGAAGTTGGGCAGAACTTTTGTGCCCTTTTTGGGCATTGTTTTTCTGTATTTGACTGTTTTCACACATATCCATAGATTTCCATACTGGTAAGATATTGTGCGCTTTGGGCTAAGACTTCACGGATTTGCTTTTGGTACCACTCCAAAAGGTCTCTTACCGATGTGGGATTTTGTTTGTACCCAACAACCTCCCCTCAAACAAAGGGTTATGGTTCTTCTACTTCCCCTATAGCGGAAGTTTTTTGTTCACCAGACCTCACCGGTAAGATATTGTCCGCTTTGGGCTAAGACCTCATGGATTTGCTTTTGATACCACTTCAAAAGGCCTCTTACCAAATGAGGTATCTTATGTGTATATAAACCCATGTCTATTTCGTATTTTATCCGATGTGGGACTTTGTTTGTACCCAACACTCTTGTGATTTTATTTTCTATTAATATTGATGATGCTTTTCTCTTCAGAAAAATGCTTGGCTATTAGCATTTTGATTTGCAGCTTCTGAATAAAGAAAAGAACCATATACGTAAAAACCAGTTTTGGCTTTATTTATAGTTTTGCTAAGAATTTTCATCACTGAGGTCATTACGTTTACGTTCTCTATACATTGAAAAATCTGATAGTTAATGTGTTGGACTTCTGGCAGTATTCCTATGAGCTTCTATTGCAACATCTACATAGTATGCAATCCACCACAATAATTGGTATTATCAATGAGCATATTAGCTTCCAAGGTACTTTTCCTCGTTTTAAGTTGTGTTAATTCTGTTCATTTACTTTTCAGTTTTGCATAAATTTCATTCTTGTCACACTGCAGTTACAGCTGGGCAACCGAGCTCAATTTCTGATGATCCAGAAGCTGTTACCCTCAGTGGAAGCATCCATGATGCAGTAAACCAGATAAATCAGAAAGAAATCCTTTGGGGGGTGAGTCCTTCAGTATATTCACAAAGCTAGACAATTTTATAAAATTATCTTCCTCTTTTTTGTTTCAATGCGTTCCAGTTTCTTAGTTTTGCAAGCTTTTGTTATAAAAAGTGTATTATAATAGCATCTATTATACCTAAACTTTCAAAGACTTAAAAATTGCTCACTTTTATGCATTTCACAATTGTAAACAATCAAATGAACTTTGACATCTGTTACATCCTTTGTCATAATTTCATCAGTGTACTTGGGTTCTGGAATACTAAGTTTTAATGAACAGACACTTTGATTGGGTCATATTTAGAGTCATGACTTGTTTTCCAGAGTGGGAGCAATGACTCCAAAATTTGTAAAACTACACAATTTTTCTTTCCTTTTCTTTATTGTGATGTGTTGAAGGGGTTTGAAGTAGCTGTTAGTTTCATTTAATAGTAAACAAAATTACTTGGTAAAAGCAAGGTCCTTTAGGTCAACTGACTTGTTTTTGAGTGATAGTTGATTATTGGATATGTACCTAATATGCTATTCAACCATGTAGAACTATCCATGCAGCGTAGGTATGCTTACAAAGGAATAAAACACTAATTTATTTTAATTGAGATTTGTTAAGAACTGAATTTTAAACCTAATTCAACTCCACAAAAACCGGCTTGTAAGATGTGGTTTGCACCCACTTATATACTATAAATTGACCTTATCTCTAGCCGATTTGGGACTTCCAATACACTCCCCTCACGCCGAGGTATATACATCTCGAACGTGACACTACACATTAATGGGTGGTCTGACAATGACTCAATAGTGGGTGAAGTAATATGTCCACAAAAATATCGCTAGAATAGACTCTAACCTGACTCTGATACCATGTTAAGAAGTGGACTTTAAGGCTAACTTAATTCCACAAAACCGACTTGTAAGATGAAGTTTGCATCCACTTATATACTATAAATTAGTCTTATCTCTAGTCGATGGGGAACTTCCAACAAGATTCATTACATATGCTCATGAAACCTAGAGAACTAACCCTTTTTATTTATCATAATCTAACTACTTGGTAATGAGGAAACTAATCCTAGAGGATAACCTAAGACATAATAACATATTTTACATATTCTAAAAGTTATCATTCAGTTCATAGACTATGTATGTATATATGCATGTATATATATGTGTCTTGTGAAAAAGTCAAACTGAGTACACTGGGAGGAAGAAAATAACACATTGTGGCATTTATGGTTGCAGCCTACAATCATAATAGAGGCTCAAAAATAGGAATTGTATAGACATTAAGGAAAATAATATTACATCAAACATAAATCTAACACTCTCCCTTAAACTAGAGTACATAAGTTATATCTCCCAAGCTTGGACATATAAGTTGAATTTGAGGCCCTTTCTAAGACTTGGTCAAAACATGTGCAAGTTGATCGCTTGAGATGATAAATTTGGTAGAAAATTCCAGACACGAATAAAATGATAGTTAATCTCTATATATGCTTACTTCTTTCATAGAACATTGGATTGAAGGAAACATGAAAAAACTGTTCGATTGTCAAAATACAACTTCAGATGTTGAATATCACAAATTTTAACACTTGAAGTTGTATAATCTAGGAATGACAATGCGGGATGGGCCATGTAGGCCAGCTTGCAAGAAACAGTGCGGGCCAGGCTGAGTATTTTGAGCTGCTGACATACTTAGATCAATGTATCATCATTAGAAACTACATTGAGAATAACTCATTAATGAATGTGATAAAATATCTTGGCCCTAATGTGCATGTAGTATGACTAGGACACGGAACATAAAATGGACTAAAGTAGGAGTCACAAAAGAACTACGAAATGTTTTCCTAATTGATACTTGATACAATGGATAATTTCGAGAGAGTTGACATCATTGTCACAAAATAAGGATTACCTAACTGAAATGTGCATAAGGATAGGATAGTCCATCATTGAACAAGCATGAGTAGAGAGGTATTGTGTTGATAAAGCCTGTGTGACTCGCATCTAGTGCCAATCATCCACCCCAAACTCCAGTTTAAAAATGTTCTTCATTGGATTCTTTAATAGAAATATTTTTCTGATTTAAATAATTATGGTCTGATTTCAATCTCTATTATTTCCTCATAGATGTTTGAAGATTCTGTGGAAGACCACATAGATAAGGCTGGGGCCTTGCTTTCAGGCACAGAAAAGGGTGAAGGCGAAGGCAAAGAGGGAGACAATGATGAGAGTAAGGTACATCTGTTATTAAAATGCACCCCTGACTCTTTATTTTCATGAATGCTTTTACTGGATGATCTGATATACATTTCTCAGAAGTTATGCACTTGTAAAAAAGTTGAGCATGAGTTCCATTTGAATTCACTTTGATCACCTTAATACTGCAGATTCTTTTATTGTCAAGAAGTGTTAATTGTTTTTCACTTGTTTCTCTTTTAGAAAAGGTCAATTGATGTAGGAAAGCAAGGTAATTCAGTAAAAAAGGTAAAAAAGGACAAGGTCAGCAGTGCAACAGGGAAAAATGCTAAGCCAGAAGCTAACACTATATCTGCAGCACCTCGCATTAAACCAGAGATACCCTTGCCCACAGTGTATTCTCTCAAGTCTTTTTTCTGTATAATTGGCTTTACATATTCTGTGTTGGTTGTTGTTTAAACTAGAAGATCATCCTATCTATATATTTTATTACAGTGAGAACTGCTGAGTCAAAGTTTTGCTCTATTAAATAACATTGAAACCACAGAAAAACATTCATTAAAAATTTGTAGTTCTATTATGTTAAATGTTGTAATGTTATTCTTGCAGTTCAACTGATGTAGAACTGTCTATCCTAGACGATTTAAGGAATCGTGTACAATTGAGTAGTGTTGCTCTCCCTTCAGTGAACTTCTACACATTTGTAAATACACATAATGGGTAATCTTTTACACTTTAGCAGAACAAGTTTATTTATGTTTGGTTTTCTGTTGGGTAACACTTAAGTTTTTGCCCAACTACCCAGTTTAAGCTGTTCATCAATATCCCACGATGGGTCATTGATTGTTGGAGGATTTTCTGACTCTTCCCTAAAGGTTCTTTCTCTTCATCCTCCTCCTCTTTCCAACCTTTTTCCCTTAACAGCTTTATCTTACAAGATAATGTGAACTTGGATTTATTATTGTGACTTGTGTCTGCAGGTCTGGGATATGGCAAAACTTGAGCAACAATCCACTGCTCGTAAGTTCGTTGCTTAAATCCTTTTGTTTAGACCAAGCTGAGTAAATTTGTTGCATACTTTGCTTTATAAACTTGAATATGACTATAAACAAGTTTCACTCACTACTATTAATTGAGTATGATGGTTATCTGTAATGTGCTCCAAGGTTCTAATACGACTTATAAAAAAACACACTTTTTTAAATTTCTTATATGTATATGTATGTGTAAAAGTGTATGCAAAATATACAGTAGCATAGCTTCCTCATGGTGCATTTTCTTTTAGATTTTTTTATATTAAGAATTTGTAAGGGGTCAAAACTTGGTATAAAACGTGAAGTAAAACTTTTAATGGTGCGTTTTCTTTTAGATTTTTCCTTAAAAAGTTTTAGGGGAAAAAACTTTTGGCATGAGAATGTGATGTAAAAGAGTGTGGGTGCACTATTTGGCCCCGTAATATCTTTTTATTGGAAATGTTCTCTTGAAGTTTTAGGGGATTTATGTGATTACTCTGGGTCTTTTTTCTGGATTGTGTAGAGGATCTTAAATATTGCTTGAGTGATGCCACTGTAATTTGTATGCAATGAAATCCATCACTAATATGATTATAATCTTGATCAATCTTGTCCACCCACACATAAAACTGGCTTCTTGAACTCAAATATCATGTCAAATGTTAAAACATTGGGGTGTCTAAAAATATAACTGTTGTAGTTGAACGAAGTCTACACTGAGTTCCGGTTTAGCTAAATTTAAACTGATTGAGGCAAGCTTTTAAGTCTTTAGGAATTCAATATGCTCAAATATGAGTTTATCTGTTTGCTTGCTATAATAGTTCAGTTTTTCTATCATCAGATTTTTCGCAGGGAGGGAATGACATGTCACAGAATGAACAAATTATTGGGCAAAATAGTGGGAGAAGACAGTATACATTGTATCAAGGTCACTCAGGTCCAGTCTATGCCGCCACTTTTAGTGCTGCCGGGGATTTTCTTCTTTCCTCTTCAGCAGACAAAACAGGTAAGTTAATTTGATCCCATTTGAGTGATCCATTGTTCTTTCAGAATTCTGTCTTCACCTTTGACAGTTTACTTTGTTGTTTCACATTCAAGTACGTGAAAATAGGGTATACTTGACAACTCCTAAAAGTAGTTTTTTATCAATTGACAATGTTAAATAGTTTACATTGGAAGTTTATAGAAATTAAGGTCTCTATATATTTGTTGTATTTTTAATTCTGCAGTCTTATTTTGAACCATGAACGTTAATGCAGTTCGACTATGGAGTACAAAGCTTAATGCCAATCTTGTTTGTTACAAGGGTCACAATTACCCTATCTGGGATGTTCAGGTAAACTTTTATCATCTAAATCTTTCTAACTTCTATGGATCTTGTTAAACTCGAGGGTAGAGAAATATTGAAACTGTGTTTCTTAAACAGTACGAGTACTTTATTTATATTGAGAAAAAGTAGTCAATACAATAATAGAGGAGATTTGATATTTTTTAATGATAAAGATATGATATGGGAATGACTTAAAACATCCTAATATATAACATTCTTGGTTATCTAGGCTCAACGCCTATAATTGTAATGGATGTCATGACATTGAACAACTCTCCATATACTCTAGGGATAATTAAATGTAATTGACGTGGGGCTGCCATATGATTTTTAGAGAAGTTGTATTGTTACAGAAAATTATGTAACAACGAGAGATGAGGAAGAGAAGAGACATACTGTGGGACGAGATGGTTGATGGGATGAAGAGAGAGAAAGTGAAAAAAAAATGTAAAAGATGTAATATTCTTAAAGTAATATGCAGTGTATTCTCTTCCCAATATACACCCTGCATCTTTGTTCAATACAAGTATGAGCGTATCTTTGGGAATTCGTTCTCTCAAGTTTTATTTATGAAGCTTATGAAGATTTTCTTCCCTATCCAATGGATATTTTGTGTCTCTTCTTTCCTTTTGTCTCATTCTATTTAATTTTGAGTCATTACTGTCTGCATTTACATTCTAGACTACTACATTATTTTTTTTTTCTGGTGCAGTTTAGTCCTGCAGGGCATTATTTTGCCAGCTGTTCACATGACAGAACTGCCAGGATTTGGTCTATGGACAGAACAAAACCTTTAAGAATAATGGCAGGACATTTGTCCGACGTTGATGTAAGTTCTTGCAGTTAATTTTATTCCAATTGTGCTTGTCCTAATTTTCTTCATATTTATATCATCCGCTAGTTGATTACAATTGTTTTATTTACGCAATGATTGCTCCAGAAGTTCATACACGTAGACAAGTTACTTCTGTTACCTTATGTTAATGTGCGACGCACTGCATTTTTAGAGTAACACACCTTATACTAAATTAAAGTGTGAATTGAGTTTATCCATACAATTTGTTGTGTCCGAGTCCTAGGCCCTCAAGCTACAAATTAAAGGGAGATTATCAAAATAAAAATTGTGTATGCCAACTCAACAAACATTTTTAGCCTTTTTGGTTCAATTATGTAATTTATTATGCTTCTCAAGGAAATACAGCATAAAATAATCATCAAAATGTCTGGCGAGCCTGAGTTCACATGACAACTCCCTAGTTACCACGATAATAGTCAAAATATTGATGATGATGATGAATAGAGGTGCTAATTCTGCATTCTTCCCCTTGTTGCCGGGGTAAAATTATGAGTAAAATAATTATAGAGGGGTGTTGGCTTTTGTTTTAGATAAATGAAGAATTTATAAAAAAATATATTTTAAAACAAGTGTATCAAGGATGTTCTTACGGTTACAAAGATGATAAAACGAGAGAGAAAGAAATCAACACTTTAAAGAAATCCTGAATGGTTTTTCCTATAGTTTTTCTTATCTTCCCTCTACCTTTAGCAATTGGTTTCCACACGTCCAGACCTCCTAAGCTGAATTTCTACCATCTTTTTCTACAATAGGTGCTACTTTTTCTCGAATGCATTCATTCCTGATCTGGTCGTGCCCATATGCTCACTCATTCAGCACAACATTCTCACCTATGTATGTTTAGTTTGTTCTTTTGTTGGTTTTTTACCACCCAACATTTAGCTCCACGCAACATGCATACCTTAGTTGTGTGATAACTTTTTCCTTAACATTTAGCTCCTAGATATTTGAACCAATTGACAATCTTGCATTTATTTATTATTTTCTTTTATAGGGGAAGGGGTTCATGATTGTGCTGACTGTTTACTCATTCCCTTTCCCCTCTTTTGTCTGTAGATGGATTACTTTTTTCCTCAAAAAATCATGTTAAGTCACTTGAAGAATATTTTCAGTTATTGAATCCTTATTAATCATGCATTGTTTACCTGTTCTTCTATCTCGTTTAGTGTGTGCAGTGGCATCCCAACTGCAACTACATTGCTACTGGCTCCAGTGATAAAACAGTTCGACTGTGGGATGTGCAGAGCGGGGAATGTGTTCGGGTTTTCATTGGTCATAGAAGTATGATTTTGTCTTTGGCAATGTCCCCTGATGGTCGCTACATGGCATCTGGTGATGAAGATGGCACAATCATGATGTGGGACCTCTCTAGTGGCTGTTGTGTCACACCTCTTGTCAGTCACACTTCATGTGTCTGGTCACTCGCTTTCAGGTGATCCCCACAAACATCCCCACTCAACATTTTTTCTTGATCATAGAAAGGAAATCAACAGGTATTTTAGGTTGCTATCAAAGTCTTAACATCGCTTCTGTTCTTTGTTGTTGGATGTGTCAGTTGTGAAGGTTCTCTTCTAGCATCTGGATCTGCTGATTGCACAGTCAAATTTTGGGATGTAACTACGGGTATAAAGGTTCCAAGGAATGAAGAAAAGTAAGTAGTTTATCTGACGAACCATCTCTTTAGGAATTTTCTTTTCTAATGGAAAAACTGAGCTCGTAATTTTCACATTAGTAGAAGTGGAAATGCTAACAGACTCAGATCATTAAAAAGCCTGCCAACCAAATCTGCTTCAGTTTACTCTCTCCAGGTACATTCACTAATTACCCATTCTTTGTTTCATTACCCATGGTTAGTCTTGATTCAACTTTATAAAGATTTAACTGTGTTGTGCTCCGGAGCAGTTTTCTCGCAGGAATCTTCTTTTTGCAGCTGGAGCTGTTGCAAAAAGTGGTTGTTAGTATGTCAACAAATTTTGAAGTGGCAGTTCTGACGTCACACCAAAAAAACCTAATGTTGTGTTGTACAATATTTTTTATTTGTAAATTTATTAGTAAATTGAACTGATATTATTCCCTCGGCAAGTTCTGATAATACAATTTGATAATTCCCCATTCATAAATGTATGATATATATTGTAAAATTATTCAGAGATAGGATGAATTACTCTTAATGCTCAATTTGCTGCTTTACATCCTTATATGTGACCTTGTTTAATATTTTGTTAATATTGCTGCCCCTAGCTTTGAATGCTGCTAGGTTCAAAACTAGATATTATTTTGCCTTGATTATTGAAGTAATGTTACCATTATAGCAACATGGAATGGTACCCCTTGTTTATGATTAGTGCTGTCACTAAAACTTGCGACAACGTGTATTTGCATTCTGATCATGTTATTTTATTATTAAGTTAAAATTATTGTTTATATTAACTTTAGTTTTATATTATTAATAATTAAGCATAGATAAGTGATTTATTTGTGGACACAAGAGACATGTATGTGAGTGATTTATTTAAACAATGCTATTTTTTTTAGCATCTTTAATTTAATGGAAGAATATTTTCAAAATAATAGAATCTTCTGGTGAAAAAGGTATTATAAAAAAAGTATTATATACACAAAAGAGTAATTTCGAAAAAAGTATTATATACCAAAATAGAGTATTTATCTTTTGTTAATTGTTGTATAAAACGTCCGTTTACATTTAACAGTTGTGAATAAGTTCACGTCACTGGCAATCATTTAACCAGTTAAATTTTTAAGCTTGCACAATGTCCACATAATGTGAAAAAATGTTCACAACAATTAGATTTGCACCAAACAATGCCATAGGATTTCTATCAATTTTTTCTTCCGCTTTGAAACTTAAACACAAATATTTCTTGTGCTGATCTCAACTACATTTTAGTTAAATTCACCACATTAGTTAGTCGTTTTTTTAAATATTTTCTGAATAAAATTTGGTACCACTAAACGGTATTAGTTTTTTTAATTAAGGTGATTTTTCATATAGTGCGCATATATATATATATATATATATATTACAAAAAGATGTTAAAATTTTGGAACTTGTGCCCTTTACTCAAAGAAATATTACATGAAAAAGAAACCTTGCATTAGGATTCTACTGTACAAACATTATATGTATTAAGACAGCATAAAACCTTCAATAATTGTATCCACTTCTAGGTTAGAGT
Organism: Vigna angularis; assembly: GCF_016808095.1. Lineage (NCBI taxonomy): Eukaryota > Viridiplantae > Streptophyta > Magnoliopsida > Fabales > Fabaceae > Vigna > Vigna angularis. The sequence continues at coordinate 12,613,729 of NC_068976.1, read as the reverse complement.
GTCATTACACATTATTTAGTTACTAGATTGCAGCATGTAATAATTGTTTAATAGTAAAACTAGGAACATAAGTGGTTTATGTCAGGTGTGGAGGAAGCGTGTTTGATTAAGGGATGCATATTATGAATAGAAAAAGGAATCAAAGAATCAAATCTCTGCATCAAAAGTGCCCATTATACCCTAATATCCAAAAAATAATCATAACATATATACTCTTTGATGAACTTTTCATACTTTTAGGAGAACAAATAGTATCATTTGTATAAATTAATTTATATATTAACTAATTTGATTTTGGAAAATTTCCTTATTTTTATTTTTAAAAAGTGTTTATGAAAAAAAAATCAAAGTCAAATTTGATGAGTACTGACAAACGGGTAACTATTTGTCAATATATAATGTTAAAACACATTCTTTAGAAGTTAATAAGACATTGCAAACATTATTAATGATTAAAATCATCAAAAAATATACATTGTAAATACTTCACTCTTATACAACAGCTTAAGATTGTTTGCATACATTTTTCTACAAGTACTCAACAAAAGCAGAAAAATTAAATAAAATATGCTTCCTAATAAATTATAATTAATTGATACATGAAATTTATAACAAAGATTGAATTAGTTTCTCTAAAATAATATTTTTATTTTACACATAAACTTGTAATAACTTATGGCACTTATATTTATACACTCAATCTTGATAATAATGGATTGAACTCGATAATGCCCCCAAGAAGATAAATTGACCAACTTTAATTAACAGCCACACATTTTCCAAATTCACAAAAGAATATACCCCACAGATATATAGTTGACTTATATCATGCTATAATCGAACTTTTAAAATAAATTATTATTATTATTATTATTAATTTACTCATTGAAAACTGGAGCTTCCAAAACGTATAAGCATAAGTATTTATGCAAGGGAAAAAAGAGAGAATAATTTGTCCCATAAATAGTAAAATTTGAAAAAAATTATCAATACATAACTAATCAGTATTAGTTATAATTTAAGCAAAAGTATTAAACTATAAAATAAAATTAAAAAAATCAACCAAGAACTCCAAAAAATTTTAACTTGAAGGTTGCTAAAACATCATCTGCAAAATGTTTCCTCCTCTTCATCCAAATTCATAAAAACATGTAAAGGTTTTCAGTAACTCACATTCCCACCCTGTTCAATCGATTGAGTAATCAAATTATGATGGCAATTCAAATTTGGAGTTTAAATATTCCCCAAATTATATCATAAATTTGTATTCAATTTTCAAGTCTAGCACATGAACTCAAAACATTATATGAAAATATATATCACTCCTAGCCATATATTATTAAGGCAGACACTAATACAAAGCATCACAAGCATCTTCCAAAAGCTGTCTGCATTAAAGATGCAAATTTACTATGAAGTTTGCATATCAGCAGGCATAATAATCAAGAATGACCACTATAAGATCATATTCTCCAAACATGTAAAAACACAATATTTCATAGCATGTAGAGAAAACATTACGGACACAAATTCAAGAAAAAAAAAACCTCCTTAAAAGATCAAACTACAGTTTGGAAGTTATTTTATATCAAAGTTAAAAAAAAAAGTGTCTTGCATAAAGCAAGTATACCCTTTAATTTTCTTTCCATTGATATAATATGGCCTTCTAACATTCGTTTGAGTCAGTACCTCAAAGAATAACTGCTCTTGAAGACATAGTTATAAGTTATGCAAAACTTTACTCATTATGCAGTCACAACACCTCTGTAGCAGTATTGGAGAAAATTATTCACCTTCATATAAACATTTACAAAGAAGATTCCTGTAAGCACACCAGTGATTAGAACAGATTATGTGGTTTTTAGGCATCTGCAAAAGTAAGGGACAAAAGGAGATGAAGAAAGACATTAGAGGAAATTGTCTATAATATACTCAGCCTAAAGCCCTTTGATGCATTGGATAAGACTTTTATTGTTGTCTTGTTCAGATATATTATAACAGCATATACATACATACATGTTTTTGTAAATATAATAACTTAATCAGTATTCAAAAGTCATAGATATAGTTCTTAAGAACAATCTATTCATCTAAATTATGGTTGTGATTAATCCATAACAACAAATGATCATAATTATTAATCACTTCCAACAAAGTGAAACCTTTCCATTATATATACACCATTTACTGCTGCAAGTTTATTTTGGGTTGTCTTTGTGCAAACTGAGGTGTGTGTATTCATATATATTGTCTCTATCAGTATAACTATAAACTGATATATTACAGAAAGAAGTGCAAAAAAGGTAACTACAGAAAAAATATACCAAAATTAGTCTTACGTCATTTAAACTAACGACTACAAATTTATCAGAAAAAGTACATAAACCAAACAGAATTATGGACCATCAATCAAATCACAATAATGTAAAAGTTGCACAAATTAGCCAGTATACCTTAACAGAATCAGGAGATTGTGTCATTCATTCGCCAGCATCTAAAATTCTTCCAAGCCTATTAGTATCAACAAGATCGATTTCCAATGAATTCAACCAACTTAAAATCATAAGATAATTTGATGCACTGCTCAAAACTGCAGTAACATTGCTAAATGAATATCCAAAAATACAAGATACATATTACTGAATGAATATCATTATTTTTTAATATCATTCCGGATACTTAATATAAAACTTGACAAAGCCCCAAATATTATTCATTGTGAATTACATATATATATGTGCTAAATCTATTACGGTCTGTAATTTGGTAAAATAAATACTTTCAGGGATTGCAGGGATGGTCTCAGGAAAAATCTACTATAAAGCATCATAAGGACTTGGTCTTTGATATTTGTTTTAAGAATTGGAAACAAAAAATATGAAAACTTGAAATCCAAAAACCAATCAGTGATGGATTTCAACATTATCATGAAGCTAAACTTATCTGAAGAGAATAAGGGTGTGAATGGATAACTTCTCTATAATCACATACAGGAGAAAAAAAGTGAAAGATGGCTAAATTAAAATTATATGCATGTTATAATTTTAACAAATAGATTATGAAGAAGCTGTTTTTTTTTTGTGTGTGTGTTGGAGAGGTATATATAGACAGTTTATCCAAACATATCTTTAAGGCTGTTAATTTTGCAAAGCTGTTATAGCTATACTTTTATATATTTATGTAGATGTAGGACCAAACAAGCTGAATTTGTCTAACCATTGCACGTACAACTGGAATAAAGAGTTTGATTGTTAAACCTTTTCAGTAAGAAATTGATATGTGCTTCTTGTCCAACACAGCCACGATAGAGAAATACCAGCACTCTTTCAATACCATTGATAAAAAGCAATCACAACAAGTGGATATTTCACTGTTATAAGAAAGGTAATATGCTAGTAATGTCCATATAACAGTGACAACTAAGAAGATTCAGTTTATGCTTCTATCAGCTAAGCATCAAACTCAATAAGAAAAATAAGATTGCAAACTGTTCATATAAAATGCATGTTTATCAGTTTATCAAGATCTAACCAGAACCTTAACACAGTATTAGAATCCATATCAGAAAGAAAAAACCAGAAAAAGAAAAGCAAAGTAAAATCATTTGACCAGTGCTCACTAAATGGGTTATTATTCTGACAAGTTTTGGTGGGTAATGATAAACCCTATATTGACGAACCTAAGTATAGGGTTGTTTGCTAAGAATCAGACCACACAATAGTACTGTTTTGGAGATTCTAACCAATTAAGCCAAACACTGTTTCAGGTGAGAACATTACAGCAATGAACAAGTTGATGGCCCGCATACTCTATATACTTAAAATATGAAAGGCTATGGAATCAGAAAAACGATAATAGCTAGCTAGATGCTAGAAAGTGAAAACAACAACAAGTGTGGACCATACTATGTAGCATGTATGGTCCCTCCCACTCGCTAGCATACAAATACACATAAAAAGATAGAAAACGGTGCCCCTCAAGGTCTGCACAATAACCAGGGCACCTTGTGCAAGGTAATGCTATCAAAAGTCACACTTATCCGTTTTGCAAGGACTAATATACTATAAACCATAATAAAGACAATCAAAGAACACGTATGAGCCTGTTTCAACTGATTATAGTAGCAGATAAAATAAAACAAAATACAAACATACATATTAGCAAAACACCAAAGCCATAATATAACTTTTACTCACTGTTGAATAATAGTGAAACAGATAAACAACCATGTAATTGAACTGTTTCAGCGAGTGAGAGAGAGAGAGAGAGTGAAGATGATGTGGTTTGGTTTTGGTTGATGGAGCAAGGAGAGTCGGAGAATTTTCTGGCACCGAAAACCGACAGAAAGAGTAGTGAGCACACAAAAGCAGTGATATAGAGTTATATCATGTGCCTCTTTGTGCTCACTCTCTTCTGTCAATTTCTGTCCAAATAGAAGGAATTAAAAGAAACTAAGTACACATACAATAGCATCCCAAATATGGAAAGTTTCACAGACAAAAGGTTTGGAAAAATCTGAAGGGAAAAACAAAAGCCACACAACTGAGTCAGATCTGAGGAGGAAAAATGTGACATCCATATTAAAGGAAAACTTCACGAAATCTGGAGCTAAAAAGGTGGAAAATCTAGGATCTGACATGCATGTTCTCAGAGGAACACAATTCTGAGAATTTAGGGTTTGTCACCAACAACCTCGGTCCGACAAATAAGGGCACAAAGAAGAAAAACAAACCCCAGAAGACGAATCAAGAGATAAGGAAGAAGATGAAATGGTTCTGAGAGAAGATAAAAGAAGAAAGAAAAAGGGTATGAACACCATAAAATAAACTGGAACCAAAACCATGTTGGGAGACACAAAACTCCTTCTCTCTCTCTCTCTTTCGATGTCTGACTTTCTGTACATTGAGTCAGAGAGAGTCATGCAAAACGTAGAGATGACAAGTAGCAAGCTTGGGAGATGGGTGTGACAGATCTATATGCATGATGGGGTGTGAGAAACTGAATAAATAGGTGAAAAAGTGATGAGTTGAAATGAAATGAGGAGTGCAATTTGTTTTTGTGTGTAGGAGCAGCAAAAGGGCAAAGATCTTATCCTAACAATGAAAATGGAAATTGAAATGGAGCAGCCTTTTTGGTTTTGGTGTGTGAAGTGTGTGGAAGAGAGTGGTAGATATATAGTAGTTTAATGGTACACTCAGAGAAAATGGGGTTTGAGTTTCCCACTTACGCTAGCAAAATTATCATTATTATCATCACTCTCTACCACTTCAAACCCATTCTCTCTCTCACTCTTCTCTTTTTGGGAACACAAATAAAACCAACACAAAGCTTTTGTCCACACATATCTATCCTTTCTTCTTATTTACTCATAAATCATCGTTAACCTTTTTCTTTTATCTCTTATTTCATTTTTTCATTTCTCTCTAACTATTCATTTTTTTCATCCTACCCCACTCTATTTTTGCCCTACATTACCCTTCGTATCGATAACTTTAAATCTTTCTTCAACACACCCTCTTACTACTTCTTTATTTCATTTGTATGGTGAGAATTAAATTCAATATTTTCTATTTCCAACGCACATTTACTCTTTCATTTATTGTCTTCATTTAATGCTCTCTAGCCATACAATAACTCTTCTGTTTCTTTTTGTATCTCATTTAAGGTTTCTATAAAAAAAAAAAATTACCATAGATGTGATAAATTTTTAAATATTTTACTCTGATCTTTCTTTTTACTCGTGCTGGTTACAGTTTAAGTGTATAAATAATAAAAGGGTTATTTTACCTTTTATTATAATTAAAAAATCCGATAAATATGAAGGAAATAGTCGAGGTTTTCTACATTACTTTAATTTTATGTTTGGTATATATAAAAACTAAAATTGCTCAAATATCGTAGAATGAATGAGTTGTGATGTATTTGAATATTGTTTTCCATGGGTCAAAGTTTTAAAATGTTTGTTTACTTTATACGTACGCCGTAACTATTATAATCACAATTGACAAAGATAAATAATGAGGTAGACATTAATAAATGTATCATAATCCAATAAGATAATATTGCTTTTATAATTATCTTTTAACTATATGCAAATTCTATTGGAGTTTTTCTTTGTAATTATTATTTTAGTTATATATAAATGTTATCCATGTTTTTTAAGAGTTATAACTATTGTTTGTTTTGTAATATTAAAGTATGAATATTATATATATATATATATATATATATATATTATAATTAAAAATATTTTTAGTTTTTAAATTTTGATGTAATATTAAAAATTTTCTATTCTAAATTTTAAAATTGAATAAATACATTTTTATTCAATTGTGAAAATACCTTTAAACTATCAAATGGTGTTTCAGGATGTTGTCCTTTTTTATTATACCTTTTCACATATTTCATTTTGAATTTCAATCTAAATTATTGTTTAACAAAAAAACAAAAATTATTGAGTTAGAAGGATTATATTCATTTATTTTTAAGTTTAGGATCAAATTTGGTTTAGTATATTAATAATCTTGCATCATGTCGAGACTAATTGCAGTTTAAATATTATTTTTTTTCTTTGAGATGTTTTTTAAAGACAAAATCATGATAGAGTTTAAGGTTCTAAAATAAACAATATCTTATATGTAGTGATTGATCTTGACAATGTCATTAGACGGACTTAGGATCATAATACTCACGTTGTCTATGAAGATGAAAAACTCTCCTAGCCCTCAACTATGGAAGCTTGTTTTAATACACCAAATAATTTCACATTGCTAAAAAGTCAAGCCTAATGGCAGTTTAAATACATCTTCTTTTCTCCATCTTTTTATAAACATTTTAAGGACAAAATCATGATAAAATTTTAGATTCCAAATTGAATAACAACTCAAATGCGATTATTGATCTTCTTGATGTCATAAAGGATAAAATTATTAAAAATTGTGGCACAAAGAATAAATTTGTAAAATAATTATTTTATTAAAAAAGACTATATCAAGAATAAGACTATAAAACAATCGTGTCCACAAAAAGAAGAATCTTTATACATATATATATATATATATATATATATATATATATATATATATATATATATATATATATATATATATATATATTTATATATATTAATTATGTTATTAGTTAAAAATATATAATTTCTTATAATACCTTGTATTTTAAGTGTTAAGTGATAGAAGTTATAAGAGCCAAAAACGAAAAGAATAGTAAAAGTAAAATTTTTTGAATCAAAAGAAAAAAAGAGAGTAGAGAGTGATTTATTATTTAATTACTATAATAAAAAAATATAAATATTAATAACATAATTTATTATACTAAATTTGTAACCAATTAAATAATATAAACATAAAAAATATTAATAAAATATTATTAGCGTCTTTGATATAATATATAAATAAATAATTATATCTTGAAAATATAACTTATTATATAAATTTCCATCTCTTTCTTTTTACACATATATGTATTCTATGATTTTTCTCTACTTATTTATTCATTACTTACTTTCTTCGCCTCGAAAAAAATTTATATAACTCATTATTTATTCTATGAAGGTGAGTTGTTATGATTTGAACAAAAAGAGTTTCTGAAGAAAGAGTGAAGCATGAGATAAGTAGAAAATATTTTATTTGTGGTGAACTACTAATTTACCCTTATATGTAATATATATTTTTTACATACTTTCATTTATTTGATTTTTTTTAATTTCTTTTTATAAATATCATTGAAAATTAATAAATAATATTTTTAAGGAATAATTTATTTTTATCTACTCAATGGTTTTTTTTATCCAAAATAAAAAAAAAAGTTGAAAAAATATATCTAACGACAAATTTGAAATTACATTAAGAAAAAACTTACCAACCTTCGTTAATTCAATCAAATTAATATCATATGCCCATAGATTTTTTTAATCAAATTTACTTTCTTTCCATTAAATCAAACCACTTCATTTTCCATCCGCTTATAAATCATTCCATAATTCATCTCCTCAACTAAACATAATATTAATGAAACTTGTTGAAGAGTCAATAATTGAAATGCTTACCTACTTCATGAAAGATATGTCTCCAACCTTACAAAGTCGATCCTTATTAAGTAATATTCAAAATTTACTATCATTTATTTGAAAAATTAAATTACCTAAGTTTGTCGCCTTTTAATTAAATATTAGTTTGTCAACTAATTTAATCTCAAATTTTTTTAATCGAAATAATACATTAATTTAAAAAATATAACTATGTTGGCAAAAATGTCTTAAAAAAGTGGCATATTAATCGTTATATGAAAAAAATATTAAATTGTGTTTATGGTAGAATCGAGGAAAAGTGTAATATGGCTAAAATAATATATATTCTTTGTAACGCAAATTTAGTAAGAAAAAAAAAATATAACAAGTGACTAATATTATTATTAATTTACTAAATTATTTACTTTAATTTTTCTTTTTATTCATATCTTAAAAATTGATGTTAAGATATAAGGTATGAACACTATTGTATATTTATTTACAAGAAAAATAGTATTCTATCAACAATTTAATATTAATGGTAATAAATTCGTTAGTAAGCTTAAATATATCATATTTTCGTTGCTAATTAATTTATCAGTAAAATTTGTTGTAGTTTATATTTATAATTACTAATGGTATTTTTTTGTCGATAAATCTATCAATATTTTGGGTGACACACATTTTTTTAAATCTAATTATTACTTTTATATTAAAGAAAGATGACTGAGAAAAAATAAGAAAAAAACAGTCGATGGTAACCTAAGGCATGTTACTGACATGAAAGTTCGATGACGGTGGTTCTTAGAGCTAGAAAATAAGGTGAAGAAAAAGGAAGAAGAAGAAAAATAAGAAGAGAAAAAGAAAGAGGTGGATGAGTTGAAAGTAACCGTCGATGATAATGATCCTGTGAGAAGTAGAAAGATATAGAAGAAAAGAAAAAAAAAAGAAAAAAAATAAATACCTAATCACATGTTTTATTGATTAATTTTATTTACTTAATGTAATTATCAAATTATACTTATTGATAAATATTTATAACAAATCAACTGTTATCAATAATTATTAATAAGTTTAGTCATTCATAAAAAAAAAGTTTATTGACAATTAATTTATCAACAAATTTTTTACTGTGAATAATATACTAATAAATTTGAACTATGACAAATTATTGTTATTAACAACGGATTGAACTAACTTTTTTTAGTATTTTTTCAAATTTTAATTTCTTTTATTTTAATTCAATTTGGTCTTTTATCTTTTAATTAATTTCACTACACTTTTTAAGTTTTAAAATTATTTCTTCCATTTATAAGTGACAAAGTTACTAATTCAACTTAGTAACAAAATTTACACTTAAAAATAGTAAAAAAAAAATATTTTTTTATTGAAATAATTTGTATTGTCATTAAAATTCTCACTATAATATTCAAAAAAATTCAAAACAAAAAAAACCTCTCAGTCTTTTTCTGCTTTTTGACCGTGACACTCATGATCACATTCTAAAAAAGGGAAAACTGAAAAACATCCATGGCCAAATGTCAGAACACCAGTCAAGAATGACAAAACATAGATATAATAAAATGAAAAAAAAAAGCTCTAAAAGCTCAATCGAAGAACAAAAATAACAATTTTTTGTCGAAGAAAAAAAGGAAGAAAATGTCCAAAGATTTGTTACCTCCATCACCAGTAATCACATTCACCATTAGTAATCAAAGATCAAAGGAGAAAATAAGAAGAAGAAAGAAAAGAAACATTTTCACGTACTAAAGGACAAAACCTGTTCCGAGAACCTCGTTGTTGCCAAAGTCACGAGCTTACGTTATTTTATCCTGGTCATGGCCTCCATGTTGCATGTGAACAGGATATGAAGGAAATGAACGGGATAAATAAATTGGAATAAAAACCAGTCCTCTGATCCATCCAAATTATCCTATCAATTTGTTTATCTCAGCTTTTTCAGTTATTTTGACTACTTTGATCCATCTGATTATCATGTCAGATCGCTCGTTAGTTTGTAATCAACTTAGTCCGATCAATTAATTCAGATGAAAGGAAAACTGTCCAATCACTAAACTCACAACATGTTAAATAAGTAGATATTTAAGACTATGAAATTAAAGTATTATGTTCCAATTTTTTAAAAACATGTTCCAACTTTAATAATAACAATTACAACAATACAACTTAACTTTCATTGTATCTCATTATAAAATTTTGATATACAAATTTTTTTCATCATATATATTTTTCATTTCTTAACTTTCATTCTCATCTCCAATAAATGAAAATAAAAAAGTATTATTTCAAGAATATGATTTAACAAAAATCAAATATATAAATAAATATTTTCTTATTACAAAAGCTTATAACTTATTTATTTTTCCTTCTCTTCTCATTCTAATAAAATTCAAAATTAAAATAAAAATAAAAAAACCAATTCAGAAATTCTCCGAAACCAAATTCCTGACTGATATTCAAATTATTATTCTCCAAAAAAGAAAGTCAAAATTCGACTCTCAGAATCGAATTATAATCTAAAAAACTATGTTATTTGTGTATATTATTTAATAAATTTTAAAAAGAATTTGTGTTAGTCAGGAAAAATAAATCGTCGAGGGTTTAAAAAAGTCAGGAAGAAGATGTATAATCTGGAATAATCTCCGAAAGTACAAGAAACACGATGTGTTCGTTATCTCTTATGAACAGTTCTTAGATATGTCTTTATCCATAGATGGTGCAAGAAATTTCCCAGATCTATTCAAGATATGCTTATTTTTTAATATTAATATGAAACAATTTATTTATTTATTTTATGTGTAATAAATTTTTTTATCAACTTATATATTTCAAAATATTATATAACATGATATCATTTTATATTCAGTTATTTTATTCAATTATAATAAAAATCATACCAATTTAATTTCATTTTTATGCGGCTATAATTCTAAAATATATTATACAAAGGAACAATGATATCTTAATATGTCAATAATAAAATTGTATGATTATTTAACATTCATTATTCTACCATTATTATTATAAAAAAATTACTTTTTTATTTTGATGGAAGAGATAATTTGGACGTGTTTGTATTGATGTAGAAATAGAAATAGGTGTGAAGAAGAAAAGAGAATCTGTGATTGTGTGCGCCTTTAGTGCAGACAGACAGAGTGTCCAATCACAGACGCATATGTGGCCATTGATTGAAGATATTTCAAGTGTTCGACACATCCAAACAAATCTGAACCGTTGATGTCAATCAGACGGAGAACCCTCCTCAACCCTTCGATCTTGAAGTGACTCACTCATCCACTCATAAGACATTTGGATTGCTCCAGAGACAATGATTGGTTCCGTATTAATTTAACTATTTCTTTTATCTTTTCCTTTATCTTTCATCACTCTCATGCCAAATATTTAAATATACTTTTCTCATTCAAAATATCTTTACTTTATTTATATTATTTATTTTGTTAATATCATACACTGATTTTTTAAACCACGTAGATTCGCTCTATTAGATAGGGAGAATTTTCAGGCTGCTCCAAATTTGTGGACTATGCTGCTTCACACGGAAAAGTAACTAATTAAAAAAGATATTTTAATTTGGTATAATTTAGTTAGATAGAAGTTAACTTAACCATTTCTTAAAAATTGAATACTTTTTCATTTATATATTCTTGCAAGCTAAATAAAAACTTAAACGAGATAATTTAATATGTAACTCCAACTTTCAAATATAAGTTTTACAAATCCAACTCTCTTTGAATTTGAATATGAATTTTACAGAGTAGAAAAGAATGAAAATGAGATAACAAGGAGAGAATAATGAAGAGATTAAGAAAAAAAGAGTGGATCGTGAAGAGAAATGAAGGAGAAAAAATTATTTTTTAAGTAATTTGACATACAGATAAAAAAATATTTTAATCAATAAAATTGTAAGATTTTAATTCTACTTTAATTTAAACCAAAATTTAATTAGTTTAAATGAATTTAAAATAAAATATGGGTTATTATTTAAAATAAAAAAATAATTGATGAAATTAATTTAAAATAAAATATAATCAATTAAAATTAAATTAAAATAGAATATGAGTAATCAGTTCAAAAAAAATATTTTAATTTATAAAATTGTTTTATTTAATTATTAAATTGTAATATTAGTGTTATATTATATTTTATTATTTATATTTTATATATATATATATATATATATATATATATATATATATATAATCAACACATAATAATGTAATTATTATAAAAATAAATTAAAGTACTTTGTGATATTGAAAATGATTTTACTTTGTAAGTGTATAATTTCAAAGCCGAAGGACTTTAGTTTTTCTATTAGAAAAAAGTTACATCTATATTTTTTAAGAAACTGTAAAACAAATTTTATCTCACATTCAAATACATTAATGTAACAATTAACTCACCTTCATCACAGTGAAACTATAAATGTAATTACCTATAAAATAATTTAAGAATAGAATTTGTATATCTAAGATGAAATATGAATATTTTAATATTAAAGTTTTTAATATTAAAATTTAAAACTTATAAATAGAAAAAATCTGACTATTCAAACTTTAATTTAGAAAATCTATCATCTTTTTAAATTTTTTTCTATTTTGTTTCCCTAACTTTTCTCATTTTGAACATAGTCCATCATTAGAATTTTTTTATCAAAATTTTCTTTAGTAAGTTTTTCCTTGTCTTTTTTTTAGTTAATTTTGGAGAGTTTCTCACGCATGGAAAAGAGAGGTTTTCATGTGACTCTTCTAGGGATATAAAAAAAATCTGTGTTTGAATTTTGTATTAGAGTTTTCTGTGGACAAGTGCGATCTATACCAGAATGAGTCATAATTCTTGAATATCTAACTTGAGCCAAAAAGTTTGAATGAGGTAAAGGAAATTTATTTGTTTCTAATACTAGAAGATTTAAAAATGGAGGTGATGTGGTCACCATATTTGACTATGTGCAGGTTTTTTTTATGTTGTTTCAACTTTGGGTATTCAGTGATTGTTTTGAATATTAGATGAGAGCGTTATCATTGTAGTGTGCTTTAGAGTATTTTTTGTATGAGCAGTGGACAATCAAAATATATAAAATGAGTTGAATTGATGAACTTTGATTCTATTTTAGAATAAAATCTATTAGATTAGGTATTAAAAGTGAAGAGAAAAATCAGTCTAAATCAATTTAATTACTTAATCTATCTAATTTAATTTTTAAATTAGTTGTTGGACAAGCTAATCTCTCCCTATACTATATTTGTTTTATTAAAATTCAATAATTTAAAGAATATTGTGAATCATAAATCATTGAACGTCTTTAAATAAGATTTTGTTTGGGTTATTAGGTGAGTTATTTTCTCATTGGATGAAATTCATTTAAGTGAAAGCCTAAGAGTTTTGGTTTCGGAGTGAGTAAATTCACAACTCCCAAAAATTGTTTGTAAAAACTGTCAATGGTTAGTCGTTTGACGAAAATAATTTTTATTGAATGAGTAAAAATTCACTTGTTGTGTTGATGATCTTGTCAAGTTTTAAACTAATATTAAAAAAATTAATTTAAAAATCAGCTTTATTGACTTAACTTATGCTAATTAAAATCGGTTTTAATTAAAATCGGTTTCAAAATGTGTTTATGATTAACGGACTTCTAATCATGGTCCATTGACTAATAAATAACACTTACCGATAATCTTAATTAGATGATGCATAATGATATTGATCATTCGAACCGGTCAACCCTTTCAGTGATCTTGATCGTACAAACCTACTCCACGACTATATGGTCATGTGGTACAATTATTTTAACAATTATCTCACCTTCATTATAAATGTAATTATCTAAAAAATAATTTAAGAATAGAATTTGTATATCTAAGATGAAATATGAATATTCTAATATTAAAGTTAAAAACTTATAAATAGAAAAATCTGACTATTCAATTTTTAATTTAGAAAACTATCTTCCTTCTAAACTTTTTTCTATTTTTTTTCCCTAACATTTCTCATTTTGAACATACTCCATCGTTGGGATCACGATGTAATACAAAACAATTTTTAATCAAAATTTTTCTTTTGAGTAAGTTTTTCTTTGTCTTTTTTTTAGTTAATTTTGAAGAGTTTTTCATGTATGGGAAAGGACTGGGTTTTCATTTGACTCTTCTAGAGGCATAAAAAAATCTTTGTTAGTCAAGAACCGTAAGGGTATGTCTGAATTTGTTATCAGAGTTTTATGTGTACAACTGTAATTTATTTGAGATTGAGTGATAGTTTTTAGAGATCTAACTTGACCCAAAAAGTTTAAATCAGGTAAAGGAAGCCAATTTACTTCCAATAGTACTAGAAGATTTGAAAATGGAGGTGATGTGGTCACCATATTTGTCTATGTGCATGTTTTTTGATATTGTTTGAATTGTGTATTTGGTGAATATTTTGAATGTTAAATGAGAACATTATCATTGTTATATGCTTAAGAGTATTTTGTAGTGAGTAGCGGACAATCAAAATATATTAAATGAGTTGAATTGATTTAGTTTGATATTATTTTAGAACAAAATCTATTAGATTAGGCATACAAACTGAAGAGAAAAATCGGTCTAAACCAATTTGATCACTTGATCTATCCAATTTATTTTCTAAAATACGAAAAATTGTTGGACAAGTCAATCTCTCACTAGACGACGATAATTGTTTTATTTAAAAATTCAAGAGCTTAAAGAATATTGGGAGCCAAAATCTCATTGAGTGAGCCTTTAACTAAGACTTTGTTTGGGTCATTAGGTGAGTCATTCTCTCACTAGATGAAATTCATTCAAGTAAAAACCTAGGAGTTTTTGCCCTAAAGTGAGGAATTCACAACTCTGAGAAGTTGTTTGTAAAATCTTTTAATGGTTAGTTGTTTGATGAACATAATTTTTGTTGGGTGAGTAAAAATTCACTTGTTGTGATGATGCTTTTATCAGATTTATGTGTGTGTGTGCGTGTGCGTGTGTGTGTGTGTGTGCGTGTGGGTGTGTGTGTGTGTAATGATGTACATGACAAGAAAGTAAAATCCAATAACAATCATTCATCTCAGGTGCTACCCTTATTCACATAATCATTTGTATACCATGATCATCGTTAACATTTTCATTAACTAATCATTTCCAAACACAATCACCACGAATCAGCATCACATGCACCTCCATCAAAACTAACCTCATCATGAATCATTCATCATGAATAACACCATGAGCTTTCACAATACCATAACTCCATAGTGAAAAGAATCAGTCACACTCTTGTACCCTACCTCATAAACCTGTAGCCTCCCTTACAAGTCCCGTGTAGCCTCCCCTACATGTCTACTCGAGTAGTCCCACCATCTTGTCTAAGGAACATGTTTCCACACAAGGACAAGGCAAACACTATCACCCTCATACAAAGAAGGCTCAATACTCGAGCATCCCTTTTTTGCACACAAGGCCAAAGAGAGTCGTTATCTCGTATCAGACGATCGATAGTCTCAGGCTTTACTAGATACAACAATTGGACCTATCTCTCACTCTTATACTCATCAACCACACACTCAAGTGCAACTCCAACACTCACTCATTCCAATTATCCGTCAAAGTTCATGATATACTTAAATACAACAATTATTCTCATTCTTTGTCTCACGTTATTCATTTATCATTATCTAAATTCTCATTCAAAACCAATGTATTCAACGTTAACTCCTCATGGGTTCCACTCCAACCATAAATTACAAGAATAAATAAATATCATTTAATAACAAACCAAAAATATTAAATCATTTATTGATCTTTGTAAAATTTATTTAAACTGTAGATTTGAATTATATAAAGCAATATTTTTAAGAATTGATAAGTAAAAATTTGTGTAGAAGCATATGATTAGATTATGGATGAAAAAGTATGATTGGAGTAATTATTGAGACGGAGAGAAAACTGATGTGGGTCACAGTGTTGTCTGCTTTATTTGTTCTGGTCTTTGAATGCATCTTCTTCACTTAGCATTAAGCAAGGGATACAGAAATATAAAATTGATAAAAGAAAATAGTATGAAAAAGAAGATAGACAGTAAGATGTCGGTGCTGTGAAAGTCACTTGGCACAGACCCATTAAAAACGTTAATGTCACTTCGCAAGTTGCTATTTCCCACTTGTCTTGATTCCTAATGCCATGGCATCACTGCATTATCACCAAGTCAACAATGAAAAGTCTTGTCTGCAATGAGGACAACTCAACACTCAACAATAACCCTTTCAGCTACAATTCCACCATTAATTAATTTCAATTTCATTCAATTAATTATTACACTCAATAATACATTTGATATTATCTATTTTCAACAAATATATAATACTGTCTCATTAAAATCGAATAATGTTTTTAATTATAAATAATATAGAAAATATTTAAAATTGAAAAAATATACGTCTCTCTCGTTAATTTATCTTAGATTCATCATAATTATTTTCAACATACTTTTTATTTGTAAATTTTTAATGTTCTTACTTTGTCAACTTTGTGATATTGGATTATTATACTTTTCTTGTTGTTGTTCCACTACTAGCTATTGTCAAATTGAACTCACCACTTAACTTCAACCCCACTGAGAAGACTTTTAAATGTGTGTCTCACACCATTTTATAATTAGTTTCATCGAACTTTCACAATTTTGACTTGTCAAAAGACACCCATTTTAATAATATTGTTGGAGAAATTGAATCTTATTCAAGCATAACAATGATATTACAAATTTTTTTCATGATTTATTTTTAAAACAAATATTATTGATGGATTTTATTATTATAAATTTTGAAATTTTAATCATTAATCAAAATATTTATTGGTAATATATTCCGTAAAGTTTGTTTATAATATAAATTAGAAGTTTTATTATCCACAAAAATATTTGTCAGTAATGGATTAGTTAATAATATTTGTTTGTAAAATTTATTGTTACTTTATTATGTTTATCACTAATAAATATTTTTATTGATAAATTTCATCAATAAAATGGATGTTAAAGTACTCGCTTTGAATTTTGATATGTCAGAAATTTCTTCGATAATATATTTTATTTTAAAATTCACAAGAAACTTGTTTGAACTTTTTGAAAATGCATTCGTAAATTTTTCGTTATTTAATTTGTTTTAAAATTTATTGGTAAATTCATTGTTAATTCTATTGATAAAATGATTATCAAATTTTTTTATCAAGTTTGATGAAATATTTGTTATAATTAATTAGAAATGAGTGAGAAGGAGGAAGAAAGAAAAAGAAGGAGGATGAGAAGGAGGAAGAAGGAAAAGAAGGAGGAAGAAGGAAAAGAAGGAGGATGAGATCGGAGGAAGAAGAAAAGGAGGTGATGATAATGACAATGGTGACAATAACAACGATGATAGCTACAGAGGCAGACTCGGTGACAATGCAAGAGGAGGGGGAAAAGGAGAAGGAGAAGGAGAAAGAGGAGGTGGAGGTGGAAAAGGAGAAAATGACAACAACAACGACAATTATGGTAGTAGCAATGATGGCAGTTGCAGAAGCAAAGTTGGTGGCGATGCAAGAGGAGAAAGAAGAGGAGAAGGAGTCAAAGGCGATGATGATGACAAACGTGACAATGGTGACGATGGAGGTGGAGGAAAAAAGAAGGAGAAAGAAGAAATAAAAGGAAGAAAAAGAAAAGAGGATAAGGAGGAGGAAGATGAAGTTGTGATATTTACCGGTGAATATTTACCGATGACCAAATTAAGGATATTTAATTATCCTTCTTTTATTTCCAATTTATGTGATTTTTCTTTGATGGTTAATGAGGATGATGATATGTCTGTATTCTAGATGATATGGGTGTACTTTCTCAAAAAGTTACTAAAAACTTTTACTATTCTAACATGAAATATATGGATAAGGTGAATTTGATTTGGTTGAATGTTGTGCCACTACCTAAAACTTTAGTGCTTTGAAAGTTGTTATATGATGGTTTACTAATTGATTTGCATGTTTGAAAGAGGGGTGTGATTTTGTACTCTATGTGTTCTTTGTGTGTAAACAATGTTGAATTTTTTTCTCATTTATTCTTTCAATGTTCTATTACTATACAATTGTAAGAATGATTGAAGTTTTTTTTTTAGAATTTATAGTTTTTCTCTTTGGATTTGATTGTTTAGGTTATGTAGTTTGTATGTAATTTTTTGTTAAAGTGATTGTTATTACTGTAATTATATGAATGATTTGGAAAATAAGAAACTATAATAAATTTTAAATTCTAATTACTTTTATTTTTTCTATTTTTCAATTTAAGAAGTTGATACATATAATTAAAAATAAATCTAAAAAATTTATAAGTAATATCGATTTTTTTTATTGAAATTTTTTAATATTCAAATTAGAGATTATATAATAGTTTTATTTATGGATGAAATATGTCATATGTGGTTTGAGATGAATTTAGGATTGTAATTTTGGTTTAACTATTAGTACTTTTTAAATATTTATGTTTTTTTATTAATTTTAAAATGTATGTTTGTGTCTCTTAAATCAAATTATTTTTATTTAAAAAAATATATATTCATTCTGATTCTTATTTACTTGTCTTCTACTTCATCTGCTTTCTGATCCACCCATTTCTTCTCCATTTGATGCTTTGAGGATATGCAAAGCACATCAAATCCTCACAAATTCATGTCTTGGCTTTCTTATCCACACAGAAAGCCGAATCCAAAATTATTATCCTTCATAGATACTTCTTCACTCATTTTTAGCTGAAAGAATGCATCAGAGTAAAATGATAGAGTTGCTTATTTTGTAGGATGGATGAAGCAAAAGGTGGTCAAAGTGAAGGATTTTGGTGATTTTGTGCGAAAGATTTGGTGGCAGAGAAGGATAAATGAAATGACGGTTTGAAATTGACGTGTTTATGTCTTATTTGGGAATAAGAAGATGAAGATTGAATGCAGAGAGACACAGTAAGAATGTGAGATCGGAGAGAGTAAATTTCTACAGTCTTCCAATCGTACGGCCAAATCAGCTCTGCCCTATATTTATCAGTGGGGACCTACCTAACCCTACCTTCTTTCCTCCATAACGGTCATGTCAAATCATTTCTTTTTTTCCATACTTTTTCTTAGTACATTTAAACCTTTTATTAACAACTAAATCATTCAAAATAATATAAAACTGCATTAGAAAATAACATCACATATTTTTCTGCATTTTTATCAAAAGATTTTTCTTTAAACACTCGTATAATGAAACTAAACTTTATTGTTTGTAGGCTTATACTAAAAATTATACCTTTTATTTTAAAAATATGAAAATGGTTTACTTTTTTATCAGGTTTTTATACAAAAATTACGGACGTTAATAGTATAAAATAAATAATCTCTTATAAAATGGTACGTGACAGAATGTAAATGAGAGTATCTAAGATTTTTTAATATTTAATTAAATATAATTTTTTTTATAAAGATAATGTAGTTATTTTATAATTTTATGATTAAGAAGTATTATTTTACTCTATCATATCAATTAAATTTTAATTTGTTTTTAAAATTTAAATTAAGTCATTTTTTCACTTTTTTTCTTTCTTGATTTTTTTTAATAAATAACATTTTTTTCCAATAACAAAGTTCAATTGTACAAATATAGTTTTCACAGTATAATAACATTCTCTTTTCTTTGCCAATAATAAGTTTTAGTTATATATGTTTGGATGAGCCATGTTTAGAGAAACACGCACACCATAATAAGTTTCACAACTTAATTTAGAATTTTTAAGAAAATAAAATGTTTTAAAAAAATTGAAATAATTTGTTTTATTACCCTAGGACCGTACCCCTTCTTAAAAATCTATTTTCTGTTAATCATCATTATCACGTGCCAAAAACCAAATTGATTACAGACCAAAATCAATTACCAAAAATTAAATCATTAGAAGAGTTTTACTTATTTTTGACAGAATATTAATGATGATGTATACTCCGTTTATAAACTCTAATTTATCAATAAATGTTACTAATATATTTTATATTTAAATTTTTCTTCAAAAGGAAGTTTGTAAAATTTATTGAAAAGTTTCATCAATATTTTATCTAATGATTTTATTTAGTCACTAACTTACTATAACAATTGACAAATATTTTCTCGTCTAATTTGCTAAAGTTTTTATTTATATTAAAAAGAGATGAAAAAGAAAAAGAAAAGATAAAGAGGAAGAGGGAGAGGTTGTGGTGGTTGGACAAATTGAAAGGTGATATGAAAGGTAATAATCCATGAGAAGGCTCGCTAGTTATACACATCAGTGATGTTTAAGATGACTGGTGATCATAACTGGTGAGAGTTGCCAATGATAATGATAGTGATAACCTGAGTTAAAAAAGAAGACGAAGAAAGAGGAAGACAAACAAAAAAGGATAAGATCCAAATGATGAAAATGACTTGTATTGGTGGTGATGGTATGATTGTCCAGTACCTATCTAAAAAAAGAAAAGAAACAAAAAAGATAAAGGATGAGAAAGAAGAAACCCTATCATGTATTTTATCGACCAATTTGAGACGATCAATAATTACTAAAAAATATTTATATCCTTCGACAATCTTTAGCAACAACTTATTTCCAACAAATATTTATTTGTCAATAAATACAATTTATCAATATAAATATATGTTATTGCAGTAAAATGAAAAGTTCAATTAAAAAAAATTAACAAATAAACACGAAGGAAATGAATTAAAGTACTAAAGAATGAATTAGTATCAGTATGTATAACTTATCGAGGTTGAGATGTAATAGTCATAACTAATTTAATTTAGTAGTTATCATAAGATTTACATAACCATTCTAACTTCTCATAAAACTATATACCTAATCTATTTTATTCAAAACATTTATTATTTTTATAGAAATTTGTGTACATAAAAATAAACAAAATATCTACAAATTAAAACATAAAATCTATCTCTTACAATCAAACATAATATATAAGTTTTAAACTTGATCCAAAACCAAAATTGTAAAACATACTAAATAAATCTTTAATCCATCAACCCTTCGGTCCTTCCGAACAACTCTCATAATAGAAGAACTCATAATATCAAATGTTAATTAAAACAACAATTCAAAATAGCTTTATCCATTTTTTTCAACTAAATATAAAAGATTTTTATTGACAATATAAATCAATCTAATACCCACCAACAACACAACATGAAGTAATCTTTAACCATACAATATCCTTGCATTAAATATAAATATTGTGATCAAATCACAAACATTAAGATATTCCACCTTAAAGTTCTACAAAAAATTTAACAAGTTATTTCTACACTCTAACAAGTCTTGTTTAATATTAGAAGCTCAAATATACTTATAGAAAATCCTAAAAATTATAAAAAATATACCACTACTATCCTAAATTAGTAGAAATTTATTTTTACCTAAGAAATATCACATACAAATTAGAAAACATCTGCATGCAAAACCATGAAACAAGTAAAGAAAAAAGACAAAGAAAAACTTACTCTAAATATTATCTTAAAATTTAAAGTATAAAAAACCTAAAAATTAATTGAATGGTGTCAAACTAACCAAATTAAACTAAGTGTCATAGTTCAACCACTTACTCCTTTGTGACTGTTTGATATCAACATATCAAAATTAATTCCACTTTTCTTTGATAAATTACCTAAGAAACTGGTTGAACGAAATTATAAACAATCACTCACATTATTATTTAAGGAAACACGTTTCTCTTTTATTTTATCTTTTTAAGGGTGGTTATATATTTTGACACTCACTAAACAAAAAATACCAACTTAATAATTCTAAATAATTATATTTTAATTATATTTATTTTATATTTAACTTAAAATTTTAACATACAATTATATTATTAAAGTGGATTGAGAAATAGGTATTTTTTTTGGAGGGGTGTCGTATTATCATTTTCCATCTTCCTAAATCAGATTACAAACATATATAGCTAAATAAAAAAACCATGACCAGCCTTCTATAATGTATGATTTCTTATTGTAAAACCCTAGTGGAGTTACTAATAATATCTGTCCTACGATAAGGGCAAAACAAGTTTACCACCATATATTTATTGTATTTTAGACATGGACTGACTTAAAGATTCAATTAAAAAATTCAAAATCTCAAACCCATGTGTTTGTTAAACGAGATTCTGTGATTGATAATTTTTTTAAATCAATATAGTCAAAGATATCCAATACTTTTTGAGATTAGTGTACCATATTGCGTATCAAAATATGAGCTAAGCTTTTGACCAATGCACCTTAGCATACTTTTACAGAATTGTATTTAAAATATTTTTTGGTCCACTGATTATTTAAATTTTTCGACAACATACTGACAAAAATGTGAAACAACAGTTAATTATCTAGACTTAATAAAATTATGTGTATTTAAATGTTGTTTTGTTTAGACTATAAATATATTTTATGAGCTATAAAAAATGTATAGTTGAGTATGAAACATCCATTTGAAGTTGCTGCCTAAGGAGAATTAAGCATATACAATTTAAACTAATCACCTATTAGTATCTTTAAATATGTATATTGACAAAATAAAAATAATTCTAAAAATCTATATTATATTTAAGTTTGGAATCATTACCAAATGAAAGAAATGAATATCGAGAACATTTTCTGATAAGCATGTAGCAACTAACATGTAAGAGAGCACTCCAATTTCTTCTCTTCTTCAAGGTTTCAACTTAGAATCACGTCTACATGTTCTGTTTCCTATGGCATATGCTGTGTAGTACAGTTCTTTTCATACTAATAGATTGCCCTTGAACACCTCCTTGTTATATTATTATCACAATTGTTCATCTATGATACACATTTTGGAGAGTATGTTCATCTATTATCAGAAGCTATTTTGTACAACTAATATTTTTTTGCAAGGAATTAAGTTGGCATACAATTTGTTTTTTTAGGTGATTGTATTCTAAATATGAAGGAAAATGACTGAAGGAATAAAGTATGGTACGTTTGTAATGTTTTAAAAGACTGTATTTGAAAGATGAATTTTAATTTGGAGGGGATGAGAACAGTGGATTTTTTTATTTATTTATTTTTAATATTGTTTTATTTTGGTAATATTTTTACTTATCAAGTACCATTTAAATAATTTAATTCGTTTTAATGAAAGTTATAATCAGCTCAATTTAAAATGAAAACTTATTTTCGTTCCTTCTAAAACATTAAGTTGTTTCTAACAAAATTTTAAAAAGTACTTTAATACGAAATTCTATCACTAGGACCCCATGACTCCATTTTAGGTACTATCATTGCTTAGTTTGATACTGCTTCAATATGAGCTTATGAGTTTACTTGCATAAAATTAAAAGCACTTCGATGAATCCTCTCACTTTAACTGACACAATGACGTTTTTTTTTTTGTATCTTATACAAAAGTTCCTTTTATTTTTATTTTTTATTTTTATCTTAGAAGTCCTCATAGAGAAACGCATTTAGAAAGACAAAGTATATTTGCTAATTTCCGACTAACAACATACTGCATAATTTCAGAAACCTCCAGGATAAAGCAGGCTATATAGCAAAGGCAGGAAAGCACAGATAAATACACAACCTATATATATGCAAGTGGTGAAAGGTGAATCAACATAAGAACATAAAAGAAATCATTAACTAATGCTTCTTAAATATAAGGGAGATTTTTATACATCACTTTTCTTTATATCCAACCTGATGAAAGAGATGTAGAAAATTATAATGCGCAAATATTAGAATCCTAAATAAAAATATAACGGTTCTTGATTATTTGGAGCACCCCCGGTCTACTACTACAAACTCTTTCCAACTTTAATGCATTGCTATCTAACAAATTTTAAAATTGGAAACAAGTCATGCCTCACGTGGTCCATCTAACCATTAGAATTTGCTGTTAAGCCTGAATCCGTATCAATGTTTACTCAAAGTGCCTCCAAGACAAGTTGGGCATGAAAAGAAATCGGACATCAACCCAAATTTACACCACCACCTGAAAACTCCACCTCCTGAAGATAAGAAAAAAGTAGGAGACACGTCAATAAGTTATAGCCTCATAGTTACGAAAATGACAACCAATCATCAGATCTTTAAATTGACAAAAAACAGGAGACACGTCAACCAGTTATAGATGTTTTCTTCTTTTTCTGTGAAAATCAGTTGTAGAATTATTTTTAAAATAAACCTTCACAGTATCTTGTTTACACTACA
Source organism: Vigna angularis (assembly GCF_016808095.1). NCBI lineage: Eukaryota > Viridiplantae > Streptophyta > Magnoliopsida > Fabales > Fabaceae > Vigna > Vigna angularis. The sequence goes on along the minus strand of NC_068976.1, from coordinate 12,589,426 downwards.
AAGATAATTTAAAGAGTATGTTTGTGTTTTGGTTAGAATCTAACACCAATGCACTAACTCTTACTATGTTTCTTTTACACATTCTTCTATATTTACTATGACATCAATACCATAGAATGACTTGCAAGGATTCTTTTGCCACCTCTGATACGAGTTTCAGTTCAATAAATGAAAAATGAATAGATTTGAATTATCAATGAGCGTGCAATTTCAAGTGTACGGCTACCTAACATAAATCATTGCCTTTCTTTTTTCCTTTATGGTTTTGAAAGAAATGTTGCTCAAACCATAAAAATAGGAAGATCAGGTATTTAAATTTGAGACCAAAGTATAGAAAAAATACTAGGTCAAGAGTAATTCCAGCTTATAGAATTGAAAAGTACGAAAGGGACTATAGTTAGGAAAAATCAAGAACCAGAAGCAATAACGGCTGTAAGCAGCAGTGCTACAATAAAAACGATAGATTATTGATTTCATCATGGGAAGAATATTAAGAAAAAGGTGTACAAGAAATGTGGATTCATCGAATAAAATCCCCATAGGCCACTTGAATAGCAGGTTGTGAATAATAAACTCTTTGATATGGAATTTGTCACTAAAAGCATCTTCATAATACCGAAATTCATTATTTTTCACATAATTTGAAAAACATTGGACGCCAATTTCACATGAGATGATGACAAGATGAATTTTTATCAAATTAAATTCAGACTTCTAAAGCGTGTTGCTGTAACCTGGGAGATAAAACATCAAAGTGTTAAAACAATCTATTTCCCTAACTGAATAGTCAGAAGTGGAGCTAGAACATGCTCAGGATTTTTGTTATAATACGATGGAGCCCGCAAGATAATATGTCTAGGTTTTAACTATTGTTTGAACAGAGCTCAAATATTACAAAGCCTAGAACAAAACACACAAATTTGTAAGTTTTTGAAAGGATTAGTGGAAAAACAGGTCACGGAATACAGTATCACTCGGCTATCATGTTGAAAAGAGAAAAACCGAGAAGGAATACAAAACATTTCATGTGTTGGGTACACTACACATGAGTAATCTTATTTATAATGAAGAAGAGATACAATAATAAGCAACACAATATCTAGTAATGGGAAATATTTGGTATGATATTTCCCTATCAAATCATATCTTATCTACCTATTTTTAATGTAATCAAATCATATCTCAAACATAAGTAATGTATCAAAAACAGAAATCAAACCTGAGCAGGTGGCAAGGATGAGACCCAGTCTGATGTGTGTGTAGGAAGAAGCCCCAATGCATTGAGCTGCACAACAGGATAATCACATAAGAATTATTAAAAAAAAATTCATAAAATCAAGGTTGTCGAACTTGAGAGTCTAGATAAACTTGTGAAATCCTAGTAAACTCAAATCAATCTTCAAAAGTGTTAATAAAAGACAGCTTCTATTACTCAAACGCAATTCAATAGCATATTCATATCAATATCAAACAATTGAACTCCATAAAAAGCAAACATAAGTAACAAAGTAAAAACATAACTCAACACTTGACCCATATTATATTATATTCAGGCATTTACACTTTTGTTGTAGTTTTACAAATCAGAATAAAATAATAATGAAAACATAAAATTATATATTACAGAACACAAGCAATTTAATCCAAGTATCAAACAAAATCAACCAAAGGTATACATTTTGAGGCCAAACCACACAAATCTAGGCTTGCAAACTTTGCTTGTAAAACAGAGTTATCCAAATTTGTAACAATTTTGCCTGAACATGAGATATAAACAGAAGAGCTTACAAGCAATTTAACTTGTTTTTGTGTCAAGGGATCATAAACGCACAACACTGTAAGAGTTTGACAACAACAATGGAACATATATTTACTTGAAATTTTGAAATACAAGTTTCAAGACGACAACTGAGGAAAAAAATGACTACATATATTACCTTCCAAACACCTAGTGCCAAGCCACCCAAATTAAGGGCTATAAATAACAGCTTAGGTCCAAGAAGCTCCACCTTATTGTCTTTGTAGGGCTCAAAAACTGCAAAAACCAATAGAATGCATTAACAATCCCAGACCAAAGAGAAGTTCCCCAGTTGATGTTTCATGAAGTTCTAGCCAATAAAAAAGCTAGTAAACCTAAAGACCGAAAACACATTCACTAATGGGACATCTTGTGTCAATGTAATAAGACCAAAGGAAGTTAAAAGTATCAGCCATTCCAGAAGAACACTCCTTCCATACCATCGAAGGCTCAAATACCAGAGAACAACTAACAAACAAAGTCTGAAAATAAGGGGAACATGCAGAAGAAAGAACACCATAAAATAAAAGTTAACCAATCATTAATACTGAGTTTTCAAAGCTTTTAATTTTTTTTTTCTTTTCAAACTTCTCTTAGGAAGCTTTCAATTAATGCCTAGTTTGGTTTAGGGGATTTAGAGGACAATTAATTTTGAAATTGGTGGAACCCACCCACTATATTATTTTTCACCTATTTCCAGCCATCCCTCTCCTCGTATCTTCTCTATTTCTCTTCAAAAAATACCTTTAATTTCTATTTTATTTTTCACATATTCTCACTCATTCTTTTTATTTCATTCACCCAATTTATCTTCTCTCTACCGAACAGGACCTAAGGGTGCATTGGAGAAACTTATTTGCAACTTATTCGAGTTTTTCTTAAGCCATAAGCACTTATATAATATTTGTAAAACTTTATAAAAATAGCTGACAATGCGTGCTTAATTTAGTTTTAGCTGATTTCAAAAGCTCTTGAGGATAACTTACAAAAACAATTTACAACTTAAGGAAAACAACTTAGTCTTCTCTACTTGTTGATAAAGGAAACAACAAGTACATACTCCATACGTGCTAACATAATAAACACTTATCCAAAAAACACTTAATCAAGCTGTTTACCCAGCCACGCTAACAAAATAATTGATCTATAAACACACACTTACACATCACAGATCAATGAATTCGACATTAAGAATATAAAGGGAGAATAATACGTCTAAGATCAACCATGTAATCGAACTAATATATACTAAAACGAGACGAGAAGGAGAAAACATACTCTTTCCGACACTCTGCAAGGCACTAATGGGTTGCCAAAGAGCAGAGAAAGTAATCCCAATGCTGAACAAGTGGACTGTACTACCAGCCATCCACATCATGAACCCCATCATCAGTAAATTCTTCAAAGGGGCTTGCGCTACCTCCCAAGCTTTCTGTTCATAACGAAAACAACAATCATAAAAAACCAATATTAAATAAAATTAAGCAATATTTCCACAATTAACAAATCAATTATCATAACTCCAACAATAGTGAAAACAAAAAAGAAGAAAAACCTGGGCTTTCCAATTGGATTCAGCGTCCTTCTTTTGGCGACTAAGCGTTGAGTCGTCCTGCACGATTGAAATTCAACTTAAACAAACAAATAATTCGAAAAGACGAAAGAAATTGAAAGGGTTGAAGCGTGCGTGGGAAGGAACCTGGTCGAGAGAAGCGCGAGAGAAACCGGGAGGATCGGGAATATCGCGAGAAGTGGAATTGTCGGAGAGGTCAACGGCCCACCTTCTTCCTCCCGATCCCATCACTCCCTTTCCCTTCTCCATCGATTCTCTCTGCTTGCGAATACGGCAGCACCGAACGAAACGGCGTCGTTAAGGAGCGGCGTGTCTCTCTCTGGATCGCGTTCAGTGCCGGGTGAGTGAGGGCAAAGCTGGTGTGAGGTTTCAGAAGTTTCTCTACGCTCGTTTTGCTTTTCTCAAAACGACGTGGTTTTGCGTAGTAGTCATCAGGTGAAAACAGAAAAAATTGAAAACTGCAGTGTAGCACTTTTTTTCAATACTCACGGTGGTTACTTTTTAAATCGTTAAAATTTAATTTAAAGATAGAGTAGTAATGTGAAAAAAAGTAGTAAGGTGAAAAAAATATCTAGTTATAATATAGACATAAGTAGACTGTGGGTTTAGATTCACTTATATATCTAATTTTATAATATTGTATAACATCTTTAAGATAGATTAACAATCATTAGTGGAATAGATTGGATTGACTTTTGTTTTGCAATTATGTCAAATTAAACTAAACTCAATCTCATACTAGTGTTGGTTAGATTATCATTGTTATATGTTGAACTGCAAATTCAATTAGATTTTATTAAAATCTTAAATAATAACTAATGAAAATACAAGCATTTTCGTGCGTCTATTTTACTTTATGATAATAAAAAAGTAAAAAAAATCAATTATCTTAATTGTAGTTAAAATAAAATTTTTATTAAATTTTAAAAATATAATAAAAAAAATAAGGCTTCAATACTATTTTGATCTATATTTTGTGCATTTTGTTTATTGTGATTTTTCATTGTTTTGTGTTCAATTAAGTCTTTATTTTAGTAATTTTTGTTCAATTTGGTCATTTTTTATGATGATATTTAAATTGTTAATGACATACAGGCTTGACAATCCTATAACTTGATAATTTTTTTATCTGAGATGTGAGTTGTGACATGACCATTCTTTTCTTCTTCACAAACGCTAGGGTTCCATGAGTCATTGTTATCATCACGCACGTTGGTTACCATTGGATTCTCCATCATGTGAAAAGTCAGAAATGGGTAATTGCAACCTCCACAACACCTATACATTATTTCATCTCACAAAAACTTCACAACCTCAATTTCTTTTTCTTGTTCATTCAATCACACTGAAGTGTCAACCAACTTACAAACTTCACCCCACATAATACAGATAGCTCTTTCTATTTTTGTCAACTCGTTATCCAATCCATTTTTTTCCTTAGAAAACCCACGCACAAAAACCATCACGTCTCAATTCCTCTCCATTATCCATAACCATTTACCTCACACATGCTTCATTCATCAATATGCACTTTCAACATCCATTCCATTTTCTATCTTCACAATAAACCAGACAGTGAAAACACAAATTAAAAAATCAGGAAGCAAAGAGACACTACTTTGGTGTTCAATGGCGACAAGTAGTGGTGTGACACAAATGATGTCTTCGATGACAACAATGACATTTCTAACGGTCATGGATTCATGGGACCCTAAGGTTTGTGAAGAAGAAAAAAATGTTACAATACATGCCTCAAATAAAAAATACCATAAAGAATTGTCTAATCTGTATACTGTGTCTTTAACAATTTAAATGTCGAACCAAATTAAATTGACCTAAATAATGATCTAATTGATCACAAAAAAATTATGGACCATATTGAATAAAGTAATTGAAAGGTTTAATCATCCACGAGGTCCTTATATTTGGGGTGAAAATCTCAAATTGGTCCTTTTCTTTTTTGTCATCTCAATTAGGTCCTTATTTTGTGAAAATTGCAACAATTACACCTCTACCATTAAATTAGGCTTAACGACGTTATTGTTAGGTTGACGTGGCATTGTCATATTGGTTTTTAAATGACATGGAGTTCATCATATTCTGACATGTCTTTTTTATTTTTTTTTACAAAAGAAATTGGCAACCATTGTCGTTGTCGTCATCTCCTCCGCGCTGTCGTCATCTCCTCCGTGCACTATCACCATCTTTGTCATATCTCCACGACCACCAACAAGCCACTGCGAGTTCAGCAAATGCCATCATCTTCCTTTGCAAAATCCTCACCATTTGCAATCATCGTAAATCAAATCACACACACAGAAATCATGAAGAAGAAAAACTCTCGCGCAGTTCATCTCCATTACGCCACTGTTTATTCTCCATCTTCATCAACCTGGAGAGGAAAGAAAGAGAAAAACCTAAAAATAGATCCCCTTCAAACCCAATTCGTCCAAGTCGCAACAGTTGTGCGAGTATCAACCACATCCAACAACCTTCGAAAGCCCTGGCACCCAAAGAACCCAAATCGCGAACATTTTCATATCACAACCCTAAATTAAGTTTCACGATTAGGGTTCCGCGTTCATGGAGATCAGGTGGTCACGGTTTCGACTATGCGAGATTGGGGTTGGCGTTGAGGTGAAGCGATTCATGGCTATCTCGCAATGGTCTGATGTTCCCTGCAATTAGGGCTTGCAATTTGGGTTCTAGCTTAAAATCTCTCTATGGAGAAATCCCTGCAATGGAAATGAACAATTTTAGTTATCGATGGTGGAGAAGATGAGTGTTGCGGTCCAACTATGTTGATTTGTGGTGGAGGTGATGAAAGATCCCCATGGTGATTTACGACAACTTTGCGGCTGGTGGTCCGACGATGCATTAAGGGAAATGCTAGGGTTTTTGGAGGTGGAAGATGATGATGTATCAAGGGTGATAATGTGGTTCAGTTCAATGTTTAATAAATAAAATAAAATTTCACATCAACATGCCATGTCAACCGTCAACCATACATTAACGCCGTTGGAAACAACTAATTGTTGCAATTTTCACAAAATAAGGATCCAATTATAACAGTCAAAAAAGAAGAGAATCAATTTGAGATTCCCACAAAAAAATGAGACCGGATGACTAAACCTAATTGAAAATAAGAACAAAAATAATATTTAAGTCATTAAATAATGAAGAAATACTTTTTAATAACTTTTTTTTAACTTTATGTTCTTCCATGGAAACATATTAAAATCGGATATCATCGTAAATTTTGTTATTCACATTTGAACGTAAAGGAGTTACAATTTTAAATATAATGCTTAAAATAACAAAATTCAAATTTTATCTTACCCAAGTTCATAATAAGTCCACACAAACAATTTTTTTATCATTTTTATTCAAAAATAAATCTTATCATTGCTTTTAATAGATTTTATTATTGTTTCAATAGTTTTATATTTTTTTCATATATCATTAATTTTCTTTGTAGTTAAAAAATAATAACTAGCAAAGTTTAAGTACAATAATTAATTTTTATTATAATAATGTATTTTATTCTATGGAACCTTTTGATATATAAGATATACAGAAATAATTTCAGCATGATGTATTAAAATTTAAAAAGAAAACAAATTTTAATATCACATTTGAAAAATGGTACGAAATCATTCTCCTATATAATATCTCACATAAAATTTTAGTATTTAATTAAAGTCTTACACTTGAATATACATGGTACTTAATGATTCTCCTAAGCAATCTCTAATTTAAGTAAAAATTGTACTAAATGGTTCTCTTAAATAAGCTTTTCCATGTCTCCTGATCCAGCAGAGTTCTTGAGAAGCACTGCAATTAATTGATCAATGATTCACAATGATCTTTAAGTCAAAATTTGAACTTAAACATGAATTATCATTATGAGGTAGAATCCATTGCAATTGATTATTCATACCTGTGAATAAGCCATAAAATACTGCTGAGAGTAGGCCAGAAATGTCCCCAATGATAGTATGCTTTTGAGTACTTGGTAATTCCAATTTCAGAAATTGAAACAATATAAAGGGAAACATGCATTTTAACATCAACTATTAAAAAGAGAAACATATACATGTACTTGGTACATCCATTTAAACAAAAATTGTTAATTTTTTTTAAGACAAACTGATATCAACTATTTTTTTTTCCTATTATCTCAGCCTGGCAACAACTTGAATCTTTTAACATGTTAGCTAAGATGAACAAAGATGGAGGCGTTACTCAATCACTGAATAAAAGAGACTGCATAATGCCGATACAAAAGTTGCAGTATTGGTCTATTCACTATGCATATTAACAAAATTAAAGGCTAAAACTCCTCAGATAAACTGAAATTGATTTTCCTTGGGGAATTATGCATTTGTGCACTCTAATGAAGTGGACTAAAGGATTGCAGGGTTGAAGTACTGTATGAAAGAGGCTTTTTCACCTTAAAATGAAACTTTGAACTTACTCAGAGATGCTGATAAGCTCATCTGTTTCCCAAGTTTTTCCAATTGTTGTCATGGCAACTCCAGCCATGCTGATTAAAACAGCTGCTACTTTGGTCATATTTACTGAGTCCTGGCCAAGAAGGGCTCCAAAGAAAAGGGTAAAGAGACCTGACATGGAATTCAGAACCGTTGTACTAGCAACACTAGTATTTGCAAGTGCCATGTCCGAAAAGTACTGCATGATATCAATCAAGTATAGGGAACATAATGAGTGGAACATCTTCAAAAAACTCATGATCATGCATGAATATCAGAAGAATCTTTTCTCTTTCTACTTATTTACTTTTGGTGGGTAGATGAATGAGGCAGGGAGAAATATTAAGAAATGTTAAGAAATAGACTTTAAATCTAACTCAACTTCATATAACCGACTTATAAAGTGAGATATGCACTCAGTTACATACTACGGAATCACCGTAAATGTGAGATCTCCACTAAGAAACATTATCAAGATGTCATATTGGAACATGTATTCACCATTCTCTGTCAAACTTTTGGGAAAATTAAATGAGGCATGTTACCTCGTGTGCAAACCATATTGGAGTGAGGCAATTTTCCATGAGCTACTTTCATTACTCTGTGCAAGCAAGGGAGTTTCATCTTTCTCTTTCTTGAACAAAGACATCCCTTCTTCGATTTCTTTGATGTCATTGTCGGTGATCAAACTACTTTTTAGATCAGTTTCTGGTCTTTGGAGAATCCCATCTGTTCTAACAGATATATAGTCCTCATGAATTTTTCTGAACAAAATGTTTAGCAAGCTGCAAATCCACTTTTTTAAAACAAAAATGGGAAAATAGATCACCATCACATATAGACAAAGTAATTGAGTGCAAAAGGTTGTTTATACTCTTCAAAAATCCTCTGCAGTAAAGTATCGTAATAAGCTTATTATTATAAGTGTATAACAAGTCTTGCTGCATAATCAAACTATTCCAATGTTAATAGTGAAGTAAAATCAAGTTTTAAGGAATAGAAGCACAATAGAGGCTACACTACTACAGCATAATCAAACCACTCAGATGTTAATAGTCATAGCTCATTTGTCACAGATTTCTCTTTTTCTTTTCTTTATTATGCTTTGTTGTTCCATTTCTATGAATTCAATCAAAACTCTAGAGTTGTTCCTTTCCCAAATGCCTTGTCAACTTGTTATTCTAAGAATAAATAATACAGGTAATGACAGTTCCTTATACTACATCCAATTACAAACAGAAATGTTTATTAATTCATTATATGAAAGTCAGGCCAATGACCATTTCTCACTTGTGGTAATGCTCAGGCCAATGACTCAAACATTCAGCTGGTTGTTTGAGTCATTTTAATTGAATCTACATCCATAAGAAAGTTATTTTCTGGAAAGAAACATTACATTAATATTAAAACTCAGATACTACTTACAACTGATATCATGCACTTAAGAATAACAGTAAATTGGCCATAATGTTTAAGCTATTCAAACAAAATACAATCTTTGTTTTGTGTATCAATTTCACAATTATACAAAATAAGATAGATGTGTGAAGGAACAACTTGCAGTTTCAATAGGTTATAGATTCAGATTTTGTTTCCCATTGAGAAACATGAAAGGAAAAGCTGAGTTATTTCTGCACAACTAACCCAATTAAGACAAAAGCTCCAATAAGTCCCAACCCAGCATGGTACCTCCAACCCATTATAGAACTTTGTTATTCATATCTGTGAATAAGCCATAAAATACTGCTATGTTATGGACTTCTGGTTCTTCTCCTGTCTCTGGTAGCCATCTTCTGTCCATAACTCTCAAGTATGTCTACCAAATCAAACAGTCTCACCTCTCTCACCTTCTTCCCCACATCCTCAAACTGTTCTTCGTTCGAAAAGCAGTTCAAAAACTTGTTATAATCAAACCTTGGCACCTCCATTCCTTTGTTAATCACCCTCTCCACATACTTGCTAGCTTCCTTCGACTTCCCTGTCTTCACCATACCCCCAACAAAAATAGTATCAAAATTAACAAGCGGATCAGACCCCTTCCTCCTCCTCCTCCCCGAATGCCCTAGCAGCAGCATTATGTATGTATGCATATTCGGTTTGCAATCTCTTCTTACCATTTCCCCAAACACCTGCGTCACCTCACTCGCCCTTCTCAGCCTCAAAAGCCCCTTTATCAACCATGATACACGCTCAAATCCGGCGCCTCAATCTCCTCAACAACTTTATAAGCCTCTCTAACTCTACGCCTAGTCATAAGTCCATACGCAACATGCCCCAGAGTGGAGTTATCGACTCGAACACCCCTCTCGCGCATTTCCTCAAAAACTTCATGCGCCCATAAGTTGAAACCCCAAGTTCATCCATCCTCTTGAACCTCATTGTATCAAAGAGCCTCAAAGCCTCACCATACTAATTCACCTTAAAAAAGGTCTCCATCATTTTCTCAACAGCATCCACATCAGGCTCAAACCGCTCATCCCCCATCAAGGTCCAAACTTTGGAAGCCTCAACCAAATCACCCTTATCACAGTACCCTCCAACCAACCACTTGTATGTCACCCCATCAGGCCTAACCAACTCCCTCAACTTGAAAACTGATTTACAATATAATTATAATTGCAAAAGAACGTCATCAGTATAATAATTATTGCTTAAGAACTTTGTGCAACGTTCATCAATTGCAACGTTAACTTTACAACGTTTCTTTTTTTTCCAACTTTGTGATGCAAACGGTCAGTTTTGTTTGCAACATTTTATTTTTCCCTGACTCTATAAACAGAGCTCTTACCTCATTTCAAAATACACACAAAATATTAAGTTTTTTCTTCTATCTTAAACATAAATTCTTTTTAGTTCTCTTTCTTTTTTTTGTTATTTTTAACTCTATATCCTTTTGAGATCTTTGAATACTTTCAAGAAGTTCCGTATTTTAGGAGACTTGCACAGTACATTACGGATAAGTTTTTAAGGACAGTGAAACTATACGTCTCAAGATATACTATTCGTGATTTTGTCAGTCTTTCTACAACAATCTTAAGGACTCTAGTATTCCTTCAAACTCAAACTAGTTGAAGATTGAAATTACACGAACAAGGTATGTCGACACACTTTGTTTGCATTTTCTAATGAATTGTTCAATGTGTACTGTTCCTGTAAAAGACATTTGGGATTAGTTAATTTTCAAATACATTGCCGAAGATATCGTCACACAAAGATTTGTCATAGGCAACTACTACCGTTGGGAGATGATTGAAGACAAGGACATAAAAACTCAAATCAATGAATACCACAAGATGCTCGAAGATATCAAAGCAAAGAATATTCTTCTACCAGATGAATTTGTTTTAGAACTTTTGATCGAGAAATTGTCGCCATCCTGGACAGATTACAAACAACAGTTGAAAAACAGACACAAACAGATGTCTCTACGAGAACTCATTACACACATAATTATTGAAGACACCAACAAGAAGGAATCTCCTACTGCAAGGGCCAAAGCTTTATCTACAAAAGCAAATATGGTAGAAGTAAAACTTGTGCCCAAAAGGTACGAACACAACCCTGATCACAAAAAGAAAAATAATTTTCTTAAATCTCGTCTCAATGAATCTAAATCCACCTTCAAGAAGAAAGAAAATTTTTTTGTATGTAGAAAGTCGGACCATCATGCACCACTGTGTAGGGATAGAGTAAGAAACGACAATCCTCCTAGGGCCAATATAGCCGAAGAAAATGACATTATTACCGCAGTCGTTTCACAAGAAAATTTGATTACCAATGTGAGCAAGTGGGTGGTAAACTCTAGGGCTACCAGACATATCTGTGCAAACAAAAGTGTCTTTACCTCTTACATTCGTGTAAGAGATGGAGAAGGACATGTGTATCTCGGTGATTATAGGATAATTCCTATCCTAGGAAAATGAAATATTCTTCTTAAGCTCACATATGGGAAGAGTGACGTTCTACATGTGCCCTCTATCAGAGTTAATTTAATCTCTGTATCAATACTGGGAAAAGCGGGGGTTAAAATGTCATTTAAGTCTAACAAGATCATTATGACAAAAAATAATGTTTTCTTGGAGAATGAATATTGTGATCAAGGACTCTTCATACTGAATGTCTCTGAAAATATTAATGAACCAAATTCTTCTGCTTATATTGTTGACTCGTATGATATATGGTATGCTAGATTAGGACATGTGAATTCCTTGTATGTTTTGAAATTACAACAACTAGGACTAATTAATATGCATGATAAATAGAGTAGTAAATGTGATATATGTGGAGAATCTAAAATAACAAAGAAAACATGTTTTTTTTGTAGAATGCCAAACTAAACTGTTAGGGTAAATTCATATTGATCTAAATGACTTGAAACAAACCATGTTTAGAGGAGGTAAAAATTATTTTGTGACCTTTATAGATGATTATTCTAGACACACCAAAGTTTGCTTAATCAAGCATAAAGATAAAGTCATTGATGTATTTTTAACCTATAAAGCAGAAGAAGAAAATCAATTGAATAAAAAAAATAAGAGAATAGATTACATAGAGGTGATGAATATGTGTTATTTAATGACTTTTGTGTTAAAGAAGGATATATCCATGAAGTGACCCCACCATATTCACCTGATTCTAATGGAGTAGTTG